>NC_138380.1:74557715-74603013 GCF_054177405.1 Leptonychotes weddellii | reverse complement strand
TAAAGATTTTATTTATTTATTTGACAGAGAGAGGTAGAGGCACAGCGAGAGAGGGAACACAAGCAGGGGGAGTAGGAAAGAGAGAAGCAGGCTTCCCACCGAGCAGGGAGCCCGATGCGGGGCTCGATCCCAGGACCCTGGGATCATGACCGGAGCTGAAGGCAGTCGCTTAACCAACTGAGCCACCCAGGTGCCCCAGGATCTCATTTCTTTAGCTAAGCCTTGGATCTCTCAGACTTAAATTAATACCTAGAGGGATGTGCTACTGGGTTGGGGATTTTGTGATGTTTTACAGTATAACTTGGTACATGGAAATTTTCCTGATGTTGGTGAGTGACCTTGTGTCAATCTAAGCCATTCTGTGACCAACTTATCCTAGCAAGAGAATCTTCGAGTTAGGTGGCTAATGCTCTGACAGCTTTGTGGTTCTTGGCCCATGCCCATCAATCTTGTAGCTTTGGCTTCAGAGATTACCATTAACAATAGTCTGTCATTCCTTTCATGAGATTTCTTTAATAGTGACAGACCTCTTTTTTTTTTTTTAAGATTTTATTTATTTGACAGAGAGCACAAGCAGTGGGTGTGGCAGGCAGAGGGAAAGGGAGAAACAGACTCCCTGCTGAGCAGAGAGCCCAACATAGGGCTCGGTTCCAGGACCCTGGGATCATGACCTGAGCCAAAGGCAGATGCTTAACCGACTGAGCCACCCAGGTGCCTCTATAGTGACAGACCTCTTGATGGCTTTTAATAGTCTGACTTGTGCCTAGATTTTGATTTTGATGGTCAAAACAGTCCAGGTTTCTTGTCCATTTATTTTCCCAAGTCCCCCAGTGGTTTATGCTGTGTACTTACTTCAAGGCTTTGTGAGTCCCAAAAGGGCTGCCACCCACTGTGGACTCCCAGTATAACAACCCCAGACTCTTTCTGGGAACTTTAATAAATCCAAGAACTTTTCCAGGACCCCCAGAATCTTTCTGGGAACTTTCACAAACCTCAGAAACTTTCCCTGGAAGGTGAAGAAGATCCCACCTGCCTCTGAGGAAGGAGGGAGTGATTATTCATGAAGATCTCTGTGTAAAACACCAATCCTCTGATCGGATAACTGAATAAGAGTATTTACCATCATACTTTTATATTTTTAGAATCTTTGAGGTATAATTTTTAAACTTATGTTTCATAGTAGATTCAATTTCTTTAACTTGTGGTAATGTTATAAAAATTTCAGTTCTCTCACTGCTATTACAATTAGCATAAAGGCCATAACAAGATTTTAATGAATGATTAGAGTTTTTCGAGTGAAAATAGTATATCAGATATACATATAATCACGTTTTTTTAATTTACAATTCTCACTTTATAAGTGTACAGGAAAACATTGACTTCTAATTATTGAGGTTTGTTGTAAGGATATGAGCAAAAATATGGCAAAGTTGTTTTTTGTCTTACATCATCATCTTTCAGTCACAGTATGTAATTACACCAAGGTCATTGTTAATAACCTTCAGCAAGCTTATATTTTCCATGTTGTTTCTCTCATTGCTCAAATATTACAGATAAGTCCAAAATTTACCATTTCACTAATATATCAGTCTATTTCCAAAGATAGGGGTGCTTAGCTAATAAAATTAGGACTTGCTTATTCATCTTCCAACAAATATTATTCTCATTAAACAATGGACCTGTTTGAAATACACTTCACACACTAAGACTCTTATATTTTAAATTTTGTTTTGAACGTCACATATTTAAAAGCATTTCATGAATGCTAAATTAACATAGCTTTCTTCTTTTATTAAGTGTTTTAAAATAGCTGAAAATAAATATTTACAATTACTGGATTATTTTCCTGTGGAGAAGCAAAGTTGAGCAAAATAAGATATCCAGTATTTCTAGCTATCTCTTTTTTTTTTTCTAGAACTCTTAATTCAGGGGAAGAAAATAATTTCAAGGCAAAAATACCTGCACATGCTTACATTAAAAAAAAAAAAGTGCTTGGAGGCAGGGGAAATAAGCATTCTAGACTTATTGACTGTGATCACCTTATACCACCCTTTGAACTGTTTTCTTCATACTCCACTCACAACACAGATTTCTTCAAAATTTAGTACTCTATGCAAGTTGCTTGACAGCGCTCCAATAAAACTAGACACTCACACCAAAGCCTGTGCTCAGTTCAGCAGAAGTGAACATTTAACACACCATTAAGTCAGTCGTTAAGGCCACCTTGTTTTCTTTGCTTCGCTGCTGCCTCTCACACGGGGCAAAGGTACCCGAAGGGCTCCCAGGGAAAGAGGCACATCACAGGAGCAGGATAATAGGTTCAAAATAGCAAATAAGAGCTGGGGAAGGTGGTTGCTAGGATGGAAAATAGCTGGCTGCCCTTAATGTTCTCTGATTCTGTTTGAGAGCAAGGTTCAAAAGGAAAAACATATACAGAAGGATGGACCAATGAGGAGAAAGTAAATATTTAGATACATCTTTCCTTTGTATTTGCAAATGCTTTGTTCGTGTTTTCTATGTGATCAAGTACGACTTAAGAGATGTGAATTCCCAGCAAGCTGTATTTTTGTATAAGTACGCTAGGAAATACACCCAAGATGTTTTTTCCTACCTCTATATTCACTATAACAGAGTCTATAATAATTTTATGAATAAGGCAAGGAAATTAATAATTACAGTGTTAAGCTACCTCCCTGCCAATAGGCTAAGGTCTTTCTATGATTTGATGTATTAAATGTTCACCAAAAAAATCATTTTTTATTTTACAAATTAGGAAAGTAGGTTTCAAAGATATTAAGTAAGCTTATCTGAATTACCACAACTAATAACAACAAAGTGGAGTTTTGAAATAAGTTCCAATATTATTCCCTAAAGCATCTATGATTCACATAGCATCCCCTTATGTCTCTTTAAAATTTGTCATTTAATCTGATAGGTATGGATCAAGTTGATTTGTCTGCTGAGATTGGGTGTTAAATAGCTACAAATATCTCACTTGAAATTGAGCTTTGGTAATTTCCATTCATTTGCAACTTTATTCATAGATATTTCACATACCATACAATTCACCCTTTTAAAGTATACTATTCAATGGTGTTTACTATATCCACAATGTTGTTCAACCATCCCTACAATAAATTTTAAAATATTTTGGTCACACCAAAAAGAAACCTTATATCCTTTTGCAGTCGCCCCACCATTTCCCACAACTTCCCAACCCAGTCCAGATAGTCACTAATCTACTTTTAGATCTTCAAAGATTTGCCTATTCTGGACATTTCAATACAAATGGAATTTTAAAATACGTGGTTTTGTCACAGACTTCTTTCACTTAGCATAATGCTTTCAAGGTTCATCTGTGTTGCACGTATCAGCACTTCATTTTTTTAATTGCTGAATTTTTCATTGTATGGATATGCCATATTTTTTCCCATGAATCAAATGATGGACATTTAGCTTGTTGCCACTTGGGGGCTCTTGTGAATAGTGCTGATCTAAATGTTCATGCACAAGTATTTGAATACTTGTTTTCATTTCTCTTGAGTATACATACAGGAGTAGAAGTGCTAGGTCATATAAATTCTAAGTTTAACCTTTTAAGGAACTGTCAGACTGTTTTTGAAAGCAGTCGACCTCCTCTTTTATTCCTGTTTCCAGTAAGTGGAGTCTTCTACCTTTTTTATCTTGGTCAGTTTAGCTAAAGGCATATTGGTTTTGTTGATTTTTTTCCCTCTATTTTTTTATTCTCTATCAATTTATGTTCTAATCATTGTTACTTCTTTTTGCTGGCTTTGAGTCTAGTTAGTGTCTGAAGATGAAAGGTAAATACATATTTTTCAATGAGTAAATACTTTGTTTATTTACATGACTATCTTCTCATAGTCAGGATCAACTATTCTAGAAGTAAGGAAACATGACTAATTTGTCACAACTGCCTAATATAAGCTTTGGCCCAAACTACTGAACTACTAAACTTACGGATAAAATACTGAAAACACATTTTTAAGTGCAATGAGGAACTAACAAGAAAATAAGGGATAATCAAGACCAAAACCTAAGTAGGAAATCAGAGACAGATAAACAGCATACCATTTTCACCTTGAGAATATCAGCCAAAGAAAAAAATTGAGCTCTAATCTCACTTACCTAAGAAGTGAAACAGAACACTGTCCAAGGTAGGAAGTCTAACGGGGTACTCAAGGTTAATCAATAAACTGTATATTAACCTCCTTCCCCAAGGTTACAGTAAAGAAGTTGCCCAACACCAAGGGGAAAGCATATGATATAAACATCTATATAATGTTCAAAGCATTTAAAATAAACATATTGTTGATCATATGTGAAAAAACTATGAAGACAATCAAGGGAATGATTATCCCTAAATTCATGGTAATGCTTCCTCTGAGCAGAAAGAGATAGAGACACATGGAAATTTTAAAGAATATAGTAAAAAAAAATTAATAAGTTGGGTGGTAGAATGCGGGTGGTCATAACATTCTTCATATTTTATAATTTTAAACAGATATTCTTTGATATGTGTATGTACTAGATTTTAAGAGTATATATATATATATATTTATATTTATATTTATATAACTGGAAAGAAAAACCTAGATCATTTTTCAAATAAAATAAAGCCTAGAGAGGTTGTATGACTAGCTCAAACACAAATAGCTTGTTAATCAAGTCAGGACTAAGCTGTATTTTCTTTAATAAGTAACTATTAACTTGTTTTTTTTTTTTTTTAAGATTTTATTTATTTGTCAGAGAGGGGTGGGAGAGAGCACACAAGCAGGGGGAGCGGCAGGCAGAGGGAGAAGCAGACTCCCCGCCGAGCAGCGAGCCCGATGCAGGACTCGATCCCAGGACCCTGGGATCATGACCAGAGGCGAAGGCAGATGCTTAACGACTTAGCCACCCAGGTGCCCCAGTAACTATTAACTTTTTAAGAGCCATCTACAAAATAGTATAACCCTAACACTAGAAAAACAACTTTAAATATCAATAATGTAATTTGGCCATAACTGTGTAGTGTAACAAGTGTTTATGTGAATTATCATTTTTGTTAAGTCTCCTAACAGCCGTGGCTGCAGTGCTTTGCACTAAAATTTATCCGCTGTAGCTCATTTGCTGCAAATTCGTAATCCCAGGTTTACTTTTCCTATGGCACAAAACAATCTTGAAAAGATGTACTCTGTCTTGTGTTGTCAAGTTAGATAAGTAGCTTTTACTACTTGAAAAATAGCATTGGAAATTTATAAGAATATAATCCCCTGTGTAAAGAATACACAAGACAGAGTACATACACCTATACAATTTTTTCTTTGTAAGGAATCACAAAAATCTTGTAAATTATGTTATTTTACCACAGATTTTTAGAAGTGGTTTTAGTCAGCCTCGGAAGTTTAAAGACATATCATAAAGGAAAACTTAGGGGGCGTCTGGGTGGCTCAGTTGGTTGATCATCAGATTTTTGATTTCTGCTCAGATCATGATTTAGTGAGATTGAGCCCCTCATTGGGTTTGTTCTTGGCTGGGAGTCTACTTGAGATTCTCTCCCTTTCCTTTTCCCTCTCCCTCTGCCCCTCCTCCCCTGCTCACTTGCTCTCTCTCTCTCTCTCTCTCTGTCTAAAATAAATAAATAAATAAATCTTTAAAAAAAAGGAAAACGTAGGCAAATTATAATGGAATGAGGGCCTATGTTCCTGATGCTCAGCAAGGCCAAACACTGACGCCAGGCTTGCAGCAAAGAAGTTTAATTCACAAGGCAGCTAAATGAGGAGATGGGAGAAAAATCTCAAATCCTCCTCCCGGGGGAGGGGGGGGAAGAAGGGGAAAAAAAGAAAAGAACAGGGGCGGGGTGGGGGGGGATTCTTTGGCAGGGAGAGCATGGGCAAATGTGACTGATCATGGGCTACAAAGTGGGGGGTAAAGATGATGCAGTCATTGGTCTCTTCAGGCACAATAGATCATCATGCTTTACATCACATGTTCAAAAGATGGGGCTTTGACACAACCGGGGGGTGGAGAGTTCAGGCTCCTTGACATCAAAAGGTCACCTATCAGACACTGGAGCAGGCCCAGTGATATGGTCCGTGGTCTCCACGGGTCTGAACTGGGTGGAAGTGGGCCTTAGTTCAAGGAAGACAGCTAGGCTCCATGCCGCTTAGAAGCAGGCAGTTAGAAAGTCTATTACTAAAAGACACGGGCCCTAGGTTACAGTTTACCCTAACTACCCTAAACATAAGGCAACAATAATTTACCCTTGTTTTAAATAGATTAAAAGTAAAACTTTAATTGTGAAGCATCGGTTTCAAAAGCTGATCCCAGCATTGTTTAGATCGTATTCTCAAAGTGTTCCTGGACCAGCCTTACCATTACTACCTGGGAACTGGTTAAAAATGCAAATTCAGCAATTCGTGAATTCGTGAGTTTTAATGAGCCCCTCCCCCCCCCTCCCCGCTGTTTCCTATGCAGGCAGAGAAACTCGGGTCTAAAGCAGGACTCTGCCCTCTGGCTAAACATTGAAATCACCTACAGAGCTTAAATCAGGATTTTAAGAGTGAGATGTCTGGAAACACTTGAACAGGGAGGAGTCCTCCGACGTAAGGTAATGTTTGTAGAAAGGGAACAGTCAAAATAGTAATAATTGCCATTTATGAAGCACTAGTCAAAATACAAGGACCATCTGTGTGCTTTGGAAACATTTTGTTTCTTAATCGTCATAAGCCACAACAAGGTTGGGGTAAAAAACAATATATACATGTACAGGGTCATGTAGGGATGTCACCCCCAGAGAACTAAAGCCTTTTGGACTCCACCTCTAAGCACATTCATATTAGTCAAGTTTATTAGATTTACGTAAAAGAACCCAAGCCAATTTATGAATCCAAGCTGGAAACGCTCCCAAAGAGGACCAGATGTGTTTTTGTGCAATGTGATCAAAGTGTTTTCTTAACTATAGGCGTGGTACATGAGAAAGCAAATGATAAACAGAAGTTCCTTGAGGAATATGGATTCTGATGAATTGAAAATCTAAAACATCAAGCCACATCAGACAGTAATGGTGATTTTGCTAATGAGAGTGAACTATCATCCTTTGTTTACACGTATCCTTCTCCACATCCAGGGCATACTCATGGACTGGAGTCTCTAAGGGACCACAGCTAAATCCTCCAATGGCCATCAGAGGGATGTTTCTCAAAACCAGATACACATTAAAACGACCTGGAAGATTGTTTTGTTTGTTTGTTTGTTCTTAGCATCAGTGTCTAGATTCTATATCCAGAGATTTTAAGTTGAAGTGGGCCCCAGACATGAGCATTTGTTAAAATTTCTCCAGGTGATTCTAATGCATTACAGGGTTGTAAACCCCTGCCCTAGAGTCCATGGTTCTCAACCTTGGCTAAATATTAGACCAGTGATTCCCACAGCCTGCAGCAGAAACACCTAAGGGGAGAAGGTAAGTGGTTATAGACTTCATGTCCACCAAGCGATAGAAATAGAAACTGGGCATGACTTGGTATATGTGCCCAGCTGCTGATTCTAGTTTCAAATGATGAAACTGTATTTGAAACAATACAGATGCCATAGTCTGATACATAGGAAGATCTATAAAACAGGCAGAACTTATATAATGTATAAGGAGAATTTGGTTTTTCAGTGGAGAACATGCATGTCTGTAGCTCACATCTGATCTGATTCTCTAGAAGCTATTTTGCAGCTCTGTAAAGTGTAGATAGCGGATAACCGTGGAAAATGGTTATTGTCTGTAGACATGCACATCCTGTCTGTCTGGAAAAGGATCTAATGACTTCCTTTCTCCACTCCAGAAGGAGCTAGTTTTACTTGCATTTGCACAATAATTTAACAATAAATGCGTCTGTTTTTCTACTTTTCCTTTGAACTAGTGGTTAGACATTACCAGTTTCATCATTAGGTTAAAGAAAATTAACACATATTTATTTCTGTATCTCCATGGGAGATAGGATGTTACCACTCTCTAGAAGTTATTTTTTTTTTTTAATTTTATTTATTTGACAGAGCGTGCACAAGCAGGGGAAGGGGCAGGCAGAGGGAGAAGCAGGCTCCCGGCTGAGCAAGAAGCTCGACATGGAACTCAATCCCAGGACCCTGGGATCATGACCTGAGCCAAAGGCAGATGCTTAACCGACTGAGCCACCCAGGCACCCTCTAGAAGT
The DNA here is from genome assembly GCF_054177405.1 of Leptonychotes weddellii. Classification (NCBI taxonomy): domain Eukaryota; kingdom Metazoa; phylum Chordata; class Mammalia; order Carnivora; family Phocidae; genus Leptonychotes; species Leptonychotes weddellii. The sequence continues at coordinate 74,594,812 of NC_138380.1, read as the reverse complement.
TATTTTTTAAGATAATATAATAGTTTTGATTATTTTACTCCTTCAAATAAGGATAGCAGCAAGAGACTTTTTCAAAGGAACATTTAAGCTAAGCATTTTAAATTGTACCAGTTTGATGTTCAATAAAAATATTTTAAGTATTATGTGCTTACCAAGATACAGTACAAAAATATAAACTGAGTGATTCCCAGAATCATTTCATCCTAAATATGAATATAGTAAATATCTTGTGGTATTAAAAAAAAAAAAATTCTAAAGGAAATACCAGAATCAACCACTAGGTGGCAAAGTAGCATTTGTGATGTCAAATACCAAGCAAGGCCTGAAATCAGTTCACTGTTAACTTAATTGAAATAAAGATGTTCACTGGATTCTGATTCTGTAACATTTTATATATTCGCCCTCATTCAAATGACACTACCTGTAGCTCGTATTCTCAAGAAAAAGCAATCTTTGCAATAAACTTGAAAACAACACAAGAAGTTTAAAAATATTGTCTTGAACCATCTATTCTGAAATCAGCTAAATTTAAATTTAAAATGTTTTTTATATAACAAAATGCTGAAGCTGAAAGGACTTTAGATGTCATCTAGAATAAGTCTTTTAATGTTGTAACTGATTTTAAAATCTTCTCGATCATTAAAACAAAAATTCCTGATCATTAATTATTCCAGTTCCTATTAACCATTTTCACCTAGAGAAAAATGCATTGTCTCACATGGCAGCAGCATCCTACCGTTTTCAATTTCTTTGATTTTTAATTAGGTTTTATATAAGTAGCAAAAATATGTAATTAGCCTCCATCTACACACTACTCAAAATTTTTAAGAATACTAATCCTTAACCCACTTTTAAGCAGTTTTATTCTTTTAGAAAATTGTTTTATATGGAGTAGATTCTGAGCTCCAAAACTTCGGAGAAAAAAATAGCTAAAGCTTGAAATTCTAAAGGAGAAAACATTTCATGACCTTTCAAGGTAAACAAAAGGGAGGTATCCAGAGGATGTCAGAATGTTCTATTAGCATATATCTGTAATAAGTCAATATATTTCTCCTTCACCTGAAAAATATGCCAAAAAGGAAAAATAAATCCACAGACTATAGTTTCAGTGAAATTATAAGATAGATATCCATAGGCCCCATATGAGTAAAGGCTGTCAAAGAGAGCTGAGATGTGTCAAAAACAGCACAGAAGTGACAAACTATGGTAAAAGGGTCCCCCTCTGTCCTGCACCTTTATCTTTATTTAACACTATAGCTTGAGGTTTTATTTTTCCTTTTGTTTTTTGTTTTTCATTTTATTTTCATTTCAGTTTTTGAAAATGTTTAATTTATCTTCTATGTCATACATTCTATTTGATAGATCGTCTTAACCCATCATTCTTCTTAATAGGCGAACTCTAGGGGCATTTCCACTAACACAGGAACAAACGTAGGCTGCCTACTATGTTCTTTTTGCTTAGTAATAAATTAACATAAACATCATAGCTTAAAACACCATACGTGTATTATTATTACTCCTGACCTGTATAAACACACGTGTATTAACACCATACGTGTATAAATGTGTGTTTATACAGGTCAGGAGTCCAAGTATGACTTAGCTGGGTCCTGGGCTTAGGGTCTTGCAAGGTTACAATCAAGGTATTCTGAGCTTAGAAAATTTAATTCATTCAAAATAGTATAAATCACAAGCTGGTAATCCCTTTTCTTAACAATGGCAAAGTGTTCGACTGCCAAGATCCCTGGTACAGAGTTATAATTTAAGAGTATTACGTATACAATTGCAATGCACATTCCAAATTCAATCTGTAACAGACACATTTCAGTAAGGTAACTGGTAAAATGTTTCTCTCACTCTCTCTCTCGCTCTCTCACACACACAAACCCACACTTTGCCTGCATATGTGTGCATTATGTTTTGCTGGGCGTGTTCTCTGCCACACTAAAGCTCCATAAGCCCATTCGAAGTGGCTGCGCTCCTGAATATGGTGCAGCTCCTTTGGGCTTATTTCACTGGGGACGAGGAAGTAAAAATGAGACACCTGAAAACTCTTCCTAACCTCTGCTTTATGCTTCCAACATTGTCCGCACTTTCTCTGCCATGAGATGCGGGAATGCAAAACACCAACATCAAGTGAGAGCGCCCCTCAGTAGCATCAGAAGGCTTTCTTTCACCAAAACTCAACAAAGATACATTTAAATAGCTGAATTTAATTAGAAGGAAACTATAGCTCAATATTTCTGCTAATGAAAATACTAGATATTGGACACACGCCTGTATACTGAACAAGGATTCTTGAAAATATAAGAACACAGTAACAGATATTAATGGGTCAAGAAGTCAAAAGTAAGCAAACATAAAGAGCAGAGAACTATCCACCTAGCTAGACATACCTTGTATCAAAATAACATCCTCTCCAAACGATGAAGGTTTTGCTCCATTCATTTTTAGTATTTATTGCTGTAGAGCCATTTCTAGTTTTTTTTTTTTTTTAAAGATTTTATTTATTTTTTAGAGAGCGAGCGAGAGAGAAACAGCATGAGAGGGGAGAGGGTCAGAGGGAGAAGCAGGCTCCCCGCTGAGCCGGGAGCCCGATGCAGGGCTTGATCCCAGGATCCTGGGATCATGACCTGAGCCGAAGGCAGACGCTTAACCATCTGAGCCACCCAGGCGCCCGAGCCATTTCTAGTTTTGTCTTGTTGTTTGTAGATAACCACTGTCACCCCATGTGCATATTGTGCGATTGTAAATTCACCTTTGAGATTCTAAAACTTCCCCAAGTATATCAAGTTTTGGCTTTTTGTTAACTTTATTATTTGGGTTCTCCTAATCCCATAAATCTAAATACTCAAATCTTTCTCCAACTCCAAAGCCGTCTTTTGTGTGTGTTTTAGGTGGAAGCTGCCTCCTTGTCCACACTGCCCTTCATTTCTGTCGTTCCTATTTTACGCCTGTCTCATCCTCTGGGTCCCGATCATTTCTCCTATTATTTTCATCTCTTTATTCTTGATTGTTGTTCTGTTGTTGTTGCTATCTACACATTTATTTTAGTCTATTTTTCAAGATGTTGAGAGTTTTAATGTCCTCAAAGGTCATACAGTTTACTTGGCAAATACTTCCTTTGGTCCTTGTTCAGAGCCTATTAACCCTCTCTTTATTTTTGTTTTCATCATGAGAGTGCCCACCTTGATTCCCAACCCCTGTTTCCCCCATCCCTCCACCCTCCCCTCTGATGACCATCGGTTTGTTCTCTATAGTTAGTCTGTTTCTTGGTTTGCCTCTCTCTCTCTCTTTTATTTTTCCTCATTTGTTTTGTTTCTCAAATTCCACATATGAGTGATTCATATGGTATTTATATTTCTCTGACTCCGTTTGCTTAGCGTTATACTCTGTAGCTCCATCCATGTTCTTACAAATGGCAAGATTTCATTCTTTTTTGTGGCTGAGTAATATTCCATTTTGTGTGTGTGTGTGTGTGTGTGTGTGTGTGTGTGTTACATACACACAAGATCATCTTTATCTGCTCATCTATCCATGGACACTATCCATGGCTGCTTCCATATCTTGGTCATTGTAAATAATGCTGCAATAAACATACAGGTGCATGTATCCCTTTCAGTTAGTGTTTTTGTAGTTTTGGGGTAAATACCCAGTAGTGCAATTCCTGGATCGTAGGGTAGTTCTATTTTTAATTTTTTGAGGAACTACCATGTGATTTTCCGCAGTGGCTGCACCAAAATTGGTGGCATTCCTACGAACAGGGCAAGAGGGTTTCTTTTCTTCCACATCCTCACTAACACTTGCTGTTTCTTATGTTTTTGATTTTAGCCATTCTGACAGGTTTGAGGTGATAGCTCATTGTAGTTTTGATTCGCATTGCCCTGATGATAAGTGATGATGAGCATCTTTTCAGGTGTCTGTTGGCCATCTGGATGTCTTCTTTGGAGAAATGTCTGTCCATGTCTTCTGCCCATTTTTAATTGGATTTTTTTGTTTTTTGGATATTGACTTGTACCAGTTCTTTGTATGTTTTGGATACTAACCCTTTATCGGATATGTCATTTGCAAATATCTTCTCCCATTCAGTAGGCTGCCTTTTAGTTTTGTTGATGGTTTTCTTCACTGTGCAGAAACTTTTTATTTTGATGTAGTCCCAGTAGTTTATTTTTGTTTTTATTTCCCTTGCCTCAGGGAAATGTTGCTACGGTCTATGTCAGAGAATACTGCTTGTGCTCTCTTCAAGAATTTTTATGTTTTCAGATCTCACTCTTAGGTCTTCAACCCATTTTGAATTTATTTTTATTTATGGTTAAGAAAGTGGTCCAGTTTCATTCTTTTGCATGTAGCTGTCCAGTTTTCCCAATATTATTTGTTAACGAGACTTTTTCCCATTGTATATTCATTCTTCCTTTGTCAGAAGATTAATTGACCATGTAGTTGTGGGCTTAATTCTGGGTTTTCTATTCTACTCTATTGATCTATGTGTCTATTTTTATACCAGTACCACCCTGTTTTAATTACTACTGCTTTGTAATACAACTTGAAATCTAGAATTATAATACCTTCAGTTTTGATTTTCAAGATTGCTTTGGCTATTTGGGATCTTTTGTGGTTCCAAACAAATTTTAGGGTTGTTTGTACTAGTTCTATGAAAAAATGCTGTTGGTACTGTGATAGGGATTGCATTGAATCTGTAGATTGTTTTGGGTAGTAAGACACTTTAAAAATATTTGTTTTTCCAACCCATGAGCATAGAATGTCTTTCCATTTCTTTGTATCGTCTTCAATTTCTTTCATCAGTGTTTTATAGTTTTCAGAGTATAGGTCTTTCACCTCTTTGCTTAAGTTTATTCCTAGCTATTTTATTGTTTTTGGTGCAATTGTAAATGGGATTGATTTCTTAAATTCACTTTCTCTTGCTTCATTATTAGTGTATAGAAATACAGCATCCTTGTCTTGTTCCTGACCTTAGGGGGAGAGCTCTCAGTATGATGTTGGCTGTGAGTTTTTCGTACAAGGACTTTACTATGTTGAGGTATGTTCCCTTTAAACCTACTTTGTTGAGGGTTTTTTTTTTATCGTGATGGATGTTGTATTTTGTCAAACGCTTTTTCTACATCTATTGAAATGATCATATGGTTTTTATCCTTTCTCATCTTGATGTGATGTATCATGTTGATTGCTCTGCAAATATTGAACCACCCTTGCATCCCAAGAATAAATCCCACTCAATCATGGTGTATGATTTTTTATTATATTTTGGATTCAGTTTGCTAGTATTTTGTTGAGGATTTTTACATCTATATTCATGAGAGATGTTGCCCTGTATTTCCCTTTCTTTGTGGTACCTTTATCTGGTTTTGGTGTGAGGGTAATATTGCCCTCATAGAATGAACTTGGAAGTTTTCCTTCCTCTTGTATTTTTTGGAATAGTTTGCGAAGAATGGGTATTAATTGTTCTTTAAATGTTTGGTAGAATTCACCTGTTAAGCCTTCTGGTCCTGGACTTTTGTTTTTTGGGAGCTTTTTTCATTACTGATTTAATTTCATTGCTGGTAATTGGTCTGTTTGAATTCTCTATTTCTTCCTGCTTTAGGTTTGGTAGATTATGTGTTTTTAGGAATTTATCCATTTCTTCTATGTTGCATAATTTGTTAGCATGTAGGTTTTCATAATATTCTCTTATAGTTGTGTGTATTTCTGTGATGTTGGTTGTTACTTCTCCTCTTTCATTAGTAATTTTGTTTATTTAGGTCCTCGGTCTTTTTTTTTTAATGAGTCTTCCTAGAGGTTTATCAATTTTATTGATCTGTTCTGCTGTTTCATTTTCTATATCATTTATTTCTGCTCTAATATTTATTATTTCCTTCCCTCTGCTGGGTTTGGGTTTTGTTTATTGTTCTTTTTCTAACTCCTTTAGGTGTAAGGTTAGGTTATTTGAGATTTTTCTTGCTTCTTGAGGTAGGCCTATATTGCTGTAAACTTCCTCTTAGAACTGCTTTTGCTGCATCTAAAGATTTTGGATCATTGTGCTTTCATTTTCATTTGTTTTCATGTAATTTTTTATTTCTTCTTTTATTTCTTGGTTGACCAATTCGTTGTCTAATAGCATGTTGTTTAACCTCCATGTATTTGTGCTCTTTCCAGATTTTTTCTCGTGGTTGATTTCTAGTTTCATAGTATTGTGGTCAGAAAAGACAAATGGTATGACTTTGATTTTTTTGAATTTGTTGAGACTTGTTTGGTGGCCCACTATGTGATCTATTCTGGAGAAAGTTCCATGTGCACTTGGAAAGAATATATATTTTGCTGTTTTAGAATGGAATTTTCTGAATATGTCTGTTAAATCCATCTGGTCCAATGTGTCATTCAAAGCCACCATTTCCTTGTTGATTTCCTGTTTGAATGATCTGTCCATTGATGTAAGTGGGGTGTTAAAGTCCCCTACTATTATTGTATTACTATCGATTAGTTCTTTTATGTTTGTTATTAACTCTTTTACGTATTTGGGTGCTCCCATGTTGGGTGCATAAATATTTACAATTGTTATATCCTCTGGTTAGATTGTCCCCTTTATAATTATATAGTGTTCTTCTTTATCTCTTGTTACAGACTTTTTTTAAAGTCAATTTGTCTGATATAAGTATTGTTTCCCTGGCTTTCTTTTGGCATCCATTTGCATGATAGATGTTTCTCCAACCTCTCACTTTCACCCTGCAGGTATGAAATGAGTGTCTGAAACGAGTGTCTTGTAGGCAGCATTTAAGTGGGTCATGTTTTTTTAATCCATTCTGTCATCCTTTTTTCTTTTGATTGGAGCATTTAGTCCATTTACATTCAAAATAATTTGATAGATATGTATTTATTGCCATTTTGTTACTTGTTTCGTGGTTGTTTCTATAGATTTTCTCTGATCCTTCTCTCGCTTTCTCTCATGGTTTGCTGGCTTTTCCTTAGTGATACAGCTGGATTCCTTTCTCTTTATTCTTTGCATATCTATTACTGGGTTTTTATTTGTGGTTACCATTAGCTTTGTATATAACATCTGCACATAGCAGTCTATATTGAGTTGATGGTCGCTTAAGTTTAAACCCATTCTTTACCCCTCTCTTCACTATGTTTTAGGTGTATGGTGTCATATTTCACATCCTTTTATTTTATGAATCTCTTGGATGGTTTTTACAGAAATATTTATTTTTACTGCTTTTGTTTGTTTTTTGGTTTGTTTTTGTTTTTGTTTTTTTACTTTCATACTCTCACGGTCTTCTTTTCCACTCAAGAGAGTCCCCTTTAGTATTTCTTGTAGGGCTGGTTTAGTGGTCATGACCTCCTTTAGTTTTTGTTTGAGAAACTCTTTATCTCTCCTTCTATTCTGAATGATAGCCTTCCTGCATAGAATATTCTGGTTGCAGATTTTTCCCTTTTAGCACTTTGAATATGTCATGCCACTCTTCTGGCCTGTAAAGTTTCTGCTGAAAAGTCCGCTAATAGCCTTATGGGGTTTCCCCCTTGTATATAGCTGTCTTCCTTTCTCTTGCAGTTATTAAGCATTTTCTTGCTTGTGCTTTGGTCAGCTTGGTTACTTGCCATTACTCTGTCTTCCAGGTTGTTAGTTCACTCCTTTGCTTCATCTTGCCTGCTATTTATTCCATCAAATGTATTTTTAGTTTCATTTATTGGGTTCTTGATCTCTGATTGGTTCTTTTTTATCTCTGTTCTAAGAGTCCCACTGATGTACTCCACTCTTTTCTCCAGTCTAGTGAGTGTCTTTTGATCATTACTTTAAATTCTCTATCAGGCGTATTTCTTACATCCATTTTGCTTTGGTCTCTGGCTGTGGTTTGGTCCTATTCTCTCATTTGGAAGATGTTGCTCTGTCTCCTCATTTTGTCTGACTTCTTGCGTCTGTTTCTGTGTGTTAGGAAGGTCAGCCACTTCTCTTGCTCTTAACGATAATAGCCTTATGAAGAAGCAGTCCTGGAGTGCTCTGCAGTGCGGTGTCCCCTGTTCCCCCGGGGTCCAGCCACTTCAGGGAGCATCTTCTACGGGTATTGCGTGGGCTCTGCTGTTGAGTCTTGGCCTCTTTTTCCTTCAGTCCAGTTGTCTGCAGAGGCACTCTTTGACTATTGTGGGCAGCAAGGTGTGCAGTGGTCTGCTTGCAAAATAAGACCTACTCCTGAGGCCAGAACTGAGATCTAGCAAAATGTGCAGGGCAGGAGGTGGGCTGTTGGCAGGGTTTTTGTTGGTCTTCTGGGGGAAGGGCCCGCAGCTCTGGGACTGAGGGAAGTGTGACTAGAAAGGGTGGATCTGCCAAAGTGCTTGGTTGGGGGCAGGCAGGGCGTGATGCAAACAAGTTAGTAAGAAGTGTGGGCTTTGTTTTTTTTGTTTTTTTTTTTAAAGATTTTATTTATTTATTTGACAGAGACAGAGACAGCGAGAGCAGGAACACAAGCAGGGGGAGAGGGAGAGGGAGAAGCAGGCTTCCCGCGGAGCCGGGAGCCCGATGTGGGGCTCGATCCCAGGACCCTGGGATCATGACCTGAGCTGAAGGCAGTCGCTTAACCAACTGAGCCACCCAGGTGCCCCAGAAGTGTGGGCTTTGTGCTGGTTCCTGCAGGTGGCCATGTTTATGCTAGGGGGCAGGGCAGGGAAGTGACCCCTGCCAGCTTCCTGGTTCCTGGAAGGGTTGTCCCCATGATCCCTGTCTCTCCAGGCCATTGCTCTGAGATAAGCAAATCACTCTCCCTCCTGTCTGCCCTTGGCTGCTTTTCAAACTGCTAGTTCTATGTTGTATCTGTGCGGGCTGTTGATCATGCTGTCTCTTTAAAGGTGGGGGCTCTGCTTCCTAATGCCATTCAGGCTCTCTCAGAGCCCAGCCAGCTGATGTTTTAAATTCCAGCATTTAAGTCCTGCTGGTTTTAAGGACTCAAGAGATTAGGTGCCACTCACTTTCAAAGGCAAATATTATGGAGATTGCACCTCAGGCTCCTGGGCTCCCTGGTCTGAAAGTCTGTCCTCTGCCCTACTCTGCACCGCCAGCTCCCTCCGCACGGAAGACAGGCTGGTTCATTTTACTGCCAGACCAAGTCTTCACTCTTTTTCCGATGTGACCTCTTCCCATTGTGTAAAATTAATAAATATTATTCACCCTGCCATGTTAAGTATAAGTAATAGAAGATAGGCAGCATTCTGACATTCGTGTCTCACAAGGAGATTTGCGGGGCAGAGCGAGAATAAAGTGCTAAGCTTAAGTGGAAAACAGCTGTTTTTCAACATGCAGTTCAACAAATATTTCTTACGGTTTTTAAATGTGACTTGAGTTTTACTAAGCATAAAATAAGGCATATTTTGGGGCACCTGGGTAAGGGTCCTGGGATCAAGCCCTGCATTGGGCTCCCTGCTCAGCAGGAAGCTTGCTTCTCCCTCTCCCACTCCCCCTGCTTGTGTTCCCTCTCTTGCTGTGTCTCTCTCTGTCAAAATAAATAAATAAATAAAATCTCTAAAAAAAAAATAAGGCATATTTCACCAATTTGGTACATGCAACTAAAATCTTTATATGTAAATCTAGTAAAAAATTAGGAGATCAAATAACATTGCATAGGATGGCCAGTTAGAGTACTTATTTCCTAATTGTGTATTTACCATATTTCCTATAGATTTCAATGTCTTAGAAGATATCTCCTTGAGTATGTCAGTATTCCAGAATGACCTCTAGATTAGGCAGCTAAAGATGTGTGGACAGGTGCCTGGCTCTGAAATACATTATCAAGTAAACAATAAAGACTTTCTTCCAGAAGACTGCTGGAAGTCACCCGAAATTCATACACATGTCCTGCTTGATGCATGCCCTAATCCAGTTCAGATGTTCAGATGATCCAATCCATGTTCAGATTATAGAAAACACTAAATAGCCAGTGTGGTCACTGGCTTTTGGTTGGGCTCTAAGATCCTTTTGCCTTACCTGGTTTTGCTCTAGTATTTAACCTCTCCTTCCTTCTACCCCATTCATTCTAGCCCCCCACCCCATTCCTTTCTCTTTCTCTCTGTGTGTGTGTGTCTCTGGTTTGGAAAAATATCTCAGTACTATACTTGTCAGAATTACAAAATATTCTTTACTTGTATTTATTTTGTAAATACGAATGTCAGGATTCTGCCTATTTTCTATAACTTATAATACTTAACATGGTAAGGTGAATAATATTTATTAATTTTACACAGAAATCACTATTTGCAGATGGGTGAGAGATACTTTTTCAGGGAAAATTTAGTAGGTCTATGTTGGTATTGCAAACCAAGTATAGCAGGAATTATTTTAATAAAAACTTGAAAAACAAAATCCAGAAATTCAAATCACATAATCTTGTCCTTGCAAGGAATAAGGCTTACAGATTGCAAGCAGCTTTCTATACTTGAAAACACTGAAAGTAATTTTTACATATTTTACAAATGAAGAATCAAACTCATCACAATATCAATAACTGACTCCATATACTTAAAAAGTGATTGGACAATCTGAATCTCCTATATAACTGTGATATTAATGTGCTTCCACTTTGTGATTCTGTTTCTGGTTTTGTTGTTGTTGCTAATGCCATTGCTGAAATTAGAGTAGACAAATCCGTTTGTGCCTGTCTTGACCATTGTCCTTTCTAAACAATGCTGTGCCTTCTACAGCCTCTATTGATAAAAACCAGGTGACACTTCTCCCAGGCCACAAATAGGTGTGACAGGGTCCTATCGCATTTTCTCACAGATAGCTAGGGCTCTCATATTCTCCTGCACAGAAATTTGAATTGAAAACATATGGGGAAAATGAAGCCATTATCAGTGGGAAATAAATCTGAAATAATGCCATGAGGTAGACTTGGGGTCATCATGGGTATGCTGAGTTGAGGTGATGAGGAGAAAAAAAACTCTAAATAGGAAAATGGTGAGGATATGAATAAGCAGGTGTTAAGAGGTAGAGAACTGCAGTTAGAGAAGAACTGTGTTTTCAGCATTTCTGTAACCCAGCATACTTGAGGTTTATGGAAAACTTGAGATGTTAAGGCCTAAGTCTCTATGGGAATGGGTTGTGGGAGACCTATACATTAGATATTGATATTTCTAGGTGGCCTAGTAGGTACAAAATTTTCCCCAAGGTGTTTTTGGTATTTGTCACCATCTCAACCATCATTACCATTTACAGCTGTTTGCCCTAATATAACATTTTAGTCTGTATTGTTTATTAAGCTAATACAGCATTTTCCTTACAGAATTGCTATTTTTTTAAATGTCATTTGCAATCTTCATTACTACTACCAACTCACTAGACAAATGTTCCCAGCTGATTTGAGACTTTCACACACCACAGAAGGGATGTAAAGGAAAATCCTTATTCGAATGCCAATTCTTCAAAGAATTGAGACCTGACTGACCAGAGTAAATAAATTTCACATCCAAGATCAGTGTGATCCAAGCAAAGGAAGCAACCAACACCAAGTCCCTGGGGCAAAAATGAATTGAACACCTTCACTTTAAGAGGAGAAACTGAGATACTGGGAATTGAAGATCACACAGCAAAGCTGGGACTCAAACCAAAATATTTTTACTCAAAGTATATTTATCTTCATAAAGGAATGAAAAACCCAGATGTAAAGTGCATGGATTACATAGTCTATAAAATCAAATTTACTTTCTCAAATATTGTCAATAATTCCCATGGTAGAAAAAGAACATCCTGTAAAAGATAGGAGCACTAATAAAATGAAATATCATAAAAGTCACATGGCAGAGGGACATTTAATAATACAGGAAATGTTAATTATATTTTGTAAAAAGTAGATTTACAAAGATTATGTAGTCTGTCTTTCCCCTCCTCCTCTCTCCAAAGAGACGAGAGGAGTCTGAACTATGTAAGCTGTGGTAGTTGGGAGGGCTTGAAGCCCCATTGGGGCAGCGGGCAGTGTGGAATATCAGAACCATTATGGAACTAGGAGGGCATCTGTGCTAGGAGGTGCCCTGACATTGAATGTGGGAGCCGCAGCAGAGTGAGGAGGGCTTTTGCTTAGGGAGGTGGCCAGCTCAGGGTGTCAGAGCCCAGGAGAGGTTGGGAGGGCATCCATGCAGGCATTGGCCTGATGAAGAGTGTCACAACCCTGGTAGGGAAAAGGAAGTGTTTGTGCAGAGACCGTGGCAAAAGTGGCAGGAGATTATATCCAGGCCAGGAGTGACATACAGAGAGACTGATAAAATTAATAACTAAGAATAATGAGAGTCGGTTTCTCAATGTCAATGGAGAGAGGGAATGATATGAAAAAGACGACGACTAGACAGAATGCTATGGTGTTAGAATTTGGAGATATCAGTGTTAACTCATGGTTTAGCTAGGTAGATAGGCAGATAGCTATAGATATAAATGTGTGCATATACGTACATGTACACATACATACAGTGTGTGTGTGTGTGTGTACCTAGCACCCAGATCTTGATTTCTTTTTTTTTTTTTAAAGATTTTATTTATTTATTTGAGACAGAGAGAATGAGAGAGAGAGAGCACATGAGAGGGGGGAGGGTCAGAGGGAGAAGCAGGCTCCCCGCTGAGCAGGGAGCCCAATGCGGGACTCGATCCAGGGACTCCAGGATCATGACCTGAGCCGAAGGTAGTCGCTCAACCAACTGAGCCACCCAGGTGCCCCAGATCTTGATTTCTAATATCATTCTCTACTGAAAGGAACCAGGACTACTTGTAAAAACAAAATATAAGAGGAAGAAAAACAAAAAGAAAGAAGGCTGATTTCAACATTGCTGGGGAAAAGAAGTATCAGATGAGGCTGGAACACATTTCTGTGCCAGAAAGAAAGGAAATGTTCCAAGAGTAATGGGGAACTGTCAAAAGGGCGCAGAAGCCAAATCAAATGACTCCCACTGCTCACATCTGGGATAATTGGAGCCTCAAAATAAATGATATTAATGTCTTATAATCCTTTGAATAAAATAGAAACACACAAGTCTATATTATATGAATTAGAATTTTGATAAGGAACAGGGTATTTATATTACTCATCATACAGACCATCTCTTCCCTCGTATTTCTTTTCCTTTCTTGGTTCTCCTCTGCCACCATCCCCATCTTCTTTCTGTTGGTATTCCCTGGTCTATCCTTAGCCCTAAGCACTTCTTACACTGATCAGTGAATAAATTCAAACAACCTCGAAATTTAGTTCTCCCTGATTCTCCCTTTCCCTAAGTCCCTACATCCAAAAAATAATCATTTTTATTAATTGTATTTTTTGTACCATTTCCCAAAACTTCACCATCTATTCCAACCCAACTATTTCTATGTTAATACAAGCCTAGATTACTGCCTTCTTTCTACCTTCCCTGCCTCTAGCTTATTCTGCCATTCATTCATCAAATATGTATTTAAATTCTATTATGTATTAGCACAAGACAGTCCCCACTCTCAGGTAACTGACAGTTTAGTGGTGATTAATGAACTAAGTTAATAAATAACCATGAAATGGATCTTTACAGTACAATTGTGATAAGGGTTACAAACTACGGAGTTTGTGATAAGATGTAACAGAAAAAAGATCTAACAAGGAGGATTATAAATGTTGTCATCAAGAAATTTGCAGTTGAGCTGTGGTCTGAAAACAAGAGTGGTTATTATGGTGGGACGGGTGGGATAGAAAATACCAAATGGATGTTCTGGACACCAGAATAAGCCAGTGTGGCTAAAGAATAATGAAAGAGAAAGAGATGTGGATGAGGGATAATTGAAGGGAATATTAAAATGAATCTAGATGTACTGGACCTGGTGGTGTTAGGGAGAGAGAGGTATTAAGGATGACTTCTCAATTTCTGATTTTAGCAACTAGTTGGATGTGATCATGTTATTTGCTTTGAAAAAGAACACTGGAGTAATCCCAGGCTTACAATGGGAGAGGAGGGAAAAGAACATAACTTTACTTTCAGTTTCAGGTATAATGGCTTTTATTTGCTGCTAGAAGCTCTTAGTAGTGACACTGGAGCTCAGAGGAGACATGATGGACATAGGAATTTGAGAGTAGCTATAGCGAAAAAAAAAAAGACTTTTCAGATACTCAGGAGTCAAAGAAGGAAGGACACCTTTCTAGGTGCAAGATGTGATTAACAACCCTCATTTCTGCTGCCATATCAGATTAATAACTGAAATACGTCCATTGAGATTAGCCATGTAACGCTCATTGATGGCTGTAGAATAAATTACTTTAAAACTCTTCAACACGCCAGTCAACGGGTGGAGTGGTAGCTTGGCTTCAGCCACATCGTGGACATTCCTGACTGACTCACCTCCACTTCAGGGCACTTAATCTCCTTATTTCTCACTGCCCTCACCTATCAGTGCCCCCTCAGAAGTATTACCGTTCATTCAAGCCCCGATCCAAGTTCTTCCCAGCAACAAACCTTTTACACTTTGTGTTTTTATTTACAGCACCCATAACTATTGATGTGCATTGTGATTTCTATACATACTTCTCTCTCCTTATGAAAATATTAGCTCTTTGAGAGAAAGGATCATATTTTGTTGATCTCTGCTTCCTCAGTGACTTGCACATGGGAAGCAAATAGGTGTTTAATTGTATTTTCTTAATTTCCATTACTCACGACTTGCTTTTCAATGGATTTCTTATTATCCTGTTTCTCTTTTTTATGTGCATTTCTGAAAGAAGCTGACAAGATGTTTCCGAGTGAGCTTTGCCAGGTGTTGGCACATTCGTGGAGTCACCATGGATACAAGTTCTGTTCCTCAGTTTTTAAGTCAAGAATCTTAATTTCACCAGTCAATCTATTGGTGGCCAGCTTCTACTGACAACCACTAAGTTTACCAACCATACTTAGAGTATGTATACATACATTCTCAAGATGATACACATTCATATGTTAAACATGCAAGTTAAAGGATAGTTTGCTCATGATTATGAAACATAGAAAAGGTAATAAATACATTAATATTCAGCTTTTATGTGATTTCCATATTTGATGTTTTGACAAAGGGAAAAGAGTGAGAGAAAAGACAGAATCTGTAGCTACAAAGCTGAAATAGGAAGAACATAGTGTCTTTGAAATCAAACAGACCAGGGGAGCAATTCCAACTGTGCTGCTTAGAAGCTGTTTTATCTACGAACCAAATTGAGTTATTATGAAAATTAAATGAGTCAATTTATGAAAAGTTCCTAGAGTACAATATTGAGATGTACTACAAATATTGATTCTCATTCTTTCATCCTTGTTTGTATCAATGTATTCTATTCTATGTCCTTTTGTCCCAATTCTCCACCTATCTGAGGAAATGTATGTTTCCTACTCTCTTCACATCATTTTCCAGCTGAAGGGCTACTTTATTTGTCAGCATTTTCTGGAATCATTGCAATAAGCGATCCCAGAGACTCTGGAGTAACAGGAAAGCAAACATGACTTTCTATTACTCAAAAATCAAATGTAAACGTGCAAATAACTGATTCTACTTACCCTCCAAGCCCTGACCATCAAAACATGTTAGAATATCCAGAAGATAACTTTGGGAAAACTCTGTGTGTGCAAGTGAATATTCTAGACCTGTTTTATCTAGAGAGACAGAATGTGGGAACAAATAGATGTGCTCATGTTGTCGAAAGCCGACCTCTGCGCTCAGGAGCCAAAATGCGTAACGCGAAACAAGAGTTTGGGTATAAAGAGGAACCACAGTTATGTTGGTTGCTGGGCAAGGGAGGCTACAGCAGGCTAAGGGCTTTGAAACCGCAAGCCCGCCTGAACCAAAGGGCTGGAGGGTTAGAGGGAAAGACAGGATCTAGCGAGTTTCCACAGGAATGTGAAAGCGCTGCCAGCCTCTTTTGTCAGGTTTTCAGGGTGAATACGGGTTCCTGAAACAAAAGGCTAAGACGAGGGAGGAGGGAAAGTGGGGAAGGTTTATGGAAGAGAAGAAAAAGGTTACTTAGTTTAAAATCGAGCTTCGTTCGCTGAAGCATTGCTACAGCCATTTTGATTTTTGTTCAGCTTTATGCTTTTAAGCAGTTTCATTAACACGAATTCTCTTAGGCCCTGGGCCTTGCTAACCTACTGTGATGGTTAATTTTATGTGTCAACCTGACTGGGCCAAAGGATGCCCAGACATTGGGTTAAACGTTTATCCTGAGTGCCTCTAGGAAGGTGTTTCTGGATGAGATTAACATTTGAAGTGGTAGCCTGAATAAAAGGGATTGCCCTCCTTAATGTGAGTACTCTCCTCTAGTCGGTTGAGACCCTGAATAGAACAAAAAGGCAAAACCTACTTTGAGTAGGAGGGAACTTGATTTGCCTAATTGCCTTGAGCTGGAACATCAGTTCTTTCCTGCTTCAGACTCTAACTGAAATAGTGCCTCTTCTGGGGTCTCCAGCCTGTCAGCCTTCAGTTCCCCCCCGGGATTCAACGTGCGTGTTTTAGGACTTGTCAGCCTCCGTAACACCATAAATCAGTTCCCTGTAAGAAATCTTCCGATAGAGATATGCATATGATATAGGTGTGTGTGTGTGTTGGTATATGTATGTCTATATGTGTATTTATATCTAAATCCTTTTGGCCGTGTTTCCCTAGAGAACCCTACTACACCTATCCTGGAGAAATTGGGAGAATGAAGGAGCCTGGTGAGGGTTCTCCCTATGACATAGCTGATGATCAAGCTTACTATAGATTATCTTCAATATTTACTACCTTGACCACTGTCTCCAGCTGTCTTGATTAAAAGCATACTGTTACTAGACATACTTAGAAGTCTTTGCCAGCCTTTAAATATTTTCCAAGATATTCAGGTAAACAGATTCCTGAGTTGTTCTACAAAAACACAGATTGTAGACTTTTTTCTCCTTGACCTATTCAATAGTACCTTGACTTTTTTTTTTTTTACATTTGTAAGGAAGTATTTAATCCATCCCAAAAGTATTTATTAAATACATTGTTGAAGCGAATGCATGCTTTTTGAAATTCCGTGATTTAAAAAATGTCTCCCCATGCACTCTGCTCTCTGAACACATGGGCCCACAAACACGTACCATCCATAAACGTTTAGATGAGAAAAGGAGCATCATATTTTATTTAGAATTAAAACATAATAATTATACTTTATTGAAAATAGTTTGAAACCAGCTGCTGTCAAAATCTGCGCCACCTTTTTTTTTTTTTTTCAGGTAGCTTATTTGCTGTGGAATTTTCCATAGAAAAAAAATAAAATGCTACCTATGGTTCATTTTACATAATCTTGGAATTTTAGTAACAGATGAGCCATGGTATAAATTTTTAACTGAAAAAGGGCTTAAGAAGCAACATAAATTTGAGAAAACTAGTCATTATAGATAAGCTTCCATCAGTAAAATAATCCTTATTACAGAATTAACTTTCTTTTTTTTAAAAAAAAAGATTTATTTCAGAGAGAGAGGGAGATAGCACACCAGCAGGGGGAGCGGGAGAGGGAGAAGCAGACTCCGCACTGAGCAGGGAGCCTGATGTGGGGCTCGATCCCAGGACCCTGGGATCATGACCTGAGCTAAAGGCAGACGCTTAAAGACTGAGCCACTGAGGCACCCCAGAATTAACTTTCTGACGTGCATCTTTTCCTAACTGATACACAGGGCTGGATAAATGACAAACTTAAAAACTTCCTTGTTTTCTCTCCCTAATGTCTAAAGGAAAACAAATTTCTTCATTTGTTCTTGTTAACAGCCAATTTTCAAAAAAGATAAAATCATGATTCTCATACAGATATAAAAATGAACAGGTGTTAAGGATGTTATTTAGCTTGTAATCAATGAAAAAACCTGGCAGATGTTATAACTCAGTCTGACGAGAATCCAAGGCTTAGACACATTTGTAGATAAGGAATATTGAAATATATATGCAGATGGATGCAAAATGATTTTTCCACAAGATGGGAAAGAAAGAGTAGAATCAATTGAAACTTTACCCAGACAGGAAAGAATTTGTATGTCTACAGACAAGAATTATTTTGCATTGTTATGAGTTATCTATACACAGTTGCAAAACAGCTTCCACAGAATCAGAATAAGATAACCCAAAGAGGTGTCCTCTAGAATGTTAGAAATTCATAGGTTCCACTAAAGCATAAATTTTTCTTTGCATTTAAAAATGTCAACTCAGGCTGGTCCCTATAGCTGTTGATGAGCAAAAAGTATTGGCATTTAAACCTGTTTTGGTTGTTTTGGAGTAGAACAACCAAAAATTTCATAGATCTTCAAAAGAACCCTTCATCTAAAATATACTCGGTCTTAGCCAGGGGCTTGTAGCAATTCAATGACCCAGATTAGCTCTAAAAACAGACAAAACCCCCACTGCTTAATCTTGTGAGGTTAAAGCTGCCTGAGACTTTCTTTTATCTCTCTACCCCTCTATTGAACTAATGAACTAATCCAGTATTTAAGCAATAAAAATAAATTGGGCTTCATTATTTAGCACAATCATATTTACACAGGAATCTAATACTTCTACAGTCTGTTTCTTCAAACTGTAAGATATACATAACATAAAACTTACCAGGCGACCATTTTGAGCATGCAATTCACTGGCATTAAATACACTAACATTGGTGTGTAACCATCACCCAGTCATGGCTTTTTATCCTAGACGTTTACAGGACATTTCCAAGAGGAAACTAGAGGTAGGAGGAGGAAGAAGCTCCAATGTGTCTGACATAAAGAAATGTTCTCCTTGTCAACATGTGTTTAAAAACATCATCTCTCACTAATATAGTACCATCTGTGAAATTTCATATGTCCACTAAAATTGGCCTGAAAAAAAAAAAAGCGATCTGAAATTTAGAAAGATTATGACAGACCTGGTATCTGAGGCTTGTTTGCAAATGAAAGTCTTTCTGGAAGGCCACCTTCAAAAGACTCTGTACCATGTCTTTGGCCTACTAACATAAAAGATGAACCTATTGCTATACGATAATAGAAGACAGTTACGACTGCATAACAAAGAGCATGTGTGTGGATATCATTGGCCACAATGTTTCCTCCCGAATCAGGAGAGTCACAGTCAAGGATCTGCCATCATGTCTGTGGGGTTTCCTGACTATAGTTTCTTTTAATATGAGCAAATGATTTTACTGATTCCTAAACACTTTCCCCAGCCTGATTCTCCATTGCCTGACTGGTACGCACTACTTATAAATCTAACTCTAATCAGATTCATTTCATTTGTTTAAAATAACAATACTAATAACACTAGCTCTCGCTTATAATGACAACTTATCAAACAGGTAGTACCGTATGGAATATGTGTAGGTGATGAAATTGAGCCTTTGATTTGTTAAGTAATTGACCCTTGTCATAAGGCTATTGAGTGGTTGAACTTTAACACTTTAACGTGTAGTTAATTCTTTCATTTCTTTACTCAGGCTTTTATAAAATATTGCAGCTAGGCACTTACTAGATGCTAGAGCACAAAGTTAAAAACATAAGAATTCAGGCCTTAAGTGGCTCCGTTGTGTGTAGAGTCAAATATGTTTGATCGGGTGGATTAAATTGGATGGATCTGGACTGGAAAAATCGTGTTTGGAGGAATTCATAAGCGGTTCTTGCTCTTTACAGTGAATACTGAAATATCTTTAGGGAAGTTCTTTATTTTGTTCTTAAAAACAACCCTTTGATGATAGCCAATAGAAGGGGTATGATGAAACAATTCCCTATGTGTTGTTATTACAAGTTCTAATTATTGGTGAGCTGATTTCAAACCACATGGTTTGAATTCACATATAAATGTAAATCACGTGTGTCCTTGAATATTTAGAAAACATTTTCTATTTAAATTTGGATTTAGATTGACCTCTATGTGAAGATTGTGATTTGTTCCTGGGATATCTTTCTGTTTTTGCCCAGAAACTTCCTCAAAATATAGATTGGCCTAAATCGCTCATATGAATGCACAAGAGGCCTCTTTTCTACTTACAACAGAGCACATATTACAATAAGGAATTGTGTCGGATTTAGAGAAGGGCTCCTTAAGAGTGAGCAGGGTTTGTCCTAAGAGTTGTGTTATTAGAAGCTGAATAACCTGGGTTTTGGATGTGTGATATCAGTCGTCGTGTGCGTCTTGATCAGTTCACAATGATGAGAATGTGTTACCTGGAAGGAAGAGGATGAACCTACTGTCCATCATCCCAGGCTGGCATTGCACTCCGGTCTAATGGGCAGTTGAGCCTGTTGTAAAATTGAGAAATGCCTGCAGCTTCTCGCTGGTGAAACCGACCCTCATTCTGTAGGTGGGGACTCTGTGCATACCTTTGTCCCATGGGTTCTAAGACTCACTGCTTAATGCAGGAGGGTGTTTATTCCAGGTGAGGCACTCAGGCTATTCCAAGCCTTCTGTAAAACTCAATTAGGGGCGCCTGGGTGGCTCAGTCGTTAAGCGTCTGCCTTCGGCTCAGGTCGTGATCCCAGGGTCCTGGGATCGAGCCCCACATTGGGCTCCCTGCTCCGTGGGGAAGCCTGCTTCTCCCCTCCTTCTCCCCCTGCTTGTGTTCCCTCTCTCGCTGTATCTCTCTCTGTCAAATAAATTTAAAAAATAAAATCTTTAAAAAAAAAAAACTCAGTTAAATTTCAGAGCTCAGTTTTAGTTGTAGAATGGGGAATAAGCAACATCGCTTCTTGCAGGAAGCTGGGATGGCAATATCTGCTGAGATCACCATCAGATTTTGGTTACCCCTACAGAGAAGTCTATCCAAGCCTTTCATGTGTTTCTTCCATTTTTGTATTGCATGACAATTATTTATTCATTTATACTTGTCTGTTTAAATCTTTATTATCTCTCTCCTCTGATCAGACCGTAAGCTCCTTGAAAGAAGTGACTGTTTCTGGTTTGCCTAGCACAGTGACCAGGACAGGAGAGATGCTTAAAAAAAAAAAAAATTCTTGAATGAGAAAAGCAGTATTATTTACATGAGAGGTGGCAGTAAGATGATAAGAAATCAGCCAAAGGAAAAGAAGAAATCTTTTTTTTTTTTTTTAACAATAATCCTTTGATTTTAATAGTTGGGGGGAAGGAAAAGAAGAAATCTTAATTTAAAACCAAGTTTGCTTCATTTGGAATTGAAATGAGAAAGCGCCCATAGGGATTTCAATAACCAAAACCAAACAGAAGTCAAGTCATAGTTCAGACAAGTCTGCATCCATGTGTGAGGGAGGACATGGCCCCAATGAATAAGTTTAAAGTGGTGGTGGGAGTCCAAATAATAAAGTTGCTTTATGATAATATTGCATGAAATAGTACAATTCCCCATGCGTATGATAAAATGTGTATGTGTGAGCCTAAAAAAATTCTTATTCCTCATATACTTACTCAAGTCATGGGCCATGTTAATAATCATAACTAGTAGATAGTATGAACTAGATTTAAGATCAAAAATTTTTTTTGTTTTGTTTTTGTCTTTTGTTTTTTAGAGACGGCAATAGAGAGGAGGGAGGGGCAGAGGAAGAGGAAGAGAGAGAATCTTAAGCAGGCT
This sequence comes from Leptonychotes weddellii, assembly GCF_054177405.1. Lineage (NCBI taxonomy): Eukaryota > Metazoa > Chordata > Mammalia > Carnivora > Phocidae > Leptonychotes > Leptonychotes weddellii. The sequence continues at coordinate 74,573,294 of NC_138380.1, read as the reverse complement.
CCACACTCAGCACAGAGCCCAAGGCAGGGCTCGATCTCAAGATCCTGAGACCTGACCTGAGTCAAAATCAAGAGTCAGACACTTAACCAACTGAGCCACCCAGATGTCCCCATGCTTTTTTATTTTTCAAGGGACTTCTCAAGAGGGTTTCGTACAAGTGTGAAATAATTGTTGAAATGTATTATGCTACTGTTTTAAAAAGTGGGATTATGTTGTAGCTGCTTCTATATTTTAAAACACACTGGAAATATTTTGGTGTCTTAGTCTGTTTGGACTGCTATAAAAAAAATACCAGACACTGGGTAGCTGATAAACAACTGATTTTTATTTCTCACATTGCTGGAGGTTGGAAGTCTAAGATCAGGGTACCAGCAAGATCAAGGTCTAGGGAGGGCCCTCTTCTCCGTTGTAGAAGGCTAACTTCTCCTGTATCTTCACATGGTTGAAGGGATCGGCAAACTCGCTGAGGCCTCTATTTATAAGGGCACTAATCCCATTCACGAGTCTCCACCCTCATAATCTAATCACCTCCCAAAGGTACCAACTAATACCATTACCTTGGGAGTCAGGATTTCAACATAGGAATTTTGAGGAGAACATAAGCATTCACACCATAGTGCTTGGTTTTGTCAGAAGTAGGAGTGTTGGAAAACTAAAAAGAATAAGAACAATTTTAAAATAGTCACAATATTTTATAACCCAGTGAAGAGCTGCCTTGATGTTTTCATCAGTAATAGAGTCAGTCAACCAAAATGCATCATCTGAGAACTTTGCGAGGATACTTCACATGCCCCAACTTATCCCCCACTCTAAAACGGCAAGTGTCAATTCTAATGTGATTGTTTAGCCATTACGTTACTGATTCAAAAATATATATTAATCTAGAATAAAGGTTTTGGCTTTGTCACTTTGGTTTCTTCCAAAATCTAGTGTTCTCAGTATTTGCACTATGGATTTATTGTCAGTATCTGAGAAGCAGCAGAGAGAAATTCATTTTAAAGTTACAGAAACATGAAATAAAGATTAGGTCTTAGCCATCTGATCTCTAAGGAGTTTCTGCAAGAAAGAGAACTGTAAGGGAATTAACATCAAGGGCATTAGCTTCCTGAGTCTTTAATTCATCTTCATTGTCAGAGGCTGCCTTGCAAACAAAAGGGAATGCGTATGTTTTTACCCCTTCAAATCCTGACCAAGCTCTTCTGGAAATAGCACCTTTATTATTATCTTCATTTTACCTGTTTTTTTTTTGTTGTCGTTCCTCATACCCATTTGTTATGTCCTTAGTAATCCATTTCACTATCCATGCTCTATAAGCAAAATCAAGAAATAGGATTTGGTCGATTACACAAATGGATGGTTTTGTGCAAGGTAGAAGTAGAAGTTTGCCATCCTCTCCTTACCCCACTTAATAGATTTTTCAGAAAATTCATCCCCAGAAAAGCATTTACCTTCAGGGGCTTAATCTTAAGGGTACCATCAACATTCTCAATAATTACCATATTCTAGTTCCCTTGTTTGATTGCCTTTTGTGCTCTTTGAGGAAGAACAATACAGCCTGTTTTTTCCTAGTGTTTTCCGAGAGCAATTTTATATCTTTAGAACAGGCTTCCAAATATCTTCTTGAATACAAAGAACTCTATTCCTCCATTCGATGTGAAAGAATTGTACAAATAACCACCCATACACATCACCGGATTGTGAGGAATAAATAGCACCCTAAATATTAAACACATTTACAATTACTCACATCAATCATTTAAAATCTATTGTCACACTTCAAACATTTGAATTGGAAAATCTAAGCATTATCATTACAAAATATTAATAAAATACCCACTAGGAACAGTTTCCCACCTAATAAAATTCAATTTTAAAGTCCACAAACTTCTGAAGACTTTGTATTTTTTTCTAATAGTTTTAATTATGGCAGACTTTGTACTTTTAAAATTGAACTTGAAAATGAGAGACTAACCAGAAACTGTTCTCATTTGTGAATTTGTAACACAATTGCAAGAAACAAATGAATTGGGCCCCAAAGAGATGTCTAGTTGGACATAATTTTATACATTTCTAAACCACCTTCCTAGGTCACCAACATAGTGACAATATTATTATAGATTATGTATCTATATTGCATATCCACTATATATATTTACAGCATAATCATAATATTTTTCTATTGTTCAAATGAGCCTGCTTGGGTTTATGATTCCATTACAAAGCTTGTGTTTGAATAATAAAGCAAATATTAGACTAATATTATGTTTAATTTTTAATGATAGTCATTTATAGCTATTTAAGGTTTTGCCGAATTTTTCTTACTATTTAATCCATTACTGTTTGGAATTTTATAAAATATTTTTCTATGTGTGTGCTGAAATCCCAACAGATTTTGCTCACTAAACTTTACCTGTTATTTCTTTTGAAAGCAAAAGGGAGGTAGGATGGGAAGCACTTTTGCAAATAAGAGATGTACAAAAAAAATGTGTTTCAACAGGAAAATGCATCTTCCATATTATACTCTTCTAGGTTATCAGATTCCAATCCTGTTCATTGTCACTGAGCTATTTTGCAATTTTTTTAAATAAATTGTAGGTAGCTGATAATTGCACATTCTGTCTCTTCCAGAAGTGATTTAATTCATTTCCTCCACCCTGTGGAAAAGCTAGTTTTGTCTCTGTTTGCAATTCATCTTGACATACTTTTATTCCACATTAATTCATACTGTTTTGACTTTTCCTTTGAATCACTTGTAGCCTCTGCCTCATATCATGAGTAAAATAAGTTCTTCAACATATGTTCACTTTTATATCTGTATCAGAGTCCTTTTACCATTTTCTGGATATTATCCTTCAACAGAATTTTCCTAAGATTATTGCCACAGCTGGATTATGCAGAAGCAGATGCTGAGGCAGAGATAGGGGTATTTAGGAGAGATTAATAAGTGAAAGAGAAAGAGATGAAGCAGAATTGGGCCAAGGAATAAGTGGGATTGCAAAGCAGGCCTGCAGCTGACTCTGCCAAGCCCCTGTGTGGCCTGTTAAAGGTCCTGTATCAGCCACCCACCTCCTCCTGCCTCAGTCGTTCCATGCAGGCTGTCCGAGGAGGGTGTCAGCAGAGAAAGCTCTCTGCCGCTGAGGCAGACCTTGTACTGATCCTTCTTTCTTTTCCACATACATAACACTTGACCTAGAGACATGTACATATCACCAGATAACTTCTGATCTGCATTTTTGGGGTGTTTCGCAAGGCCAGGGAACCCACACGGGAGACAGCGGCAAGCCGCTATTTCCTATTCCTTCCTATTCCTATTCCTATTTCCTTCCTTTTTCATAGACACCATTTGTTATGGACTGAAAGTTTGTGTCCTCCCCCAAATTCCTATGTTGAAATCTAATCCCCAGTGGGATGGTATTTGGAGGCGGGCCTTTGGGAGGTAATTAGGTCATGAAATGGAGCCTTTAGGAATGGGGTGAGTGCCCTGGAGGTAGCTCTCAGTCTTCCCACCACGTAAGGACACAGCAAGAAGCCAGCAGTCCACATCCAGGAAGACGGTTCCCACCAAAACCTAACCATGCTGGTGCCTCAACCTTGGACTTGTAGCCTCCAGAACTGTGAGCGGTATATTTCTGTTACTTAGAAGACACCCAGTCTATATAGTGCTTTGCTCTAGCAGCCTGAACTAAGACACCATTGGTTAAGAATTCCAGGTGAGGGCGCCTGGGTGGCTCAGTTGGTTGAGCAACTGCCTTCAGCTCAGGTCATGATCCTGGAGTCTTGGGATCGAGTCCCGCATCGGACTCCCCTCTCGGCAGGGAGTCTGCTTCTCCCTCTGATCCTCCCCCTCTCATGTTCTCTCTGCTCATTCTTTCTCTCTCAAATAAGTAAATAAAATCTTAAAAAAAAAAAACAAAAAATTCCAGTTGACCTCCTTTCCAGTCCTTTGTGAATATGCCCTCTGGAAAACCTTCTTCAGTAAAGAAACTTCTTTACATCCTTTATATCTTCCTGTCATAGCTTTGCCTTAACTGATATCTGATTCCTTTTCCTATTGAGGGAGATCATTGTTCTAGCTCTAAACTTAGGACGACCATACAGTTTTGCCATCCTAACTGGAAAATCACAGAGTGAAAAGAGGAGCTGTGTTCATTATATACCAGGATAACAGACATTAACTTGCACTGTCTGGGGCAAACAAAGATATGTGTTACTCTATCTCAATCCCAAACAGGACCCTAGAGCCACATAACAACAAAATACAGAGTCTCTTAAATTTCCATTGCTACTTCCGCAATGTTTTTTCACTATTAACAATTCACAATACAGAGAATTCCATTGCCAACATAGAACAAGGCTCTCATGCTAAATCCAGTTTAACGCATCTGCACTTGAAAGTGACTTTAAAGCACTGTTTTTGTAAATAAATTTGTGTCGGAAAACAGCCACATTCTTCATGCATATATTGTCTGGCCTATTTCAGCTACAAGGGCAGAGTTGAGTTAGTTGCAATAGAGACAGAATTAATTGCAAAGCCTGAAATATTTACTGTCTATTTATGGAAAAATGTTATGGATCCCTGGACTTCATGAGCTTCATGAGGGCTGGGGATATGCATGTCTATAGGTCTTACTCACCATGAATATTTAAACATGCCAAGCACGTAGTAGATGCTCAGTATTTGTTTTGTGGATGAATATCAAAATGCAAAATAAAGGCATAGTAACTAGTAGAGTGTGCTATTGTACATGAGCAGATGAACCACTTGAACAGTATAGGGAATCTCTGTAATTTTTCCCAATATTTAGTATATGGAAACATAAATTTCCTACAAAAGGGAAAAGATGGTTTATAAAATAAAACTGATGTAATGTATGGTGATTAACATAACATAATAAAATAAACTGAAAAATTTTCAACAGTTTGAAAAGACTATGTTAGACATTTTGTGTGAAAAAAAAACAAAATTTTCTAGTTAGACGGGAACCCCCACTTGACAGACATCTGCCACTGTTTGACTTCCCTCCTGCTCTGGATGGGGTTCTTCTGTCTGTGTGTATTCAGAGCTTTCCTTCCATCCATTCGTTTTCTCCCTCTAGGACTTCCTATCTCTGCTTCTCCCCGCTTTTCCTCAAGAGGCAATGGATAAGCATGAAGGCTCTTGAGTCAAACTGCAGGTTTGAATCCTGGCTCTCTTTCTAGCTAGTTAATTTAGGCAAGTGTCTCAAAATTTCTATACTTGGCTTCTCTTAAAAATAAATATAGTTATCTCACAAATGCTTCATAAGTTTGTAAAGTGCCAGCACAATGTCTGATAAATAGTAAGTCCTTGATCAAATTAACTATAAATAAAATAATATATAAAGTTCTCTTAGCTAAAAATATAAAATGTCCCATGACCCTAAATTTTCCTTCAAATGCCTTTCCCTTCACAATCAAGAATTTTATTTTCAGAGATAATTACTACTAATTTGGGGGTCTTTATTTCCATTCTCTGCATGTGAATGGGATAATTCTCTGCATGCTGCTTTGTGACTTTTTTACATTTATTAATATTTTATGAATAGTTGAGTGCCTGAATATTATTAGCCATTCTATATACTGTGTAATATAAAGGACATTTGAATATTTACATATTATTTTATCTCATGGGTGTGCCATAAATTATTTAATCAAAACCACATTATTAAATAGGTTCATGGTGGTTGTTTTTAAGCAAGATTGGTTTAATGAACCACCATGTACCCATCACCCAGCTTTAACAATTATCAACTTCTGGTCAATCATATTTCATCTATACCCTCATCCATTCCCAACTCTACCTTTTTTTTTTTTTTTAACATAACCATAACACCGTTATCACACCTCAAAAAAATTCAAGTAATTCTTCATATTATCCAGTATCAAATATTCAAGCAGTGTTCAAAAATACTTGATGTCCTCTCCCTCACTCCTTCCCTCCCCCTCTCCAAATTATTTAAATCAACGTTCCAAATTATTTAAATCAGCATTATTTAATCTCCAGATTATTTAAATCAATAAGATCCATGCACTGCAGATGGTCAGTAAGTCTCTCTTAATCAATAGATTACTCTTCATCTCTCTCTTATTTCCTTGCAATTTATTTGTTGGGAAAAAAAAAAAGAACAAGAAAAAAATAGGTCAGTGGATCTCTACTATTTGTCCTGTCCAAGATTTTGCTAATTGCATCATCACCAGTGTGATCTGATGTATACCTCTATCAACTGTATTTCCTAGAAACAGGTACTTAGATCCAGAATTCAATTTTCATATTTTGGCAATAATATTTCATAGGTGGCATGGTGTGCTGCCCTCAGGCGGTACATAATACTGTGCTGTTTGTCTTTTTCTGATGTTAACAGCCATTGATGATCAATGCCTAGATCCATTAATTCATCAGCACTATTGAAATGATGATATTCTAATTATAATAGTTTTTTTAATATAGCATGCAAGAGCTAAAACCTCATGGCTAAATATTTGTTCATATTTATGTGCATATGTTTATATTTAAGACAAATTTCTAAAAATGAAATATCTGAATCAAAGTAAATTTACATTTGGAAATTTACATTACCATACATATTGCCCAGATGCCCTCTGGGGAAGTTATACTAACTTTTATCTCAGTGTCAGGTTATTATTGTTTTAAACATTCCTTTTTTTTTTTTTTTAAGATTTATTGATTTTTCATTTTGAGAGAGAGAGAAAGCACTCAGGAAGAGGGGAGAGACAGAGGGAGAGGGAGAGAGAGAGCCTCAAGCAGACTCCCCATTGAGCACAGAGCCCAACACAGGGCTGAATCTCACAACCCTGAGATCACGACCTGAACCAAAATCAAGAGTTGGTCGATAAACCAACTGAGCCATCCAGGTGCCCCTGTTTAAAACATTTCTGTTAATTTGTTTGCCAACAATGAGAAACTCATTGTGGTTTACTTTGCAATATTTTTCTTACCAAAAAGATTCAACGTGCTTTCCTTAAATTTAAATTGGTATCTCTTTTTGTGAATTGTCAGCACTTGGTCTTTGACCATTTTTCTGTTGGATGTCTCTTTTTCTTTTTTCCTGGTTTGTTTGATATATTTAAGTAGGTATTATGGAAGCATGATGTCTGATGAGTAGCCTTCCTATAGTATACAACATCACCACATACCTATAATATCCAGTTGTTATCCATGCTATGTTTACTGTTTTTGGAAGAGTAGTCCTGATAAGTTCTAATAGTCTTTTTTTTTTTCTTTAAGATTTTATTTAATTATTTGACAGAGAGAGAGCGCACACAAGCAGCGGGAGCAGCGGAGGGAGAGGGAGAAGCAGGCTCCCCACTGAGCAGAGGTCCTGATGCAGGGCTCGATCCCAGGACCCTGGGATCATGACCAAGCGGAAGGCAGATGCTCAACTGACTGAGCCACCCAGGCGCCCCATCTAATACTCTTTTTTACCTCCATCTTTCCAATGAACTGCTTATCACTAGGGCCGCAGATGACCTAATTTCCAGTGCCAAGGAATATATTTTGCTCCTCACATTTCTTGTATGTTCTGTTGCCTTTTGTCCCTGTGAACAATTAAATCCTCCTGAAACTCTTTTCTCTCTATTTGTAAAAATAATTTCTTTTCATTGTCCTCCTGCCTATCTGATTAGTCTTGGTCTCCTTTGTGTGTCTTTTTGCCTCTGTCAAAGGGTGTTATTCTCCAAATTTCTGTCTAGGTCCTTTTCTCTTATCATTTTATGCCCTCTCACTGAAAGAGTAGATGAATAACTCTACTGTATATCTGTATCCAGAGTATGTATCATTTGATCCTTGGAGTTGCATGTACAAATGCCATGTATATACATCTGATTGAGTAAGTCACAGGTCCTCAAACTCCTCGTAGACAAAACTGCACCTCTGCCCAATACTGCATACTTTTATTGATGGCCCCACCATTTTCCTAAACTGTCTAAATTAGAAATCTGATAGTTTTATTGTTACATTGTAATTTGGAGGAATTATCATATGATGGGGAAAAGAGTGTAATTTGAAACCAAAACAACCTGGCTTAATTCTAGCTCTCCGGATACTTAATGGATAATCTTTGGCATGTAAAATATATTCTTTGATCTTCAATTTTCTCTTCTGTCAAAATGGGGCAGCACTAAATTCTCAGATTTGTGTGAGTAAATGATAACATAAATAAAAGTACCTGAAATGAAACACATAGTAGACCTTCAAAAAATACTAAGTTGTTTTGCCTCTCTCTTCAGTGACCACACGTCCAAGCCATCACTCCCTCAATTTCCTTCCTATATGTTTTCAAATCCATTCTTTTTTCTCAATTTCTATCAGCACTGCCTTACATTAGTCTGTTACTGTTGCTTGCTTGGATAGGCAATATCTTCAACTAGTCTTCCAGTTTCTAGTCTAAACGTTCTCCAATTCGTCCTTACTCTATGACCAGAATGAGCTTTTGAGAATTTATGCCTCATTATATCATGCATTGTTTTAAAATCATCGATAATTCCTGATAACCTTCAGAAAAATTAATCCAAACCTTCTTAACCATGCAATTTAATGCATGTTCTGTTGTCTGCCTATTTCTCACACCTCATGTCTTGCCACAGGCCCCTCCCAACCTGTGCCGCCCCATCTCCAGTTTCTCCTATTTTTTGCACAAACCATACCCCTAAAATGCACTTTCCCAATCTAAGACTACTTATCCTACAAAGCAGATTCTCACAGAGCGGGAGAAAACTGTCTTTAGAATGGAAGATACTCATCTGAGAGGTGATGGGTTTTCCAACTATCTAAGCCCCCTGTCTACTTGGCCATTCTGATCCATTGCCTGTAGAATAACACATCATTCCACACACCTAACTGAAAATCATTATAATAGAAAGCCGCTGCCATAGAAAAAGAACATATTGCATCTGTCAAATGAGCCAGGGCAGAAAACAGTGTGAGAACGCTTGTTACAGATTCAAATAAAGCATCTCAAATTGAGTTACCTATCCTACCTCTCCACCCCCCACAGACTCTTGTATGTAGCTCCATCATGTCATAGGGGAAATAAAATTATCTTTTCAAGTGTAATCTTATTAGACTGTGGGTTCCTTCAGTGTATCCCAGTTTGTGGCTGCATGACTAGTATACGATGGGTACTTAATACCAATTTCAAGAGTGAAAATTGACTCCACAACAGACATATTTATTAAAAGTTCAGTCAAAACTAATTGAAATTATAATCGTGGTATAATAAATTCCAAAAGATACTATGAATTTTTATTAAATAGTAATGTCATGGTAGTGTACATTCCTACAATCATAATAAAGGTCACCAGGGATGAGAAAAAAAGAGAGCTGCCACCCAACCTTCTAGACTTTTGCAGATGAAAATAATAACTATGAAATAGAAAAGGAAAAACTTGTTAAACTCATGACACAAACAAGTTCCTGGTTTTCTTACTCATATTGTGTCCTTTCCCTGGGCCTCCTTCAGAAGTCAAGAAGGTGCCCAGGTGCTTGAAGGAAGACCATTCCCCTCTATTTGCAGTGAAAGGTTGATGGATGCCCTGTGCTCATAGTAGGATTGCTTCCCTGCCAGGCAGGAAGCTTCCTTCTACAGAAATCAAGAGGGATAGCTTTCACTAGCAGTAAGACTCTAGCCTGCAGAAATCTGTGCTTTTCTGTGGCAAGAGAATAGTGGGGGCCCAGAGTGAGTCCTATTCCTCACAAGACCTCCCACTCCTACTCACAGTCTGGCCACCACCCTCCGCCTAGAAATATTAAGACTAAACCTACATTATTTAGGCTATAATGCTGCCTGGTGCCTTCTCTGAACTCATATTCCACTCTTCCCATTTCTTTTCACTATGACCACTGAAATTCACAGTAGGTCATTCACAAATTCTTCTATAGCCCCGGTCTCTTCTGTTACCCCTCATTGTACCATCTAGCTTTAATGGAAACCTGTTTTTTTGTTTTTTTCCAGAGGACTTTCTTTACTTATCTTCTCAAATGATGGCCAATTTCATTTCCACTCTCTTCTTAAATTGGGCATGGAGAAGTGATAGGTATCCTCCCTCCTCCTCTTTGCCACTTCCAGTCCATTCTCCTTCTCTCTTCCCTAAAAGTCCCCAGGTTTCAAAATTGTGTCATCAGTTTGTGTCACCCATTATCTGTCCTTGCTATAGTGATCTATCTGTAACTCTCAGGGTCAGGTCATCCCCCCTTATTCTTTTGATCATTGTCATGCTCTCCAACATTGCTCCTATTACATTTTTTTGTTGATTGCTATATCCATGTAGATGATCTTTTTAACTCCCTGGCCTTTTAATTCCTGGACCTCCTACCAATGATCCTTTGCATCCTCCTCAGCCACTCAATACTATGACCTTTTCAATACCAATAATTACAACTCCTATATAGTATTTATCCTTCTCTTCAATACTACCCCAAATCCTTCCTAATCATTCCCTAAACCCCCAAATTATTTGCTCTCACCAGCACCTACAATGTATTGAGCATACCACCCTCTTTCTCTCCTAGCTTAAATCTTATGTTCACGCATTATAATTATTTTTTTGTCTATATCCTCAATTCTCTATCCTTTTCTCATTTGTTTTATTTTTATGGCTAATCCATAACCCTACCTAAAACCAATTATCTGCCTACTCCTTATGTGTAATTCCATCCATGGCTGAGCATAACTAGAGAAAAATATAGTCATACTTTCTTGTATTGCTTTAAGTTCATAACCATAACTCAAATCATCCTTAATGCTGCTAATAACTGTATTATAAATCCATAAGCCATTCATTCTCTCACCTAGACATATTTCTGCCTTTCTGCTCTATTCTCAAGCTTTTAACAATTCTTTTTTTAATCTTCACTCTTGGGTAACAATTAGACTTTATTTCATTAAGAAAAAAAAGCAACCAGAAAAGATTGAGCATTGGCTTACAACAGTAAAGTATAAACCTATCTGAATCTTTGTATTCATTCCTCTTAGTGTGGGTGAACTACTCATTATGTTATTGTGGGCCAGGTTTCAATTGTCCTCTTGATGCCATCTCCTCTCACATCCTCAGAGATAGTGCTCTTTCTCCCTTGAATCATCCATTTTAATTTCTCTTTTGGGTCATTCCTTTTAGTATATAACAATACTATTTTTTCAAAATTATTTTTGAAAAAACCTTCTTGTAGCATCATGGCCTCCTGTTTACATCCAATTTCTTTCTTTCCCTCTATACCAAAATTCTTTGAATAAGCTGTCTATGTAGCTACATTTCCTCCTCTCATACCCTCTTGAATCTATTCTAATCAACTTTTCATCTCCTTCACTGTGCAAAAATCTCCTGTTCACTGTAATATTCAGTCTGTATTCTCAGTCATTTTTTTTTCTTATTTGACTATCAGTATCATTGAACCCATTGGCTGATTTTCTTCCCTTTTAAACATTCTTTTTTCTCTTAGCATCCAAAACATTACACTCTCTGGATTATTCCTTTACCTCTTTGGACAATATCTCAGACTCTTTACTGTTTCCTCTTCATTTCCTGACTAAAATGTGAGAGTTTTCTAGAGCTTGGTCCTTTTGGGATCATCTCTCTTTATCAATCTTAGTGCTTAGAAAATCTCTTTCAATCTCATCATATGATATACCATCTATAAGCTATGATTCCTACATTTATATTTCCATCCTGGATCTCTCTTCTGAAATCCAGACTCATAACCAACAGCCTTCTCTGTATCTCTACTTGGGTGTCCGATAGTCACCTCAAGTTTAAATGTTCAAAACTAGCTCAATAAATGCCTACTCTATGAAGGTATATTTGACGAAAGTGGAGGATGCAATTTAAATATAGTTATATATTAAAGCCTAAAGATTCCATTTCACTATTAAGGATATTATTTTTATGGATTACATTGGTAATATCATTATTTTCTTATATAACTTGAATTCAAAGAATTCCTGTCTTGGTTTGGGATCTTTAGAAAAAAAGAAAAAAAGATCCTGAGACAATACCTATACGTTAACATGTTAGTTAATTGAAAAGACAATCCCAGGGCACCAAGAGGGAGAGAAAGAAGAAGAAAGGCAAAGAGAGTTGGGAAGAAAATAAAAGGTGATGTGTTGCTGAGCTGGCTGCCACTCTCTGACAAGCCTTGAAAGGACATGTTTGGAAAGCCTATGTAACGGAACGGTCCTTTGGCAGGAGGAATAGAGAGGAAATTGTCTGCTGTCTTCTTTGTATCTCTTACCAATCATTAGTCAAAGTTTGCCCCGTGAGAAGAATTTACAGCGCACCTCCATGTGGTGTTACCTAGTCCCTATGGCAGCCTGTCAGGAAGCCAGACCCCACATTTTGCAGTGATGGCCGTGGTGGGTCTGAAAGCTTGCCAAGGCCAGGAAACTCCAAGGAGACATGTGAAAAGTGTTTGATAAACCCCTTCTACCTACATCAGCAGATTTGAAGGTTAATGTCTCCTAAACACCAATGGAATTTGTTTCCTCTTAGCAAGGAGTACCCCCTATGCTTCACTATTTTAGAGTAATTTTAGGTACATTTTTAATTAGAAGAAAAAAGGAGTCATACAGCAGTATTATTTCTTAGTTGTTAATTTAAAAATGGATATAAAATTAATAATTGGCTTATAATTGTGGAATGGTATGAAAATAGACATTTCAGACCATCAGCTCATTATTATGAATATTTACAGCTCAGAGTTTGAGTCATTTCCTAAATTATTTTTCCCAAATTAGAAACTACCTGATACTATATATCTTTTCTAATTATACCTTTCAATCTGTTTGATGTTTAGGATGTTAATGATTAAGATGAATTTTATGACTTTTCAATATTTAATCATAAAGTAATATTTTACCTCATATGGTTTAGTTTGAATTCCTGCAGCGAGGATTTTTTTTTCATTTCTGTTTCTCCTGTTTTTAGTACCAACTAAAGAGAAAAATATTTTTATGTGAATTAGTTGTGAGATCTACACAGATTTACAAATAAAATATCACTGTTAGAAAACTTGTTTTGGCATTAAGTGTTATTTTTAGCTATTACTGAGTAATTACTTGCCTTAAAGATAACTGAAGAATAAATGAGCCAACGTAAGTAATTTAAAATCTCAAACTTTGGTTACAGTCTGGTGTTAGTTACCTAAATGAATCATTCTAAATTCTAGGGATAAGTTAATGTTAAAAGATCTATGAGTTATTTTTCATATAAGTAATTGAGTTATTCTCTATAAGGAAAGTATGAAGACAAATACAGTTGACCCTTGAACAACATGGGGTTTGGGGCACCTCCCCCACCGTGCAATGGAAAATCCATGTATAACTTTTGACTCCTCAAATACTTAACCACTAATAGCCTGCTATTGACCAGAAACCTTACCAATAACATAAACAATCAATATATTTATTGTATTACATATATTACATACTATATTCATACAATAAAGTAAGCTAGAGAATAAGAGATGTTAAGAAAATCATAAAGAAGAGAAAATACATTTACAGTACTGCAAAACATCCACATACACATGGACCCATGCAGTTTAAACCCATGTTCAAGGGTCAACTGTATCAAGTATCTTTAAATTATACTGACAGCAGGGTTGCCTGGGTGGCTCAGTCAGTTAGGTGTCCGACTCTTGGTCTCTGCTCAGATCATGATCTCAGAGTCCCGAGATCAAGCCCCTAGTTGGGCTCTGCACTGAGAATGGAGCCTGCTTGGGATTCTCTCTCTCTTTCTCCCTCTGCCCCTCCCCACCTGCTCACACTCACTCTCTCTCTAAAATAAAAAATTTTAAAAAAAATAATAAAGTAAGTGAATTATACTGATAGGAAAATGTTGATATTTTTAAAAGATTGTAATAATTCTTTCAATTAAAAATTGCCATTAAGCCTGCAAGTTTCAAATAGTGCTTATATATGTCAAGAACTTTCTAAAAAAAAGGATCAATTTCTGGATCCCCTAGTTTTTTCAGTGTAAATGTTATTTTCATGTAATATACATGTTATGCGTAAATGCATATACAAATCATGGGTATAGAGCGCATTGAATTTACACCATGTAAGCAGCCTCCAGATCAAGAAGGAGAATATTACAAAGTTCTTGTTTCATACAGTAAATGTGGAGCTAGATGTGAATATGAATTTAAGCTAATAATTGCCACCCAACACACCTTTGAGTTCCTTTTCAGTTAGAATTATTTAAAATTGTTTTTAGAGTTGGTGCACAGTGATAGCGATATTTGAGTTTTACATGTAGCATTCGTATGAGTGAACAGAATGCTATCAAACAAAAATTAAATCCCTGTATTTAAAACTTTTAAGCAGTCTCACGTTATCTTCTATTGATCATGCAGGTAAATACATATACAAGTGTTAGTATGAAAAAAATATATTCTATTTTTACTAATTAATGCATTTACATATAAAAGACAATATTTTATTTACCTTTCCTAAACCAAATTGGTGCATGCCGTACTTGGTCATAATAAATACAGATAATGTCAATATCTTTCTTATAATGAGCACTATTTAAGAAAGTTTAAAACAGGAATATGTTGTGGTCAGGTGTCCAGTACTAGGCAGTAAGTGAAAGCATATCCATACTATTAATGCCAAGTGGTGATAAAATAGCTTACATTACTCCTTTCCGCTTTAGAGATAAAAAGGCGAATTTTATTGCCTCCAAAGGTGAATCTCTTTTTATAGCCCTTTGTTCTAAGGTAGTCTTTTGTTTGATGTCTTAAAAGTAATTTAATTTTGTAGCAGTTAATGAGTATTAGCACCATCTACATATAAAGATCTCTACTAGAGTAACTTCTTTAGAAAGAACAGCACTGTGGACATTAGGTTACATGCACAACTACTAATAAAGATCAATTTAATATTCTAAAAGTCTGAATCTCTACAGCAAGCGATCCTAGTAAACCTCACTAGCAGTTGAACCAGCTATAGGCAAATAACACCTGATTCAAACTAATAGCAAAGAGAAGTTAGAAACAGTTAGGAGGAGGATTTTTGTAGACCACTAGATGCCACTGTTTTGTGTGAAAAACTCAAATGATATACTTGATCTCTAATTTAAATTCCTTTATTTTTTTTTAAGTCACATTGAATTGGGATATTGACATTTATAGTTCTAAAGTGAGTATGTTTCTTTGCCTGGTATTAGTTAAACTCACACCAAAATAAAATAATACAATATTTAAAAGAAATGATAAATCAAAATATTTACCATTATCAATATAAATCTTTGGCTGTTACAGCTGAACCATCACTGATCAATAATCAAAGTATTTATGAACTGAAAACATAAGTGATTTGAATAATAAGATAAGTATTTTTAAAGTGTGGCCTATCACTTAGTTCCAAAATACTTTCTTTCCTTACGTGATTACTTACAGAAAGTTAGAATGGGATTACATATAATATAAAAAAGCTTTTTAAAGCAACCCTCCTTAATCCATCAATTGGAACTGACCCAAAATTGAATGTAAGTGGGCCCACCTCAAAAACAGGGTGAAATTGGGTGCCTGGGTGGCTCAGTTGGTTA
>NC_138380.1:74503054-74557215 GCF_054177405.1 Leptonychotes weddellii | reverse complement strand
TGAATTGTGCAAGACTGTTGAATCACAGATCTGTACCTCTGAAACAAATAATGCAATATATGTTAAGAAAAAAAAAAGAAGAAGAAGATAGCAGGAGGGGAAGAATGAAGGAGGGGAAATCGGAGGGGGAGATGAACCATGAGAGATTATGGAGTCTAAAAAACAAACTGAGGGATCTAGAGGGGAAGGGGGTGGGAGGATGGGTTAGCCTGGTGATGGGTATTAAAGAAGGCACATTCTGCATGGAGCACTGGGTGTTATATACAAAAAATGAATCATGGAACACTACATTAAAAACTAATGATGTAATGTATGGTGATTAACATAACAATAAAAAAGAAAAGATTTTCTCGGAGTTGCACCCTAGTCTGAGGCTATTCCTACCCAGTCTTTCTTCTTTCCTTCTCTCCTTCTGCAGGTGTCAGAGCTGCATCCCATTTGAAGGTGCTCTTTCGGTTCCCCTCTCTTCCCCTAATAAACCTCTTTCACACTCATTCTGTTTTGGTATCTCCTTCTCAAAAGACCTGAACTGGTGTGCTGTCTTGTAAAACACTCTGTTTTGTAATCTTCATAGCACTTAGAACTACTTTTGAATGTGTCCGGTTTAATTGATCAGCTTACCTATTTATTTAACATCTCTCTCCAACCACTGCCCCCATTCACACCCTGAGGTAATACATCTTACTCATTTATTCCCAGTGCTAAGAACATTGCCTGGCTCATGACGGGCCTTCAATTAATTTTGTTGAATGAATTAATGAATGGTTTAGAAGACTAGATTTATGCTCTAAATCCAGCTTCTTCCATTTATCCATTTCCAGGGGATATTTACTGTTCTAGCTGTTGGAGATAAAACAGTAAACAAAAGAAACAAAGTCTCTGCTTTTCTGAATTCATATTCAAGTGAGGGAAGACAGGCAATAAACAACCACAAAAATATGTGGGTTATGTGCTAAGAGTTACAAAGAAGTGGAAGTGCATAGTGAGGGAATGAAGAGTGACAGGTGGATAGTTTAGGGAGTATATTTCCCTGATAAGGTGACATTTGAACAGAGATTTGAATGAAATAAGGGAGTGAGCCAAGCAGATATCTGGCAGGAGAGTGTTTCAGTCAGGGAGAACAGAAGCACAAAGGTGCAATGATGGAGTGTGTTTGGCAAGTTCAAGGAATATCCTGGAGGTAGTGACGCTGAACCACAGAGAGCAAGAAGGAACGTGGCAGGAAATAATATTAGGGGTGAAAGAGGTAAACTTGATAAGTCAGGTGAGTCCTTGTATGTCATCATAAGAACTTTAGATGGGATTTTTCTCTAAGTAAGATGGAAAATGAATGGATGGTTCTGAGTAGAGGAGTGAAGATATCTGACTGACATTTTTAAAGGATGGTTCCAGTTGCTAGCTAGACAATAGTAGGAGACAGTGGTAAAAGCAGAGCGAATAGGAGCAGGCTATTGCAATATTCCATAGACAGTTTGAACCAGGGTGTATCAGTGGGCGTTGATATCAGGCCATGTCCTGGATTTATTTGAAGGCTGAGTTAGCAGGATTTCCTGACAGACTGGATATATAGGGGTTGGGGGGGGTGGCGGGAGGAATCAATGTTGACTTCCGATTTTTGGCCGGAACAAATGGAAGGGTAGAGTTGCTGACTACTGCGTTTCTTCCAGTCGAGCTCAGCTGTGCAGGTGCAGACACGTACAGGCAAAGACTTTAACCAAGTTGGAGGTTTTCCCTGTTGAATACAATGATGGCGGTGTTTTGAAGGTATGTGGCAAAAGTATGATTATCCTTGTGGAAGATGGGACGTAAGTTGCATAATGAGAGAAATCAGCACATGACAGGTCATGAGGGACAGGGGAAAGGACTATGCTCAGGAAGGACTCGATGGCATTGAAGAATTGGTGGCTAGAAGGTATCACCAGGAGTGAGGTGGAAAAATTAGAGGCTGAGGTCCAAAAGTGGGGCAGCTGTGTTCTTTCCTTTGTACCATAAGGACTTCTTTTCTTACCCCTGCATAACACTTGAGAAGACTTATGGCTAAAATGAAACAATAAATCTCAAATCTTCTTCTCCATCTACCATCCCATGTGTCTACCACTCTTTGTGATTAAAATTCTTAAACGTTTCCTCATTAAGCTTTGCATTCAGAGCACTTACTTAACCTGGAATTTTACATCGTATGGATTCCATTCGCAACAGTACATCAAAGTACTTTTGTATCTTTGCCAACCACTTCTTGTTGAAATGATAGATTCATAGGAACTCAGAATTATTGGGACCTGGCAGGTGATCTGATTCAATAAAATCACTTTGACAGATTGGGATACTGTAGTTTACAGAGGTGAAGGGACTTTCAAAGACAACGCAGTTGAAAACAGAGCTTTGAACTGCTCTAAGTTTATCTGATTACCTGCCTAGAGCTTCTTCTACCATACACTACTGTCAATTCTTTTTCTTTCTACTTGTCCCTGGGGATATTTTTTGATGTATTGAAAATCATATATTACCCTTTTTCCCTAAACCTCTCCCTCCTTCACTATGTCCTACTGTCTTCTTCAGTTTCCCCTGGCCTCATCAACAGTGACTTCAAGACTTACCTGCATTAGCAGGAACTGTAGCCTCCTAAAAGCATTCCCCAAATAATTCTGAGAGTCCACCAAGGTGACCTCATCTTGTCATGTGCTCCCAGACAAGTTTGTTGGTTCAAGTCATTTTTTTAAATATTCTGCATGTTTTTTCTCTTCTTTTCCAGTTCCTTTTGTCATGGCCACTGTCTGTGAAGCTACTGGAGGGAAACGGAGGATTGCCACTGGTGCAATGCCCATCAGGAGAAGGTGAATGTCCATACCCAAAGCCCTGCATCTAGAAATTTTAGTCCATGAGTGCACAGGTGCCTGAGAGGTGGTATGTTCCATTCAGAGATGATAGCTTCTACATTATCTCTGCCCCACAATGTAACTTGCACACCCAAAGAATGCGACTTGTCCTATAAAGTCTCTCAGTAATAATTCAACAGGCTTTTCTTTTTCAACCTTTGCCTAGAATCCCACTTCTCTAATAGAAATGGTTTTGATTTGGGCTTTTCTAGCTCTAGCTAAAGAGAGGTATAGATGCCAAGCTAGCCCTTCTGTTTTTCTAATTTTTTTTAGTCTCTCCCCAAACCAAACTCTTTCCTTCTCACTTAGAAAGCAAAAACCTCAATGTAGGCGATGGAAAAGTGTCCACATGCCATGTCTGTTCTCACCTGTGTGAGCCAAAGATACGCCCTGCCCTTCTGATTTCTTTCTCCCTCCCTTTGTGTGTGTATATATGTCAGGTCGTCCTGACTGTGTCTTCTCTGGTTCCTCCTTATCCCTACACTAATCCATCAACACACCAAGCCAACACATCTTGGATACACTCCCTTTTCCCACTTTTACTTGTTTGTCATATGGCAAGATAAGTAGGGACAAGGTTGGAAGCCAGAAGGAGTTTCTGAATTTTAATCTCAGTTCTGATACTGATCCCATCTGACTTCTGAATGATATAGAATCTCAAGGGTGGAAGGGATCTTTAAGGTTTATCTATTTCTAGATCTTTCCCAAAATGCAATCATCCAGTCTAGATGTTTATATCTTAATCAAGAATGAGCAAGCTTCTAAGGTTGCCTATTCCCTTTGGGGGAATTGTACACCATTTTTCTTCACATCAAAGTAAAATTTGTTTGGTGTACCGTTCTTCCAATACTTCTAAATGTATCACCTTAAAGTCCGACAGTTTTGAGTTATGACACAGGTTTGAGATACTTTAAGACCTAGATGCCCACAGATGAATGTGTCGCAATTGGTCTTAACATGTCTCTAACTTTTTTTAGAACTTAATTCTAGTATAGTTAGCATACAGTGTTATATTAGTTTTGGGTGTACAATTAACTCTCTCAACATATCATGCTTATTAGTACTCAGCAGTAAAAAGAAATGAAGTCCGGATCCATGCTACAAATGGATGAACCTTGAAAACCATACGTGAAGTGAAAAGAAGCCAGTCCCAAGAGACCACATGCTATATGGTTTCTTTTATATAAAATGTCCAGAATGGGCCAATCTACAGAGACAGAAAATACATTAGTGGTTGCTTAGGACTTGGGGTCAGGGATTGAAAAATTGGGGATAATGGCTATGGGTGATGGGGTTTCTTTTTGGGGTGGTGAAAATAATCTATAATTGATTGCCATAATGTTTGTACAACTCTGTGAATATGCTAAAAGCCATTGAATTGTGCACTTTCAATGGATAAATTATATGGTGTGTGAATTATATCTCAATATAGTTGTTCAAAAAATATGATGTCCAGAAGGGAAAACAATACTCTGAAGTAGATTGCCTTAACCTCTGTATTTCAGTTTCACTCTATAAAATAGATGAGTTAATAATATCTGCTCCACCTCCTTGACAAGGTTGTTGAATCACACTTTGCAACATCATAATTATGTAAGTTATTAGTTTGAGTGACTCTCACTGCCTCATATGTGGATTACTAACACAATCCATTTACTGGTAACTCATTTGTTTTGTGGGGTAAGAGACTACTTCTTTACAACACTTATTACCCAACTCAGGAGAATATAAGGAACACTTAGCACCCATTGCATAAAGTCTTACACTTCACCTTAATATTTAAAGCTTTCTCCAACTTTGTCCCACACTTCCTATCATTCTTCACAGCCAAACTACATTCCAATTATAAAACAATTGCTTTCCCCAACACGTATTTTACGTATTAACCCTTTTAGCTGGTTATTCCTCTCAAACAAAATATACTGTGTTACAGACTTTCTTTCCCCCTCACCCCCAAATTTGTATGTTGAAGCCCTAACTCCAATATGATGGTATTTGGAGGTGGGTCTTTGGGAGGTAATTAGGTTTAGATGAGGTTATAAGTCTGGGACTCTATGATGAGAAATTAGTCCTTATAAGAAGAGAAAGAGACAAGAGCTCTACATGCCAGGGCACAGCAAGGAAGAGACGACCTATAAGTCAGGAAGAGAGTCCTCATGGGAGACCTGAATTGCTGGTGCTTTGTTCCTGGACTTCCTGGCCTCCACAACTGTGAGAAATAAATTCCCATGGTTTAAGTCACCCATCTGTCCTAGTTTGTTATGGGAGCCCCAGCTGACCAATATATGCCCCTTGAAATCCTTCACTAATCCTGGTTATGGCTTCCTTCTAAAGTTGGGGTTTTTTTTTTTTTTTTGGTAACTTTCTTCTCTTGGACTCCCCCCCCCTTACTGATTACTCCATTACTCTGTATCCTCTAAGAAGGTTAGCTTCATATAAAGCTAATTTTCAGTTCTTATTCACCTGTGTACTATATTTTAACTCCTCACCTACTTGACAAGTTTGTCAAATGAGGGAGGTAATGTGGATAGTTTTGTTGTATCTTCTTTTCTCCAAAATATGAATTTTATGGTCACTTCATCCAGTATTAAGTCATGGTTGCTTCCTCTTTTCCTGTGGTTGTTGGCCCTACACTCAATATGGATATTGAGAAAGGCCTCATAGTCAATAATCCAAAATGGCTAATACACAAACACTATGTTGAAAGTTCACTCTGTCAAGTTTAACCTCAGAGTTTCTGATGAGCATCAACATTTAAAGCATCAAGAAATACAAACTGGGTAGAAGGTGATTAAGTATAGTTTAAAGCTTGCTCCTTTTTGTTGTTATGTTACAAAAGGTCATAGGAAAAGTTGAGGCAGTTCTTGAAATTGCATCTCTTAAGCCCAGCAGGTTTGACTATTGTAAGAGGACACGAAAGGGCATGTCCAATAAGAAGGAAACTGCAATCTCTGCTAGCCCACAGGCCTGGCTTCAGTGACCCACTTCTGCCTATAGCATCAGCTCAGCCTTACCTTCATGGAAAACTCAAGCCAGTTTTTTTTTTTTTTTTTAAAAAACCACTTTTTAGAAAGTAAGACTTCCAGGTGGAAACCAAAGAGCAATTTCCTAATTTTTAATACATTAAAGAGGATGTTTTTCTCTTTGCTACCAGCCCGTCTTCTAATCAATCAACATCCTGCAATGTCAGTAAGGGAAAAGTGTAGTGTAACTGACAGAAGAGACCAGACCTTAAACCTGCGCTCATTCATTCCATTCTGGGTGAAATGCCTCCCAGGGCCCTACGAGCTTATCTCCCCGAGACCAGTTGGCACTAGAAGGATGGAACCATAATATGAATAAACTCCAACTCATTTTATGGGCAAGGAGGCTAACTAAGGCCTGTAAAAGGGAATGTCATGCCTAGTGGCTTATGATTTACTACCGTGGTCATAAATAGGGTTCCAAAATTTGGCGTAGAAGCTTACATGCTGCTCCAGAGGAGGTAGGTTTGGGTGCGGAGCAGATTTATTTGTGTAGGTGTGTTTTATTGCTCTTGTCATTATAAAATATACTGTGAATATTTGTCTCACATTTTCTCAAGTTATGAGAAAATCTATCAAAATGTTCTCTGCTTGTGAAAAGAAACGTGAAAATGGATAGAGGGAGGGAAAAGGACAGAAAGAAAAACCTGAAGGAAGTTAACCTCCTAGCCCCCTCCCAGACTTTCCTGTTCCCCACTGTCCCCATCTCTGCTTTCACCATGGCTCCATTCCCTTCCCAGCTCCCTCTATTTCCCACAACCCTGAAGGCCAGCCGACAGAGGTTTACATTTCGAAAACCCTTGCGTGGCTGCCGGAGCTGGGCATGCTCAAACGCCCAGCACTGGCTTTTTTCAGCTTCCAACTTTGGCAGCTCTCCCACCTGCACCCCGAAGGGGCAAGTCCGCACAGATCCCGCGGTGTGAGTAAGCGGGAAGAAATTAACCCACTCCCACGGAGGAAGCGAGGTAGGGGAGCGAGCCGGGCAGTTAGGCGTTCCGGGGGCGCTTCCAAGGGGCGCGCGCGGTGGTGCCGGGCCCTCGGGGGCTGCGCGGCGCCGGGGTCGGTGGCAGCGCGGGCGCGCGCGCCCGTCCGAGGCGGTGCTGTCCGAGGGCACGTGCGCGGGAGCGCGCCCGGGGAGGGGTCGTGGAGTGGCGGGCGGGGCGGGCAGGGGCGGGGCCGCGGCGGCGCGCGGACGCCGAGCTCCACCGGGCTTCTTGAGGCTGCGGCGCGGCCACCAGCGGGAGGGCGGCAGCCAGCGTATCCAGAGCCTGAAAACCTGGGACTTCGGGGGCGCTGAGGGACGCAGGAGCGGAACCCGGCCGCGGGGAAGAGCCGCGCGGTGCAGCTCGCTCCTTTGCAGACAGCGCTTTCCTCGCTCCGTTTAGGAAGTGGGTGGGGGTGTTTTGTGGCCAGCGTCGGGAGGTGTTCGAACGCCCGCGCCCGGAAGGAAAGAATTCACCTGTGTTTGAAGGCAGCGCGTCGGACGTGGAGGGAGCGGCGGCGAGCTCTCGCTCCTGGCACAATGGGCTGTACGCTGAGCGCCGAGGATAAGGCGGCGGTGGAACGGAGTAAGATGATCGACCGGAACCTCCGTGAGGATGGCGAGAAGGCGGCGCGCGAGGTCAAGCTGCTGCTGCTCGGTAAGGGCGGCTAGGCGCGTCCCGAGGAGGGGGGCCCTGGGGTCGGGCAGCGGCTTGCTGGGCGCGGCGCCCCGCGGTGGCCGCTACGGGCCCCTCGCGTTTGGAAACCCAGAGCGGACGTGTCAGAGCCGCCGAGCGCGGCTTGTAGCGCCGGGGGATGGTTTCCGGGCGAGAGCGGGGCCGGTGCGGTGCAGAGCCGGGGCGGGTGCTCCTCTCCCTGGTTCCCTGCCTCTCTCCTCCCTGGCCGGTGAGAACTCGCCCGCGGTGGGGGGGGGGGGGCGCGTGAGCTTCACTTCACTCACAGGCGTTGGTGTGGACCCCGCGAGGAGCCGAGGAGCGGGTCGCGAGTAAGCCCGGTGTCTCTGAAGTTAGCTCAGCCTTCGGGGAAGATGAAGGGGGCATTCGCGGCAAGGAAAAAAAACAAAAAAACAAAACCACACCACCCCTCCCCCCTTGAAAACCCTTCGTACGCGGTGTCGTGTCGCGGTGGTGGTTTTCCACTGTCAAGAGTGCCTCGCTTTGTGAAATTAGTGCACCTTTTGTGAGGTTCCGTGGGATCGAAATGTGTCCTTCCTGTTAACTTCCTGTGGCGACTTAGTAAGTGTAAAAGGAGCACTGATTATATTTACCTTGCCCAAGGAAGTAGGCTCTGCTGGATGCTTGATTTTTATTACTGTGGAGACGTGGAAACCATCAAAGTTGGGTAACGTTTGCCCCAGTAGTAGGTAAGGCAGATACTCGAGGGGAGAAACCTATGTGAAAGGTGCGAAAGAGTCACGCGGAAAACAGAATTCTCTCCCAGCTGCCACGGTTTCTGATGAATGAGATTGGCCAGGTACACGGCAGGCTTTTATTTGTTCTTAGTATTGTTCTCTTGGTGGAACGCTATGTGGAGGTCTTTTCCAGCTTTTTGAAAGGAGAGACCAAAAAAAAAAAAAAAGAGTAAGCCAGGATTCTGACTGAAGGATACATTAGGAAAATATTTACAGCATAAGATTTGTACATCTGTGAGTTAGGGTTTTCTTTTGTTTGCCCCCCACCCCCAACATACACACTCCGTAGCTATTTAGGTAGGTGAAAGATTTCTTAGAATCTTCATTTGCACTTCCAGCGATTGCTTTTGTTTTAGAACAGTTATAATAAAAGATCTTGCACAAACCTGTTTTCAGTAAGCTTCTGTTTCATTGGTTTAATGACTGCAGGAAAAATGGTGGGGTTTTTTTCTCCATTACTAGTAGGCTTAGAAGCAGCAAACTTCGCATGACTAAAAGTAATAATGATCTGAGTCATTTTGCTAGCAAACTGTGAAATAACTTTGCATTTTAAAGACACGGGTGGCCTTCTTCACCCTTGCGCCCAACATAAATCTTTCTCAGTAATACTGTTTACCTCAGTTTTTATGTTAATAAGAACATATTTTGCCTGGGTCAGTGTATTTTTAGTGTATTGAGCATAGAAGAGACACACCTTGATATGGAAACATGTAAATGTTTCTCTTCTGATATGGATGTGCTTGAGATAAAAATGAAACAAAAGGAAGCTTACAAACTTCTTGCAGTTTCTGCACTCCTGCTCTGATGTATTCTTTCAGTGAATTTTAGTGTGACTCTAGTTTGAGCCAGCCATCCACCATGTTTAAAGCAATTGAAAAATGCTTTAATTAGATGTCTGTTGGAGAGAGATGGACTAGGATGAAGGTCAGAGGAGTTCGTTTTTGCTTATATTCAGAAGAAATCAGTGTTTCTCAACCTTAGCGCTATTGGCATTTTAGGCAGGGTAATTCTTTGTTGTGCAGGCTGTCTTGTACGTTGTGGGATGTTTAGCATTGTAGGATGTTCTTTGGCCTCTACCCATTAGATGCCAAGAGCAGCCCCCTTAACCTTTGATCCTTGAAAATGTCTCCAGATAGTCCCCAAAATCCCCTGGGGGTAAAAATTAATCTCTGGTGAGAGCCTAGATTAACAAGCAAGTATAGTTGAATGTATAATGTAGAAAAGTAAAAGTTGCACGTCTACAACCAGCTATAGTGAGAGTTAGGAGGAAGGTGTAGCAGAGTCATGATTTTCAGAAGAAATTTTGAGATTTTGTTTTTCTATACCACTAATGATAGAAAGATTTCAGAATGATTTTTAAAATTTTTTAGGTAACTGGATTCCTTCAGTTGTCCTTTCTAGCTTTGGTGTTTTGCTTTTCCCCGCATCTCCTCTCTCTGTAGAAATCCCTTTGTAACCCTGTCTTGTTGGCCCAGCTCTCCCTCCTCTTCCTCCTGATCTTACTCCTACACTACCCTTTTGCCCAGGGTCCCAGCACTCTAGTTCCTATAAACAAAATGTTGGCTTATTTCATAAATCTTATTCTTGGAATGTTTCAAAACATTTTTTTTTCCCTAATTTGTCTTTAGCAGTGAAGTTTTGACCTTTGGTTCTTTTTTGGATGTTTAAAGTCGTATGTGTAACTAGCTCAATGAAATCATTCCGTATAAAACACAACTGAGGGGTGCCTGGGTGGCTCAGTCGGTTAAGCCATCTGCCTTCGGCTCAGGTCGTGATCTCAGGGTCCTGGGATCGAGCCCCGCATCAGGCTCCTTGCTCAGTGGGGAGTCTGCTTCTCCCTCTCCCTCTGCTGTTTCCCCCCACTTGTCTCTCTGGCACGCCGTCTCTCTATCAAATAAATAAATAAAATCTTAAAAAAAACCACAACTGAATCAACTGGAAATACAAAATGGTTTTCTAGGTAATCTATAACCACTGTCACTTCCATTTATATCAGGTCGTCTTCCTCTTCAATTATTTTTTTTCATCAAATGAATTTTTTCCATTTAAGGAAAACATCCAAAGTATAGTTAAGATAATATATTAAATAGTTCATTGTATTGCATTTTTTTCTTGAGGCGTGTATGTATTGTCTTTTAGACATCTGGGTTGAGAGATTCAGATATGAGATGCACATTATTAGAAAAAAATTTGGTACTGGGTGTCTATTATAATTTAAATTTTTTTTGAAAATCAGAGATATTTGACTATCCATATTAGGAACAGTGAGTTAGGCCTTAAAAAAGAGAGGACCTAGTCTAATCATTGACCTAAGGGAAATTAGGTCAGGGTTAGAGTGGTTCAAGTCTTTAGGTTTAGTTTCCAGGCATTGGTATGAGAATAAAATCCTAAACAGAAAAACATATTTTTATAACAAAAGTTTTCTTTCCATTATAAATGGCTAATTGCCTGAGGAGAAAACATTTTTTATTGTCATACCGTTGAGGATGTTATGGTTTATCATTTTTTAAGGGCTGTATCATTAGGTTTTGGCTGTTTTTTTCAGTGAGACTATATTATGCATATGGGCGCTTCTTAAATATTGTTATAATTTTCAAAGATGTAAAGGGTTAATTGTACAAAAGTAAAACTTTCATCCATTCTTCATTATTCATCTCACTCTGAAGCTGAGTTTTGAATCTCCTTTACTCCACCTCATTATCCTCTCCACTCATCCTCACAGACAAACAAAAATCCACACCCTTTCTCTTTCTGTAGTTTGTTTTAAATATTATAGGTGGAGTGAAAATGAGGTGAGGGATAAGCTCTCTTCTGCTTGGTGAACATTTTTCCATTGCGACCAGCAACCATCTCTTTGAGAAGCTACATCATTAATCTTTTTGTTCCCTTTAAACTTGTCCTGTGACTTCCTTTGTTGGGCAATTCTGGCATTGCAGGACTTTGGATTTTGCCTGGCTTTAGCTATTTCCTTAGCATTGGCTCAGGATCTTAGATGTCAGGAGTCCCATTTCCTTGAATAAATGGACCTGGTATTTCAACATGGGTTCTGTGCTTCTCCGTCACTCACTTACCTGAGGTTAACAATTACTTTGATAGACACTACAGGTGGTATTAAAGTGTGTTTTGAAAGGGCTGATTTTTCTGTATCTTCTGATTCTCATTCTTAAAATTTGTAGTTTCAAGTTCTCCCATGCCTCTGGCGGCCTAATTCCAGAAGGCTTTCCAGCTTCTGGTCTTTTGCCTCTAGCCTATTCTTCCTATCATGCTAATTCCTTGCTCAGAAAGCTTTGTTGACTTCTCCATTGCCTGCGCAATAAAAACTTTCTTCTAGACTCCCTTCCTCCATCCTTACACTCTTCTCCTCAGGTCATCCTCCTCCTCCAGATAGGGACAGTTGGCATATGGCGAAGCATATTGCACTCTTGTTTCTAGTGTTGTTTAGCTGTGGGCCCTGCCTGTTTCTCTGACTAGTGTGGACACTTTAGGGGCAGAATCATTGTAAGTTGTACTTGTATCCATCCCTAACAACCATTTACTTTGTCATGTGCTTAAGTAGTTCCTAATTAGGTTAATATCTAGTGTAGAATTAGGACTTAACCTAGAATATAAACCATATACTTTGCCATTTTCAGTATTGATAGGAATAATTATCCAGCCAAACAAAGTAAACCAGAAAGGAATATTAACAGCATGTGATGACCAAAATAAGCACATGGTATCTAAAAGCAAATTGGTTTAAGAATTCTTTTTGATTTTTATGAGAACCTTTCACAGCCCTTTATATTATTTGAGAAATTAGAGAAAAATGACAGCGGATATTCATTGGAGGAAAGTCTGCTATGTTGCAGTTGTTATGTCATTCCTTACATTTTTTTTCTTTTGTACCTCTCATTTTGTAATCTTTATTTTTGGCCTCTTTTAACCATAAATAAAGAGCATGAGTCCTGTTAAATTTATCAGTGATAGGAAATCTAATGCCTGTGTTATAGGATTTAGTAGATGTTTGGAAATATAATGCTTGTCTTCTAGGATTTAGTGGGAGATGTTATTTAAACCTGAAAATGATTACTATGATTTTTTTAAACAAAAAGTGAGCATCCAACCACAATCTTACTGTTTTTCTTACGTGTGCCTCAGCCTCGGAAAGTTCAAGCTACCATAGATTCCCATGGGAGGACCTGAATGTATTTGTTGCACTTCTGGGTCACGTATTTCCTGGTCACCTGTTCTGGCCTGCAGCTACCCAATGTGTGACTTCCCACAGTGTGACATTGGGGAAGCTCAGATCCCAGATGGCATTTGAGCTGTATGAACTAATGTCAGCAGCACCTTAGTTCTGCTTAGCCTTCTGTCATAACTTGTTACATACTAATTAAAAATCTTAGCAGAAATAAGGCAAACATCATTTTAAGGTGGATGTTCATTCCATAAATGTAGTGGCTTTTAAACAATGTAAAATATAATTAACTTTACGTTCCTGGAGGTCGGAAGTCCAAAATGGGGTTCACAAGGCTAGAATCAGGATGTCAGCAGGGCTAATTTTCTTCTAAAGGTCCCAGAGGAGAATCTATTTCTTTGCCTTTTCCAGCCTCTATCTAGAGGCTACCTGCTTTCATTGGCGCGTGGGATCTTTCTCCATCTTCAGAACCAGCAGTGGCTGGTAGTCTTTCTCTTGTAGCATTGCTCTTGTGCTGGTCCTTTCACTTACAAGGACCCTGTGATTACATTGGACCTGGATAATGCAGGATAACTACCTTACCTCAGGAGACTTGTCTTAATCACATCTACACAGTTCTTTTGTCATGTAGGGTGACATGTTCTCAGGTTCCAGGGATTGGGACGTGGGCATCTTTGGGAGCTATTACTCTGCCTCCCACAGTCTGCCCTCTGGCTGCTAAAGATTTATATAAAATGCATTTACCGAATTCCAGCATCTCCCAGAGTCTCAGCCCATGAAAGCATCAGCACAGTGTCCAAAATCTCATCCAGATCTCATGATCTAACTCACTTTGGGTGAGATTCTGGATATAATCCATCCTGTGACAAAGTTCCTCTCTACCTGTGAAACTTGAGAACATGTCATCTGCTCGTATAATATAATGGTGGGACAAGCACAGAGTATCCAGTTATAGGTCTTCCTGTTCAGAAAGAAAGTGGAACAAAAAAAAGGAGTCATCCAGTCCCCTGCACTGTCCAAACTACATGAGGTTTCAAGACCTGGGAATAATCCTCTGATCCTGCTCCACCTTCCAGGTGCTGGACTCTGCCCTTCCTTTTTAATGAAAGGTAGCACATGTTTGCCGCTGAGTAATTTTATCACCCGGTTTCTTGCCTGTAGAATTCTTGTGACTTGACAGCATTCTTTCATTTTGGACTCTCTTAATTTATCTTTTTTCCTTTCCTGTTTTACTATAACCAGCAAGCAAGAAAACAGCGTGTACCTTCCAGCAGTTTGCTTGGAAATCTTCTCATCTAAATACCCAAGTATATAGCTTCTACGTTTTGTTTTCACATAACCGTAGGACATAATTCACTTAAGCTTTCTGCCAGTAGGTAGCAAGGATCCCCTTTCTGCCAGTTTATAATGACATGTTCCCCCTTTACATCCAAGTCCTCGCCAGTAGCACAGTTAAAATCTGTATGTCTGTCAGCAGCATGTTCATGGCAATGAAAATATTTTCTGGTATCTCATGTTTTCTCTAATATATGTTCATATAGGTGTTAACATCTGTATTTCTGATAGCGCGTTGGGAGCAATCCAGGCTTTTTGTACCTTGTTCCTCAAAATTTCAGCCTCTGCCCATTGCCTAATTCCAAACCCATTTCCACATTTTTAGTGTTTTTTTTTTGTGGCAGCATCATTGATATCTCATGTATAACTTTAGAGCATGCAGAATGATTTTAACTTCATTTTCTTCAGTCCTTTGCAACTTATGTGACTATCATGGTAACAGCAAAATCACCAGTTTCTAGTGCTTCATATTGAACCCATGGTATTTCACTCCAGACATAGTGTTAAAGAGTAAGACTTTTATTTTTGTTTGCGTCTGCTTCAGTGAAGTTCTTCCTGACCACCTAAATTTGTCTTCCTTCCTCTCTCTTCCTAATTATACCATTTTGAAATCATCTTGTGCATTTACTTTTTTATTGTCTGTTGTACCTCTTGTTGGGGTTGGTTTCCTCAGAGCATAAATCCAGTCCGACTTGTTTATCATCTAATGGCACAGAGTAGTCCTTCCATAAATGTTGATTAAATGATTGACTAGTTAAATAATTGAACATTAATTTTGACTAATAATCTTTTAAAGTGAAAAAGTTGATACATTTTTCTTGTTCCTTGGATAATGAGTTTTGGCCCAGTGTATTCTCATTTATTTCTTTTATATCTTGCTGGTTAGCGTAACTAAAACCTACTACATTATTATTCACACTCTTCTAAAAACTAGAGTTAATTTAGGATACCTGATTCTTGTTGCATGATCAGAAAGATATTATGACTCTTGGGAAATTAGGTGTAGAGTGAAATGTGATTTTTATATTTGTGTATTCTGGACAGGTTTTTTTTTTTTTGTGGACACTTTTTCAACAGGATTGTTGCATTGGTATTTCACATGTTATTTGAGTGCTTTCTTAAAATGCATGCGGTCATATGACGTGGCATCAAATGTATTCTCACAAGGGCGCCTGGGTGGCTCAGTTGGTTAAGCGACTGCCTTCGGCTCAGGTCATGATCCTGGAGTCCCTGGATCGAGTCCCGCATCGGGCTCCCTGCTCGGCGGGGAGCCTGCTTCTCCCTCTGACCCCCCTCTCATGTGCTCTCTCTCTCTCATTCTCTCTGTCTCAAATAAATAAATAAAATCTTTAAAAAAAAATGTATTCTCACAATAATATCTTTCACAGCAGGACAATGAGATTGTAACTTTGGCTTTCTGGAGCCAGTAGGGTGCTCAGAAACTGACCAAAGTCTGTTCTTTATGTCTTGCCTGTCCTTATGTGGCAAGAATTATCATTGGTGGCATTTGCAAAGTGCGTTGTATATTTTTGGTTTTGAGTTATGCCTTAGGTTTACCAAATCCTTACGAGAATTTACGATTTACTTAGGGAAATAAAATATATACATAAAAGTAATTCCTCATAACAGCAAATAGGGAAGAAATGGTATAATAATTGATACTAGGGGAGGTGAGCTTCAACATTGGGGGTCTTCATTATTGATCATAGTTGAGGGTGGAGGTCATGTACCTCTCAGAAATTACTGTGGTTATAAATCTGTCCATTTCCATGCATTTCTGAGCTTATTTTTTGATCCTGCCTGGCTGTAAGCTCTGTATTATATAGAAACCTGCAATCTAGAAGAGACTTTGCTATCTATAACTTTGTTTTCTTACAGTCTCCACATAGAAGGAATTTTAGCCCTCCAAAGTTTATTTAGCTTTATCCAGAGACTCTTTACACAGGGAAAGGCGATTGACCTACAACTCTGGCAGTAAAATGTTTTCCTTGAGATCTTGGACAAGTTATCCTAATTCTTTAAGCTTTAATTTTCTTTTCCATAAATTCTGGATAATAAATGTACCTACCTCATAGGGCTGGGGGACAGAGTAAGCTAATACATCCAGAGTACTTAGAATAATACATGGCACAGAAGTTCTTAATAAATATAAGCTGTTATGATAAATACTTCAGAGACTCTTTGGAGTCAGCCCTCCCTCTCTGTCTCTTTCCAGTTTGATCCATTTATGGTCATAGATATTAAATCCTTTTATTGGCTCTTGTTAGCAAAGGGTATGTACATAGCAAAGATATCAAGAAGTATAAAATCAGTCTTAATTACTAATTTCTGATCCAACCATGGCTTCCTTGTGGGACTTGGCAATCTGTTAACAGTATCCCCATTGGAAAAAGACCAGGTAAATACCTGTGCTGTTAGGAATTCTAGAGAGAGTAGATTTTAAGTAATTGGAAAACTTTACAAATGATTTAAATGTAATTTTCTCTCCCTTTTATTACCCATTTTTAGAATAAATGTAATAATTTCCTGCAAACTTTCCTTTTATCTTTCTTGAAAATAAAACAAGGCTGTTAGTGTAAGTTATGAAACATTATTTGAGTTGACTCAGATAAATGTGCCATTTCTCTGGGGAATTTATGATTACTTCCCACAAATTTTAAAAACCTTTTATGAAACTTTCTGTACTGATGACTCAGATTCCTAATAAAACTCCAAAATGACCATGAATTTACTTTTAAGAGAGAAGTAGCATCTCTTGAGAAGTGGTGGTAACCTTGATGTAGAAACAATGAAACATTGAATCTGTGATAGTATTTGTCTCTTTTAATAGTATTTCAGAAGAGTCTCTTAAAGATTTAGCCTTGAATTACCTGGAATTTCTTCTGTTTACTTTGCCTTTCTAAGGCACAGTCTGAATTTTTTTTCTAGTAATTTACTTATCTAATCTATATTGTAATATTTATTGTTTGTTTGGGCACATGTCTTTTATTTGACAGCCTTTCATGATATTTAAGAAGCATGGGAACTGTAAGTAAATGGCCCCTAAGATCAATATAATATAATAGGAATTAGAAAAAAACTGCCTTCTTATTGGTAGTTCTGAAGTTAATCTAATTTCAAGAGTTAAATTTATTTCAGTGCAATTTAAAATTGATCTGAGTTTTCACAAACTGAGCAGTCAGTGTAATTGGCAACAAGATCAAGAATTATAGGCAAGCGATGTGCTCTGACTGTAACCAGTCATCAGTCTGATCAGTTAAGTTGCTGGAACTGATGAGCTGGTGCTCATCAAGGCCAGTGCTGTGCACTCCCACTCACTCATCCTCTCTTGCCTCCCAGAACCTTCTGTCCACCCTGGTTCTCTCTGCCATCTTCACACTTCTCTAAAGACTCTTGCGTCCTGGTCCATAAACATTCTCAAGTCATGCCCAGCATTAAAAATAATAAAATCCAAGCAAAACTGTCCATGCTCTCCTTAAATCTTTTAAATCTTTCATTTACCATCTAACCTTTTCAAAATATGAGGCTGCATTCCCATTTTTACATTTTCACTTTCCATTCGCTCTTTAAATTGCTTTTTATTTAAAAAGTTATTTTTCAATTACATAGGAATATTGAGAAATACAACAGGCACTCATGTAATCCATACGAATATATTTTTTTAGAGAGAGATTATCTTATGGTTAGTCTCTGTCTTCTGGATTTTCTTTATAATTAGGTCAGGCTTCTCATTCTAACTTCCTGTCTCTTAACTTTTCTCCAGGTTTTTTTTTTTTAATCTCCTTATCTTTTTATGTTACTTACATATTTTTTAGTTCACCTTATCTATTTAGCAATAAACTAATCTGCCTTTTAACATATTGAGTTTTTAATTTTATTAGTAGTATTTGTATTTCTAGAAACTCTAATCTTTTGTAAATAGTTTATTCTATTCTTATATTTTCTAGCTTTTTAAAATCACTTTCATCATACCATACTTAATTCATAGTCTCTTTGTGAAAAATTTATTATATAAAGTTTTTAGGATTCACATATTTGTAGGGTCTTGACTGTATTTCACTGTAGGTAGATCGTGTCCTCTAGTAATTTTCTATTGTGAGCACATATTTTTTTTTTTTTAAGATTTTTTATTTTATTTATTTGACAGTGAGAGAGGGAACACAAGCAGGGGGAGGAGGAGAGGGAGAAGCAGGGTTCCCGCGGAGCAGCGAGCCAGATGCGGGCGGGGCTCGATCCCAGGACCCGGGGTCATGACCTGAGCTGAAGGCAGATGCCCAACGACTAAGCCACCCAGGTGCCCCTATTTTGAACACATATTAACCAGCACATTGTCTTTGTGAATCCTGTGCACCCCAGGTTGGCTGTAGCTTTCCTCTTAGTCTCGTGGGGTGAGGGTAGAGGGCAGGTTTACTTTACTTACCTTATTAACACAATATTCCAAACGGAAGGCGCCATCTCTCATCCACTTACCCAACCACTTCTTCCTTCTCCCCGTTGCCTCTGTTTTGGTTGGTGGCACCACGATCCTTGATTTCTTATTTGCTTTCACACTCAGTCAAAAGTTCCATCGACTTTGTTTTCTAAAGTTTTTGCTTATTTTCCTTTCTCGCGTTTTATCATCCGGCAGTGCTGAACTTAAGGTTTCCCTTCATTTTTTCTTTTTTTTTTTTTTGCTTCTCGCCACTCTTTGCTCGTGTGGTCTCTGCTTAGCATGAGGGGTATGTGCGCGTGCGCGTGTGTGTACGTGTGTGCGCGTGCGCGTGTATGTGCGTGAGCGTGTGTGGTGGGTTGGCTCTCCCAGTACTGTTCTGGACTTCCTCATCAATTCCCATGGTGCCCCTGTGCCTGGCAGCCAGTTTTTTTTCCTTGCCTGCCAGCATGCACTGCTTATTGGTCTGTTGTGGCTCATTTTGTTCACAGCCAGGATGGTTTCTCTTACGGTCTTGTCCCTCCTTTGTATCTCATGGATGCTATGGATCTCCTGATCTGTTTTTCCCGGGCAGCCTTTTGCTGCAGAACCAGTGCTGGTAGCCAGGCTCTTTCTTGGCTGCCGTGAGTGCTCTGTCTTCTCTGGTCACATCAAGCATGTGGAAGATGATCTGTCCTATACATTTCGCAGTGGTGCTGATATGCCATGGCGAGATGACCTCAGATGTTCCTTCTGCACAGCCACACTTCTCCACCAGGCTGTGTGGATGTGTTGCTGCCTCGGTGGCTTTCTTCTCCCAGGATCTCACATAGACCCTCTGCCTTCAGCAATCTCTTCATCTTCTCTGAAATACTGGTCACCTCTGAAACCGTGGCTCAGAGAGGCATATCAAGATAGAGGTGACTCCCGGCCTCTCTCGTCCCTAGCTCCCTTCTGCCTTTGCTACTAGGCCACTGATGACCCTCTGGCTGCCAGGCTGATGGTCTCTGCCATGCGATGCCTGGAAAGTAAACCACTTGTGCTCATCCATTTTCATCTGATGGCACTAAGGCACCCCATCTGCCTCTTCTCCCATTATGCATGTAAATGCGAAGGAGAAAAAAAAAAACGCATCAGTAATTTTCAAAATATTTCCAGCATTACATCCGCTTTTGTTCTTTATATTCCTGCTCTGAAGTTAGGTCTTTTCATACTTGTCCTTTTTGTATGCTTTTGCTGGTCCAGGTCTGCTCACCTTATTTTCCTAAAGCAGCTCTTCTTAAATTTAAACTTTAATATGCATAGAAATAAGTTGTCATCTTTTAAAATGTAGATTTTCATTCTAAGTCTGGGATGGAGCCTGAGATTCTGCATTTCTCATGGGCTCTCAGGGGCTGCCTTTGCTGCTGATCCCCAGGCCAGTCCATACTTTGGGAAGCAGAATCCTAGAGTAGGTGATCCTCCTGAATCTTTTCCATTTATCCATCGGATAAGCATTTTTCAAGACTTACCCCATCTTTGCCACATTTGTGAAATCTCCCATAACCTCATCTATAAGGTATTTGAAACAGTGTTTTGCACAAAGAGCTCACTGTAATTTATACATACACATGTGTACATGTGCATATGTAAAGCCTACCACACTTATATAGTTAAGCTCTTAATGTTAACCTGAAATGGTTTTTTAGTAGCGCATTTTGAGAAAAACTATTTGATACTATCTTGCATGGAAACATGCACTTCCTGGAGAGTGATCAAAAACTATAATTAGTCATAATTGAATCTTCTGTGTATTAGGAAGAAGTTTTTTTTTTTAAAGAATTTATTTGACAGAGAGCGAGAGCAGGAACACAAGCAGGGGGAGTGGGAGAGGGAGAAGCAGGCTTCCCACCGAGCAGGGAGCCCGATGTGGGACTCGATCCCAGGACCCTGGGATCATGACCTGAGCCGAAGGCAGACGCTTAACGACTGAGCCACCCAGGCGTCCTTAGCAAGAATTTTTAAAGTGGATTTCATCTTTTGATGATATGATTATTCAGGTCAGGTTGAATGTGACCTTATAAATATGTTTTTATGAACATTTTCATCTGGTAATGTTCATGATGACATTCCTTTCTCAGAAGTAAATAAAGGATGGTTGCAAACTCTGAGAAAGTTTATAGTCATGGGTCTTAAAATAATTGATTGTACTATTTTTATGTAACCTCATCTCTCCTAATCTGGCCTCACATACAACATGATTTCCATTGCCTTTAAAAGGCAATTCTGATCTTAGAAAACTATCCTTTACATTAATATTTACTGACAAGTACTACAATATATGAAACATTTTGTGATTAAATATAGCATAAATGATCTATCACTTCTGCTTTCATTTGCTGGTTTGGCTTAGCTTTAAGTTAGTTATGACACCTGGTTCTTATGAAATGTGTAAATTCATTCAATAAATATTTATAGATGCCAACTCTATAGCCTGCATTATCTAGGTATCTGGAAATGGAACAATCTTTGGGAAGCTGATATTAATTAAAATACAGGAAATATTCTTTAAGTGTTTTAGCATAGGATAAAAGCAATATGGTTATTTTGGCTTGTTTAATAAGTTTAAGGATAAAGAAAACGGGTTTTGGGTTTCTTCTCTCTTTTGTATTACTATGCCTATGTAGTAGATCATTTTAACTTTGTTTTGGATGATTGCATTTTATACATCAGGTTGAATTTTATTGCTTTTTGCCAAAAGCTATTCAAAAGCTTTCAGATCAAGGAGTTAGTAAGGAACTCCAGAATAATTTATACTGTGCACATGGCAATGCTTAGAATTTTAGCACTAATTTCTTGAAAAGTTATCAACCAACGGCGTAGCCCATGGGAGTTTTAGCAGTCACTTTTGAGATAACTTAAACTCCGATATAAAATGTAACCAGTATAAAAAGAGTAGTTCTCTGAAGAATAGAAAACTCTTAACAGACTCTTACTAGTGGCTATATTTGGAGAGCCAGTCAGCAGAACTTTATAATTCATAGACTTGTGTAGATTTTGAATTATATTTGGGTATGTGTGTGTTTTTGTTCATCAGTGAGCAAATGTTATTTTAAAAAAAAACAGAACAAAAAATGTTAGAAGATTCAAGCATCAGAACGAGTCTTTCAGATAAACAGCTCATTTTTATTTTTTTTTTCTGAATAGAAGTAGAAAATGCTGTAAAGTTCTTGTAGAATGAACCCATGTACATGGGGGACTAAGTTGAGAACTCAACTTTAATAGTTTCAGAATTGTGTGGTATTCTAGAAATCACTTGGCATAATGGTTTCTCTGGATTTCTGAAAGTTAAGATTGGTTGTTTAGATTTATGATAGTTTTAGTCATTAAATATTACATGGATAAGTTTGCAACCAAGATATTCAGTGCATTTGATAGGACATTTTGAGTAAGAATATAGAGATGTCGCTTACTTGTCATTTATTTCCCATGTATGTCGTCTGTGATTTAAGAAAGGTTTTTAATAACGTATCTATCATTTACCTTTGCAGCATTTTCGAGGTTTAGTTTACTGTTATTAAGATTCTAAAACTGGGGGCGCCTGGGTGGCTCAGTTGGTTAAGCGTCTGCCTTCGGCTCAGGTCATGATCCTGGAGTCCTGGGATCGAGTCCCGCATCGGGCTCCCGGCTCGGTGGGGAGCCTGCTTCTCCCTCTGACCCTATCCCCTCTCATGCTGTTTCTCTCTCTCTCTCTCTCAAATAAATAAATAAATAAAATCTTTAAAAAAAAAAAGATTCTAAAATTGGATATGTGTGTGCCTTAAATTGAAGCATTCAGCTGGAGCATTTCTGTTATGATATAGTGATTCTGTTATTTGAGTATGTTTCTTCTAATAATGGATTGTATGGTGTGTAGCTCCAAGATAGTTTCATACTTTAATGCAACAGTGGTGTGATAATTTCAGTATAGAGACTTCATAAAAGATAGAGTCTGCAACTTTCTTGGGCATAAAATATTCACAAAGTTTTTCTAACTATCATCTGTTCTTCTAATTTTATCTTTAATATTTATTATTCTCTTATAAAAATGGCATCTGTGCTGGTAGACACGGTAAACATTTGGCATGGTGTGTGAAGAGTACCCCCGTTTATAGGTAAGGCTTTTTCTGTGTTAGGAGGAGATACTTTTCAAGCTAGCTCTGGCGCAGAGTGTGTTATGAGGCAGACATCTCCGAGGAAACCCAACACTGAAAACTTCAAAGCTGGTGGGTGGGGAACAAGACTGTGCCTTTGGCTTTGGAGCTGGTGGCCTTGCCATGGTGGTTTCCTTCCAGCCTTCTGATTCCTCCATAAGTTTTATGCTCAGTTTATACTACTCACTGCTTCAAACTCTTAATTAGTTTTCCAAAATCAGACAACTCTGATCTGCCCGTCTCACCTTTTGTCCTCGGCTGTGGAGTCTTCAGCCTTTGGCAGGTGGAGATTGGGCTACCTTTAGGTCAAACACTTGATCCTCTTAGGTCCAGGCAGCTGTGGTGGGAGGGCGGTACAGGGCCATGGCATGGCGCCCGCTCCTCGGCCAAGGAAGGAAAGGGCTGTTAGACTCTGTTAAACAAAAAAGTTTGGTGCTGCTTCCAAAACCTTTGTACATCTGGTATCAAAAAATAGTTTACTTATTACCTCTTAACAAAGAAGTGGCCTTTTTTTTTTTTTTTTAATCAGACTGTTCCATCAGCGACGGCATATATCATTGTCTTACATGCTTTGTGTCGTTTAGTCTTGAGCTTTACATGAGATGTTACTAATATCTCAATGTAACTTGAATATCCTTAGTTATGTACAGCATTATTGTGTTACAGGAAGAAAATACAGGCATTGCTTTCTTTTGTTCTAGTATCTAATTATTTTCAAAGGCTGATTGCCTATTATTGAGTATTGCATGTGTTCTTTGAATATTTGGGAAAATAAGCTTTTGAGTAAGTTTCTTTCCTCTTTGTATTTTGAATAGTTTACATGATACTGTATATGTATATAACGATGTACTTTTGTGGCTTATGTATCTACCTACCATTAAATATTTTAAATATATCTCAAGTTTAGTGCCTACATAGTAATCCATCTTCTAGATCTTCATAATTTATTGAATCACACTAATGTTGAAAATTGAGGTCTTTCAGTTTTATAATCAGATATTCTGCCATGAGGACTGCATTTTATGCGTCTATCATTGCCTGTATTCCTGATTATTTCCTTAAATTATTGGGTTACAAGGTTTGAACTGTTTTAAGACTGATGATGTGTACAACTAGATTGCTTTCCCCGCATATTCTGGTTCCCACCCCTGCAGGTGGCATGTGAGACTGCTGTTTCACCTCACCTTCATTAGCATTGAGGGTTCTTGTAATTATCTGTACTAAACTGATGAGTAAAAACGGCTTCACATTGTTACTTTAATCTGCAGTCTAATTTGCGAAGGGGTGGTGGAAGGACAGTCTGTTCTAAAGAAGTGAGTCTCATCCATTTTGAGATTCATCAGAACCTGCCCTTTAATACTTTGCATACTTGTTGCAAATGATTTCCCCTGTTGTGTGCTTCTTGATTTCGTTGCTTTTGGACGTACATTGCTTGTTTTACCTCAAGTTCAGTAAGAAGGTTTAGAGTTGCTTAAGGTGTTGGGTCAATAACTGTGCCTTGAGTGATTTTTGACAAATGGTTTTTTGGTATTAATTTAATTATATATGCCTTCAGAATATACAACCCAAGAACTTTCTCATCAGCAGTAGAGAAGACTTTCTTAAACAACAAGGAACAAGTGCAAATCGTAGTAGACAAAATGGATTAATTCATTCATGTTAACATTGATGACATGTGCACCACGAACAAAGTGGGGCAAAAAGCATACTATGTACCACCT
Organism: Leptonychotes weddellii; assembly: GCF_054177405.1. Classification (NCBI taxonomy): domain Eukaryota; kingdom Metazoa; phylum Chordata; class Mammalia; order Carnivora; family Phocidae; genus Leptonychotes; species Leptonychotes weddellii. The sequence continues at coordinate 74,533,090 of NC_138380.1, read as the reverse complement.
ATTATGATGGAAATGCAAATTAAAATGAGATACCATTTCATGCCTCTCAGAATCAGACAACACCAAATGCTGAGCTGGACAACTTTAATATCCTTTTGGGTGGGAACATCAGTTGCTAGAAGCATGTTGGGTAAAGATACACATCCCTTGGAGGTAGTAATCCCACTCCCAGGTACAGACTCCAGAGAAAGTATAGTAGCTGTAGTGAGAAAAATGTTCCCTGCGATATTGCTAGTAATAGCAAAATTTGAAATACCTAAATTATTCATCATCAGGTGTGAATAAATGCAAAAGAATGAATAGAGCATATCTTAAAAATGAAATAGTCTATACAATTATGCAGATGAAATACTGTACAGAGAAAGGAAACAGTGTGATAAATCTCAGTGGCAATGTTAAATATGCAGTTTGCAAAATGATAGGCTCTATGACACATTCATAAAGTTAAAAAATCTTAAAAACTGTATCATGTGTTTATAGGTAGACTATATAAGGAAGTACAAGAAAGTGCCTGGTGAGGCTAACCATCAAAATCAGAGTGCTGGTTATTTTAAGGAAGGGAGAAAGGGAAGTAGATGAGGGAGAGGTGTCCAGGGTGCTGTAATGTTTTCATCTTCTGAGTGCCCAGATGTTTGTTCTCTTATTTTCTGGATACTTTTGTATGACTGAAATATTTCATAAGTAAACAGAAGTTTTGTTATTATAGGCTAATTCATAGCAATTTTGGCATCTTTGTTTTCTGTGCTCCCACATCTGGTTATTTTCCAAGCCTTGTTTGCTCTCATTTCCATTGCCTTGTCCATCCTCCTCCTTCCATTTTCACATGAATTAATCTGCTGTAATACCCTCCTACCTGGTCTTCCTACCTACACACTTTCCGCCCTCCATTCTAAATTAATCCTCATAAATGACAGCTTTGATCTTATCAGTAATTTCTTAGAAGTCTTTAATAGCTCCGGTTATTTACAGAATATCACCCTGTTTATAAGTATGGTATTCAAGAGCTTCTGTGGTTTGGCTTCCACCCTGCCTTTCCATATTTCCCATGACTATCCCTTGGCAATCTCTGAGGACCTCCCGTGCTTTCTTATCTTTGATACCTTTGCTCATGCTGTTCTTCTTTCTAGGAATACCTTTCCATCCTTACCAGTTTCCAGTCCTGCCCGTGTGTGTTTATGAGCTGAGTTTGGGACAATGTTTGTCAAAATTGAATAATATCTATGTCTTTAATAAGGAGGAAACAGTTCTTACAGGTTCCTAATACTGGTTTACATACATTGTGACATCACTTTATACAATTATACAACACATAACTAGGTGTAAAAATCATATGTTTCTAACTTCTAAGCAGTCATAAAGCCAAAAAAATTACAAGTTTACAAATTAAACTTCTTATGAACATTACTTGTTCTGTGCTGGATTGTGATATGAATCCAGTAGAGACTGCTTTTTGCATTTGGCATGCCTGTACTACCAAATGCCACAAGATGTCTCAGTTCTCTCCTCCACTTTCTATAATTGAGCTATTGTAAAACCCTCATTCCTGGGATGCTCCCACCTTCATTGGAATAAATGCCTCATTGAGGAATCATCTTTGAGTATCATGAATCATAAGGCTCAGTGGTGTTCCTACCATGTAGCCTGATTTTATACATGAGGATAATGAGGACCTTATGCAGATATCATTCAATAAATCTTTAATTAGCTACTGTCAGATGTGGGCTCTGTCAAGTGTGTGGATCCAAACATGCATCAAACATGGGTCCTGCCCTCAAGGAGTTTAGGGGCAAAATAAAGCAAAAGGAAACCTTAGTTATGGGAGGAATAAATGCTGGGGGTGGGCTTTGAACTTACAAGGAGAGGCACTTGAATTTTAAGTTCAGAGTTGTTTACTATTTAGCCCTTCAGCTATTAAAGTGCACAAACAAGAATATTAGGTTGATATGTTTATACTGAGTTGATTTCTCTACTTTTATATTTATGTTCTTCATTCTCCTTTCTTTGCCTCTCATTTCTTTTTCATGGACCCTGTTTCTTCAATTTTTTAAAACTGGGGTAGGTAATATTAATCTCATGTCGCAAAGTAGGAATCGAAATTGAGGCTTAGATAGATAGTAATTTGCCCAAAGTTATACAACTAGTAAGTGGCCAGGCTAGGTCTTGTCTGTCTCCTTATCAAATTCCAGGTTCTTAACCCTCTTGGTATATTGCTTGTCAAGTACTTTCTTAGATCTAAAGTAAACTTCTGTGCTCGTCTTACATTAAGTGAACTTTTGCATTTGAGAAATTAAAGGGTATTTTCCCTCCATTAGGGGGATAGAGCCTGGTAAAGAGTGGACATTCAGTAAATGTTGGTTGAATAAATTACAGTTATATCTTATGTTGAGAGAATTAATAACTATAACTTAAAACACCAGTATTAACTGATATACTTAATCAGGTGTTTTAACTGGATTTTTTAAAGGGGAGAATAACTCCTACCTGTACATTAAAATAGTGTCAATGTTTTGTTTTTTAAAAATGTGAGAAACCAAGTTTAGGATATAGTCTGAGATTAGTACAGATTCAGTCTCATCTCTTATATCTTTTCATCTAGGGCTGAAATATTTCAAATGAAAAATGAAATATATGTATATATTTTAGAAATACAGGTACAATTAAATATCCTGAATCTTTGAAGAGTTAATTATACTTAAAAACTATATTTAGCAAAGAATGAATGTGGATTATTATATTTTAGAAATACTTTCTTCTATGTCAATGACTTCCCCATTAACCAAAGTAGCTAAAATGTTAATTTTTTTCAGACTATGCCACAATGTAAAAATATCCCTATCATTCACAAGCTGGCCACAGCATGATGATAACAGAGACTCTAAGAGGGCCGATTAAATTAATCAAGCTTGTCATGTCTGATGTACTCTTCAAAAAGAATCCCAAGTATTCATTTTAATTTGGCATCCTTTTTTTTTTTTCTTTGATAAAGGCATAATACGCAGTTTTACATCCCTGGTTTAAGGTTTTGATTATAATATGTGTATCTTAAAAAATGGGAAGCTGTGGTTAATGCTTGTACAGTATCTTTCTAATAACTTTGGAAGTATATTTGAACACTGATAGGTCTGATTATCAAATTGAAGTTAAGACCATTTCCCTTCCTACAGGTTAACCAGGGATATGTTGGAGGTATTTTTGCTCTGATACAATTGAAGAAAAAGAGATGATTAATAAACAACTTAGAGGTGCTTGGGATAGACAGCTTGTTCCATCTAAAATACTAAAATATTATAAATATACAAAGGAGTGCTTCTGCTCAGCTTATTTTGAGGGGTCGTATTAGTTAATGGCCTTACTATCCTTAAACAGGGCCCTGGGTGCTTCAGAAAATCCAAAAAACAGATCTGTCTCTTGTGCCTTGAGCAAGAAGGAGAGGAAAAAAAAATAGTGAACTGAAAATAATACTTTTTTTTCCTTGCATTTAGAAAATTGTCCTAGTTTTCTTAATCTTTTGTGACATCTACTCTGTTTCCTATACTGCAATTCCTAGAAATATTTCATGCAGCCAACTTACATAAGCTTTATGGAAATCAGGTTTATATACTCACTAAACTGATTTTTTTAAAGAGCAATAAAGAGGCACACCTTTATTTTGCTATTTTTATGATTATAATGTCTTATGTTTGAGTTCTAGATTGTAAATGTTTTGTTAAGTGTGTGTTTTTAAGCCCCTGTGGAAATACGGCAAATTTTGTGTTTAGTACAGTTATGGTAAGGTAGGATTGAACTCACTGCACATGGACTTTTAGAAATAAAGCTTTAATCTTTTCCAAAGTCTTGGGCATTTGCCCTGGAAAGAGTGGTAGGGATGGGGTGATAGAACCTGATTCTGTGAACTCTAGTGTGTATGTTAACTTCTATACTGAGATTATCTGGGGCTTTCATTTTTTATTTGGGTACTTTTTAGATAAAGAAATTTCTACCATAATTTATATTATTTACTAGAGTAACTTTATTTAGGTTTATGGTTGACAAGTAACAAAGTTCAATTGTTACATAATTGTTTAGGGTGGTTTTCTTTATACTAAAGCAAATGATGGGTATATTTTACATTTGAGAGAAAACTATAAAAATATCTTTTGAAATTGGTATTTTCTCTCAGTTGCAAGAACTTAGAAAGATTTCAATTATTGTAACTAGAGCTTTGACCTCAGAATAGCTTTCTGGGCTGTGTTCCAGAATTATTTGTGGGGTCTAATTGTGAAAGACTTGGATTTACAGTTTATTAAGCTACAAATACAGTATTTTTTAAAGTAGGTTATTTTTATAAGATATAGGTTCATCTTTAGTGAGAAATATTACTACAGCAAAAATACCTATTACATATTATAAAAAATAAATAGGTCAGTTATTTTTTATTCCCTTTTAGTCTGCTTTTGAGAATTCATTTTTATATGGATAAATGTTGTATTTCTAACCAAAGTACAGAGATTTTTCAAAATTATTGACTCAATAAGTAGGCTTATGAAACTTTTGAATTATTGAGCTTTCCTTGGTAAAAAGAAAATTTAATGCTTTGAGTCTCCTTCCATGAATAAGAACAAACCATTCAGAGCTCCTATTAATCAAACACATAAATTATTTTGCTTTTTGGATATTTTCATCATTACTGAATTGTTTTTTTCTTACATAGAAAAGGAAAAAAAATTTTCTTAGATAGTATTGCCAATTTAAATAATTTCCAATTCTGTATTTCTTTTTCTTTTTTTTTAAGATTTTATTTATTTGACAGAGACACAGCAAGAGAGGGAACACAAGCAGGGGGAGTGGGAGAGGGAGAAGCAGGCTTCCCGCTGAGCAGGGAGCCCGAAGCGGGGCTGAATCCCAGGACCCTGGGATCATGACCTGAGCTGAAGGCAAATGCTTAATGACTGAGCCACCCAGGCACCCCCAATTCTCTATTTCTATCAGACTTGTATAAAGTGTAAAAATGAACTTTGGGGTGTGTATGTGCCAAGTCTACAATAAAGGTTTTAGTGATTTCAGAATTTGGTTGTTAGGAGTATTTGTTTTTATTGTGAAATCATATGATTTCATCAAGGTTAAACAAAAACTCCTATGTACTTACCTTCTTCAAATATAATTTATGTAGTCTAGTTTTTAAGACTTTGCACTCTTAGAAGCATTAAGGTGTCAAAGTCAGTGAGTAGGCTGGTGTCTTTATTATTAAAGATCAGTGATTATAATTGAGGTTTTGAAATTTTAAGTAGCAATGGCATTCCAGAAAGAATGACAACAGAGTTATGTAGTTAGATGTTTAAGAAAAAAAAATTCCCTGTCACTGAGTAGACTATTAGAAAGCTAATGTATGTATGAGCAGGCAAGTCTGTTGAAGCTTATCCTTAGTCATCTTTTAACAAAGAACTGTTGGAGCAGGACTTAGTTGTTGAGAATGCTATGTTCATTTGCATAATTCTCCCCAACACTTTTCCCCTGTCTTAAAAACATATGTTGTAGTCTGTAAGCACATACTGTGTGCTTATTGTGTGCCATGTATCCTGTTGTAAGAAGTGAAAGAAAACAAGAAAAGAGAAGGCTTCTTGTACCTTGGATCTAGTGGTGAGTGAGGGATTTAAGGTGTCAGATTTAAGGTATCATTTGTAAGCTGAAATAAATCCCCAAGTATACATTGTTAAGTACACTTATTCCACCTCAACATAATAAAGGCCATATATGGAACTAACATCATACACTATGGTGAAAAGCCAGAAGCTTTTTTCTAAATTCAGAAATAAGACAAAGATGCCACCCTTCCCACTTTTATTCAACATAGTCTTAGAGGTCATAGCCAGAGCAATTAGGCAAGAAAAAGAAATAAAAGGCATCAAATTGGAAAGGAAGAAGTAAAACTCACTATTTACAGGTGACATGATTATTATATATAGAAAATCCTAGAGACTCCAGTATGTAACTGTTATAACTAATAAGCAAATTCAGTAAAGTTACAGGACAGAAAATCAACTTACAAAATCTGTTGCTTTTGTATACACTAATAATGAACTATCAGAAAGGTAGATTAATAAAACAGTCCCATTTACAATTGCATCAAAAAGAATAAAATAGCTAGGAATAACCTTAACCAAGGAAGTGAAAGACTTGCATATTGAAAACTAGCAGACATTAATGAAACAAATTGAAGAAGACACAGAGAAATATTCTTTCCTCATGGATTGTCAGAATTAAGATTGTTAAAATGTCCATACTACCCAAAGCAATCTACAGATTCAGTGCCATCCCTATCAAAACTCCCAATGGCATTTTTCACAAAACTAGAAAAAATAATCCTAAAATATATATGGAAGCACAGAAGACACCAAATAGCCACAGCAGTGTTGAAAAAGAAAAACAAAGCTAGGGATATCAGGCCCTCTGATTTCCAACTATGTTACAAAGCAGTAGATATCAAAACAGTGTAGTATTGGTATAAAAACAGACACATAAATCAATGGAACAGAATAGAGCGCTCAGAAATAAACCCACACATACATGATTGATTAATTTATGATAAAAGAGCTGAAAATATACAGTGGAAAAAGGCCAGTCTCTTCAGTAAATGGTATTGGGAATATTGGACAGCTACATGCAAAAGAATGAACCTGGACCACTGTCTTAAACTATACATAAAAATTATTTCAAAATGGGGTGCCTGGGTAGCTTAGTCCATTCAGTGTCTGGCTCTTGGCTTTGGCTCAGATCATGATCTCACTTAGGGTCGTGAGATTGAGCCCCATGTTGGGCTGCATGCTTAAGATTCTCTCTCTCCCTCTGTACCCCCATCCCACTTGCACACGAGCACATGTGCACTCTCTCTCTGGGGGAAAAAAAAGGATTAAAGACTTGAACATTAGACTGGAAACCATAAAACTCCTCAAAGAAAACTTAGGTTATAATTGTTTGACTCTGACACCAAAAGCAAAAATAAACAAATGAGACTACATCAAACTAAAAAGCTTCTGCACAGCAAAGGAAAACACTGAAAAGAATGAAAAGGCAGCTTACCAAATGGGAGAAAATATATGCAAACCAAATATCTAATAAAATGCTGGTATCCAAAATAGGTAAGGAACTCCTACAATTCAATAACAGAAAACAATCTGATTAAAAAATGGTCAAAGGGTCTGAATAGACATTTTCCCAAAGAAGACCTACAGATGGTCAACAGGTGCTTGAAAGGACACTGTGCTTATTAATCATTAGGAAAATACAAATCACAACCACAAGATATCACCTTATACTAGTTAGAATGGCTAGTAAAAAAAAGTAGAATTAACAGCTGTTGGCAAGGGTGTGGAGAAAAGGGAACCCTTGTGCATTGTTGGTAGGGATGTAAATTGGTGCAGCCGCTACAGAAAGTAGTATGGAGGTTCCTCAAAAAATTAAAAATAGAACTCTAGGTGATCCAGCGATTCCACTTTTGGGTATTTATCCAAATAAAATGAAAACATTGACTCTGAAACATACATGCACACCCCAGTGTTAATTGCAGCATTATTTACAGTAGCCAAGATATGGAAACAACTTAAGTGTCCATCAGTGGATGAATGGATAAAGAGTACTATGATATAAAGACACACTAGAATATTGTTAATCCATAAAAAAATTGAAATCTTGCCATTTGGACAACATGGGTGGACTTCGAGAGCATTATGCTTAAGTGAGATAAGTCAGAAAATACCATGTGTTCTCTTACATGTAGAATCTAAAAATCAGTCAACCAACCAACCAACCCACCAAGCTCATAAATACAGACAACAGATTGGTGGTTGTTGGCGTGGGGAGGGAAGAGAAATGGGTGAACTTTTTTTTTTAATTAAGTTTAAACTGAATTAAAAAAAGAATGGGTAAAAAAAAATAAGCTGAGAAAGGGTAAAAAAAGACTGACAATAAACAAGATATGTAAGTGAAATATATATTATGTTATATGGTGTTAGATTCTCTGGAGAAAAATGAAGCAGGAATTGCAGATAAGTATTGGGGCTGGGAGTTGAAATTTTAAATAGTTGTTCATGGAATCCTTCAGTGAGAAGGTAACCATTTGAGCAAATACCTTAAAAGAGATGATGGAGTAAATTACACTAATAACTGGGATAAAACTTCCAAGGATTAGAAACAGTGAGTGCAAAGGCCCTACTGTGGAAATATTCCGGGTATATTTAGGAATAGTGAGGAGACCATTGTGGTTTGAATGGATCCAACCAGAGGGAAAAAGGAAATTGGACTTCAGTGGAAGTCCACATTAGAAGAAAAAGGTTTATATTTAAATAAAGATTGAAAACTCTTTATCTAAATTACCTTTGAGGCCCTGAAAAGCATTAAAATTCTAAGGTTCCTTCTTATAATACATGATCAGTGAGCCTTCATTCAGTGCTATTATCTGCCCCCCCCCTTTTTTGCTAATTAATATCACTCCTCAGGGATTATATGTTAATCCAAGAACTGCTTCTTAATACTTTTGTGAAAACTCAACTGTCTTATTTTAGGGGGAAATTGAATGAATAACCTGTGCATAGTATCTAATTTGGCTTTCTAGAAGTCTATTAAATCCTCGGCCGTTTTAGAAAATCAAATATACATTGTTTTCATATTTCCACAGCCATGTGTATCCATCTCAAATTCTTAAATGAAATTATCATAGATTATAAGGGTTAGTAAGTGAATGGCAAAGCAAGTAAACTTCTTGAGAATTAATCAAATTGAAATTTCTTTTGAGGTATCAAACATTTGAATAACCACACGCTGTGGCCCTTTCCCCTTACTCAAAACCGAAAGCTGTTTATTTCAGTTGAAAGTTGAAAACATAGAGAATCCCCTGAAGAGAAACTCCCAAGATGCAGGGTGAACCTTGATAGTGAAACTTTTTGAGTAAATTTTATGCACCTACTGAAATCACCAAAAAAACAAAAACAAAAAACACTTATCCTAAAGGAGAACTTTTGAAATCATTTCTTTCTAATTCTAAAACTCTTAATGAGGGGTTTGTATGGTTAATCAGTCAAATATTTAACAGGGTTTCTAGATACTAAATTTTTCTTTTTCAAAGAGTGACCTTTAAATAAAGCTGCATTGCCAGTGGTGAAGTCTGTTTTCTCAACAGGCACCAAGCTAATCTTGCCAAGCCTCAGAAATCCATCCCTTTCACATTCTTCCCAATCCATCCTGGGATTTGTCAGGGAGACTTTTTAAGCCGTGCCTTTGCTCTTGGCTTCCACATGGACTCTGTCCTTTTCTTCCACTCTTGGCATGACTCACGGTGGGGAGGTCTTCTCGAGCTGTTGAGGTCGGAGGTGGCCGAGCTCCTGCCACTGCTCGCTACCCACCCCACACGTGCTGGGACTCTTGGTGCCCAGGCTTGAGTGTGCTGTGTCTGTCTTGGGGCCTCACCAAGTCTCTTGGTGGGTCAAGTGAGAGTACCGTCCTGGGCCACTGCTGCTGTGCCTTGTGCTCTCACAGTCGCACAGACTCCTTTATGAAACAGTTCTTTTTAGGTTTTACTTGTTTATTTCAGTGCCCATGTGTCCTATTCTGGCACAAATCCAGATAGGCTTGGCCGAGTGACACTGTGCTAAGAACCATAGCTCCGGGTCTGGTCTCCTTTGTTTTTGAGCCAGACTGTGAGACTTGATTCCTCCTCTCTCCTCTATTTCTTTTGAAATAGTGTCTTGTAGTGTCTAGAAAAGCCTAGATCCTAGATGACCACAGCTCAGGTTCAAGTAAAATGCTCAGTGGGTGGTTCATCACAGACACTTGAGACATTTCTATTTATTGTTTTCGTTTTCAGCGAACTGTTGGTATTTTAAAACATCTTTGTTTCCTGTTTGGATGGCCAAGAATCTTTATTTGTGGTTATATCCAGGTAGATTCTCTCCATTTCAGTTTTCTATGCTAAAATATCCCAGTCTTCAAATAGGCAGAATTCAGTTTGAATCTCCACTTCAGCACTTTAACTGGTGGGGTGACCATGGCACATTTCTAAATTTCTGGGGAACTCAATCTCCTCATCTGTGAAATTGGCAGAAAACATCTGTCTCGTAGGGATTGTAATGAGGATTAGACATGTGTCAAGTGCTGGGCACACGCTAGATGGTCATTACCTGCTAGTTAATGTTGACCTCCCTGAGTTGGTTGGATCACTCATTAACCATCAGTAAACAAATCCTCCGCCCCTTACTTTGTCTCATAGATCTCTGCTTGGAGACAGCTCTGTTGCATATTGGTTCCCGGCAAGCCTCTAGGGAACGGGGACAGTCTCTCTTTTAAATGATTCCACCATTACTCCGCAAGTGACTTTTACATAGTATAGGTAGCCTCTCTTTTAGGTTAGCTCACTGCAGACAGTTTTCCTTGAAAATGTGTGGGATAACATTAGAACTGTTTGCACGTGATGTGAGCATATGACAGTCAGCAGAGTGTATATTAAAACATGGAGCCCAGTTTCTCTGTAGTTCTCTGAACCTCAATTTAGTTATTAAGAAAAATGGCAGGAATGAACCAGGTGATCTTTTAAGAACTTTAATTTGTTTTAAAAACCCTGTTATTCTATAAGATCTGTGCTCAACTTTATATTCTAGGAAGGTGGTTCTCATACAAGAAGGATATATTCTGGTATTCCCATCATGGAGTAATTAAGTGTCTAGGAGAAACTCAGTAGAAGTCAGAGTTTGGAAATTGATCAGTTTGCAGCCCCTTTTGGTTGAGGCCTTCAGAGATTTTTATTTTAAAATGAATGCTGTGACATTCATTTGAAGATCAAAGGCTTCATTTCAAGTTATTTGCCAGTGTGTTATCTGGAGTAATTTTACCAGTTAATAATTTTAAGAAGAAGAGTATTACCTTGAATTGTTATGGTACATTATATTCTTGAGAGCAATGTGAAAATCTATTCAAGAGGATATTTTGGTAAAATACTTTGAGTATTTCCTAAGAAAGGCAGGAAGTACATTTTTAATAGTCTTTCCATTTAGTAATATTATTTTTCAAAAAAATGCTGTGATAGCTAACATAATAGTGGATGCCGTATGGCATAGTATCTTCCAAACACTTTTCTCCAAAACACGGAATTTCCATAAATCAGGTAAATTGGCTTCCCACATCTAAGAAGTATGGAGTTAAAGTTCACAGACTTTTTACTGTAGGACACTTTTGAATCTTTAATATGCTAATGTGCATTGTGAATTCTCAAAAAGAAAGTACACACTATACTATGTAGACTGGTATTCTTGGCATTCTTCATACTATTAGTATTCCAAGGTTACAGTTTGTGAGAAGCTCATTCATATATAGTACTTTGTACTTTATAAAGTACTGTTACATTATTACCTCATTTGATTCTCTCAACCCTGTTAGGTATTGTTTTGCAGGTATAGGAGCATTGGAGAAACTGGCTGGCTACATTATGAAGGCGTGCATCAATATAGTTGGAGATTATTTTATGCTGAGAAGGAAATTAGCTCTTAAATCAGCAGCAGCATGTTGTTTTGAGAAGCATTTGAGAAGTTAATTGAGTATGGCTTTGGTGATTAAAGAGAAATCTTTTGGAAGATATTGATTTAGAGAATGAGAGTTTAAGAATGTCAACTGTTTATCACTGGCATGCTAGTGAAATTTCCCACTCCTTAATTATGTTTGTGTCAACAAGAAAGAATTTCTTTAAGTGTCATATGTTTTTAGAAATGCATTATATGGCTCTGCAATATAACCTCTCTGGATTCTTAATAAATTTAATTTAAAAATGTAAGTTAATCTGTAATGTTACTGCTTATTAAGGTGGGCTGTGTTTGTTTATAAAGTGTGAGTTGCACAATCCAAAGTACACTGAAACGGGGCGCCTGGGTGGCTCAGTCGTTAAGTGTCTGCCTTCAGCTCAGGTCATGATCCCGGGGTCCTGGGATCGAGCCCCACATCGGGCTCCCTGCTCCACGGGAAGCCTGCTTCTCCCTCTCCCACTCCCCCTGCTTGTGTTCCCTTTCTCGCTGTGTCTGTCTCTGTCAAATAAATAAATAAAATCTTAAAAAACAAAAACAAAAACACAAAGTACACTGAATCATAGAACAATAGGAACTTTAGTCCAGAGAGATTTTGTTGTCCCTTACTTCGTCTATCCTCTTTTCCAGAAAGCTGAAGTTATTCCTGCAACATTTCTAGTAGACCATGGAATTGTATAGTATGATTGGAAGTTACTGGAAAGGTGCTCAATTGTTTTATAAACAGGTACTTGTACAGTGCTTACTGTTTGCCAGGCAGCCTCCTAAGGAATCTGTAAAAATATCAGTGTATTTCATTAATAGTCATTGAGTGTCTGCTAATGTGCCAGGTAGTTTGCCTGCATCTTTAAGGTATTTTATTAAATCCTACAGCAACTTGCTGAGGAAGTGTGTATGAGTATCCTCATTTTATAGATCAGGAAACAGTTTTCTCCTGCTAAGATAGATCAGGAGACAGATATTCTCAAACGGAGGGTACACACCTGCATGCCAAGGTTAATATAAACCGCAGGAAGAGAACTATGCTACGTCTTCCGGAGTTGGCTTTGTTGATGCACAAGCAAAATCATTAGAATTCTCTTCAGTTTCATGTTTTCAAAGAGGTTTTGCTCTTGGAACTGTCATTTCAGTAGTTCAGGGAAATCTGTCCACCTAGAAAGAAACTCTTCTTGGGTGAGTGAATACTTTGAATAGCTCTTTAAGGTTGATGGAGATAAATAATAAGTGGTCATTATTCAGCCAGCCACATACTAGGATTTGGTGTGACTGGGCATGGTGGATGCTTGTTGAGACAGCAGGTGAGAAGAGAATGAAAAGGGGTTGGGCTGAGTTTCAGTGAAGAGAAGCAGGGGAAGGAAAAATGGATGTGTGGGGGTAACACTGTTAGGTTTCTGGGATGCACATTCCTTCTCTCCCCACAAAATCTTTGTTAAACTTTAAAAAATAATTTGTGAAGCTGGACTTATTTTAGGGAATGTGGCCAAGTACTGACTACAGCGTCGAGGGAGACTCGGAGCTGACTTGAGACTGACACATCTAGGTGCACTTGTCTCTGGAGTCCTTGTATTCATTTCCCTCTGGTTGTGGTTGTGTCCGTTCTCTTTTATAGAGCATCTGAACGGGTTTTTAGATGTTTGAAGTACAAAATGGTCCCTACCCTAGAACCCCTCAATTTTTTATTTAAGGTAAGTAATTTTAGCTTTGTAATTATCTTTATCACATAACCCCTCCCTCCAGATACCTTAGCATCCTAGTAGCCCTTCTGTGTGTGGGCCTGTCCTGTTTGTAAAGCAAGGTATATTTGAACAAGAGCAGGTATTTAGACCTTGTGTGATCTCCACATGTCTTCACAGTATGGTCTGTTTAGGGTAGATTCTTCATCATTCTGCTGTGCTTGGTAAACTCTTCACCATTGGCAGGTTAATTCTATTCTTCTGAAATTCATGATAGAACTACTTCGCTCAAACCAGTAACACATTTTGAGAAATGAGACATTTGCCATCTAACTTCTGTGTCTTTTTTTTTTTTTTTTTAGATTTTATTTTTTTTATTTATTCATGAGAGACAGAGAGAGAGACAGAGGCAGAGGGAGAAGCAGGCTCCCCGCAGAGCAGGGAGCCCGATGCGGGACTCGATCCCAGGACCCTGGGATCATGACCTGAGCCGAAGGCAGACGCTTAACCGACTGAGCCACCCAGGCGTCCCTAACTTCTGTGTCTTACATCCGTTTTAACATACGTGAAAATTTTATTTCTGCATTTTAAGATATTTACAGATAGAGGTTTTCCTTGTCCACCTTGTGATTAAGGTATGGATTTTGTAGCACATGATTAACACACTGATATTCATATATAATCAATATTCTTTAAATAGATGCTAGATACAAACCCGCCTAAATGAACTGAAGTCCAGCTCTGTATTCTTGTATTGAACACGCGTATATTATGGGACATATTGTTAAAGCTTTGCTGAAATTAAGTTACGCTCAGTCTCAGGTATAGTCACGCCCTTTTCTCTGTCCCATAATCTTATCAAAACAGGGCTGGCTTTTTTAGTTAACCTAGGGCACTTCCTCATGCCAGTGACTTCTCTGAGTGCTCACAAAATTTCCTTTTAATGAGTTGTTTTTACAATTGTCAGAAATTGATTCCAGACTCACCTCGTTTTCCCACCCCTTCTTGCTCATCTCTCCTCTGACATTCTCCATGATTTCTGAGCTTTCATTTGATGACTTTACAAAGGTACCAGCAGTTGGACGAGCAAGAATGGTGGTTTAATGATAGCAGATTGACGTTTCAGAGCATTAGAGTACCACCTGCTTCTTCATTCGGCCTTTTAAAAGTAATGGAGGGACATCAGAGAAAAGGATTTATAAGAGGTTAAAAAATAAAGCCTATGAGAAAAAGCTAAGGCTGACATAACTGTCCCCCAAAAAGAGAAAGCTGAAGACGTTTATCAGTGAGGCTGTATTGTTTTTGTTTTTTTTTTTTTAAAGATTTTATTTATTTATTTGAGAGAGAGAGAATGAGAGACAGCATGAGAGGGAGGAGGGTCAGAGGGAGAAGCAGACTCCCTGCCGAGCAGGGAGCCCGATGCGGGACTTGATCCCGGGACTCCAGGATCATGACCTGAGCCGAAGGCAGTCGCTTAACCAGCTGAGCCACCCAGGCGCCCCGAGGCTGTATTGTTAACGGTCAGCTGTTCTGCACATTCCACAAAGACCAAACGAAAGGAAATGGATTGAAGCTGAACTGTTCAGGGGTTTATATTGAGTGTTATTAGGAATTTTATGATTCTAAATATTGTTGATCTCTGGAGTGACTTTTTAGAGGAAGTGGATTTTTTTCTCCCTAGTCTCCAGAAATGAGAGATTTTTCATTTCTCAGGAATGGTGTAGCCTTATTGTGCTCCCAGAGACTAACAGAGATGCTAGATGACCTTTACAAGTCCTTTCTGGCTCAGTGATTTTGTCTTTTCACAATCTCTCTTCACATCTAGAGATCTTTTGCATTAGAGTCAGTTTTATTCTTTCTTTCTGTCATATAAAGTGCTGTTAACATTCCATCATGTATCTGCTAATGGAAAAGTGACTGTGCAGTTTAGTGTGCTCTTCTCAGTATAAAAATAAAACTATGTTTATATAAAGTAGGAAGACCTCATGTAATATTTCACTAATTTAAATGGCACAGGGTACTCGTTTTTAGTGACAAACTTTATTTTTTCAGTTTATCTTCAGAGATTTGACAAGAGTATTTTTTTTGTGTGTCGGTTGTGAAATTGAATATGCCATTCATTTATTTTTATTTTCTCCTTCATATATGTCATTACTAGTTTGTTCTTTTAGCTAAATTATTCTATAACTGGAGGTATTTCTTCCTATAGTACTTTCTGAAAACTAGATTACTCTTCAGCCCTGTCATATTATCTATCCCAAAAGAACAGATGCTATTTGGGAATATCATCCTTAAATTTTTTTTTTTGATTTAGGAATGAAATAAGGCATAGATATAATCAAAATATTAAAGTAAATATGCAAAATATTCTCATAACAGTTACTGTACCATTAGGACAGTGTCACCTCATTTGACCTTCATTACATTTTACTTCTTTGAGAATTAAAGACAGAGAAGGTAAATTAATATGAAATCTTTGGCTCCTGATCTCTTTTTACAAGTGGGGTAATCTTGGGCAATTTAATTTTTATTAAGCCTCAGTTTTACCATTTATGATAGAACATAGTGCTTATTAAGATTGATGATAAAAATGAAAGCAAAATGCTTAGCATTAGTGCTTGTCACACAGAACTATAAAGGTAGCCATTTTTATGCATTAACAAAAACAGATACGGTTTGCTTACCACCATTTAGTAGACATTATACTAGGCACTAAGCACTTAAGAATGAGAAAGTCAGTCCTTCCTCTGGGGGAGCTCTCATACTTACATGGGAAACATAGGTAGAAACTAGTAATTGTGATAACAAGAGTGATCACAGAAATGCAGTCTTTCAGAAACTGAAGTTGGATAATATCCAACTTAACCTGTTCATTGGGAGCAACAGAAATTCCAAATTGTTTAAAAAAAAAAAAAAAGATGCTGTTAGATTGTTTTTCTTTGTGCAGAGTGGATTGATAAATTGTTCTTGTAAACATTAATAATCATAGGATTAGCAGTAGAAATGCATTTTACATTTGCTTGACTATAAATGACTGTGTAGAGCACTATTGGAAGTGGAGAATATCACAGATAATACTATTGCAAATATCTGCATGTTGATTTAATTTAGTATTCTAGATTGACTTTATGATTACTCATTGAGTTTTCATTCTAATATTCTTTAACTCAACATATTACAATTTAATTTTAGTGCTTTCAAACTATGGGAGTTCTGATAATAATACATATTCATAAAAATAATACATATTTATATTGTTTCATTCCTCCCATTATTCCTGATGTCATTGGTTGGTGATGATATGGATCTTCTTTTACACATAATGCTCTATAAAAATGTATACCTGTGATTCTTAAGTGATTTGCTACAGTTCCCCAAGCAGGCTTCAGATGCTCTTGTGTTAGTCTTCAGGTTTAGAAGTTGATGTGCTCTGTAGAGGTTTTATGATAAGTTTATTTGTCACCATTGGTGGATGTCACCTGGGGCATCATTTTGGGTGTGAGAACTGATGAGGTGGGTGGAATCATTATAAATGATAACCAGTGGGAGTGAGTGGATTAATGGATTGTTGTTTTCTGGTAGTGTTGTGTAACTCCCAAATCACCTGAGAACCATTCATAGTTTCATAGAGTTGGAGCAAAACTTGGAGTTGATCTTTGTCCAGCCTTATAGTGAATGTAAGAATGACCTCTGTCATTCTGCATCTCATCCTGATTCAGAGCACTGCTGCATCTGGGTAGATGGAAGACGAAAAAGTTCTTCCTTTCATTGCTTCACATTCTGTGGAATATCTGCAATATACATCCATTTTGTAGCAAATAGATTTAATGTCACCTGTAATATCCTGAGATAAGATGTATAGGTAATTATAACCTATCTATATATACTTACTAAAAACAGTATAACATGTAACTAATGTATTAGAGAAACAAAAGAAAGGAATTTATGTTTTTCAGTATGTGGATGCTCAGCTGCAACTACAAGTCATTATAAAACTCATACTTTTTCCATATGTAGAATCATGTGTAGTTTGCTATGCATGCAAACCTCAGTAGGTGTGCCTCTGAGAATGTCATTGTCAGAAATGGTGCTCAACTGTTGTGATAAAGTCTTCTCTCCATTTGTGAAGTAGTTGCATTCTTGGAAAAATTTGGTATATATTTAAGGCATGCAAAAAAGTCCTTGTGTTTATATGCATAGTGGGGTTCTAGACTCAGATTATGACCCTGTTCTGTTTTGTTTTTGTTTTTTTTAACCAACATGGGTGTCCAGAGGGTCGTTTGAAAATTGTGCGGCACAGAGGGCAATGTTTCATTGATAGGATTGTTCTGTATATTGCACACAGCCACTCTTAAAACCAAACATGCTCTCATAAATTTCCATTACACTGCCCATGGGTCAGTACTGTCCTGTTTGAGAATCACTGCCCTGTGCTGACTCCAGTAGGACATCATGTAGCAACTTAAAGCCCTAGGAGCTACCTTACGTCAAAAACTTAACATATAAATCTATGCATATGAAAGGTGCTCTAGAAATCTCTAGTTATCTATTTAGCCCCTTTTCACTAATTTACTAGATTTTAAGATTACTGTGAAATTATTAGAAACAAGCCCCCCAAAGGCCACACCTTGAGCCCTAGACACACTTGACAAATTTTTTCTATTATGATAAAAATGTACATAACATAAAATTCACCATTCTAACCATTTTTAAGTATACAGTTCAGTGGCATTAAGAATAGTCACACTGTTGGGGTGCCTGGGTGGCTCAGTTGGTTAAGCATCCTGACTTTTGATTTCTGCTCAGGTCATGATCCTCAGGGTTGTGAGATCCATCTAGCCCTGTGTCAGGCTCCGTTGCTGGGCGTGGAGCCTGCTTAAGATTCTCTCTTTTCCTCTGTCCTTCCCCTCCCCTCTCTCCCTCTCTTAAAGAGAAAAAGAATAGTTAGACTGTTGTTCAAGCACCATCACTGTCCATCTTTGGAACTTTTACATCATCCCAAACTGAAAGCCTGTGTACCTATTAAACAATAACTCCCCCCATTTCCTCCTCCTCCCAGCCGTTGGCAACTACCATTCATTCTACCTTCTGTCTGTATGAATTTGACTGTTCTGTATCTCTCATGTAAGTGGAATCATACAGTAATTGTCCTTTTGTGTCTGGCTTATTTCACTTAGCATAATGTCTTCAGAGTTCATCCATGTTGCATGTGTCAGAATTTCCTTCCTTTTTAAGACTAATATTCCGTTGTACATATTTACCATATTTTTTATCCACTTGTCCATTGATAGACATTTTAATTCTTTCCACCTTTTGGCTGTGGTGATTAATGCTGCTATGAATGTGGGTGGTACAGATACAGGTATCTCTTTAAGACTGTTTTCAATTCTTGTGGGTATGTACCCAGAAGTGGAATTGCTAGATCACATAGTAATTTTTTTATTTTTATTTTTTAAAATAAAAAACTCTGTTTTTCTTATTTTAAACCGCCGGATTGTTTTCCATAGTGGAAAACATTTCACATTCCCACCAATGGAGTACAAGGGTTCTGCTTTCTCCACATCCTTGTCAACATTTGTTATTTTTCATTTTTATGATAGTAGCCATCCTTATGGGTGTGAGGTATATCCGAGTGTGGCTTTGTTTTGCCTTTCCTAATAATTAGGATGCTGAGCATCTTTTCATGTGCTTATTGGCCATTAGTATATCTTCTTTGGAGAAATGTCCAATCAGGTTCTTTATCCATTTTTTTAGTTGGGTTATTTGTCTTTTTGTTTTGAGTTGTAGGATACACACACACACACACAAACAGACACACACACACACACACATAGGTATTCTGCATATTAATCCCTTGTTAGGTATATTGAAAACATTTTCTCCATTTTGTGGGCCGTCTTTTCATTTTCCTTTTAGTATTTTTGATGCACAAGTTTTTAATTTTTATGAAATCCTATTTAGCTGTTTTTTTCCTTTGTTGTCATTTTGATGTCATATCAAAGAAATCACTGCCAAATACAAAGTCCTGAAGGCTTTCCCGTGTTTTCTTCTAAGAATTGTATAGTTTTATCCCTTGCATTTAGGCCTTTGATCCATTTTTTTTTTTTTTTTAGATTTTATTTATTTGACAGAGAGAGAGACAGCTAGAGTAGGAACACAAGCAGCGGGAGTGGGAGAGGGAGAGCAGGCCTCCCGCTGAGGCGGGAGCCCGATGCGGGACTCGATCCCAGGACCCCGGGATCATGACCCGAGCCGAAGGCAGACGCTTAACGACTGAGCCACCCAGGCGCCCGGCCTTTGATCCATTTTAAGGTGATCTTAGTAGATGGTATAAGGTAATGGTCCAACTTGATGTTTTTGCATGTGGATATCTAACTTACTAGGTTTTTAACTTTTAAATTTCAGAATTGTTGTTATAGTCTTAGTGATGTTACCATTTTAATGTGTTAATCTCCTTATCACATGTTACTTTTCTCTACTTAATTTTAAAAATATTCTTATTTTTCTAATTTGTTATGAGGTCATTTTCTTAAAGATGTGCACATTTTTGTGTGTTTAAGAAATTATTTTAGCTGTGTGTGTCTTTTTCAGCTTTCTCCTTAACCATTATATTTCTTATCTCTTACCTTTCGTTATTGCCCACCAGATACTCAGACTTTGTTTCAATTATGTTTTCTTTTCCATTGTAAGATCATTATTTTTATTACAAGATATGTGAATATTATAAAATAATTTACAAAAAGATATGTAAATCAGAAAATGAAAAACTCTTATAATCTTAGCTTCAAAAGTTAACAATTTAGTGTATATTCTTTCAGATACTGATTGATTATATATGTACATATTCATATATATGATCTATTCACACACTTTTGTAGCCTGCTTTTCTTTTTTTTTTTTAAAGATTTTAGTTATTTATTTGACAGAGATAGCAAGAGCAGGAACACAAGCAGGGGGAGTGGGAGAGGGAGAAGGAGGCTTCCCGCCAAGCAGGGAGCCCGATGTGGGGCTTGATCCCAGGGCTCTGGGATCATGACCCAAGCCGAAGGCAGACGCTTAACGACTGAGCCCGAGCTGAAGGCAGACGCTTAACGACTGAGCCACCCAGGCGCCCCTGTAGCCTGCTTTTTTTTTCACATGATGTAACTTATACATTTTTCTATGTTGATTCATGTAGAATCATCACATTTTTAATGCTTATATAAAAATATTCATATAGTTCTGTCATAACTTTAATAAACTCCTTCTTCCTGGATATTTAGGTTAACTACATTCTTCTTGTATTATTAAAATGCATAAATGTCTTAAGGACAAATATCTAGAAAAGATCATAGCATTTGGATTTAGGTTACTTTTAAAGGTTTTAAAAAATATATTGTCTATTGCCTTCTGAAAGGTTGTAACAGTTCTATTCTCAGTAATAGTATGTGAGCATACTCAAACTCCCACACCAATTGGTTTGGCTGAAAATATTTTGTCCCTTTCTTTGGATGATCATTGAGATAGGCTCTTTTTTTTTATGTTTACAGAGCTTGTGATTTCCTCTTGTCAGTGCATGTGCTTTGTTTTTTATTTCTTTATTGATACTTGTTCTCTCCTTATTCTGTGTTTATTGGTTTCATCTCATCTATTTTAAATAACAATTTTTTCATTACCCTCTTTCTTTGCTGCTGTCCCTGATTATTATTTCTTATTTTTTATTTTTAAAGATTTTATTTTTTATTTATTTGGCAGAGAGAGACACAGGGAGAGAGGGAACACAAGCAGAGGGAGTGGGAGAGGGAGAAGCAGGCTTCCCACAGAGCTGGGAGCCCAATATGGGGCTCGATCCCAGGACCCTGGGATCATGACCTGAGCCAAAGGCAGACGCTTAACAACTGAGCCACCCAGGGGCCCTACCCTGATTATTTTTATTTTCATTATTTGTCAGAATTTTAAAAAGCATATTATTTTTTCTCGAATTTAAAATAGCAAGAAAAAAATAGGGAGCAAGAATTGTGAATTGAGGGATGACGATTTTAGGAAGATTCTATGTCATATATTTGGCACACTTGGGGTGACTTTTTCCAGCCACTTGCTTCTGTAGGAACCCTCCTGGCTCTCTTTAATAAAGCTTTACAATGACTGAGTTTGAAATGACTGTCTTAAAAGCTTTTGACTTTTGCAAGTCTACAGACCTACAGACTAAAATTTCCTCCTGAGGGACTATTTTACTAGTACTAGAATCATACTAAAGTAGAAATATATCATTTTCTCATATCAGACACCATCTATATGCTTAGGTATAAAATCTTTGGACTTCTGCTTTAGAAAATCACGAGTCTTTCAGCAAATTGTGCTGTCAGAAATGCTGCACAATGGAAGGTTGGGGGGGTGGAATGAAAAAAAAAAAAAGAATGTTCCATTTAGAAAAGGTTTGGTCTTACTGAGCAAGGAGCAAAGTGTTATTGAAAGTTTTGGGATGATTTCATGGGAAGGAAGTAAATGGAATACCTGTAATCAGGTTTTTAAAATATTCTTAAATTATCTATTATTATTTTCACCAAACTTCTTTAACTTTTAGAAACATCTTCATTGAGATATCAACCACAGTTTGCCCATTTAAAGTGTTGTGTGAGTCAATGATTTTTAGTATATTCACAATGTAGTATAGCCATTACCATTGCCAATTTTAGAACATTTCTGTTACCCAGAAGAAACCCCATATCCTTTATCAGTAACCTTCCATTTCCCCTTTAAACCCCACCCCAACTCTGAGCAACCACTAATCTACTTTTGTCTCCAGATTTGACATTTCTAAACATTTCATATAAATGGAATCATATGATATGTGGTCTCTGTGTTTGACCCCTTTCACTCAGAATACTGTTTATAAGGTTCATCCATGTTTTAGCATCTATCAGTACTTCATTTCTTTTTATGGCAGAGTAATATCTATTGGCGTATATGGATATGCCACATTCTGTTTACATGTTCGTCAGTTAATGGATATTTAGGTTGTTTCTGTCTTTAGGCAGTTAAGAATAATGCTGCTATGAACATTCAAGTACAGATTTTTACCTGAGCTTATGTTTCATTCTCTTGGGTATGTATTTAGGAGTAGAAATGTTGGATCAAATGGTAATTCTTTGTTTAACATTTTGAAGAACTGTCAGAGTATTTTCCAAAGTGGCTGCCCCACTGTACATTCTCACCGCTAGTGTATGAGGGTTCCAATTTCTCCACATCCTCCCCAGTGCTTGTTACTATCTCACTCTTTGATTCTAGCCATTCTAGTGGGTGAGAAGTGGCATCTTATTGTGGTTTTGATTTGCATTTCCCAGATGACTGTTGATGCTGAGTATTTTTTCATGTTTAGTAACTCTTCAAACTTTAAGTATAATAAATCCCTATTAGAAGCCCTAACCTGGTATTTGGATCCATCAGTGAGGATGAAACAAGGGGACACCTCATATCTCATTAATTCAGAGATACACAGTTTCACTTTTAACGTCACTGTTATCAGTGCATCTTTTTTTTCTTCCAAGATTTTATTTAAATTCAAGTTAGTTAACATATAGTGTAGTATTAGATTCAGGATTAGAATTTAGTGAGTCATCACTTACATATGACACCCAGTGCTCATCACAAGTGCCTTCCTAAATCCCCGTCACCTATTTAACCCACCCCCCTGCCCACCTCCCCTCCAGCAACCCTCAGTTTGTCATCTACAGTCAAGAGTCTCTTACGGTTTGTCTCCCTCTCTGTGTTTATCTTATTTTATTTTTCCTTCTCTTGCCCTGTGTTCATCTGTTTTGTTTCTTAAATTCCACATAGGAGTGAAATCATATGGTATTTGTCTTTCTTTGACTGACTTGTTTAGCATAATATACCCTAGTTCCATCTACATCATTGCAAATGGCATGATTTCATTCTTTTTGATGTCTGAGTAAATAATCCATTGTACACGTGTGTGTGTGTGTGTGTGTGTGTGCATACACATACATACCACATCTTCGTTATCCATTCATCAGCCGATGGACATTTGGGCTCTTTCCATACTTCGGCTGTTGTTGATAATGCTGCTGTGAACATTGGGCTGCATGTGCCCCTGTATCCTTTAGATAAATACCTAGTAGTGCAGTTGCTGGGTCATAGGATGGCTCTATTTTTAACTGGTTGAGGAACCTCCATACTGTTTTCCAGAGTGGCTGCACCAGCTTGCATTCCCACCAACAGTGTAAGAGGGTTCCCCTTTCTCCACATCCTCGCCAACATCTGTTGTTTCCTGAGTTATTTTTAGCCATTCTGACAGGTGTGAGGTGGTATCTCATTGTGGTTTTGATTTGGATTTCCCTGATGCTGAGTGATGTAGAGCAACTTTTCATGTGTCTGTTGGCCATCTGTATGTTTTCTTTGAAAAATGTCTGTTCCTGTCTTCTGTCCATTTCTTAAATGGATTATTTATTTTTTGGGTGTTGAGTTTGATAAGCTCTTTATAGATTTTGCCCTTTATCATATACTAGCCCTTTATCATATGTGTCACTGATATGAGTGCCTCATACACCAAGTGTAATATGGCTTTAGTAAAAATAGCTTGAAAAAAGAAAATCTTGACATTTAAGAAGTTCACTGATTATGGTTCTGTAGTCCTAGAGCAACTGGTTCAACTAGAACTTAAAGTATTCTCAAGTTAGGTTCAAATATTCCTTCTCTTATACTTCATTGGATTAAATTTCTAAATAACTCATCATGTGAAGACTTTCTGCTTTTATAAACCTTCTGATTAGTGTGCCAGTGCTTGTGAACTTATTTTATCGTGTCCTAGCGGTGATTTGGTGCATTATTCTCATTTTTGAATAAAAAACAATTCTCTATTTCCTTGTAAAACATTAATTTTTTTGGATATTTATTCAAGGACTTTTGCCTGTTTTCTTTTTTATAAACTTGAGATCTCTGTGTGTCCATGTGCATGAAGGAGTACAGGGATTTGGTTAAGGCTTGCCCCATCATTATTCATTGTTAGATTCACTCTCATTTGGTGGAGACAGCTGATGAGAAAAAGCAGTGAAGCCTTGGGTGCCTGGGTGGCTCAGATGGTTAAGCGTCTGCCTCCGGCTCAGGTCATGATCTCAGGGTCCTGGGATCGAGTCCCGCATCGGGCTCCCTGCTCCTTGGGAGCCTGCTTCTCCCTCTGCCTCTCTCTCTCTCTCTCTCTCTCTCTGTCTCTCATGAATAAATAAATAAAATTAAAAAAAAAAAAGGCAGCGAAGCCTTGTCTTTTGTTGATCTATGTGGAACTTTGAGCCTGTACAGAAACTGGGTATGGCCAGAAAGTGTGAACTCAACTGAGTCTTTTATTGTTGTTGTTGATATGAAATCTACATGTTAACACAACTGCATGAGTCAGGATGGTACAAATAATTTTAATGATTTTCAGCAGTGTAATCCAGAGTTCTTTTGTGCCCCATTTCCTCCCTCCCTCCCCCACTGTCTTTTTATTGTGATAGGAATACCCTACATGAGATCGATGCTCTTAACAAAATACTAAGTGGACAGTACAGTGTTGTTAACTATGGGAAATGTGGAGTTGCCCCATTTCTTTTTAATTTATATCTGATGTAAAGTGACCTCTAGCAAAACTGTATATATATATATACATATACACACATATATATATATATTATATATATATATATATATATATATATATAAACAAACCCATTGACAGATGATGTTTAATAGATCTGGCATCAGATTATTAATAGATTATTATTTTACTGAGCCAAATTTGCTTCTGTGTAATTTCTGTTATTGATCTTAATTCAGCCTTCTTGAGTGTCACACAGTGTAACTTCTCTTTCTCCATGAGGGCTCTTCAGCTATTAATCAAACAGCCTGTTTTCCCTGATGTTTTTCTTCTGTTAACTTCTTTAGCCTTTGAATGAAGCAGTTCATAGACCTGTATGCCACCTCTCTGGACATAATCCCACTTATCAGTGTCCTTTCTAGAAGAGTGGTTAAAAGTATTTCAGATGTTAGCAGAGCAATGGAAAAGTCTAATAGGGTATAGTTCTTATATTTAGAATTATATGTACTTGTGCATATTTTGTATTAACTTTTCTGTAACTTTTTACTGTCATTTTCTTTTTATTAATTTAGTTCTTCCAGTGAATTACTAGATACGTTAATTTGTTAAGCTACATTTGTAGCAGGTGTTGATATTTTTAAGTCAACTGTCTGCATGTATTAATCACTTCCTCTGAGTAGCCTTCCCTTACCACACAATCTGTAGTGTTACCTGCCACCGATTTCTCCCCCCTCATGAGACCAGGGACCACAACTCTTATTTCCACTCACTCTGTCCTCAGTGTCTAGCATTGAGCCTGCCAAATATAGGGGGTACTTCATACAGGAAAGAAGAAACACTGTGGTCCATAGATACAATGGAATATTACTCAGCCATGAGAAAGGATGAATACCCAACTTGTACATCAACATGGATGGGACTGGAAGAGATTATGGTAAGTCAAATAAGTCAAGCAGAGAAAGTCAATTATCATATGGTTTCACTTATTTGTGGAACATAAGGAATAGCATGGAGGACATTAGGAGAAGGAAGGGAAAAATGAAGGGGGGAATTGGAGGGAGAGATGAACAATGAGAGCCTATGGACTCCGAGAAACAAACTGAGGGTTTTAGAGGGGAGGGGGGAGGGGGATGGGTTAGCCCGGTGATGGGTTTTAAAGAGGGCACGTACTGCATGGAGCACTGGGTGTTATACGAAAACAATGAATCGTGGATCACTACATCAAAAGCTAATGATGTATGGTGACTAACATAACATAATAAAATAAAATTAAAAAGAAAAAAAACATTGTGATTGTTCATTTCCTTAACTGTCTACTTACATTCTGGTTACACCTTCCTAGAATCAATACCTTTGTCTTACTTAACTTTGACTTGATTGCCTAACATAGTTGTTGACACCAAGATGCTAGAACTCTGGTTGTGTGGATTAGATAGATTCTTTTGAACATTTACATGGCTGGAAAGTGGTTGCAGGCATGTGAAAGAGGTGAGACTAAAAGGCATTTGGGTTCAAATCCTAAGATCCTTGGAATGCTGTGCCAAGAAATTTGCACTGAAGAGTTGATACAAATTTAAAAATTTGAGAAAAGCAGTTTTGGAAGGAGTATAAAAACTGGGAGATTGAGGTAATTTAGTTTTGAATATGTTGATATGCGGGGGGAAGTTTCCTCTATACTGATGGGATTTGAATTTGTCAAAAACTGCCCGTCTTGGGGCGCCTGGGTGGTTCATTCATTTAAGCGTTTGCCTTTGGCTCAGGTCATGACCCTGGTATCCAGTCCCTCCCCCTCCTTGGGCTCCCTGCTTAGCGGGGAGTCTGCTTCTCCCTCTCCCTCTACCCCACCCCTGCGCGCTCTCTCTCTCATGCACTTTCTCTCAAATAAATAAGTAAAATCTTAAAAAAAAAAAAAAAATAACAACTAAAAACTACCCCTCTTAAGGGGAAATCCTAAAAAAATGCAAACATATCTTGAATGTTTTCTTTTAAAAATATGTAAGTATACTTTTATTTAGCAATCTTTTGATGTAGAATTGTATGAAAAACCCAGATAACATCATACTTAGTAGTGAAAAACTGAAGGATTATGGCCTTTTTTGAGTATGCTTCACTCATTACAGTTGTCTTTTTTGCATATCCAAATAGACCTCATATTTCCAGTTTCTATTTCTTTCAAGTGAGAATTTAAAGATACCTGCAAAGGAATCTGAATGAAAAATCCTACTAGATTTAAAAAATGTTTTCCTGTCTATTTAACAGTATCTCATACTTACTTGATTCAGTAGCCTTGATGAGCTTGCTTTATTGGATTTTTCCAAGGCATCTCATTTAGTTTTTAGAAGGAAAACCAAAACAACAACAACAAAAACCCACCTGTTTTATTTTGTGTATGTTGATTGACATAATATTTAATTTTAAAAAGTTTCTTAAAAGATAAACAGATCACAAAGGGAAGAAAAGAGACTTAAGGAGTATAGCAGAGACTTCTGATTATCCCCCAATATCCACTGTCCCTCAGTATTTATTTTCTAGACACAGCCACACAGCGAGGAGCCAAGTGAGGCTGGGAGGCTAGGTTCTGCTCGTGGGGATTTGAGTGGAAATGATGGTTACACTTTTTGGGTTACACACTCATAAGGAAAGAGCATTTCCTCCACTTCCCTTGCTTGGTCTCCCTCCCACTGCCTGCGAGGTTCTTGTGCAGGTGGGATCACAAACAGACAGCTACACTGAGCCAGAAGCCATGTTGTGAAGATGCCAGAGCAATAAGGTAAAAAGGCACTTGGATCCCTACTTTATCACGCTGACCGTGAGTTCCAAACTACTTACACTTGGACTGCTGTGTGAAAGAGGGGTGGTATTCTTTCTCTTGTTTAGATCACTTCCTTTGCCTGAACAAAAATTTTATGGAAAACTTTAAGCTCCATGTTTACATGCCAAAAGCATGGTGTCACATAGAAATGATTTTTTTGTTTATTTTATTTTTTCATCATGATAAATGCACGCTTTAATTCACATCTCCTATATCCCCCAACTCCCCACCCACCTCCTTGTGGTAACCATCAGTTTGTTCTCTGTGGTTAAAAGTTTATTTCTTCCTGTATGTGTGTGTGTGTGTGTGTGTGTGACTTTCATTTCTTAAATTCCACATATGAGTGAAGTCATATGGTATTTGTCTTTCTCTGACTGACTTATACTCTCTAGGCCTATCCATGATGTTGCAAATAGCAAAATTTTATTTTCTGTGGCTGAATAATATTCCATTGACTAGTATTCCATTCCATTCCAAAATACCACCTCTTATCCATTCATCTATTAATGGACACTTGGGCTGTGTCCATAGTTTGGTTATTGTAAATAAAACTGCAGTAAACATAAGGATGTATGTATCCCTTTGAATTAGGGTTTTTTTTGGGGGGTGAATACTTAGTACTGTGATCCATGGATCATAGCGTAGTCTTATTTTTAAAAATTTGGGGGGGAACCTCCACACTCTTTTCCACAGTGGCTGCACCAATTTGCATTCCCACCAACAGTGCATGAAGCTTCCTTGTTCTCCACATGCTCACCAACACTTGTTGTTTCTTGTGTTTTTGATTTTAGCCATTCTGACAGGTGTGAGATATCTCATTGTAGTGTTGATTTGCATTTCTTTGACGATGAGTGATGTTGAGCATCTTTTTACGTGTCTGTTGGCCATCTGGATGTCTTCTTTGGAGAAATGTCTGTCCATGTCTTCTGCCCTTTTTTAATTGGATTATTCGTTTTTTGGATATTGACTTGTATCAGTTCTTTGTATATTTTGGATACTAACCCTTTATCGGATATGTCATTTGCAAATATCTTCTCCCATTCAGTAGGTTGCCTTTTAGTTTTGTTGATGGTTTTCTTCACTGTGCAGAAACTTTTTTTTTTTGATGCAGTCCCAATAGTTTATTTTTGCTTTTATTTCCCTTGCCTCAAGAGACCTATCTAGAAAAATGTTGCTACATTCTGTGGTCAGAGAATACTGCCTGTGCTCTCTTCAAGGATTTTTATGTTTTCACATCTCACACTTAGGTCTTCAACCCATTTGAGTTTATTTTTGTGTATGGTAAAAGAAAGTGGTCTAGTTTCATTCTTTTGCATGTAGCTGTCCAGTTTTCCCAACACCATTTGATGAAGGGACTGTCTTTTTCCCATTGTATAGTCATTTGTCCTTTGTCAAAGGTTAATTGACCATATAACTGTGGGTTTATTTCTGGGTTTTTCTGTTCTGTCCCATTCCACCAAAAGCATGGTGTCACATAGAAATGATTTAATCTGAGTTGGTGAAAATAGAAAAATAGAATGGTAGTATATGCATAGATTACTTGAGGGA
This sequence comes from Leptonychotes weddellii, assembly GCF_054177405.1. Classification (NCBI taxonomy): domain Eukaryota; kingdom Metazoa; phylum Chordata; class Mammalia; order Carnivora; family Phocidae; genus Leptonychotes; species Leptonychotes weddellii. The sequence goes on along the minus strand of NC_138380.1, from coordinate 74,503,951 downwards.
AATGTTTAAAGTGGTAAGAGAATGACCTTAGTTCACATCAGGTGTGTAACACATGGTCATCCAAATCCCTTTTGATAATTCATCATAGCAGGCTGTGATAGTAGGTAAAATTTGGGGTGTTTGACAGGGAAAAGTATAATATCCATATCTCCTTCTAAATATGCTTAGAAACCATTATATATTAATAGTGAAGGTTACAGCAGTTAATGCACACCATTTTTTTTTAAAGATTTTATTTTTTTATTCATTCATTTGAGACACACAGATACAGTGAGAGAAAGAGAGCATGGGCAGAGGGAGAGGCAGAGGGAGAGGGAGGAGCCAGCTCCCTGCCGAGCCAGGAGCCCGATGTGGGCCTTGATCCCAGGACCCTGGGATCATGACCTGAGCTAAAGGCAGACGCTTAACCATCTGAGCCACCCAGGTGCCCACACCATTTTTGTTTTAATTTAGCCTAAAATCAACCTACCTCTTGCTGAACCCCTACCTGCTGCTTAGTAGGGAAAATTACAAAATGTTCAATGTTGCTTAAGCCTTAGTCCAATCTGATTATTTAAACAGCCCATTTATTTTTTTATTTTTATTTATTTATTTATTTTTAATATTTATTTATTTGAGAGAGAGAGAATGAGAGACAGAGAGCATGAGAGGGAGGAGGGTCAGAGGGAGAAGCAGACTCCCCGCCGAGCAGGGAGCCTGATGCGGGACTCGATCCAGGGACTCCAGGATCATGACCTGAGCCGAAGGCAGTCGCTTAACCAACTGAGCCACCCAGGCGCCCCTATTTTTTTATTTTTTTATTTTATTTTATTTTTTATTTATTTATTTGGGACAGAGAGAATGAGAGAGAGAGAGCACATGAGAGGGGGGAGGGTCAGAGGGAGAAGCAGGCTCCCT
>NC_138380.1:74440207-74502554 GCF_054177405.1 Leptonychotes weddellii | reverse complement strand
GAATGTGATCAGGCAGGAGACTAGAACAAAGCCATACACTAGAGATTTAGGGTATATTTTGATCTGTTAGAAGAAACTGTATCTCAAAATTTTAGAGAACAACTTATATACATATACCAAAAATAAGGGTAACTACTATGAAGGGATAGAATATGACTCTAAAAATGAAAAATAAAAAATACTTTTTACAAAAGGGATTGATAAGATCTTGGTTGAAAAAAGGAAAAAGAAAAATTAAAAAAAAAAAAAAAGACAATTAAAAAACAATTAACTTTGAAAGACTAAAGAATCATGGTAAAAAATCATGGATTCTATGTGCAGTATTCCCCTAGTATTCTCATTGATCGGTAAACTTGGTCTTGGCTGGCGGGTCTTGCTGATCTTCTGCGGGAGGGACCTGTTGCCGTGGTCCCCGAATGTCTTTCCTGGAGGCACAATTGCCCCACCCTTGCCGGTCTGGGTGAGTAATGTGCTCAGGTTTGCTCTTGGGAGCTTTTGTTCCCTGCAGGCTTTCCGTCCAGCTTTGGAGGACGAGAGTGAAAATGGTGGCCTCCCAATCTCCGCCCAGAGGAGCTGGGAACTCGGGGCCCCATTCCTCAGTGCGCCCCCAGAGAAAAGCAGTCAATCACTCCCGTCTCCCCGGTCTCCAGCCGCCCTCCTTGCTCACCCGGCCTGTGACTGAGTGTTTCTATCTCTGGCACACGACCTGGTGTGGAGTCTCCAAACCCAGCAGATCCCTGCAGTGCGCTCCTGTGCCACTATTCCGGGGGACAAAAGGGAGTCTCCCCGGATCTGCCGCTTGTTGGGTCCCTGCTGGAGGAGCAGTGGCCCGACTGTGCCACAGATCATGGTTTATGGCAACCCCGAGCTGAGAGCCCATGCCTCGGCTCCGTCTCTGCAGCCGGCTTCCCTGGTCTGATACCTGGGAGCTCTGCCACACTCAGGCACCCCCGGTCTTTCTGTGACCCCGAGAGTCCTGAGACCACACTGTCCCACGAGGGTTCCAACCCCCGCTTAGCCACTGTAGCAATGTCCCTCAGCGGAGCAGACTTCTAAAAGTTCTGATTTTGTGCTCTGCTGCTCTATCACTTGCCAGAAGCGGCCGATGGAGGCCCCCTCCCCTGCCGTCTATCCTCCCTAATAACGCCTCGGATTCACTTCGTACGTCCTACCTTCCAGAAAGTGGTCGCCTTTCTGTTCAGAGAGTTGTTGCTATTCTTTTCTTCGATCTCCTGTTGAATTCGTAGGTGTTCAGAATGGTTTGATCCCTATCCAGCTGAATTCCTGGGACTAGATGAAATCCAGGTCTCCTACACCTCTGCCATCTTGCTCCGCCCCCCCTAGATTTTCTTTATGTACTTCAACCTAAGTAACAAGTAATTGCACCATATTAAATGCAGAAGTAGATATGAAAATCGAGAAGCCTGAGTCCTTTTAATAAGCTATTTGCAGAAATGTAAGACAGTATTACTTAGCTCACTTTTGAGGGGAGGAGGAAAATAGAATTAGTTCATGTTTTTTATAGGTAGTCAGCAATTAAATGACTACAATTATTCTGATCAGTAATCAAGAAAAAAAGGTGACCTTTCTTCTACCTCATTGGTTCATAGTCTTTAGCTTCCAGCAGAATCACTTGGAGGGTTTGTTAAAACACAGATTGCTGGGCCTACTCCCAGAGTTTCTGATTCAGTAAGTTTTGATTGGGGCCTGGGAATGTGCATTTTTAAGTGTTACTGATACTGTAAGTGTTGCTAGTGCTTTTGGTCCTGAGATCTTAGTTTGAGAACTGCTGTTCTGTTCTGTTGGATTTATTGGACAAACCTGTTTGAGCTGCCATTTGTGGGAAGAAAAAAAAGATTAGAATTTTTCAAAGTTAAGTAGTACAGATGTAGAAATAATGGCTGGAACTGCCCTTAGTTGCCAGAATTTGGGAGTTAACTGAAAATTAAACAGAATAGCTTGTCAAGAACTAGGTTATGACCCCTGTCGAGGAATGAAATTAGAAACAAAATCTTCTCCCGACTTAGAAATCCTCCTTACAAATGTAGCAGAGGAAAAAAACACTTATTTTTGAATAAGCATTGAACCATAGTGTGATATTAGAGGCAGTCCACTAAAAGATTGCAAAGACAGAAAGAAATCTCATCCCCTTATATAGCCATACAGATGCAACTTACTACATAAATATTTTCATGGTAGACCTGACTAGTACTTAAGAGCCTTGACGCTTTATGCACATAGTTCATTGTGTAGACCATTCATGTTAGCTAATTGGCCTTATCCAGAGGAGAAACATATCTCATATCTTCATGACAGGAGGTAATTTTGTATCTTGGAGCAAGGCACCCACCCAAGTTAGACCCCTACCCTTCCACAGAAACTGGGAGATAGGGATGCTGTTTTCTTTGATGTTCACATTTCAAAGAAATGGCTCCCATTCTCTTGAGAAAGATGTTCTGGGTTATAAAGCTGACAAAAAAACAACCACCACCACCACCCAACCTAATTGTTTTCCTAAAATATGTCACACACATATTTGAAAGAGAGAAAAAGTATTTATAACTATAATTTTTCTAAAGTAAATGTTCTAAGGATAAGAGGGTAGGGTTCTCTCTCCCCTTAGGTTTAATTAAGCCTATTTTAAATTTATATTTGCCCTTACACCTTCTTTATTGCTTCTGTCTTAAATATAAGGACCTTAATCTTGTTGATTGTATGGCAGCACTATGATAAACAAAAGTGACTTTATATGCACTTGTAATTTGGTTTTATTCCAATTTGTACTAAATTATTCTGTAGCTTTATTCACTGTAAAAATTTGAAATTGTTGAAATTCTACATAAAAATTAGGATTCCTTAAAAGTAGAGTTGGTGGTGTCAGGAATTCAGAATAAGATAGCAAAATTGCCATCTTAATAGGTGAATGGCCTCTGATATCATGAGCAGCTTAAATCCTGAAGCCAGGAAATAAATGTTCTAAATGTGACCCTAAGCAGAGAATTGGACAAAGGATCTTCTTGGGGGGATAAAAGTATTTGTTTTCTGAGGTCAGAGGTTCTTTGTTTTTAAACCACTTGCAATTAAAACTTTAGATTTCCTATACTGCTCCTCAGCAAAATCAGGGGCAGACACTATTTGATTATTATTTTTAAATGGTGAATTATATAAGTCTAGTCAAAGAATTAGAATCTATCTAGCCAAGGGTTACTTTACTTAGATCTTGTTTGTGTTTTGGTTCCTTCTCCCTGCTTGTCCTTACTTGATGTGTTTCCCTTTCCCGAATCCCCTTGTTAGTAGGTGGCTGTGCACGTGTGACCCCAAACTGTGATGAGTTTCCTCTCAGTGTTACTGTGGCGATGCTCTTTGACCTTCCACCATCTGTGTGGTGCGTTACCATCAGATGCTGAGCTCCGCTTCATACTCCTGCTGAGCTTACTCTTTGCTCTCAGAGGTGCAATTTTCTATTAGCCACTTCCTCCTTAGAGATCTGGGGGGGGGTGCCTGGATGGTACAGTCAATTGGGCATCCCACTCTTGGTTTTGGCTGAGGTCATGATCTCATGGTCGTGAGATGGAGCCCTGTGTTGGGCTCCATGCTCAGTACAGAGTCTGCTTGAAATTCTCTGTCCCTCTCCCCCTCCTGCTTATGCTCGCTCTCTCTCCCTCTCTTTCTCTGAAATAAATAAATCTTAAAAAAAAAAAGAGGCCAAGGGACCCCTTTGGTGATCCCACCTTTGACTTTATAGCCCATTGGCTTACTAGTCCACCATGACTATTTTGCACACATTCTTGGCCCTTCGGAAGTTAAAATCTCCCTTCCTAGTACTCTCTCATTTGACAGTGACCAGCTTGTTGACAGTTACTTTGTAGATGACTTAGTCACCTTGACCAGCCTGGTGTTGTGACCAGAGTGGTCACACACTTTGATCTTTTCATACATGTTCCATATTCCTTGTTTCTCCATGAAAGAAGGGTGCTTCCAACCCTTTTTAATGCCGCTTCTGGATTAAGGGAAAAACAATAGCTGTCTAGTTGAGTACTGCTAGTAAAATTTACTTTTCTTCTTTCTCGGGCTTCTCCACTAGCTCTGAGATTTTTTTTTTTTTTTTTGCAGTATTTCTTCTGTCAGCGTCTCACACATGATTGTGCTTAGATTTGTAGAGAACAGCCTTTAACTCTTTTCTGTATGCTGTGTGGAAAGAATACCAGTATGTATTATGTTGGAACCCTGACCATGTAGCATTTCTGATTTTCCTCTTAGGAGTCCGTCTGCATGGAAGTGAGAATTGAAAACTAATTACATAAAATTCCTAAGCTTTGAAAGACTCTTTTTTCAGCATTTCTGCCTCTGGGATATCTATGCCTCAAAGAGCACTTTGTGACTAGCAAATTAGGTAAAAATCCAATTAATAATACTCCCATCCTCAGTCTTTAATGTTAAACAGATTTCAAAATATTTTGAACCACAAGCCATTGACTTAAGGTGCTCATTGCAAAGTAAGCTAAGTGTCCCATGCTATCGATTATTTTAAGAGATGTGAAATGAATTAGAACTTAATGTTAGGAAAATTTGTTTTCTTCTTAAGATTATAAAATTCTCATCTGTTATATACATAGTTCAACTGATAATCTTATTTCTTTTATTTTATTTTTACTCTTCCCTGATGTTTATGCCACTTGGCTCTCAGACCTGACTGGCTTGTATCATGTGAGCTTTTCTGGGCCTTCCAGTTGTTGAGCTGTTTCACTAAATGAACGATCCTTGGGTGGCTGTTCATCAGAGGTCACTATGCCAATGGAATCACCACTTCTGTGTGTGGTTACAGGGATCTAGAAGGTCTTGTCATCACAGCATGACTGCCGCTGACTCAGTTTGCAGTGCTGTAGAAACCCAGAGGGCCTTCTTAAAGATAGCCCCACTGGAAACTGCCTAGGGTATGTTAGTTGGGTGGATCTCTCTTCAGTGAGAGAAATAAATGTGTGAGGCCATAATGGCTACAATGGTGCTTTTCACAGAGCCAAGTACACTGTTGTTGATTAATAAATAATGGGTTGTTTATCTTGTAATTGTTTTTATTGGCAGATGCCCTGAAACATTCAAAGGCTGTCTGTAAATGAAGAATGCCCTCATTGTTTATTCAGCTCCTGCTTTTCTACTTAATGTGCTGGTATCTTGGGAAAATTTCTTGAATATCAAATCACAAGTAAAATTTAAGCAGCTCCCCCCCGCCCCCTGCCCCAGGATTTTCAAATAGGCCATTTAACTATGGTCTGTTCTCAGATGCCTCTGTGATTTTGGAGTGTGTGTGCGTGTGTGTGTGCGTGTGCGTGCGTGTGTGTGTGTGTGTGTGTGGCTAGAGGGGATGAGGTGAAGGGAACAAAGCCCAGAGTTTGCTATTTAATTGTAACAGGCACATGTAGTTTAAATAAATTCAAGTACATTTCTGGTTGACTGTGTGTCTAGCACAAGTTAGCTGCTGAGAATTCAAGAAATATTCATAGAAACATGTGCAAAGTGAGGCGTGGCAGGGATCCCTGGGGAAGTGGATCAGGAAAAGGTAAGTTTATGGTTGATGGAGGATAACCAGGGTGGCAAGAAGGAGCAGAGTAAATTAAATTTTGGCAGGGGAAACAGTATGTTTGAAGATTTGTAGTGTGATCACAGGAGGTGTTCTTGGAACTGTAAGTTATTCAGTAATGCTGGATCACACAGCGCTGTAGGAAGGGCCCTGGGAAAATGGGAATATGGGACCCAGATAACAAAAATCCTAGTTGTATCTCTGAAACCATGATAAATACCTCTATGATATGTAGCCCTGGCCAAAGACAACATGAAGGCAAATGATAGACTTGTCATACTTTCTTTGTTTTGTGTCCTATGTTCAGATATTCTCTGTGTCTAGCAATTGGAAGGAGCCTGACAAGTAATTGATATAATGTGATGTGAAGATATCAGCTACTGTTAAATGTGAAGGATAGGAGGGCTCTACCTTTATAAAGGGCCATTTGATTAGTAATATTTTTATGTTATAATGGCATAATGCTAGGAATCTTGTGAAGGTCCTACATACTTGCATATGTAGAAAGTGAAGGAGTGTTCTGAAAATGGGTTTATGACTTGGGTGACAGGGAGGCTAGAAGAACATGGGGGAGACATTTCTGTCCTGCATACCACTGCATCCCCAGTGCTAGCAGATTATGTCGGCTATGTGTCAGATGTGTAATGATGGTGGTTGAACATACGTTGCATGAGTCACAGCTGTTGTAACATATATTCAGTTATTTGTTATATGGCTTCTTGGTACCACTGCCCTCTACTTCATTCTTAAGAAGCAGCAAAGGTTAAAATTAGGATGACTGACCAAACAGAACATCTTCCCCAAGATGGAGCAAAATTTTGAATAAAACTAATTTGTAGTGTTTTAAGTTATAGAAGATCGAATTTTTTAACGGTTTAGAGAATACAATAATTAAAAGCATTTTTTTCAGTTAAGTTTATTGAATTTAAGTATCATGAAGTAATAAACAGATGGGACTTATTTTTGACAACTTTTCTATATGTTTGGAAACCATTAAAGATTGTTTTGATATAGGGCCACCTGGGTGGCTTAGTCGGTTGGGCGTCTGGCTCTTGGTTTTGGTTCAGGTCATGATCTCATGGGTTGTGGGATCTAGCCCCCTGTCAGACTCTGCACTCAGTGGGGATTCTGCTTGAGGATTCTGTCCTTGTGCCCCCCTACACACTCTTTCTCTCTCTCTCAATAAATCCTTTAAAAAAAGGGGGTGCCTGGGTGGCTCAGTCGGTTAAGCATCTGCCTTGGGCTCAGGTCGTAATCCCAGGGCCCTGGGATCGAGCCCCACATCGGGCTCCCTGCTCAGTGGGGAGTCTGCTTCTCCCTCTCCCTCTGCTCCTGCTTGTGTGCGCTCTCTTTCTCACTCACTCTCTCTCAAATAAATAAATAAAATCTTTAAAAAAAATTAATCCTTTAAAAAAAGATTGTTTTGATGTAAAACAAAATTTAGCTGTAAGACAAAATGTGTGTGTGGGCGCCTGGGTGGCTCAGTCATTAAGCGTCTGCCTTTGGCTCAGGTCATGATCCCAGGGTCCTGGGATCGAGTCCCACATCAGGCTCCCAGTTCGGTGGGAAGCCTGCTTCTCCCTCTCCCACGCCCCCTGCTGTGTTCCTGCTCTCGCTATCTCTCTCTCTGTCAAATAAATAAATAAAATCTTTAAAAAAAAAAAAAAAGACAAAATGTGTGTGTGCATGTGTGTGCACGCACTCATGCGTGTGCCTGTGTTGGGGGTTGGATATGCATAAGTGATGAAGTTAGAAATCCTTTATCTTACTTTTTTTTTTTAGGTGCTGGTGAATCTGGGAAAAGTACAATTGTGAAGCAAATGAAGTAAGTAGATTGAAAACATTAAATTTGTTTCTTATATTTAACTGTATCCTTCCATCAAAGGAAGTAAGTGTTTTTTGCTTTTTTTTTTCCTTTTGTCTCATTAGAATTATACACGAAGCTGGTTATTCAGAGGAAGAATGTAAGCAGTACAAAGCAGTGGTCTACAGTAACACCATCCAGTCAATCATTGCTATCATCAGGGCCATGGGGAGGTTGAAGATCGACTTCGGTGACTCAGCTCGGGCGGTGAGTTCTTAAATTCATTAGAACGGGCCTGATGAGGAGCAAGAATGACTTACATGATAATACCATACTATGTAACCTAAGATTTATCCGCTGTCTCAAGAGCATTTTATAGAAGAAGTCAAAAGGATGGCAGTGAGTGAAGTGAGTCAGAAGCTTTAGAAGTGATGACCTAAGAATGCACAGGATTGTGTCATCTTCTCTTTATACCTAGAATTGTTTCCTCATCCATCAGATGATTTGGACAACTCAGTAACCATTGCAATATTTTCTGTGTAACTGGGTACTCCTGTATCTCCATAACAACTTCTTGTAGTTACTCCTGAGTTTCATGCTGACTCTTCAGTATTTGTTTTCGTAATTTGGAATGCTGAAATGATCTACTTATTTGTATTTATGCCCAGCCTAAAAAGCAATCTAATCTCATATAATGAAAACAGTATAAAATCTTGCCTGTCTTTCGAATAGGAAAATACTGGCTGTTAGAAAACCTGTATCAGGATTTTGGAGCTAAAGGGGTGGCGACCTTAGGAGAAAAGCTAGTTCGACGCCCCCTTTATTTGATCAGTAAAAAAACTGGAACCCAGGACATGACAGAAGGATTGCCGTATGGTTAGTGGGAACGGAGCGCCAGGCTGGCACTTCCCTATTTGGCCCAATAACTCATTTTGGATTTGATCACAGCTTCCTTGGTCTAGTCCATAGGACACTTTTTTCCTTCCTTTCACCCCACCCCTGTTTTGCTTGCTTAATCTGTTTAAGTTTTATTATTTGTGTGTAGTTTTTTCTTCACTGATTTATTTTTAATAACTGATATAAAACTTCTTAACCCTTCCACAAACCTTTAACTGAAACTCTAGCTTAAATTTTGATTTTTTTGTACAGAGTAGGTGTGTTATTACTATTACTACCACTGCTTTTTATAGTCCCTTGGATTTTATGCATTCAGTATATATATGTGTGTGTGTGTGCATGTGTGCATGCACACTCGCTGTCTCCCTGCTAATACTATGAGGATTTTTGTATTGAGACTGTAACTTTTCCTTTTTGTCTTTATAGTGTCTGATAGAATTTTTTTTTTTTTAACTTTGAGGCTCAATTTGTGCTTAAGAGGAAAAAAATGAATGAAAGCATTATGAGAAAAGATATTTTGGGGAAATTTAAAATAAACCTTTTTTTTTGATAAGTTACTCTAACATTTCTTTATCAGTTATTGGTCCATATTAATTCACTAAGCTTTTTCTTTTAAACAAAAAATAAAACTTAGTATAATGAATTGAAATGTTCAAGCAGATTTCAAGATTATTTTTCATAATGATTCATTACATTCTTCTGAATCATCTTCTCTGGAATAAGATTTGAACATATTCAGACATTTTTGCCTTATCTACCGTTCGTGTAATTTTTTTTATCTTTAATTGATTCATTTATCATTGATTCATTCAACAAATGCTTTTTGAGCTTTTAATCTTACAGTGGACTACCACCCTTAAGGAGAAAGAATTGGTACAGATTGTACTTTATGCCGGTTCCAGTTACGGTGATTTAAATCGTTCATCCCATCACATATATGCCATTCTGCATTTAGATGTTATATGTGATTATTAGATTGGTTTTGTAGCCTCCCATTTTCCGAGGCAATTGAAGGGTCAGTGCAAGCAGTATTTTGTGGAGTCTTTTTATTTCCTGTTTTTCTCTCAAGGACCAAATGACAGAATTGACGGGGAATAATTGCTCTGTCGCCATAGACTTCTTAAAAATTTTTATTTGTTTTTACTGGTTTTCTGATGCTTTGAAATCTACATGTGGGACTTCTTTTCTCCTCCTTGTTTCACTTAGTGCTAGTTTGAGTCACTCTTCTTAGACTATCTAGCTGTAGCCTAGTAACTGTTTGCCTCCTACCTTCAGACTCTTCCTTCTGTTTGCTTTAGCCATTGTTACTAACTCCTTCTCACAGATGTCTCCGTGCTCTCACATTGCTTTCAGTTGGTCTGCCCCATGTCTTCTTGTGTTGCCTTGCCTCTGCTGAAGCCTTAAAATACTTGGAGGCTTTTGGAATTGTGCTAAGAAATAACAAAGGTGAACTACACAGGACCTGGATATGAGGAAGGGACATGGGAGCTGGATATTGAAACGTGTAAGAGTTTTCTAGACAAAAACAAGGAAAAAGCATTCCATAAATAAGAAACAGTATATTCAAAGGCAGTGAATATATTTCTATTTCTAAAGTACCAATTCTTGGAAATATTATCCCTGAATCGGAGGATAACCAGGTATTTAATTTTGATAGGAACCGCAGATATGCTTTCAGAAAGAAAGCGACATGAATAATCTTTTCTAACAACCATGCATCAGTGTTTACCAGAGTCTCACCAACTTAGATATTATCAGCACTTTAATTTTTAATATCTCATGCCTGAAAAATATTGTTTTCCTTTTTTTCGTTTTTTATTTTCCTGATTATTAGTGAGATGGGAAATCTTTGTCTTTCTGGATTTCTTCTGTGAATTCCTCTTAGTGTTTTTCACTCAATTCTGTTAAATTACTTGTTCTTTTCACATTGATTCTCTTTAAATATAAAGCATATTAACCCTTCTTTAAATTTTGTGAATATTTTTGCTCAGTATATTTCTTTTACTTTTTTGAAATAGTAGTTATGTTGTTTTAGAACTCTTAATTTTTTTTTTTGCAGTCAATTCTGACTTCTGTGTATCTTAGATTTTCTTCGACTTACAATTATTTTTAAAACTACTCTTTTCTAGAATGTTTATAGTTTTATTCTTTAGATTTATCACTTCACCCACCTGGAAATGTTATTTGTGTCTCTTGGTAGGTGGGACCTAAGTATATTATCTGATCATCCCTTGCCTTACAGCCATTTATTAAATACTCCATTCCTCAGTGACTTGAAAATGCTGCCTTTAGCATCAAATTGGATGTGTTTCTGAACTCCCATTTTTTCCCCCATTGATGTATTTTTTTTCCAGGTCAGTCACTTATTAATAACTTAACCTTTATAAGTTTCTTTCATTATAATAATATGGAAATGGACACCTGGGTGGCTCAGTCGGTTAAGCATCTGTCTTCGGCTCAGGTCATGATCCCGGGGGTCCTGGGATCGAGTCCTGCATCGGACTCCCTGCTTAGCAGGGAGTCTGCTTCTCCCTCTACCCCTCCCCCCTGCTCGTGATCTCTCTCCCTCTCTCTCTAATAAATAAATAAAAAATCTTTTAAAAAATAATAATATGGAAATAATAACATTTACCTGGGAGGGTTGTGAGGAATAAGGATATAATAAACATCAAGCATTTACCACATGCCTTGGTCATAATAGATGCTCAGTAAATGTTTGTTGCTACTGTTGTTGCCATTTATAATTATTATACTACTGTTATTCTTGTCAGAATCAATTTATTTTAGTTCCTATTGCCTCATAGGGTTAATTGGTATTTGGTAGGGTAAGAGCACTTATCCCCTTGTTCTTTTACCAAAGTGTGAAGGCGATTATGCATTTCTCTTCCAAGTGAACTTGAGAATCAACTTAATGCCCCACATCCCTGATGAAACAAAACAAACAAAAAAAATCTGTTGATATCTTGATTGGAATTACACCTTAGTATGTAGGTTAATTTGATGAGAATTGACTAAAAAGATGTAAAATTTTTAGAGATGGTAACTAATTTGCTGTGGAGTACTTCATATTTGGCAGTTTCCAGATTTGCAAAGCAGATACATTAATTATTTAAAATCAGAGGAAACAAAGTTGTTTTCAAGGATGGCATAGAGCAATCAGATTTCATGCTGAATATCCTTTCCAACTCTCAGAATGAGTGTACTCAGTCTGTGGATGATAAATTATTGTTTCTAATAATGTGAAGTTAGGGGAGCATTATGGAGGGGCCTGTTAGCATTTCTTGGTCACTGCATCATTTAAAACAGCACTGCTCAAAGTGTGCTTCATGGATCTGTGTCCACAAGCATGCGCATAAGATGAATTTTGCAATTACGGTAAGCACTTAGATTTGTAGCAATTGGCAGAGTCATTTATATGTTAACTTTGATAGTTTAAGAAAATGGGTTTATATTTTATGTGGCATAAATTTTATTTTTCTAATAGTAATAGTTCTGAAATAGTTTGGAAATAAAAGAAAATAAAACACAGGACCGGTCCTTTGTCACATATAATTTAAGAAGCACTTACTTGGAATAATTTAAGATATAAGGAGCAGAAAACCTTGCCTTGAATTGACTGGAATGAGCACCCTTTCTCCCCCAAGCCTCAGCATGCTCCTACATAATGGCCGCTTTCTGTTTCTCTAATTTTGTAGTTTATTTCATTAGTTAGTTCTGTCTCTCTCTGCCTGCATTGCCAGATTGCCTTTGAGAAAAGTTGTATCAGTTTACCTTCCTATCCCGTTTACTAGAGTGCCTTTTTTTAAATTTTATTTTATTATGTTACGTTCATCACCATACATTACATCATTAGTTTTTGTGTAGTGTTCCATGATTCATTGTTTGCGTATAACACCCAGTGCTCCATGCAGTACATGCCCTCTTTAATACCCATCACCAGGCGAACCCATCCCCCCACCCCCCTCCCCTCTAGAACCCTCAGTTTGTTCCTCAGAGTCCATAGTTAGAGCGCCTTTTCTTAGCACTCTGAGTAACCAAAATTTAGAAGTCTTTGCGTTAAAAAATATTGCCTAATTTATTAGTAAATCTTATCTCAATTTGCATTTTCAATTTTTAGTAAATTGCACAGTTTTCTGTCTCTATTAACTATACTCTTCTTTCTCTGTGTCAGTGGCCTATTTTCTGCCTTATTCATTTACCTCTTGGAGTCTTAGTGTTTTGATGATCTATTTGCTTGTTTGTACATAATGTCCAATAGAAATGTTCTCTCACATTTTGCTTATTGCCTTTAATCTTACGGTTTTGGTTTTTTAAATCTTGTTGTTATTTCTTACATTATGTTTAAATTTAGATGATCAGAGATTTACTAAATATTCATTTTAAATGTTTTTTAGGAGAGTGAATTTTAACATTCTTTAATCACTGCAAAACTTTGTTTTATGCATGGGGTTGAGACCTACATTATTTCTTTTTTTGTCTTCAGATGGCTATCTAATTATCTATTAGAGTTTTTTTTTAAGTAATCATATCCTTTCCTACTAATTTACCTTGCCACCTTTATCATATAATAAGTTCAGATTTGGGTTTTTTCCCCTGTTGATCTGCTTTAATACCAGAATGTCCTACATACTTAGGCTTTGAATATCTGAGAATTTTAGCTCTCCTTCCCCAGTATCCTTGTCAAAATGTTCCTGGTTTATTTCTACCTGTTATTTTTTCAGATGCATTTTTGAATTGGTTTTGTATTCTGGCTTATGTTTGAGAACTAAGAGGTTGTTACAGGATTATATTATTTTTGATTCTAAGGAATATTGATTTATGTATGTGGCAAAGTGGAATTGACCTTCATTTGCAATGTAATATGTGCCTCTCCACAGTATTTTTCTATTTCCCTCAATTCATATATTAGGTAGCACATATTTTTATATCTCTTTTGACAACAAAGTTGTATTGTCCATCCAAAAAACACTAAAACATTTTTTATTTTATTAAGTTGAAAATAAAAAATAGACATAAGATTCATAAATATATGTATAAAAGTTATATTTGTCCAACATTTATTGTAATCTCCTTTCTTGATATAGAGAAGCTCATGCTCACTGCAATTTAGTGAAATTTTGCTCTCTGCAATTTAGTTAAAATTAACTTAGATTATTTTATTTTTAGGCTCCCCCCCACCCTGTTAAGCAGTGCTATGGGGAAAAAAATGACTTCCTGTTTCTTTGCCTCAGTCATTTTAAGTTTGATTACATTTGTGTTTCGAGAGGGAAAAATGTTTTACATTTGTGTATTTCTTAAAGCAGTTTTTTTTTTTTTTAAGATCTTTATTTTTTGAGAGCATGAGTGAGAGTAGGGGGAGGGGCAAGGGGAGAGGGAGCTCTCAGACTCCCCACTGAGCGTGGAGACCCATGCCGGGCTTGATCTCACCACCCTGAGATCATGACCTGAGCTGAAACCAAGAGTCGGCCCCTTAACCGATTGAGCCACCCAGGTGCCCCCAAAGCAGTTCTTGAAATGTCTGGGATTGGCACCATGAGCCATGGAGTGGTGTGGTGACTCCATTATTCTCAGGATTTCCTTAAAGATATACTAACTTTGATAAAAGTGGTATAGTTGTCTTAAATTTTGGGGGTGATTATATCCTACAGAAATGTGGTAGATTAAATATATGAGTGGTTCTCATATGCGGTATTCACTATTGTTGACTAATGTTGTTAATGAAAAAATTCCGCTAAGTCACTGGAACAAAAGATTCCTATATATGTATCAATCATGACCTCAGTATATCATCCTTGTGGCCAAAAATTTAGAGTTGCACTATTTTTAAGACTCCTGTATCATATTATTTAGTCTCTGTTTTAGAGCACGTCCTGATGTTTTCTGTTTAAGCCCCTAATCTTATTCATGAATTCGGTCTTCTGTATTACCATAAATAATCATCTAATCTTTGCTTAAAAATTTCAGTCTCTCACTCCCCCTCACCCCCTCCCCCATTTTCTTTGGATGGCTTTGACTGTTAAAAAGTGTTCTTACAGAATTGAAATCTGCTGTCTTTTGCCTTAAGAATTCATAAAGGCTTTATGCCTAATAATGAAGCCTACTCTTTCCTTTAATGGTCCTTAATATGTCAGAAGACAGCTGTCAGGGTCCCTCCATCTTCCCTTCCCCAGCCCAGGAGGACTCTTCCTAATTCTCATGAAGTGGCTTCGAATAAGATGTGCTGTTACTGCACATACAGCATGCCAAGTGGTCCCTGACCATCAGTGGGAAAAGAGGCCCTGTGACGTGTCTCTTGACACACAAGCATTTCATAACTCCTTTTGAGTTCCCGGAGCACACAGTTATGTGACCTGGAGCTTACATTCTCTCCACCATCTGATTTTCTTTTCATTCTTAGTAGCTTGTAAACATACTAACGTGGCTACCTCCGGGGATTTTTCCTTGCCACTCAGAAATTGCCTGGCAAACAGCATTTCTCTCAACAACACAAAAGACTGCCTGTCTACCCATGCCACTTTACTAACCTGTGTCCCTTCTGATTAAACTTCAGTCTTTTCTCTGGTAATCCCAGTTTTTTTTTTTTTTCCTACCCTATGTCACGCTGTTTTGGTACACTCATGTTCAGCTTTCTAAATGTTTTTTTTTTTTTTTTTAAGATTTTATTTATTTAATGGAACAGAGAAAGACAGCGAGAGAGGGAACACAAGCGGGGGGAGCGGGAGAGGGAGAAGCAGGCCTCCCATGGAGCAGGGAGCCCGATGCGGGGCTCGATCCCAGGACCCTGGGATCATGACCTGAGCTGAAGGTAGTTGCTTAACCAGCTGAGCCACCCAGGTGCCCCTAAATGTTCTTAAGTAACATTATTTTACATAAATTTTGAAAAGACCTCATTCCATGGCTCGGTGGGATCATTGCTATCATTCTGCAATTTTAACATTTGTCTTGGGCAATGGCTGCTTGCTAATTGCTTGCTGGTATGTGTGATTGGGTGACCAGTTCGCTGTGAAATTTTAAATGAGTTGCCTAACTTTTCTGTGCCCCAGGGTCTTTTTATACAAAACACAAATTTAGGTAGAATAATTACTAAGGTACTTTGCTGCTTAAATTTATTACCTTAAAGCTCATCTGCAGACATCTGAATGTCCTGCTAATGACATGGAAGTGAATATTCTAATTAGCTTTTCAAGGAAAAGAGACTATTTTACATTTTGTGAAGAAGATAAATTTTTGCAGCAAAATGTTCTACCACTGAGCTATACCCCCTAGAAGGTAAATTTTTGAATGCAACAGAGAGAGTATAGTTTATAAATATACTTCCAAAGTTTCTCATGTCTTTTCTTCAGGCTGCTTCCTAGAAAGATTGAAGAGAGTGTGCTCTTATGACCCATACTGAAGGGCATTAGTGTTTTCTATCAAGAAATTGTATTGAAATTTAATAAATATATCATAAGGAAGGCTCATGAAAACTAAGTGAAAAGTACTTTTCTGAAGTGGACAGAGAAAATTATGTTTGATGTTTAATTAATAAAAATGACCAAATTTAGAAATTTCTCATATAAGGTAATTATTTGAAAAAGCAAATTTTTACTGTAATTAGGTAAGTGGTGCTAAGAATGACTTGAAACTATGTTATGTTGGTTTTTTTATTGAGGCTGTTGTACATGTGTTACTTGCTTGCATGTATTTATCTTGTGATTTACTAAAAAGGGAAACATGCTTGAATAATAGGTTCCCATGCTGAGTTACTTAATTATTTTTCAGTATGGGTTCTATCTGGGGAAAAAAAAAAAAAAAGTTTCACAAATTGGCAGCAGAATGAATTTATACTGTCAGCTAGTACTCTTTGCTCTCCTCTGTCACCACATGCTTCTCTACTGTGTACCTTATCATTATATGTGCCATCACTTTATAAACATTTAATACAATACTTCAGGAAAATGCCCCTTGAGAAAAATTAGGGATTGTCCACCCAGTTAACATAAAGCTACAAGTCTCAGGGTACAGAAAATCTCTGTGAAGTTAGCAACTTCACATCTCCCCTATTTTTGGATTAACTATGTTTTTACCTGAAAATTTAGTTGCGTAATCCAGCACTGTAGCTACTCCCCACATACAGTTATTGAGTATTGAAAATGTGTCTAACCTGAACTGAGATGTGCTATCTGTATAAAATAAACGCCAGGTTTTGAAGACTAAATATGAATAAAAATAACTATCTCAATAATTTTATCTTGGTTACATGTTGAAATATTTTATGTATAGGTTAAAATATCTTGTTATATTAATTTTACCTTTTTTAAAAATATATGGTTATTAGAAAATTTAGAATTGTATCAGTGTCTCATGTTATATTTCCTTTGGACAGCCCTAACCTAATGTGGTTGATTACCTCTGGATCAGAATGACTATTTGTAGTCTCAAAACTTAAGGATAATTTAATTAACTGTATATGAAGCATTCTTTCATTTAAAATATTTTTCATGCTGTCTTCAATATGCATTGTGAGTATTTCTCCTTCATAGCTGTGTTTTGTTTCCTATGCCTGCATTAACAAACACCTGCCCCCACCTCCTGGCCCGTTGATTTTAATGTATACACACTTCAAGGTCTCCTGAAAATTTCAGATCATTCTGTGAAACTGTTTTTTCTTATTTCCACGTTGATTTCTCCCTTTTCTGAATTTCTTTTTTTCTATAGAGAATATCAGAAAGCCAACATTTAATGAGATTCTATCTTAAAATAATCTCTAATGGTGTTAGTGTGCCTCTCAGAAACATTCTGGGTAGGAGGGGTAAGGCACACACTCTTTTTCTGTCTCCAAAACTGATCATTATCAGTGCACAACAAACTGTCAGTGATAGTGAATAGTTGGTTAATGTGTCCCCTCATGAACTGTAGGTGTAAGTCATTCTTCCAGTTTCCTAGTGCCTTGACAGCTATTACTAATATTACAAAACATAGACTCATGATGTAAGATTATGCTCTTTGGATCAAGCCAGTTTTTGTAAGTGGTGCTTTAGAGAAATAAAAGTCATGACCCCAATGAAAAACAAAGGAAATTCACCACTGCACTTTTTGTAATCTATGATGCCTCCCTTTGTACTTTTCATCTGTAATGTCTCCCTTTTTACTTACAACAAAACAACAACAACAAAAAAACGGTCTTTGAATGTTCAGGATGATGCCCGCCAACTCTTTGTGCTTGCTGGAGCTGCTGAAGAAGGTTTTATGACTGCGGAACTTGCTGGAGTTATAAAGAGATTGTGGAAAGATAGTGGTGTACAAGCCTGTTTCAACAGATCCCGAGAGTACCAGCTTAATGATTCTGCAGCATAGTAAGTAATCATAACTTCAGAACTAAACCATCATGAATAATTACATGCAAGTCAAATATACCTCCAAGGCAGTGTTATTGCAGAATTGGCTGACACATTCTTGTAAAACTCAGGATATTCAGGTGACAGTATTTGAAAACTTTTCTGTTTCTTGTGAATTTGTAGATAACATTACTGCTATTTCCTTTGTGTCCAGAAGTGTCTCAGGAGACTCGTGCTTATGTAACTGAAACATGCAGAATGGACTGTTGGCAGCTATTTCCAAGAAATTGGAACTTTGCAAAGTTCACTCTGAATTTGGGTGTATCTCTAGTTTGCCTGGGACTAGCCCAAGGGGAGGGTAACTGATGTGATTCTTTTCATTATGCTAATTAAGGGCCTGAGAAGAGTTACTTGTCCAGTGACAGGCGCCTTGCATGAGCTGTACCCCTTTTGAAGGGGTGTGTGGTGATCCCAAGATGTTTTCTCACTGAGTAAAATAGCTCTAAGCTTGAAAATTGTCAATTTTATGTGCCCTGTTGCATCAGACCTTGTTTACAGATAGCTGAGTACAGTATTTTGTAAGAAAAATCTGCCCTGATTTTCTAGGTGGTGGCCACAGAAAGCTCATAAATCAAGTTGTGATAAAACCTGGTCAGGGAGCTTTCTGCTTAGTGATCTAGCTACAGTTAAAAATCAAGTATTTGTTTCCATAATTTGGCACACATACTCAAAAGTGTCAGATAGAAGTGGCATTAATTGGTCTTAAAATATGTGCTCTGCACGCATTTTACTTTCCACGTTATTCATTTTCTTGACCGAGCTATTGGCGTTCAGGGACACAAGTGAGAGTAAGATAGAATTATTAATAAGATCTAGGTAAATACACACACTTCACCACAGTGAACAATAGACAGATGGGGGATGGCTCTTCCTGATTATCACGCAGCATGTCATGGGTTACACAGCAGAGTACCCAGTACGTGTCATGTGAGTGATTTCATGTGCGGGAGGAAGTAATACACCTTACTGTGTAACCCATACCAATTTTTATTTTGCTCTGTTTATTTCCTAATCTGTATTTTTAATGCTTTACAACTATATAAACCATATATATTATTTCATTTGTATTTTATATATGTGTATGTAACATGTTACTGAGTTTATAGCTCCCCTCTCCAACTGGTATCATCCTTTCTTAGGATATTTCTTCTTGACTCACAGATTATGTCTTTAACCTCCCTGTTTTATATACTTATAATACAAAATATTTCAGAGCGCTCACAGATGTACATTTTGAGGTGTTTGGTTTATATTTACGTTGAAATGATTGTTTTCTATCTGTGCCACTACACTGTAAATTCAGTCAGGCCTGTTTTCACCCTGTGTTCTTTCTCCATTGCCTGACACACAGTTGTCATTCGCTGTGCCCTCACTTAATTAATGAGTGAATGAACAAACCATACTTTACAGAGGCTAGGAGAGAAATTAGAAGAAAATTATTTACAGCAAGAACACAACTCTTAGACCATATTACATGCTTTGGCACCACCAGCACCTGCGGAAAGATCTAAATGGGAATCACTGTTATGTTGAGAAGATTGCTCTGAGCTGAGCCCAGCAAGGGGAGCTTTTTCAGTAAATAAGGGGTGCTGCTCAGGAATAATCGACTGAAGTCAGTTTTCCCATATGGTGGGACCTTCTGGACCACTGCAGTCTCATGACCAAGGCTTGTTTCCTGTGCTCACGGGTTTGGGTATGCACTGAGAAAAGTCCGTCATTTGGGCTCCCCAGTATTTCATTACTAGTAGTTCTGACCTTCACATGGCAATAGTGGAGCCATTTTTCAAGAATGAAGGAAGTCCTAGAAATCTGTTTCTCCATAGTGGTCACGTCACAGTGCATCTTGATTTCTGAGTTTTTTGACTGGAGATGGGGGGATGCTGCCAAGTTGCCCGTTAGGACTATCTAACCACCTATTTACTTTAAATTTGTGATCATTTAAAACAATTGGAGTTTTTCACAATGCCTGTTTTTCTTATTTGTCTTGTTGAAATATAAATGTGCATTAATTTTAGAGACTATTAGAACTGTAGCAGTTTTAAGCAAAGAAATGCATCTGAGTAATCAAAGCACATTTTAAATATTTTTCTTTTGAAGATTTTATTTATTTGACAGAGACAGCGTGCGAGAGAGAACACAAGCAGGGGGAGCGGGAGAGGGAGAAGCAGGCTTCCAGCAGAACAGGGAGCCCGATGTGGGGCTCGATCCCAGGACCCTGGGATCATGACCTGAGCCGGAGGCAGATGCTTAACAACTGAGCCACCCAGGTGCCCTCAAAGCACATTTTAAATAAGAGTAACACACTACTTCAGAGGAACAGTTAGTAAAATCTTGCCATGACCTGTTTATTTATTAAATCAGATTTTCTTACAGTAATGTATAACATTATATATGTGGAATTAAAACACCGATTAAAGTACTGGGGGATTATCACCAGTGCAATAATAAGATAATATTTTTAAGTTCAATAAATACAATACGGATAACTCAAGCTATCCTCTATGTATTCTAGTATCAGTATCACATACATATACTTAACTATCTAAAAACACTTTTGATTCCTAATTCAGTGTTTGGATAGCTTTCAGCTCCATCTCCACAAATCAAATATTTATTGAGCTCCTTTTGTTTGCAAGACCTGTTCTAAACGGCTAAGGAAGAGTTTCAGAGGATAATACCAAAGTTGTAGTAGTTGGTGCCTGTCTGTAATAAACATAGATGTATATCTTCTAAATTATCTTTGACCACTCCCCTCTAGTATCAGAAAACACCATAGGGATGCTCCCTACGCTCAGCTGACCTTAGGATCAATTCCAGACTGCTCACTTGAATGTATGCACCACCTCCTGGGGGCCTTGCTTTCTGAGAAACAAGGTGTGACTCTTCCTGCCTCCATACTATTTGACTACTTCCCCTGATGTGGAGGGCACTGTTTTTTCTGTCCCATCGTTCAGGTTTCTATTTATACTCCTCACCATCCATGAATGCTTCTTTAACCACTCAAGTTCACATTCATCTCTCCATACCTGGACTTTCTGTAACATCATTTACTATATAAAATGACACCACTACATTTTAATAGCACAGCGTATTTGGCATCATTGGCAGGGAGTATTGAATGGGTGGGTAACTAAAATCAGTGAGAAGTAAAACGTGAATATTGATTTAGGGAGCTAGGAAGAGGCCGTAAAAGAGCATGTGTAGTGTTTCCCTGTGTGTGACTTAAATCTGATTAAAAAGGAACAGCATTGAATTCGGCCTTTGGCTAGAGGTTTACTCATTGCTTTCTCAAAAACTTAAGACTTTCTAAATCCTCAGCAAGAGTAATGTCTGGAAAATAAACACAGTGCTACCTTAAAAAAGTATGATAAAGAATTTCAAGAAACAAACTCCTAGTGTACAGTTGCTTGTGTGTGGTTTTTAAGAAGTTATTCTGTTTCCAACAAGGGGAATTACTAATTTGTGTCCTGAGGAAGCAAAGTACACAATGCCTAGAAAATGTTAAAAGAGCTTTGTGGCTGGAGAAGTATAAACATTTTCATTTCAGTGGAAATTGTATAACATACAAACTTAAATTGGTTGTATTATTACATCATTACAGAGAAATGTAAAAATTTCCAATAATTTGGAATATTGCATGCATCAGAATGTTTTAATCCTTGATGTAGATGATCGTTAATGGCTATATTAACTATTAGCATATTTTGTTTATTTCCTCAGCTATTTGAATGACTTGGACAGAATAGCACAACCAAATTATATCCCAACTCAACAGGATGTTCTCAGAACCAGAGTGAAAACGACAGGAATTGTTGAAACCCATTTTACTTTCAAAGATCTTCATTTTAAGTGAGTAGCTTCAAAGCATATCACTTAACAAATTTAGGTATAAAACACCTTATTTAGTAAAGAAAGGTAGAATTAATAAAAGTTTTTAAAAACTGAGCTAGAAATTACAAAACACTTTTCTTAGGTGATTGGACAAAGAATATTTTGAAAGAGGACAAGAAACATTCTTAGGAATATTTATATATTTATTAAGAAAAAATGGCCATGCAAATCTCTTGTCTATATTTTTTAAAGTGCTTTAAATAAAAATAGTTTTTGGCTTTTATTTCTAAATGGAAAATATTGCTCTGATATTGTATATTTGGAGAAAGTGTTGCTATATATTTTTAGGTAAAAAGAATTTTACTGATTATGCTTATTTTATGGAAATATTAAAAATGAAGGGTACCTTTTTAAAAATTTTCCTGAAAATTTTTATTCATGCAAACATGTTTGCACTTTTTCATGATGAAAAATGTCATTTAATTTAGAGTGTGTACTAAATATTAAATTACTGAGGTTTGAGCAGAGAAGCACTGAATTGTATATAGGCTTTAGAAATGCAAGGGATCTTGGAGCTCGTTTTGTCCAATACACTCATTTCGTAATGCACTGGACTCAGGGAAGTTCAGTGAAACATTAATTTACAGACCTATGTTCCTCTTTTTTTTTTTTAAAGTATGAGAAAAACTTTTGGACTTTGCTTCAATTTAATGCTCTGAAACAGTAATAATAAAGCAGAATTTCTGAAAGCATCTAAAGATTCCTAGTCAAAGATTAAAAATATTCATAAAGAAGCTAACTGTTATAAGTTGTGGGAAGTACAGTTACATACATGCAACTGTACTTATGATTCCTTCCATAAGTATTTTATTTTTTTAGAGAGAGCACACGCAAGTGAGCATGGGTGCATGTGACGGGGTGGGAGAGGGAGTGAGAAAATCGTTATAGGGCTTGATCTCACGACCCTGAAATCATAACCTGAGCTGAAATCAAGAGTCGGAAGCTTAACTGACTGAGCTACCCAGGCGCCCCCCTTCCATAAGTATTTTAAATACATTTGTTACTATCATTTTGTCCCACATTCAGTGGTTCATGTAATTGAATCTTCCAGAAAACTGCAATTGAATTTTAATTTTCCATGGCAGCTTCCCTCCAAAAATGCCCCTAAACATGGCCCTGCTTTTTTAAAACAGAATTATAGATCATAATTACTTTATCTGACCATGTAACTTTGTACTTTAATACATGGTCGTGTTTTTCATCTGCTTTTAATTCTTTTCTGTTTTCACCAGTTTTTAATCTGTCAGTGGACGTTTTTGGCTTCTGGCAATAGCTCTTAACCAAAATCATTTACTTTCTTTTAATCTGTTTATTATTTTTAGGGTATTAAATGACCAAAGTCGGGAATAGTAAAACATTAATATTTAAATAGTCTGGTATGTCTGATCTGGGAACTATTGTCCTGTTTATCTAAGGAAACTCACTCTCAAAATGAGGGTTCCAAGTTTTTTTTTTTAACTTAGATTCTGATTTTTTTTTTGTTTAGCTTTTTTACTGTTTTAAATGCCTTATTTTTAAAAAGCAAACTTAAATTGTTCAAATAATGGCTTTGTTCTAACAAATGTAGTCTGAGGAGAAAATGCATGGAGTTGAGGGTTAACAAGTGCAAATTCTTGAGTTAGGTTACCCTAGTAGGTAAAGGGGCCATTTGGTTAAAGTTCTTAGCAGAGAGCACTACAATCTTGCCCATTGTCAGAAGTGTACACATAAATGAGGTTATTGCCTCTAAGGGAAATGAAGAGGGCAGAGCTCTGTCGGCGGGGGGGAGTGTACGTTCAGTCATTCGGCACTTTAAGCAATCTGTACAAAATTCACTTTCAGTCTTGGTTAGATTCACCTTAAACATTCACTTTCCAGAGCATACTCTTCACTTCTAGCCTCGGTTTCTCAGAATGGTCATTTCATCATCACACAAGTGCTGGGATTCAGTAAAGCTGGCTCTCAGCATGATGTTCCCAGGAAGTCCATTTATCTTTAGTCTCCTTGGGTGAGGTAGAATTTCACAGGATGTGTTTAGTTACTGTTTTCACTTGCTGCCTTAAACATAGGTTTGTAAGGAACTTGAGATAAACTTT
Source organism: Leptonychotes weddellii (assembly GCF_054177405.1). Classification (NCBI taxonomy): domain Eukaryota; kingdom Metazoa; phylum Chordata; class Mammalia; order Carnivora; family Phocidae; genus Leptonychotes; species Leptonychotes weddellii. The sequence continues at coordinate 74,478,932 of NC_138380.1, read as the reverse complement.
ATCTTATTTTGGATTTGAGTTCTGTTAAATTACTATCATTGCTAGCATATGGTTCTGACTTTGCTTTTTATATGTTAAATGAGCCTCAGAAGAATGAGGGCAGAAATATACTTAGAATAATTCTACTGGGAACTCTTGAGTGTGTTTATCATTTTGCGTGTTTTGTATTGTAATTCATTGTTTCATTTTAACAGCTGATGTAAAATTTCAGTTTCGCTTAGTTTTGGTATAATTGGAATTAAATTCGAAATGAGGCAATAAAGCATTATAATTTAAGAATGTATATTATCACTTCTGTGACTAGGCATTTGTGGAAAGTGTCTACGTGGATTATTTTGCTTTAAGGAATCAACAATTTTACTCTAATATTTTTGCCAAATATAGAATTAAAGCATCCCTTCTATTATAAATTATAAGACAAATGTGTCTTCCTTTTCTATAGTACTATAAATATGAAATGGGTTTTGGAGTATATTTATAAGGTTGATAGGCCTATATGGTCAGCTAGCTTTGTACCAGTCTTGGTCCCGGAAGTGTTAGATGACAGCCTGAGAATGTCAGAACATCTCAGAATCTTCAGTACTTTCCCCTCTCCCCCTAAAAAAAGAAATCTAAGAAAACTCAAATTCATTCCCCTATTTGATGCTAGAAGAAAGTCTCATCTGTTCGTATGAAAGAGAACGTATTATAATTTTGTTCTTTTTGGTTAATTTAAAAAAAAATAGTTCAGGATTTGAAGATAATTCTAATGTATGTGTGAAAAAGGAATAATGCCTTATTCACAGTCATTTGTAACATCAGATTTTAGTCATTTTTCTCCTTGGCTAATGAATTAGACCAGTGATGCTAAAGTATGGTCCCCAGATCAGCCGCATCACCTTTATCCACCTGGTGATTCTGATTTATACTAACATTTGAGAAGTACTGGTTTAGATGAAAGGTTCTTTGCTTATGACAAATATATGAATGACCTTCATTCATTTCTAAATTAGAGATTTCTTCTGTAAATTACTTGATTATCAAGTTAAAGCTCTCTTATATGCAACATTCCTACAGCATAACTAGAAGACCTAGATCTTGAACTTAGGAAAGCTCGTCTATTATTCCTTGAAGGTGTTTTAAAATACTCCGTAGACATAGGGCGCCTGGGTGGCTCAGTTGGTTAAGCGACTGCCTTTGGCTCAGGTCATGATCCTGGAGTCCCGGGATTGAGTCCCACATCGGGCTCCCTGCTCGGCAGGGAGTCTGCTTCTCCCTCTGACCCTCCTCCCTCTCCTGCTCTCTGTCTCATTCTCTCTCTCTCAAATAAATAAAATCTTTAAAAAAAAAAAAATTAAAAAAAAAATACTCTGTAGACATAGTTCATTCATTCAACGAATATTTATGAAGTACGACAAAGTCTTTGTCTCTACATTGTTGGGAAGGAGGGAGGAGTGATGAAATAACTATAATTATGAGGAGGTAATAATCACTATAGTGAAAAATAAAGCAAGGTAGGGGGGATATATTCATTTCCTAGGGCTGCTATAACAAATTTCCACAAGCTAGGTGACATAAAACAACAGAAATTTGGAGACTAGAAATTTGAAATCAACATGTCAGCAAGACTGTGCTCCTTCTGAAGGCTCTAGGGAAGAATCCTCTCTTGCTTCTTTCTGCTTCCGGTAGTGGTTGGAAATCCTCGGTGTTCCTTGGCCTTTGTCACTTGGCCTTCTTCCCTGATTCCTCTGGGCCTAATGGCTCCTTCCTCAGTTTCTCCTTCCTTCCTCTTCTATTTTACTATAGCAACAAGGAGAAACAAAACCATACCCTGCACACTTTGCTTGGAAATTTCAACTAATATTCAAGTTCATCTCTTAACACCCAGTCTTAGAGCATAGTCTAGCAAAGATTTTGTGACTTTACAACAGGACTTGCCTTTTCTCCAGTGTCCAGGAACATGTTTTCTCAATTCCTTCTGAGAACTCATCAAAAACATCTTTAACATTCATGTATCTCCCAACATCGTGTTCATGATGATACATATATCCTCTAAGATAGGAGAGGATCCCACCATCCTTTTCACTCCTAAGTATCTCCAAAATTATTACCTTCTATATCTGTATTTCTTTAAAAAAAATTTTTTTTGAAGATTTTATTTATTTGACAGAGATGGAACACAAGCAGGGGGAGTGGGAGAGGGAGAAGGAGGCTTCCTGCTGAGCAGGGAGCCCGACACGGGGCTCGATCCCAGGAGCCCGAGATTATGACCCGAGCCAAAGGCAGACGCTCAACACCTGAGCCACCCAGGCGCCCCTATGTCTGTATTTCTAATCAACCATCTTTTCAAAGCAATCTGGGCTATTTCTGTTGAGTAACTCAAGATTCTTCCAGCCTCCACCTCTTACCCAATTCTACAGCTGCTTCACCTTTTTAGGTATTTGTGGCAGTAGCACCCCACTGGGGGTGCTAAAATTTCTATCAGTCACGCTTATCCGTTCCAAGGTCTTGACTTCTATGACCATGGGGGCTGGTGAGTGCAGGCTTGTAGGGCAGGACAGCAGGCTCGGACAGGAACTGATGCTGGATTCTTGAGGTAGAATTCTTTTCCTTCTGGGAGACCTTTTCTGTTCTTAAGGCCTTCCAACTGATTGGATGGGTGAAGTCTGCCCACATCAGGGATAAGCTTCTTCACTGAAAGACGACTGATGAGAGATGCTAACTACAGCAGTAAAATACCTTCACAGCAGCACCTGCGTTAGTGTTTGACTAAATAACTGCTTAGCCAAATTGGCACATAAAACTCACCATCACAGAAGGAAATTGTGGGTTGGAATGGGTTTGGTTGTTACTTTATATTGAGTGGTTGGGATATATATGCCATTTGATCAGAGAAGTTATCTAAAGTAAAGTCTTTTTGGTAAGCTTATTTTCCAGTTGTGTTCCTTGGCAGTTTAACAGATCAGTAATCATTTTAAGTTTTTATTTTGTTCTTATTTGATCTTTATCACAAGCTCCCTTTTTTGTGTCCTACCCGTTTTAATTTATTGTGTGGTAGAATCCTTTTGTGATATAGCATACTTAACAATTCATTAACCCAATGGAATGAAGGGCACTTAAATGATGATAAAAGTAACAATATTAGTTGATGAACTCAGATTTGTTTTATAGGCCAGTACTACTCTGCAGGGAAATTCTTTTTGCCTGAGAATTAAATAGGGACTATTTTAATTAGTGTGCCATCGAGATAAATGGAGCCTTTTAGATTGTACCAGTTTGCATCGTGTTTCCATTATATAAGTGGTTATTTCTAGGTTGCATAACAATCTATGTGGATTTCAACTTTTGCTTAATAAACTCTTATAAGGAAAAGATGAAAAGGTCATTGTCTTTATACTGTTTGTGTTACTACCCTGCACTAAGCTACAATGGTCTACTATGGTATATGGTAGAACGGTTTTTTTTTTCCCACTCTAAATTTTAAGACTATTCAGTAGTCTTAACCCTTTGATCTCCTATTTCATCTCTTTCTTTTGTTTCGATACCGTGGTTTTACTTTTTAATTTACACAACCTGTGTTCCCCATGTAAATACCACTTCTTGCTCAGCTTTTTCTTACCTGGAATAAGGTTTCTTCTCTATGTCAGAGTCCTACTTGTTGCCTCTGAGGGACAGGAAACATTTTGTAGTGGGAAGAGGGGACCATGTCCTGTGGCTCTAATGTTCTGTGATTTTGGCAAATTGAATATACTCTGTTATCTCCGCATTGCCTGGCTGCTTCCTGTGACTTCTCAGTGTTTACTCAGAGTGCAGTCCATTCATTTATATCTGCTTTAATGTTCTGATCTAACTGTTCTCATATGTTAATGAATGTGTTGTTTTTTTGAGGGTATTTTGGGCTTTGTTTTCAATCAAAAATTTTTAAAAACCAAACTTGTTTCCCCTTTGCGAAAACCAATTTGTGACATCATTTTCCTCCTATAATGTTCTCCTTTCTTCCCATCCCACATCCCCCTGCAATTTGGAGCTTTTTTGATGATAGTATAGAACCCCTCAGAGCTTTTGAACATTTAATGTGATGTCAAACACTCTTTCTCTTACAGAATGTTTGATGTGGGAGGACAGAGATCTGAGCGGAAGAAATGGATTCATTGCTTCGAAGGAGTGACTGCCATCATCTTCTGTGTGGCGCTGAGTGACTATGACCTGGTTCTAGCTGAAGATGAAGAGATGGCAAGTAGAACCACTGTTGAAAATTATGCGTGAAATATGAAGGGCTGGAGATGTTGCCAAGAATTTTTAATTCTTGAGTAATTCTTGCTAATGCGTGAATTATTTAAAAGTTCAGGCTCTTTCTTTTTCTCTAGCTCTTCTGTTTATATAATAAAAGGGAAGTTACGCTCACTCAAGAAGCAGGGATGGACCCCCAAAATAAGAAAAGACTGAGAGTTAATCTCACTTCAACCCTATATGCTTAACTATGCATTTCCGGTATCTGGTTATCTACATAGTGACTGAAAGTAAAGTTAGTTCCCATAATAGTCTAATGCTTATTTTTCTTAAATGTTACTTCTGTCAGCTCTGTAATCTTTGATCCAGGTTATATTTTGCTATTGACATGTAATTTTCAGATGTGTTCCAGTGTACCATTAATCTAGAGGAAATATTTTTAAATAGAAATCTAAAATTCTGTCATTTTAAATTAACATTAGTACAGGTTAGGGAAAAAAAAGAGTTTAAAAAAGAAATACAGAAGTGACATTTCAAAGATTTATTTGAGAGAGAGAGAGCATGAGAGCGGGGTGAGGGGCAGAGAGAGAAGCAGGCTCCCTTCTGAGCAGGATGTCCAGTGCGGGGCTCAATCCCAGGACTCAAGGACCATGACCCGAACCAAAGGCAGACAGACACCCAACCGACTGAACCACCCCGGCGCCCCAAAATGGCACTTCTGTATTTTTAAAATCAGGCACATACAATTACAGTGCAGTAGGTACACTATACCATCACACATCCATTTTTGTCATTTTGGCGCTATAAAATGTATCCATGTCCTCTTAGAAACCACAGACACTAGAAGGGCAGGAAGCAGGATTGGAGCTTTCCTTCCCTAATTCACCATTATCTTTATAGAGTGTTGAGCTAATTGTGTTTCAGCTTGTTCAGTTTAATTTATTAATCTTTAAAAACCTCTCCTTGTCTTTTAATGGAAACTTCGATTCCCTGTATAACAGTGAGGTCTCCAGATGTTTGCACTTGGCATCTCTAGATTGCAGGGTCCTGCAAGCAGGGTGTCCCCAGGCAGAGTGACACATAGTGGACACTCTGAGCACTGGTTGAATGCAAAAAGTGATGAGTGGTGTATACATTCATCTCACCTGTAATCAAGCATACTTGTCCCTGAATGGCAGAAATGTGTTTTTGTGGTATGCTGGTTTTTAGCTGACTAAGCTCTATTTTATTATGTTTTTAAAAGTAATGCTTCTCAAAATCCTTGCCCTTGTGACAAATTGATTGTATTCTTTTCTGTTACAGAATCGAATGCATGAAAGCATGAAGTTGTTCGACAGCATATGTAACAACAAATGGTTTACAGATACATCTATTATACTTTTTCTAAACAAGAAGGATCTCTTCGAAGAAAAAATCAAAAAGAGCCCTCTCACTATATGCTATCCAGAATATGCAGGTATTCTGCTCTCTGGATAACTTATCAAGTCATGTATTTCTAGGGAAAGTCACCCTAATGCAAAAATTTCAATTATAGATTTGAATCTTTGCCTTAATAATTCTTACCTTTAAGGGAAATTATTAAACTGCATTCAAGGACAAGTAGTTCCTTGAGGTGTAGCTAAGATGATTGAAAATAACTAGTCATATGGGAAAGCTGTTAGACAATTTTCTATGTTGACTCATTTAAAATACTGATTTGTTCGTCCATTGACCAGATCTCGTGACAGGTATGTGTGATGCACGGTAAGATAGGTGTGTGCACACAGTCTAACCTCAAAGACAGATGTACTCATAAAAAAAGCAGTGCAACATGTTACTACAAAGGAACACGAACGGTAATTGTAGGGGATAAATGAAGAAGGAATCCGTGAGTTAACTTTTTGGGGGAGTCAGGCAAAGGTTCACAAGAAATCCCAGCCCTGGTAATGAGACTGTTAATGGTCCTGTAATCTCCCTGCTGCGGGAGATGGTTCGCACTTTGAAAAGGAGAACCTGAGGTACAGCCGTGGTCTTTCCGTTAATTTACCTGGGTCTCAGTACCCCATTCGTGAAATCAGAAGTTGAGTTAAAACTTGGTTTTCGTTGAGTTCACTGCAATCTCCTGGGCTGCTGTTGAAAAGTGGGTGCCAGGAACGGAGACGCTTCTCTCTGCCGCCCAGACACGCACACAACATCTCTCTTATTAAAGCAGAGGGACTTCGTTTTCAGTCTGGTTTACATATTGAGTTTCTGAATAAGAAACTATTCCCCCTCTTCTACTTAAATATCCATGTGTTGGCATTTCACCACATTCCATCTGCAACCTGTGATCTTTCAGTGCACTCTCCTTTCATAGTCTTGTTTATTCTCAACATTTAAATTCCATGGTCGATTCTCATTTCTCTCTAGAGCCTCAAGCTTACGTTTCCAGCTGCTGTACATGTACGTGTTTTTTAGCACCTGAAACTCAAACTGAACCCATGTGTTTTGTTTTCTCAAATCGCCTCGATCTCCCTTTCAATTCTATTACCACCCCCCTCGCAGGTCTCCATTTGTAAACCAGGTTATATCACCTGTACCTGCCTTTATACATGATGGTTCTAGCGCGTGAAGAAAAGATAGCACCCTCCCACCACATCCTTGCCAATCTTAATTAAAATCAGATTGAGAAATGTGCTCATGAGTTTATTCATGTATCTTGTAGTTAGACTGCTAAGTGCCAAGAGCTAACTACCCATAATATATACAGCAAGTTGAGCTATGCACTCAGTGCAAGCTGTTTTCCCAAAACATATTTTTAATTGATAGGTTGCATTAACTTCTTTCATTAAGACACAGTTTATTGCTTTAGGATTTCAGAATACCAACTTTATTGTGATTTGATAAACTAAATTTTGATTTGTAAAGCATATGGTGGTCTGCTAGCAACGTGAAAGAGTTAAATTAAAATGTAAACTTATTTTGACAAGCTAGAAAAAGTAGAAAAATTCCTAGAAATATACGACCTTCCAAGACTGAGTCATGAAGAAATAGAAAATCTGAACAGACCAATTACTTCGTAATCATAACCTCCCATAAGTAAGTCCATGACCAAATGGCTTTACTGATGAATCCTACCAACATTTACTGAAGAATTAATGCCAGTCCTTCTAAAACTCTTGCAAAAACAATGGAAGAGGAGGGAATACTTCCAGACTCATTTTATGAGGACAGCATTACCCTGATACCAAAACCAGACAAGGATGACATAAAAAACTTCTAGGCCAATATCCCTGATGAACTTTATAAATGCAGAAATCCTCAACAAAATATTAGTGAACAGCATTCAGCATCTATTAAAAGGATCATACACCATGAGGTAGTGGGATTTATTCCAGGGACACAAGAGTAGTTTAACATTTCAAATCAACATGATATACCCCCTTAACAAAATTAAAGATAAAAGCCTTGATTATCTCAAATGCAGAAAAACCCTTTGACAAAATTCAGCATTCATTTATGATAAAAACTCAGCAAAGTGGGTACAGAGGGAATATATGTACCTCAGCATATAAAGGCCATACATTATAAGCCCATAGTTAACATCATACTTTAACAATGAAAAATTGCAAGCATTTCCACTAAGATCAGGAACAAAACAAGGAATCCCTGTCTTGCCGCTTTTATTCAACATAGTATTAGAAGTCCTAGCCAGAGCAGTTAGACAATAAAAGAAAAGGCATCCAAAATGGAAAGGAAGAAGGAATACTGTCACTATGTGCACATGATATTTATATATATATATATATATATATAAACCTCTAAAGTCTAAAGACTCTACCAAACTATTAATGAATTCAGTCAAGTTGCAGGATACACAGTATATACAGAAACATTTTGCATTTCCATACACTAGTAATGAAGTATCAGAAAGAAATTAAGAAAACAGTACTATTTACAATTGCATTAAAAAGAAAAAAATACCTAAGAATAAATTTGAGGGGAGAAAAATCTCTACACTGAAAACCACAAGACCTTGGTGAAAAAAGCAGAAGAAGATCTAAATAAATGGAAAGATGTTCCATGTTCATGGATTGGAAAAATATTGTTAAAATGCCCATACTCCCCAGAGCAATCTGCAGATACAGTGCAATCCCTACCAAAATTCCAGTGGCATTTTTTTCCCCACAGAAATAGTATAAACCTAAAATTTGTGTGGAACCACAAAAGGACCCAAATAGCCAAAGCAGTCTTGAGAAAGAACTAGAGTCCGCATGTTCCCTGATTTTCAACTATATTATAAAGCTATAGTAATCAAAACAGTATGGCATTGGCATAAAAATAGACACATATATATGAGGAACAGAATAGAGAGCCCAAAAGAAAACCCACACATATATGATCAAAAAATTTACAGCCAAGAACATACAATGAGGAAAATTCTCTTCAATAAATTGTGCTGGGAAAACCAGAACACCGTATTATACCATACACAAAAATGAGCTTAAAATGGATCAAAAACTTAAAATGAAGACTCCAAACCATAAAACTCCTGGAAGAAAACAAGCAGTAGCTCCTTGACATTGGTCTTAGTGATGATTTTTTGGATCTGACATCAAAATTAAAGACAACAAAAGCAAAAAATACCCAAGTAGGACCACATCAAACTGTAAAGCTTTTACGCAGCAAAGGAAACCATCAACAAAATGGGAGAAGATATTTGCAAATTATGTATCTGATAAGGGATTAATATTGAAAACCTATAAAGAACTCTAACTCAATAGCAAAAAACACAATCCACTAAAAAATGGGTAGAGGATCTGAATAGACATTTTTCCAAAGAAGACCTACAGATGGCCAGCAGGTCCATGAAGAGGTGCTCACCATCACTAGTCATCAGGGAAATGCAAATCAAAAACACAGTGAGTTATCACCTCACCTGTTAGAATAGGTATTATCAAAAAGGTAACAGGTGCTGGCGAGGATGTAGAGCAAAGGGAACCCTCTTGCACTGTTGATGAGAATATAAATTGGTGCAGCCACTGTGGTATAGAGCCCCACAAAAAATAAAAATTGAAATATGATCCAGCAATTCCACTTCTGGGAATCTTTCCAAAAAGGATGAAAACACTTAAAAAGATATGCACACCCCCATATCAGTTGCAGCAGCATTTACAAAAGCCAAGATATGGAAACTGGTGAAGTCCAGTGGAGGGGAAGCATGTTCGAGTATCACAGGTGGGAGCTGGTGTACAGGGTCCGGCCTGACATGGAGTGAACCACAGCTGTGGAGGAGAGGATGTCAGAATAGCTTTACCAAGTGGGCTGGGTAGCAGGACCTTGAAAGCCAAGCAAATAATTTTGTGTTGTTACTGCAAAAGAGTTCACCTTTTTTTTCCCCAAATGGAACATCTTTGAGGTATTCTGTATGTACACATATAAAATAGATACATACATGCACACTTAGCATAAATGTGAAGCTCACTGAATTTTAAAAAGTGAAAATACAGATCTGTTCACCATTCAGATCAAGAATCTGAATATTACCAGGTTCCCAGAAACCCCATCATGCCTCTCAGTCTTAAGTGATCACAATCCTCCCCCCCACACACACACAGTGATTATGACTTCCATCTTCATTGATTAATTTTGATTGTTTTCCATTTTTTTCCAAACAAACATCAGTTGAATCGTACAGTTTTATACTCTTTTTGTGTCTGGCTTCATTTGTTCCACAGTATGGTTCTGGAAGTCATTCATGTTGTTGTGCATAGCAATAGTACTTTGATTCTCATTTCTCATTACTGTATGGCAGCTCATTGTACAGATATACAAGATTTGCCAGTCTATAATCAGTGAACTTTGGGGTTGTTTCCTAAAGTAGACATTGGTTCTGCTATGACTAGTCTTTATAGGTCTTCTGGTGAACATATGTATGTGGTTCTGTCCAGGGCACACCGAGACAATATTGCTGCATCACAGAACATGCATGTGATTGTCTTTAGATACGGACCACTTCTGGAGTGTTTGTACTCAGAAGTCTTTAACCTCATGGCCGTAAGCCACACTGGAGACCCATGTCCAGTTTTTGAATAAAGAAAAATGGGAAAAGCTGATTAATGTGTATAGAGAAAAGGGAATAAAAAGTACTGATAAGCATTCAGCCAATATTTCTTGATCAACCACTAGACTAGAAAGGAAATGGCATGCCACCATCAGGGAAGGGAGTTGGCTCGGTGTTGGGATGGAGCATATAAGGGAGAAGAAAAAAGGGAGATCTGGTATTTGAATCTGGCAGGGACAAAGACCCTGGGGAGCATGGAATACCATACTTTTTTTTTTTTCAAAAGGCTGACTGACAGTCATGAAAAGGTAATTAACATTGGGTACTTTTCATTTAGAAGAAATCATTTCTCTCATCCCAGAAGGAAAAACACAGTGACAGAATCCACATATTTTGTATGTATGAAACGGACTTCAGTATTTGCAGGTCCATTTTGCTTAGCCATGTACTCATTTTAACTTTTCGCCTTATGTTTTTCTTGCCTTTTCCCATCTCAGGCTCAAACACATATGAAGAGGCAGCTGCATACATTCAGTGTCAGTTTGAAGACCTCAATAAAAGAAAGGACACAAAGGAAATATACACCCACTTCACATGTGCCACAGATACTAAGAATGTGCAGTTTGTTTTTGATGCTGTAACAGATGTCATCATAAAAAATAATCTAAAAGATTGTGGTCTCTTCTGAGTCTTGCAGTTAATGGGAAAAAATGCATTTTCAAACCAAATGAGTGCTTATATGTGGATCTCTCTAAACTAGAGTCTTGCAGCAACACAAGAATGTAGTATATGGCAATGCATCTGGGACCTGACCAAAGTTGTTCTGTTGTGTCTTTTTTTTTAACTGAAAGGAACAGAAGGATCTTTCTTAAATGTGAGAGGTGGTCTTGCAGTGTGAAACTAAGGGCAGTGTTAACGCTCGGCTCTAGTGTATTGATGATTTCTGCGTAAGTGTAAATATGCAAATGTATGTATACATGTATTTATAACTTTAGTTTTCCACACTACTTTTAGGCTTTAAGAGTGGCAACTTAAGATTCTAGTGTGATGGCTTTGGTCATTTCAGAAATATTAAGTACTTTGTACTGAATGACAGACTATTACTGTGTTTGCCAGTTTTAAACAGCTTTATTTATGTTCATGTCCTGTAAATTTTTAAGTATAGTAATTAAAAATAGGAAACATTGCAGTCCTTATCTTGATTATATGTATACTTATAATCCTATTAAAGTTATTTGTATAAACATTGCACAGACTATTTTAATAACATGATTTGTTCTTTAAATTCAGTGTGTTTTATTGAAGTGTTCTTAAGAGGATGAATATACCTGCCTTTGGTTCAGTTATGTAAACATTGTATGCATTTTAATTTTTCTTTTAAGAGTGCATGCTGATCTGATTCTACATTGGATTTGGTTTGAAAAACTAAAATTTCAGATTTCTGAGGATATACTCTCTTAGACTTACTATAAACAATTTTTATTCAGTTGGTTTGTTTTCACTTTGAATTTTAATATTTGGATGGTATTCATGCATTTCCTTAAAGGTGATGCCAGATTAATTTTTATACATTTTAAATAACTACATTTTTATTTATAACTAAGTTTAGGTGGATTATTGAGAGCATTTTGTGGGTAAAAAATATGTCTGCATAATGAATTTTGAGACATTCATTTGTGTATTTCCTTTGGGAAATCCCTTGTACCTAGTATACATGATAGTTCCTTATTTGGAAGATAACAAGAAAGACCTTTCATTTTTCTGCTGCTGATATAATGCAAGCTTTAAGTTCATATATGTAACTAGTTTCAAATTATCACACTATATTAAAATTACTTTCTTCCTTTAGACTATTCAAATTTCCTCCACTTGCTTGAGTTAATATCTTTTTAAATTGTGCTATTATTTCTGAGAATGAAACAGGCAATTACACTTAGAAAATGAGTAGTAGTATTTATAAAGTCAGTGATTGTATGTGTCCTGAAATAAGTCTTACATGTCAGCTCGATATTGAATTTTGATAGTCTTTTCTTTTGATTCCTCACAATGTGTCTCTGTGACCTCATTTCAACAACATGAACAGCATTCCCTACCCTCCTTCTGTTTTGTTTCCTCATCTTGAAGAAGTCCTTCAGTAAGCTTCGTGGATAAGTAGTTTCTAAGTTGAGTTATGTGCTGTCATTTTGTTGAAGTGTATTTCTTGAAGTGTTTGTGTGGGGGGGGGCGGTGTGGGTAACCACAGACTACATTTTCACCTGTTCTATTTTGGGGATTTGTTTTTCTTCTTTGTAAAGAAATTCAAAATTGTCACTTTCTTAAATTTGTTAGTTTAGATTCTTTATGTGCCTTTCATGAAAGATATGTTTTCATTAATTTTACCGTTGGAAGACCTGTAACATCCATATTGTGAAGCTATGTATGAAATTCACCTATACTATGAATAAATTTGAATCATGAGAAATACTGTTTAAAAAGCCACAAAGAAGCACATCTTGGTTACCATCATTGGTGAATTCCTGAACTTTATTCTGTGTAATTGTGTTACTAATAAATCCTAATAAATTCAAATTTTTAAAATTTTACAAACCTGTTGACTAAACACACTTTGCCTGAAGATTTAAGTATCTGTCTAGAATGTCCATTTCTCCTGTATCTTTGCTATCTTTTTGCAATTTCATCTACTGCGGAAGCTTGAGTAAATTTTCCGGCCCCAAGTTTTCCTCATGAGCTATGGTGTCACATTTAGGACTGCCTGCTTGATAACCCGCTTCTGAGAAGGTGCCGCTGGCTCTGGGTCCACATGCGCCAAGCCGTATTCCTCATCATTCTACCACTAAACTAGTTCTCACCTCCTGGTGTGGCCACTCAGTACCATCATTGATTCAGCCCTTTAGTGGAGAACTTTTTAGCCACTTAGAACTTTTTAGCCCTCATCTCCATCTTGCTCACAATTCTACTTTTCCAGTGCCTCATTGGTTTTTTATTTTTCTTTCCATTCCTACGACCACCTACTGAAAGCAGGTTTTTGCTTAACTTGCACAGGAAATAGTTTATTAATTAAATTCTCCACCTCCCATTTCTCCCTTCTCTAATCCAGGCCAGTGATCCTAACAGAATTGCGGTTGTGTTACCTGTGCATTGACCTGCATTGGCTCTCACCTGTCAATAAAATCAAATTTAACTTAGCCTCCTATACACGGCTCTTCCATCATCTGAGCCCAGTTCCTTTCATTTCCACTCCTCTCCCACACTACATCTTAATAGTATGTTTGTGCATAGCCTGGGTTTTCCTTCAAGCATCTCTCTACATACTATGTGAGATATGTTTAGAACAATGTCCAGGACATGGGAAGTGTTCACTCCTATCTGCTAATGTTTTTATTTATTAGGACTTTTGTTTGTGATATCTTTTTTAGACTCAACTGGCATCTTCTTTAGTCTGCCCTCTTGAGAACCTCATGGCTCTAGGAGAGCTGCCAGTCCTAGTCCTCCCTGGCATAGACTCGAGCCTGACCAGTCCTAGTCTCCTGTCACTAGGCATGTGACCCAAAGTGAACCAGTTGTAGTCCCAGTTCTCATCCCTAAGTTTCTAAAAGCTGTTCTGGTTTCTAAAATTCCCTTCATTTCAGTACCCTTCTAAAAGGCTCCTTATATGCTTAATCTAACTCATTCAAATGCAATTACTTACTGAAAAAGTCCTGAATAAAATGCGTATGTTCTTACTTGAATACCAAAGTAACTGTAAGACCAGAAAAGGCTCAGAGAAGTTAATTAACTTGAGCAAGACGAAATCAACAAGGTTTTCAATCTGTGACTTCTGACTTCATGTCTGTTAGAGAATTCTTTTTTTTAAGATTTTATTTATTTGACAGAGACACAGTGAAAGAGGGAACACGAGCAGAGGGAGTGGGAGAGGGAGAAGCAGGCTTCCCGTGGAGCAGGGAGCCCGATGCTGAGCTCGATCCCAGGATCCCGGGATCGTGACCTGAGCTGAAGGCAGATGCTTAACCAACTGAGCCACCCAGGTGCCCCCTGTTGCAGAACGCTTAAGAATGCTACCTAATTTCCAGAAAATATATAAGTAGCTTATCCCCACTCTTAACCTTCTGAGTTTATCTGAGCCACAACACTTTTTTTTAGATTAAAAATACATAAGATACAGCAAACCTGGAGGCATCATGCTGCCTGATCCCAAACTATATTACAAAGTTAGAGTAATCTAAATAGTATGGTATTGACATAAAAATACACAGATTTGAGGAACAGACTAGAGAGCTCAGAAACCCAAAGCATTTATGGTCAATTTGTTTACAACAAAGGGGCCAATAATATACAATGAGGAAAGGACATTCCTCAATAAAGGGTGTTGGGAAAACTGGACAGCCATATGCAAAAGAATGAAATGGCCACTATCTTAAAACATACACAAAAATTGAATGGATTGAAGACTTGGATCTAAGACATGAAACCCTAAACTCCTAAAGAAACATAGTTACCTCCTTAACATCAGTCTTGGCAATCAATTTTTGGATCTGATTCCCAAATTAAAGGCAACAAAAGCAAAAATACACAAGTAGGAGTGCAAACTGAAAAGATACTGCGCCGCAAAGGAAATCATCAACAAAATGAAAAGGCAACCTATGGAATGGGAGAATAGATTCACAAATCCTATCTGATAAGGGTTTAATACTGAAAAGATATAAAGAACTCCTATAACTCAATAGTGAAAATCACACAATCCGATTTTTAGAAGGGTAGAGGATATAAATAGGTATTTTCCTAAAGAAGACGTACAGATGGCCAACAAGTCCACGAATGTGCTCAGCATCACCAATGATCAGAAAAAAATGCAAATAAAATCACAATGAGCTATTGCCTCATACCTGTTAGAATGGCCATTACTAAAAAGACAAGAAATAAGAGTTGGTGAGAATGTGGAGAAAAGAGAATGCTTGTGCATTCGCGGTGAGAATGTAAATTGATGCAGCCACTATTGAAAATAGTATGGAAGTTCCTCAAAAAAATTAAAAAATAGAGCTATAATATCATCCAGCAATTTCACTTCTGAAGAAAACAAAGACAGTAATTAAAAAGATTATATGTGTGTGTGTGTGTTCATTGCAGCATTATTTATAGTAGCCAAGACATGGAAACAATCTAAGTGTCTAGCAACAGATGAATGGATCAATTCCATACACACAATGGAATATTTTTCAGCCATAAAAAGAATGAAATCTTGCCATTTGCAACAACATGGATGGACCTTGAGGGCACTATGCTAAGCAAAATAAGAGTGAAGGACCGAATACTATATGATCTCACTTATATGTGGATTAAAAAAGAAAAAAAAGGAAAGAAAGAAAGAAGCTGGGGCCCCCTGGCTGGCTCAGTCGGTGAGCACCCGCCTCCTGGTTTCAGCTCAGGTCATGATCTCATGGGTTATAGGATCCAGCCCTGAAGCGGGCTCCGCCCTCAGCAGGGAGTTTGCTTGAGATTCTCTCCCTATGCCCGCCCCCCTGCTCATGCTCTCTCCCCCTTTCTCTCTCTGTCTCCCTCTCAAATAAATAAGTAAATCTTAAAAAAAAAAAAAAAAGTTAAAAAAGAAAGAAGCTCATTGATACAGAGAACAGATTGGTGATTGCCAGAACAGGGTGGTGGGCAAAAAGCAAAAGAAGTTAACAGGTACAAACTTCCAGTTACAAAATACGTCATGGAGATATAATGTACAGCATGACAATGATAGTTAATACGGTATTGCATATTTGAAAGTCTGAGAGAGTAAATCTTTACAAGAAAAAATTTTGTAACTGTGAGGTGACAGATGTCAACTAAACTTGGTGATCATTTCACAATATATACAAATATCAAGTTATCATGTTGTACACCTGAAACTAATATGTTATATGTCAAATATATCTCAATAAAAACAAATATGATACCTTTTATGTCTTATACCCAAGCTATTTATGTTTTAACATCCATTAGATTTGAAGCTATTTAAGAGTATGAACAGTTTTAGATGTTTTACATCATGTATTGTCTGCCAAACCAACCATGGTGCCTTGTGTAAATGAATTTAATTAATAACATCATCAATGTTACAGATGTTACTATTGTCATTGCTCAGTGTCCTGTCGAGCAAGTAGAGAGTGGTGGTGGGGCCTAGTCTGGGATCCAGTCTGGGTTCAAATCCTGGCTCTATTTCTTATTATTTGGGTAACCTTGGGCAATTTATTTAATTTTTATCTGTTTCCTTTTTATCACCTGAAAAAAATAGGGATTAACTAATCAGACCACTAATCATAATGGTTGTCAGTGTTTAGTAAGTTCACAATGCCTATTAAGCACTGAGAAGTGAGCCTGGCATGTGGCAAACAATAAATGTCCCTGTTATTTGATTATAAAGACTATTTAATTTGGCGGTGCCTTTAAAATCATCATCAGTGCTTGACCAGTGGTTGTTGCTATGAGCCTTGGATGAAACGCCTCAGAAACAAAATAACCACCAGGATTCATCTTTATAGTTAAAACTTCTGAGTGTCTCACATTGATACTGATAGAATGGAACACGTGAAGGAGGACCAAAAATGCATTTAATTCAACTTCAGGATTCGTCTCTTGTTTTCATATAAACAAAAATGTGAGAGATTTAGGTTAAAGTTGATTTGGGAAGTTTTTTTTCTTGTTAGTTGCTTTTCAAAACCCTATCTTAATAGTTAAAATGCCCTTCTATATCACGAGTTTTATATTTCACAACTCCATTGGCCTGTTTCCCAGGCATTTTTCCCCTTAATCAATAGGACTTGCTTTGGTGTCTGTTGTGATTTCTATTATTTACTTGGATTTTTTTAGTTACATTAAAAGTTGTGAAACACATTTCGTCAAGTACAGGCAGGAAATTGCTGGCAGCATGCAGACTGGGGCTGAAGAGGCCATGACACGTGTGCCATGGGATAAATCTTCTCGAGCACTGTACAGAAGGACAGATGTTTCCAGCTTCCCTGACTTACGGGCTATCTTCCTGAGCTCCGTACCAGCAAACTGCCATTACCAAGACCCAGTTGTTCGAATTAAGAATGCATTGATTTACTGACGAAAATTGAGACAGTAGTGTTGAGCAAAGCATGTATAGAAGATCAAGGCCGATTGAACGACTATTTTAGCAGGTGGTAAGTGCCACTTTTAATAAGAGAAGGTGCTGTTTCCTCCTGAATTGCATAGTGCCTCATCTAAAAGAAAGCAGAGGAGGATAGAGAGCAGGACTGTTGATAACCTAAGATTCAAGGCCAAAGAAATTACTCTTCCAGTTGCAGTGGCTATGAAGGGATGCTTAAAATTAATTTTATTCCTGCATATGCTATATATGTATTTTCTATCTTACCAGGATTTTCTTTTTTTAATTAGATCTGTAATTTTGGAGTTCATTTTTACTAAATTGAGAGATGTTTGTACAATTTCAGTATAAAGCTAGTCTTAAAAGTAAGCCATTTGGAAGATTACATATTACCTAGAATTTTATGTTAGGCACTCCTGAATTTTAATTATTTTCTGTGCAACTTCACAGTACAGCTTCAGTCCTTTCCTTACTTCTGAAATCAAAAAGGAGTGAAGTCAAAGCTATTTCTGGACAACTCTGTCCTTAATTTTTATTACATTAAATAGTACTGGTTTCTGGTTCAAGATGTAGGAAGACCTTGAGCTCATCTCCTTTCACAGACACACTGAATTTATAGTTACATATGGAACAATTTCCTCTGGAAGAAAAACCCCCCACAAAAACAGAACAAAACAACTAAAATCCCAAAAACTAGCTGAGCAACTCCTAAACATTGAGTGAATGAGGGGGAAAAAAACCCCATACTGAAGTGGGTAGGAGAGACAAAGTCACAATCTCACCGTAAAACCCATTCCTAACATGGCTACCCACGACTGGGAAAAATCTCAAAACCCCATGCTTCTTTGTGAACAGCTAAGGGTTTGAACCTGGCATTGAGCACCACAACTTTTAACACCTGCACCTGAGAGATGAACCCCCAAAACGTCCAGCTCTGAAAGCCACAGGGGCTTGCATCCATGAAACCCACAAGACTATAGTGAACTGAGAAAATACTTCTAAAAGGCTCAAGTGCACAGACTCATCCACCCCAGGGCCCGGTGCAGAGGCCACTGACTGAAAAGTGCCCAGACTTTTATGAAAGAGGCTTATTTGCTTATCTTAAAGCATCAGCCTAAGGGCAGGCATCTAATTCCACACACATCTAGAGGTCTACTGAAATCCTCTGGAGACGGAGGCCAGCAGGTGCCATCTTGGCGCTCTCCTTCTGCCTCACTCCAGCTTGCTGTTATCTCCTGCAAAGGAGTTTGTGCCCTCCTCTGGTGCCCTGACTTCTACGGCTGCTGCCCAGAGAACACCTCCAGAACACCTCGCTCTGGTGGCCAGTGGGGCTTATGCTCATGGTTCACGCATGAGAGAAACAGAAACAGAGTTCTTAACTGGCTACTGCTCCTAGGGCACAGCATGAGGCCACAGACTGAAGCGTCCAGGATTTCTGTGGAAGAAGCCTACCGGTTCTTCATACCTGCAGCCTGAGAGGCTAATGGAACACACATCTAAGGGCCGACTATAATCCTCTCCAGAGATCTCAGAGGGCTGGCACGGGCTTTGTGCTCTCCCTCTGCTGTGCTCCTGAGTGACAGAGTCTTCCAGAGGGGAGCTTGTACATGTGTCTGGTGTCCTAGTTTCTGTGACTGTCACCCGGGGATGCCCCTTGATTACTTGTCTCTGGTAGCCCAGCAGAGCTTGCTTTCATGGGTTTCGTGGGACTGTATAACACATGGAGAAACAGTCTTGACTAGTTACCACCCTCAGGGCACGGCACCAACAACAGACTGAAACATAGTCTTTCTGGAAGTGGCCTATTTACTTTTCCTGGAGCTTCAACCTACGAGACAGGCTCCTAATGTGGCACACATCTAGGTGTCTCCTGAACCGCTCGCTAGGGAGAGAGGTCAGTGGGCCGACCATCTTTGCATTCTCCTTCTGTCTCACTCCAGGTCATCAGTATCTCCTGGAAAGGAGCTTATACACTCATTTGGCACCCTACCTTTTGCCGCTGCCACCCAGAGGACACCTCTAGGACACCTGGCTGTGGTGGCTAATGAGACTTCAGACTTGAAGCCCCACAGAACTGTATATATTTTCATACTTTAAAAGCTGCTGCCTGTTCGAACTAATAAATTTAGTAAAGTTGCAGGATACAAAATCAATACACAAAAATCTGTTGCATTTCTATACATTTCTATACACTAATAACAAGCTATGAGAAAGAAACTAAGAAAACAATCTCATTTAAAATTGCATCAAAGAGGATAAAATACCTAGGAATAAATTTAACCAAAGAGGCACACTGAACACCATGACACTGATGAGAGACATTGAAGAAGCAAATAGAAAGACTATCCAAAGTAATGTACAGATTCAATGTAATCCCTATCAAAATACCAATATTTTTCACAGAAATAGAACAATCCTAAAATTTGCATGAAACCAAAAAAGACTCCGAATAGTCAAAGCAATCTTAAGAAAGAAGAACAAAGCTGGAGGCATCATGCTCCCTGATTCCCAACTATATTACAAAGCTACAGTAATCAAAGCAGTGTGGTATTGACACGAAAATAGACAAATAGATCTGAGGAACAGAATAGGGAGCTCAGAAATAAACCCATATATATGTCAATTAACATACAATAAAGGAGACAAGAATAGACAATGGATAAAAGACAGTCTCTTTAATAGATAACGTTGGGAAAACTGGACAAAAGGATAAAACTGAACTACCATCTTACACTATACACAAAAAGTAACTGAAAATGAATTAAAGACTTGAACGTAAGACTGAAACCATACAACTCTTAGAAGAAAACATTGGCAGTAAGTAACTTGACTTTGGCCTTAAATGACTTCTTCAATTTGACAACAAAAGCAAAGGCAACAAAAGTAGAAGTGGACAGATGGGGCTACATCAAACTAAAGAGCTCTGCCCAGCAAAGGAAACCATCAATGAGATGAAAAGATAATCTACATAATGGAAGAAAATATTTGCAAATATATAAAGAACTCCTACAACTCAATAGCAAAAAATGCCACACAATCCAATTCAACAATGGGCAGAGGATCTGAATAGACATTTTTCCAAAGATGACGTACAGATGGCCAATGGGTCTGTGAAAAGGTGCTCAACATCATTAATCATCAGGGAAATGCAAATCAAAACCACAATGGCTATTATCAAAAAGATAAGAAATAACAAGTGTTGATGGAAGCATTCCAAGCTTCCACCATGGATGAATGGATAAAGAAAATGTGAATGGTATTCTGTAGCCTGTGGAATGTGAACCATCCTGGCAGCAAATTCATTCATCTAATTTGTGCTGGACTCACTTTGTAGCACTCCACTGGAGAATAAAATAGGGTTTTTTGTTTGTTTTTGGTGGTTGTTTTTTTTTTATAACAAAGATAAGTACCTGTCAATATAAGTGACCATTTCTCAAGCAATTATTTCACAAGACAGTTAACCTCTCATGAATAGAATATTTGTGCAGGCATGGGCATACATTTTATTCCACTCTTAAATTCTCTGTTATAGTAGAGTACCAATTAAGTTTAACTGTGGATCTGTTCTTCAAAAGGAAGCTCATCTAAAATCTTATAATTAATGACTAAAGGTAGATGGGAAAACTTGGAACCAATATAAAGTACCCTTTCTTCTAAGACCACCACCTTTAATCTCCTGCACCTAAGGTGCAGATTTAGAAAACATAGTTCCAAACTGAGTCCCTTGAAAAATTTTACTAGTGTCATAAGATTCATTCAAGACCATAAACCTGGGGGCGCCTGGGTGACGGCCTTCAGCTCAGGTCATGATCCCGGGGTCCTGGGATCGAGCCCCGCATCGGGCTCCCTGCTCCGCGGGAAGCCTGCTTCTCCCTCTCCCACTCCCCCTGCTTGTGTTCCCTCTCTCGCTGTCTCTCTGTCAAAATAAATAAAATCTTTAAAAACAAACAAAACCCATAAACCTGTAGTTTTAAATATATTACAGATAATCTGTCTCCTTTAACATCATAAATATATATACAAATGCAGACATAAGATAATCTACTCAGCGCCTTAGTACCAGGCACTTATGGTGCGTTACTAATGCTTTCATTTAGTCCTAGAATAGTCCTGTAAAGTCACTGATCAAAGTTCCATTTTTCAGATAAGGAGACAAATGAAGAAAGGTTAGGTATCTGGTAGAATGTTGACTACTAGTAAGGTGGCAGAGGCAAGATAAAATTCAGGGCTACAGGTCATTTGTTAACCATGTTTTCAAAATCCGGGGGCATAAAGACATATTTCCTGATTGCCACAAGGTATAGAGCAGCATATCCCAAATGCTGTTGCCTAAGTAGATGTTGATAACTGTGCATGGTGCACACTAGCGTGCCAATGGCTATGAGAAGTCCTGCAGGAAAGAAGCCTAGTGTGTTAACACACTGTTTTACAAACATTGGAGCTGTGCCAACCCAGCAGCTATGACCCATATGTGACTATGGAGCACTTGAAATGTAGCTGTTCCAAATTGAGATGGGCAGGAAGAGTAACACACACACAGGTGTTCAAAGACTTCTACAAAAAAGAATGCACATGGTAAACTAATATTTTGGATATAATGGGTTAAATTAAATGTATCTTTAAAACTCGACCTCTTCTTACATTGTTAATGTGGCTACTGGAATATATAAAATAGTCAAGCATCTAGAATTATATTTCTACTTGAAAAGTAAAACACTTGTTTTCTTCCACAATTCGATTTGCATTCCATGGAAAAGTTCCCAAGTTTTTAGAGGAGCATATACCGTAGATAAAAAGCTTAGATGTGAAGACTCTTCCAGTTCTGAAATGCTATGGTTTGATGTAATATGGCCTTTTACTGTGGGCGGAAGGGGGGACTAGCTCATTCTCACTTCAAATATGTCAGCTGTAATAAAAGAGAGCAATACACACTTTAAAATCCATACTCTAAAACTGAATTTTTAAATTAGCTGTGTTGTTATTTTTAGTTCCAATACATGGAGTAGGAGTAGACCCATCAGGGTACCGGAAAATTACTAAGCCCTGGTTTACAAACCCATCTCTTCAGTGTTCTTTAGCCAAATCACAAGATTAGGTTTTTTTTTTTTTTTTTTTTTAATGTTGTTGTTGTGTTTTTTTTTTAATATGTTTCAATTCCCTTAACCAAATTCCTTTCTTCCTCCACACCTCCCACAGGACTGGGCCGAGGACAGTCATGCATTAAAAAAGCTTCTGAACTTTTTTCGGAAAGAGTAGCTCCCTAGAGCTGTGGAGGAGGACAGGAATTTCATATTCTGCAGGACTTAAATCATGATAGCATATCAAATATTCCAATGCCTTCAATGCATATTTTGTTTTTTGATAAAGACAAAAGACAGTAATAAAATCACATCTGTTCTCAAAGTTTCAATAAAATCACATCTGTTTATCTATACAATTGAAGCTTTCTAGTTTGTCAAAACTTCCCTCAGGATTTGAGCTCATTAGTTCAATAGTATCAATCTGAGAAAGGTTATTATACATATGTGCATATTTTAGCTATACTCCTCTTTAGAATATACATGTACAAGTTACTCCATGAGAAATATCACAATTTTCTATGTGGCACAATATGCACCAAATAAAAGTTAGCTATATCAGAATAGATGAATAAGTTCATTTGTAATTATTGAAATCATCAAGACACTAGGCATTTCAGAACTATGTTTAGGTATATTTTTTTCGGTTTGGAAGAGCCCAAATGATTAAAGCATATTTAAGTTGCTCTAACAATTATGGAGAAAAAAACAACCCTATTTTTATATCAACTTAATTGTAATTTGATTAAATCATATATCCAATAAAGGCATTAAGATTCAAGTAAATTTATATCCCTATTTTTGTATCAAACAATATAATGTTTGAAAGAATAAATTTTTTTTAGTCAAATCATCATGCAAACATGAATACACGTTTTATCTGCATTCTGGTAATTCCATGTGTTTCTATCCTTTATATCACTTAATCAGTAGAGTGAACTTACTTTACCTAAATACACCATGGTTCAGATTGGAAGCATTACTTTTCCATAGAGAAACAGCTGTATCAATCCTAAGGCCTAATATCTCAGAGTCTGACTTCATCTTTTAGGCCTATTTTTTGTTGCTGTTACTGTTTGTTCGTTTTTGTTTTTTTCTTAAGTGTGTGGATAATCAAAATCACAGTTACTCTGTTTACTAAGTGGCAGCAGACTTCACTCATCTGGCTGGCAATCCCAGCCCAGGGTTGTATCTCAACATGATTTTCTCAAATTTGACAAAAGAGTTTATCTAATAAGCATTAAAAAATGCATTAAAAAGCTTCTTTTTTAATGTTCCTTATTTTCTAAAGAAATGTTATTTTTCTTGAACCTTGGGCAAAAAATGCCTTTTGTTTCATTATTGTCAAGGGCAATTGGAAAGCATTTACCTGTTAAGGAAAATATAGCTGCCAGTTCCACTCACAGATACTATGGTTAAGCAACTTAAAAATTCAGGAGAGATGATGACATAGGTCATTCCTGACTTGTTCCTCCTCACAAGAAGACCTAAAATCTATTTACATATAAGACAACTTTGAGAGAATCCTAGAGCACAGGGCTGAGACTGAAGCACCCTGCTCTATAACAGAGACCAACAGACAACACAATAGAAGGATAAGAGGAATGACTACACACTGATCACATTGCCCCTCTCCCACGCTGGCTAAAAACCATGCAGAGAGGTCTACCCTGTGCCTATGGTCCTTCCAGTGGGGAAAGAGAGTCCAGGGTAGACATCCAGCTCCCCCAGCCTTGGGGGTAACTTCCTGGGAGCTCCCACTCCAGTCCTGTCCCCCAGAGACTGTGGCAGAATCTTTGGGGCTTGGCCACTGGGAATCTGATTGGGATGGAGAATGGAGGGAGAGACTTGCAATAACCAATGTTTGGATCTTGAGAGACTAAGTTCATACATGTGGGGCCTGAGTTGTAGTCCCAACCAGCAGCTTTGCTAATCTGCTGAGCCAAGGCAGTGGTGTAATCTGACCAGGGAACCTGAAAGGTCTGCCTGATTTTGGTCTTCAAATAAAGACCTTGCTGGCCCTAGAGCTGAGTCATAGCCCAGCCCACAGCTAAGTGTAGCTCCTGGAACTGTTTTAGCAGAAAGCCTGGCCAAAAACATCTCGAATGTTATGTAGCCTAACAATACTTGAGCAGAGTCCAGCAGGTAGACCTGATTGTCCACAGAGCAAATCCAGTGGCCCTGGTCAGCCAGAGAACTTGGGGCATGGGTCAACTTGAGTAGACCACAAAGAGCCTTTCTGACCTTGGAACCAGTTTTCCCACTCTGCCCAAGCAGGAAAAGTAATCTGTAGCCTCACTCATAGCCAATACAGCCTTCAGCCCACTCAACCACTGAATGTCAGTATTGCACACAGAAGCTGCACAGTCCATCCAACATCCATGCTTAACTGGTACTTGAACAGAGAGCACAGACCAGGGCTTTCCCCCATCTGCAGAACAAAACCAGTGGCCCCAATACCAGGGAATTTAGTACATAGTCTTGCCTGATTCAGGTTCCCAAACAATGAGCCATGCAGGCCCTTGGCAACTTGTTCTGCTGCCCCACCAGGGCAGGGAAGCTAATTTGTATCCCCACCTATTATTCAGTATAGTTCCCAATCCTGACCATCTAGTAAACCTGACTGGAGAACCCAAGAAATTGTGGAGACTGTCCTGCAGCCTTGCTTGGGCAGGGAACAAAGCCAGAGGTTTTATTCAACTCTTCTCAGCCAGTAGTAGCCCTGCCGCCCCGACCTCAGAGTGTGGGCAGTGGCCTCACTTATAAATAGACACTGATAGCAAGCTCCACCTCCCCAAGGACTTTATAAGTGGACACATCCGGATAAACTGAGCCAAATGGTGAAGAATTGTCTCTGCCATAATGAATCTGTAAAGTCTGGACGAAGAGATGGCTTACTCAAATGTACTGATACCAACATAAGGAATCAAGGATCATGAAAAATCACATAAACATGAAAATACCAAAGAAACTAATAAAGCTTTAATAACTAACCCTAAAGAAATAGATATCTGTGAACTATCAGACAAGGAATTCAAAATAATCTTAAAGAAGTTTCGTGAACTATAAGAACACACAGACAACTAAATGAAATTAGGAAAACAATGGATGAACAAAAGGAGAAATTCAACAAAATAGAAACCATCAAAGAAGAAAAAAGAAGCCAAACAGAAATCCTAGAGCTAAAAAGTACCATGACTTAACTGAAGAACTGAATAGAGAACATCAAAAGGAGACTTGACCATGAAGGAAGAAAGAATTGGTGACCTCAAAGACAGAACATTTGAAATCTTCCAGTTAGAAGGTCAAAAAGAAAACAGAATGAAACAGAGCAAAGAAAGCCTACAGGACTTACAGGACACAATCAAAAGAAACAATATCTGCATTATGGGAATTCTGGAAGGAAAGAGCATGAGAAAGAGACAAAAAGTGTATTTAAAGCAATAATGGCTGAAACCTACTTGAACCTGGGAAGAGAAATGGACATCCAGATTCATGAGGCCCAAAGGACCCCCAATAGGTTGAACCTTAATAGGGCTACACCAAGACACAGTATAACTGAATTGTCAAAAGACAAAGACAAAGAAAGAATTTTGAAAGCAGCAAGAAAGAGACAAGTTACCTATAAAGGAACCCCCATAAGAGTATTGATGTATTTCTCAACAGAAACTGTTAGGTCAGGAGAGAATGAGATGATATATTTAAAATTTTAAAGGAAAAAAAAAAAACAAAAATCTGTCAACCAAGAATTCTATAGCTGGTGAAGATGTTCTTCAGAAATGAAGGAGAGATAGACTCTGAGGGAGTTCATCACCACTAAATCTGCCTTATAAGAAATGCTAAAGGGAGTTCTTTGAGTAGAAGTAGAAGGATACTGACTAACATCATAAAAATAGAAGAAAGTAGTATAAACTCACAGTATTAATAAGTATATAGTCATAATTAGATTGTGCATTATGGTAATGGTGGTGCATAATTCACTTACAACTCCAGTTTAAAAATTGAAAAAGATAAAAATAGTCATAGCTACAATAACCTGTTACTGGATTCACAACATAAAAATATGAATATAGTAATGTCAATAATAACTTAATTGTAAGGGGGAAGAGAAGTAAAAGTGTAAAGTTTAGGAATGCTATCAAAATCAAATTATCAGTTTAAAATAGAGTGTTATAATTTTAAGATATTTTATATAAGCCTCATGATAGCCACAAGGCAAAAACCTGTAGCAATTACACAAAAGAACCTAATAAAGTAATTAAAGCATACTGATACCCAAGAGACCTGAAAACACAAAAAAAGACAGCAGGACAAGAAATAAGAAACAACAAATCTACAACAGATCCAGAAAAGCCAGAAAACTGTTAACAAAATGGCAATTCTAGGAATTCCTTAACCTATTTACTTCAAACACAAATGGATTAAATTCTCTAATCAAAAGACACAGAATGTTTGAATGGATAAAAAGCAAGATCCAATTATATGCTGCCTACAAGAGAGCACTTTAGCCTGAAAGACACATACTTACAGTGAAGGATCCTGATACTAAAGCCAGAAAATGACATCACTAGGAAGAAAAAACAAACTACAGTCCACTATCACTGATGAATACAGATGCAAAAATTATCAATAAAATACTAGCAAACCTAATTCAGTAGCACATTTAAAGAATTATTCATCACAATCAAGTGGAATTTATCCCTGGGATACAAGGATTGTTCAACACACACACATCAATCAATGTGATACATCCCATTAATAGAATAAAAGAAAAGAGTCATATGATTATTTCAGATGCAGAAAAGGCATTTGATAAAAATTTAACATCCATTCATGATAAAAACTTTTAACAAATTAGGTGTAAAATAAATGTGTCTCAACATAATAAAAGCTATATGTTACAAGCCCACAGCTAACATTATACTTAATGGTGAAAGGCTAAAAGCTTTTCTCTAAGATTAGGAACAAGACAAGTATACCCACTCTCCATTCCCAACCAACATAGTACTAGAAATCCTAGCCAGAGCAACTAGGCAAGAAAAAGAAATAAGAGGCATCAGAATTGGAAAAGAAGTAGTAAAACTGTCTCTATTTGTAGATGACATGATTTTATATATAGAAAATTCTAAAAGACTGCACCAAAAAACTGTTAGATTTAATCGACAAGTTCCATAAAGTTGCAGAATACAAAATTAGCATGCAAAAAGTAGTAGCATTTTTTTTTTAAAGATTTTATTTATTTATTTGAGACAGAGAGAATGAGAGAGAGAGAGCACATGAGAGGGGGGAGGGTCAGAGGGAGAAGCAGACTCCCTGCAGAGCAGGGAGCCCGATGCGGGACTCGATCCCGGGACTCCAGGATCATGACCTGAGCTGAAGGCAGTCGCTTAACCAACTGAGCCACCCAGGCGCCCAAAGTAGTAGCATTTTTATATACTAGCAAATTATTTGAAAAATAAGAAAATAATCCCATTTATACTAGCATCAGAAGCAATAAAATACTTAGGAATAAATTTAACCACAGACATAAAAGATCACTACACTGAAAACTATCAGACATTGATGAAAGAAATCAAAGAAGACACAAATAGATGGAAAGGAATCCTGTGTTCATAGATCAAACAGTATTAATTCTGTTAAAATGACCATATTGCCCAAAGCCATCTATAGATTTAATGCAATCCCTCTCAAGATTACAGTGGTATTTTTTACAGAAGTAGCAAAAAAAAAACCAAACAAAATTTTTCTGGAATCCCAAAGACCCCAAAGAGCCAAAGCAATCCTGACAAAGAACAAAACAGGAGGCATCACACCTCCTGATTTCAAGCTATATTATGTAGCTACAGTAATCAAAATGACATGTACTGGCATGAAAACAGACATAGATCTGAGGAACAGAATAGGGAGCCCAGAAATAAACACATGCATATAAAGACAACTAATACCTGACATGAGAGCCAAGAATACTCCATAAAAATATAGTCTTGTCAATAAATTATTCATATGTAAAAGAATGAAACTAGACTATCTTATACTACTCATAAAAATTAACTCATGATGGATTGGACTTAAATATAAGATCTGAAACCATAAAACTTTCAGAAGAAAACATTGACAGTAAGCTCCTTGACATCAATGTTAGTAATGATTCTTTTTAATATGACACCTAATGCACAAGCAACAAAATAAAAAAAATTAACAAGTGGAACTACAACAAACTAAAAGGTTTCTGCAAAGCAAAAATATCCATCAACAAAGTGAAAATACAACCTACATAATAGGAAAACATATTTGCAAACCATAAACTGATAAAGGGATGATAACCAAAATATATCAAGAACTCATAAAACTCATTAACAACCCCCCCCAAATAATCCTATTAATGGGCAAAGGACCTATAGACTTTTTTTCCAAAGAAGATACATAAATGATCAACAGGTACATGAAAAGGGGCTCAACATTACTAATCACGAGGGAAAGACCAATTAAAACCACTATGAGATCTTACACCAGTTAGAACGGCTATCTTCAAGAAGACGACACAAATGCTGGCAAGGATGTGGCAAAAAGGTAACCTTTGTGCACTGTTGGTGGGACTGTAAATTTTTACAAACACTATGAAAAACAATATAGAGTTTTCTCAACAATTAAATATTGAACTACCATATGATCTGGCAATTCTACTTCTGGAAATATATCTGAAGGAAATGAAAACACTATGTGAAAGAAATGTCTGGACCCCCATGTTCATAGCAGTATTATTTACAATACCCAAGACATGGAATCAACCTAAGTGTCCACCAATGGATGAATGGATAAAGACAACACCGTGGGCAAGCTCACGTGCGTGCGTGCACACACACACACACACACACACACACACACACACAATGCAGTGGCGTATTATTCAATCATAAAAAAGAAAGAAGTCTTGCCATTTGTGACATAACCTTGAGGTTATGATTAGTGAAATAAGTCAGACGGAAAAAAAAGTTAGAGAAAGGCAAATACCATGTGATCTCACTTAGATGTAGAATCTTAAAAAAGAAAAAAAGAAAAACATCCAACCAAACTCTTTGAAAAACAGATCAGCCTTGTTACTAGAGATGAACGGGAAGGAAAGGGGAATTAGATGTAGGTGGTCAAAAGGTAGAAACTTCCAGTTATAAAATAAATAATTACTGGGGATTTAATGTGCAACATAATGACTATAGTCAACACTGCTGTATGCTATATTTGATAGTTGTTAAGAGAGTAGATCCTAAGACTTCTCACCACAAAGAAAAAAAAAGTTTTAATTTAAAAAAATATGAAATGATGGATATTAACTTACTGTGTTAATCATTTCACAATATAGGTAAGTTGAATCATGATGTATGCTTTTACAGTGCTGTATGTCACTTATATCTTAATCAACTGGAAAATAAAATAAAAATGTGTATGTTCTTTCTAGTGACTTCTATTTCCCCAAGTTAATTCCAATAATTTCAATTGACATCTTAAAATATCAAGGGCAACATTTTGTATGGATAGCTATTTTAATTTGCCATAGAGGTTTATTTAAAAAAAAATTTTTTTTAAGATTTTATTTATTTGAGAGAGAGAGTGAGAGTGAGAGAGAGAGAGAGAGAGCATGAGCAGGGTGAGGGGCAGAGGGAAAAGCAGACTCCCCGCTGAGCAGGGAGCCCGACGTGGGGCTTGATCCTGGGACT
The DNA here is from genome assembly GCF_054177405.1 of Leptonychotes weddellii. Classification (NCBI taxonomy): domain Eukaryota; kingdom Metazoa; phylum Chordata; class Mammalia; order Carnivora; family Phocidae; genus Leptonychotes; species Leptonychotes weddellii. The sequence goes on along the minus strand of NC_138380.1, from coordinate 74,448,797 downwards.
CCAGGATCATGACCTGAGCCGAAGGCAGACGCTTAACCAACTGAGCCACCCAGGCACCCCATGTCATAGAGGTTTAGATAGAACACAAACTATTATATTGCAATTATTTGTTTCCTAAACCTTTTTTCCATTAACAATTAGAATTAGGGGTGTAATTGTGCTAAATTCTATGTCCTTTACTTTTCAAATGACTACATATACTGTGTCGGTGAAAAGTCCTACTCGGGGAGGCAAGAGTGATAGAGAAGCCGGCTTGTCTAAAACTGCATCCTGGTTCTGCCACCTCCCACTGTATGACCTTGAGCATATTACTCAGCCTCTCTCTGCCTCAATAGTGGGTCTATAAACTGAGGATAACATTAGTGCCATCCTCCATAGTCGTTGCAAGGGCTGAGTTACTACATGTGATGCACACAATGTGTACAACACATAGCGAGTACGATGGGACTTTTAGCTATTATAATGATCATGATACCGATGGTCATGAGGATGCTAATGGTAATGATGATGACAAATATATCATGCCGAATAGAGAAAGAGGAAAACCTCCCTTATCTCTGGCAGAAGGAGAAAGGAAATGGGGCGGGGGAGGGTGGCGGGGAGCAGCGGGACAGACAAGTATTTAACTGTAATTCAAAAGCAAGCTGCGATGAGCACTGGGGTGGAAATATAAATAGGCTGACCACCTGTCCCAGGACAGTTCCAGTTTATCCCTGTTTTCCCAGCATAGTTATTAATTTCACCCACTGCACCTTCAGAACTGACCTATGGTCACTTTAAATAAAAGCATCCTGGTAGAAGAGGCCAGGGGATGGACTTAAGGCCTTGTGGAGGAAAGACATTTGAACTGATCCATAAAGAACAGTTAGAAAATGAAAGTCATTTTTCTGTTGCTTGCCAGGTTTCTCCTAAAAGGGACCTGAGGTAAGGGAAAGCTAAGTTTTCCTTGCATTTTCAGCAGAGCAGAAAACAGGAAAAAAAAAAAATCGAAACAAGACTGTATTGGTTTCCTCCTGCTGCCGCAAATTACCACCAGATTAGTGGCTTTACGCAATACAAACTGTTCTCCTACAATTTTGGAGTCAGAAGTCTAACATGGGTCCACGGGACTGCATGTCACCTGGAGGCTCTAGGGGAGAATCTATTTGCTTGCCTTTGAAGCTTCTGAAAGTTGCCTGTTTTTCTTGCCTCACAGGCCCCTTGCTCCCTGTAGCCCAACCTCTCCTCTCTGACCTTGGCTTCCATCTAAATATTTTGACCCTCCTGCCTCCCTAAGGACCCTTGTGATTACACTGAGCCCACCTGGGTAAGCTAGGCTACTCTCTCCCATGCTAAGATCCTTAACATAATCACATCTGCAAAGTTCCCTACACTGTGTAATGTATCCACTGATTCCAGGGATTGCATCATAGACATCTGTGGGGAGCCATTATTCTGCCTACAACAGGGACTTGTTTTCATTGCTTTGGTGTCAAGAGCATAGTACTTGGAGCCAAATACCATCCTATTAAAAATGAAAGGTTCAATATTTTAGCAACCTCAGGCACACGGCTAAGTCAGCTAACTACAATTTCCCAAAGTAGAATTAGGAACTCATTTACTGAGAAAATAGGGCTCTAAACTTCAGTGTGACTTTTAGATTTATGTTTAAACTAGGAGAATACCAGGGTAGGAAATCTTCATTGTATGAGAATAATAGACAATGAAAAATGCTTTTGACGTGAATCCTTTTAAAATAGGAAGAAAAATAAGTAATAAATAATGATAAAGTTGACTTGATGTGTTCCTGAGAGATGAAATGTAAGATACTGAAAAAAATACATAGCTTATATTTAACAAAATTTAGATTACATTTCAATTGTGGTCTAATTTGTTGAACAAAGAGTAAAGCAATATATATTTTGGTATAGTATTTTTCCAAATAAATAAATGAATGTGATAGAATCTGACTACCTTCATATTTGGCTTTTACAGAATGAGGGGTATTTTGAAGATTAGAGGGATTACCATATTTCTCAAGCATCTCTCTTACTTCACCTTTGAATAATTCATTTTATCATTCTTATAATTATTTTTCTTTATTTGTTAACACTTCTTATTCTGCCGGACTATCCTTTCTATATCAGATTTGATTATAGTATTTTTCCATCATTATTTTCATCAATTGTGTTAATTCTCAGATTCTCAATGGCATTGGTAATTGGACTTCACAGTTGATTTGAGTACATTTGCTAGAACTTCAGGTAATAAAAGGCAAAAACAATAATTAAAAGCCTGGATGGATGAAGGTGTTGCTGTCCTATGATGCACTGTGCTCCTATTAACAGAAGAGGGATGTTTGAGCAGGGACCAGCTAAATCAAAAGTTCTAAGTCAGGGGCGCCTGGGTGGCTCAGTTGGTTGGGCAACTGCCTTCAGCTCCGGTCATGATCCTGGAGACCCGGGATCAAGTCCCACATCGGGCTCCCTGCTCAGCGGGGAGTCTGCTTCTCCCTCTGACCCTCCCCCCTCTCATGCTCTCTCTCTCATTCTCTCTCTCAAATAAATCTTTAAAAAAAAAAGTTCTAAGTCAAATTTTTTTATGACAGGACTTTTCCTTCCCTATACAATATTTTTTACTTTTAATAGCTTTCAAATAATAAAACCCAGGTAACTAATCCAGGCCTTTACCTGAATAGAGCCATAACAATTTGAAAAATATTTTGGGGGCTAAAAGAATCACATTAAATTTGCCTTAAAATTGTATTCCTTATGTTACTGTTAAGTGCATTTAGAAGAGAGGGATTTCTAATAATGTATTTTTCTAACATATAAGCTCCATGAGGACAGTAATTAGGTCTATATTTTTCACGATTGTGTTCCCAGCACTAAGATAGTACCTAATATACAGCAGACACTCATTCAGTACTGGGGAGGTGGGGAAGCATGATGTTAGTTTTAAAGGTGATTACGTTGAGAAAATATTCACTAAACTGCAGTATTTACCATAGAGAATTTGCTATCCACCTGTCAACAAAGAATCCACTGTAGAAAGTAGGAGAATTCAATTAAAATATTTTATTATCAATATTTCATGTAGAAAAAGTATAATATTTAACTTCTTTTCCTTTTACTATGAAAACAGTATTGGTCATAATTCAAACTCGGTATTTCCCATAATTTCTCCACAGAACATAGTATTCAAGAAAGACAGGTAGAAAAAAAGGAATTTTTTGGGTCACATTTGGAAATGAATAGCATCCTAGATCCTCCCCTTAGAGTTTTAAAGACACTGATAAGTCCTGACACAAAACAAAACTTCTTTATGTTTGCTATACTTAGCGAGTAAGGACGGCTCTGTCCCTCTCAAACACCGACAGGGACAAAATGAGTATATTCAGAACAGTATTTGGGGAAGTATTTCTGTCTTTTTCTCACCCCATTTCTTCTCTATTAACTATGTGCTTTAAGAATCTGGCAAGTAGAGAACGAAGGTAAAAAAAAAAAAAAGAAAAAAGGAACGGGAAAGGAGGTGAAGAAAGAGAGGAGAAAAGCAGGGAAGGAACAAATGTTGAACAAACATAGAGCAGATGGCTACACGGGAGGCTACAGGCCTGAGTCATGGTCTCCTGGAGGGGAGAGACCTTGAGGTTAAGTTCCAGGAGAAGACGTGAGTGGTCATCGTTCACAGGAAGGCTCTTGTGTAAGGAGGCTCTCCCAGGGTCTCATGATCTGGTCACAAGTATCCGTGGTTGTTTGCAGAGCACAGCTAGGGAGGAGTTGGTATTTGGGCTTTCCTGGCTCAGAAAGCCCCGGAGGTTCTTCACCTCTGTAGAATTTTGCAAGCCAGGGAGTCAAGAGGGAGCCGAGAAGATGTTCTGACTGGACTTGCTCTTCTAGAGCTACAGAGCCCACTTAATTGATCCTTCAAGAATTCTTTTTTTAAATTATGAAATTCTATCTGTGTTTGTATATAGATAGGTGTGCACAAAACAGAGAATAGATGTATGGTTTAAAGAAGAATAAAACAGATACTTGGGTTGTATTACATAAAGTTAGTATCTTTGGAGCCCCCATAGGGCTAACCCTGACCACAGCTCTCTCCATCCTCTCCAGAGCTAACCGGGACCCTGAAGTTGATATTTAGCAATCTTTGTGTTACTTTATTAACTTAGCACACATGTACATAGTCTTTATATATTGCTCAGTTTTTCATATTTTTGAAATGGTATAGGATATATGGCCTCAAATTGCATGTGTTCTTTTAGGACTTGCCTTTGCTGTTGGTGCTCAACCTTGTTTGTGAGCTTTATGCATGTTGACATGTGTAGCTCTTGTTCATTTTCATTGAATTTTAATCCATTGTATGATCATGTCAATTTATGTAGTCATTCTTCACTGCTAAACTTTTTTAAAAAAATATTTTATTTGTCAGAGAGAGAGAGAGAGACAGAGAGCACGAGCAGGGGTAGTGGGAGAGGGAGAAGCAGGCTTCCCGCGGAGCAGGGAGCCTGATGCGGGGCTCGATCCCAGGACCCTGGGATCACGACCTGAGCCGAAGGCAGCCGCTTAACCGACGGAGCCACCCAGGCGTCCCTCATTGCTAAACGTTTTGATCATTTTCCCTTCTTTCATCAATACTGCCATGAGCATGCTCATCTTGAGCTGAGACTTAGGAAGTAGAAGTAGAGAGTACAAGCATAGTCACATCTCGAAGCAGAATTATCTAGTATAAGCAGTCACATCTTGAACTCTGCTAAATGTGAAACTGTTTTTCAAGGTGGGTGTAGCAACTTGTACTCCTACCGGCATTTTATAAAACTTGCAGTTTATTCACATCCCCAGGAACACTTGGTATTGTTCGACTTGTAGCTAATTTGCAGCAAGGCAGCAAAATGTACTCCATGATCAGCTGCTGGGAGGCAGAGCTTGTGGAATTTTGAGTTTACCCTCAAAGAACATCCCCGTGGCTCCAGCTTCCTTGTGAGGCGGGGTGAGTTCAGACCCAGCCACTCTGGTATATGGTGACCTGTTTTGGAAACAGTGTCTGTGAAAATAAATATTTACCTCAGATCTATATCCTTGAAGCTGAAAACTGGTCACCACTCCAACCTGGGCAGGAATCTGGAGCTGCAAGGGCACTTCTGAAGGAGGTGGCAAGCAGCATCTCACAGTGTGAGATGCCCGTGACCAAACCAGTGGTGACTGTGGGCCAGTCTGACCCTACAGGCCTCTCTCCCTGTGTGGTATATGGAAGCAGAACTAATTTCCTTTGTATGGAGTAAGCCCTTTGGTTCTTCAACAATTCAATGTGGGGTTGGGGTGGGAGCGTAGCAGGACATGTCAAAAAGGGAAAGAGAGGAACTTATGCTATAGAAGGAAACTTGAAAACTCAACTAACTGGAAAGTAAGAAGTGTGATTGTATTTATATTGCAAGCAAGTGAAACAGGTGAGGCTAAATTCATACCACTTGGTGATACAAAACGCTAATCTCTTCTCCCCTATTTTATACTAAGTCTGATTTAAACTTCTCTGTCAAGGTGCACCATAATCCATCCTTCTTATAATTAGCTAGGCTTATTTCTTGCAACCCCCTCCAAAATTGTCACCTTGTCTTATCAGTCTGAGGTTCTCACAGTTGTATGAATGTCAAGATTTCATTGTATTTCCTTCTCTTTAGAATGACCTCTCCTCAGTTCTTTCTCTATATAAGTCATCTGAGGTTATACTTAAAACTGTACCTTAAACCACAGTTGCTACAAGCCTTCACCAATCTTGCTTGTGGAAATTACAGTATTTGGAAGGACTTTTTTTTTTTTTTTTTTTTTAGAAATTTTCAACATTTACTTGTGGTAAATTATGAAATATTTGTCATTGGACTCACCCTTCAGACTCCAAGGGAGCAATACCACAAGTAAAGCTCCGGGGCCCTGGGTGGCTCAGTCGTTAAGCGTCTGCCTTCGGCTCAGGTCATGATCCCAGGGTCCTGGGATCGAGCCCCGCATCGGGCTCTCTGCTCAGAGCGGAGCCTGCTTCTCCCTCTCCCACTCTCCCTACTTCTGTTCCCTTTCTCACTGTCTCTCTCTGTCAAATAAATAAATAAAATCTTTAAAAAAAAAAAAAAAAAGTAAAGCTCCTAGAGGTCAAACTCCATTTCCAAACCCCTTTCTGCCATTAATTGAGCATGGCCCAGGGTCAGATGGCAGTTCTTCCTAGTTGTGCAATGGGACATCAGCTGTCATGGCCAGCTTTGCTGGGAGCCCGAGCAATTCTTCAAGTCTGTGGCTCATCTGAACATCAGGCACCTCTTTCTGAATCCCTCGTGTCTTGCTCCCCAAGATCCTGGTGAAAACTTCTGCCAGTGGCCTCATCCCTTTCCTGCCTCCTCCTTGTGAAAAGGTCTCTCCATTAGTAAAAGCCGCTCTCTAAAAGAAACCAAAAGCAAACTCAAGCTAGCCTAAGGGAGTGAAGTAAGTAAGTAAATATTGATTCATGCACCTGAGAAGTGAAAGCATGAGGTAGACTTTGAGAACATCTGGATCCAGGGTCTCGGACCAAGCTGTCTGACTCAGTTTCTCTATTTCTGGGCTCTGCTTCCTTCTACATGACTTATTTTTTTTTGACAACTGCATTATTATGGAAGCTTTTCTACATGACAGAAAAGAGGAATGTGGTCAGCCTCAGCTCCTTATCTCCATAGTTTATGAACTAAAAGAAAGAGAGCCTCTCTCCCGATATCTAGCTCATCTCATGAAGGACTCAGATGTGCATGTCTATCCGTTAGACTATCATACTCATTGACTAGATAGGTTACCCTGATGAGCTAGGCCAAACCCTGTGGCTAGGAGAAGGTGGGACTATGTGACTGACAGTCCCCCTCAGAATCACCATGAAAGGAAGAGGAATATTTCCTCGGTGGAAATAGTGATGAAGTGTGAACATATGTGCATGTGTACACACACACACACACACTCACTCCACTAGACCCCTCTAAAATAAGCCCAGTTAGGGATCCTATACTGAAGACTTCCATGCCCCCATGTATAACAGAAACTTGAAGTGGTTCTTATGACATGAGCTGGTCAAATTGCCTGTCTCTAAATTTTCCCTCAGTGCCAGAATGGCTGCTTAGAAAAGTTAAAGAATTAAGAGTACAGTGTGCCTGAAAAGACACTTTCTTCTGATAACTGAGACCTTGGCACACTCAAGTATTGCTCCCTGGCCCAGCTTCCCTCACTGAGAGGAGTTTCTTTCTGAGGAACTCAGGCCCAAGAAAATCAAGAATCACTCAGTTGGCTCCACTCTGGTCAGTTAGTCACAGTTTCATGCCCTCAAATCACAGTCATCAAAGTGTCAGTACCTTTTCGCCTAAGAGGCTCCTAAGTATAAATGTGCACACAGAGTAGAGGTACCCACTAAAGCTATCCACTGACTCCCAAAGCCTAACTTTGGAAATGAATGGTGCCTCATTCCACTGTGTTCGCTGTAAACTGAACCCCAAGTTCCAAGATTCCAAAAAGGTCTCATACTATTTTCTCATAGGGCCAATTAAGGACTCTCCTAAATCTTTATGTCTTCCTTATCTATTTTAGCTGACATTTTGCTATACTTTTTCTCTGAACTGTTATATATTTATAGTCTTCTCAATGCAGAACATCTTTGCCCCACAGTAAATTGTGTGTTCCACAAGAGTGTGTAGTTATAGAAAGATCAAGATCTTATACTTATCATATGTATGCTGTATACACTTAATGCATACTTCTAAGTAACCTTGATAATATATAAATTGGTCACTATTTTTATATATAGATTTTTGTTTTGAGCTCACATAGTTCAGAAAATAATTGATCAGCTAGTTTCCTGAGGGATGGAGGGAATCTCTGCAACACCCCCTCTTTTTTCTCTCAAATTTCTTGTAGTGAAAAATTTACTGATATTTTTAAGCTGATGTTTCTCAAATTGTTTCAATCTATCGACAATTATTTCTGCAAGCTAGCTCTCAAAAAAAATCTTTTGAGATTTACAAAGTAGGTTAGCATAATAAACATTCTGAATGTGCCTGCACTAAAGAAAACTGCTTAATTTAACCTAGTACCTCCCAAACGTTTCTGGCCAGAGAACAGTTTTATAGGACAGATTTGTTAAAATCTTTTAAGTCTATTGCTTGAGGAACAAAGTATGGGAAATACTGACAAATGAAGAGATGTGGACTTCCTTTAAAAGACAATGGCATCTCTGGGTGTTGAGTTTGATGAGTTCTTTATAGATTTTGGATACTAGCCCTTTATCTGATATGTCATTTGCAAATATCTTCTCCCATTCTGTCAGTTGTCTTTTGTTTTGTTGACTGTTTCCTTTGCTTTGCAAAAGCTTTTTATCTTGATGAAGTCCCAATAGTTCATTTTTGCCCTTGCTTCCCTTGCCTTTGGCGATGTTTCTAGGAAGAAGTTGCTTCGGCTGAGGTCAAAGAGGTTGCTGCCTGTGTTCTTCTTTAGGATTTTGATGGACTCATCAAACTCAACACCCAAAGAACAAAGAATCCAATCAAGAAATGGGCAGAAGACATGAACAGACATTTTTCCAAAGAAGACATCCAAATGGCCAACAGACA
>NC_138380.1:74373699-74439707 GCF_054177405.1 Leptonychotes weddellii | reverse complement strand
GCTTATTAAAACTGCCACCTACCAACTTGGAGTGGCCTGTATTTTTCTTTGCTCTCTCCCTGCCCTCTGAGTACAGGGGCTGGTTTCACATCACACCTGGGAAGCTCCCGAGGAACCCACGAACCAACACAGCTCTCAGCGCTCAGCTCTCTGCAGGATTTGCACCATGTGATGTGAATCACCTGGCTTAATTAAGGCCATTCTCCCTTTAGGACAACCAGCATCGGTAACTGGTCATCTGGGGGTCCCCTGCCACAGCTCTGAAGGATCGGGTGAGCTTTAGAGTAACCTGTGGGCGGCTAAGGACTTGACTGTGATTGTGTAACAACCCACCTTCCCGATGTCCCCAAACATGTTTTCTTCTCCCCTCTCCCAAATCTTCCCACGCCCAAATCTCCACCTCGGAGGACAGTATAGTAGGTTCCAGCTAATAAGGTTAAAAAGAATAAAAAAAGCTCTAAATTATTGAAAAGAGAAGAACTGCTTTCTGCAAAACCCTAAAGAAAATTAAAAAATGCAGGGCACCTGGGTGGCTCAGTCTGTTAAGCGTCTGCTTCGGCTGAGGTCATGATCCCAGGGTCCTGAGATTGAACCCGACATCAGTCTCCCTACTCAGCGGAGAGCCTGCTTCTCCCTCTCCCTCGGCCCCTCCCCCCCATTTGTGCTCTCATTCTTGTGTGCTCTCTCTCTCTCTAATAAATAAAATCTTAAAAAAAAGAAAATTAAAAAATGCAAAAACTCATAAAAATTCCATGAAGTGACCAAAACAAGATCAGTACAATAAAATCTACAGCCCTCCCCACCTCAACAAGCAAATATTTGAATATGTAATGGAAAATTTCTGGATAGCAACAAAAAGATAAAACATCTTAGAAATCAACCCCAAAGTAAAGTAAAGCACATGGTATATATGAAATAAATCTTGAAATTAAAAAAAAAAGAGGGCAATGAGGAGGAAGGATTTTTCCTTTTCCTATCAGTTATCAAAATGTTATATAAAACTAGAGTGATTTTATTAATTTAATATTGGATGACAAAGAAGCTATGCAGAAGAGTGTAAAGTCAGGCTCATGAACATATAAGGATTTAGTTTGTGATAAAAGTAGCAATTTATATAAGTGGGAAGAGAATAGTGTTGAAATGAGTGACTATTTGGAAAACACTCGGTGAGATTTACAAACCATACTGTACACTAAAATACGGTTAAGGCTTAGCTTTTCACTCAAACCTTTGATTCCATTCTTCCTTTCACCCTGTCACCTCATTCCATTCCTTTTCCTCACCTTTTTCTGTATGCTCCACCTCTTCCTTTCTTTTCCATCAACAATCAAGCATACTTAAGTCTTTCCTATCTTAAACAACCGACCGACCAATTAAACTAAAGAGAAACTCTCAGCCCAACTTGCTTCTTCCAGCTACTACCATGTTTCTTGCCTTCTTGAAAGAACTCTGCTGTTACTGACTTCGCTTCCCCTCTACTTTTCTTACACAGCTCCCCATGTCTTACACTGGGTCTCTGGAACCAGAGAATTCTGCAACCAGAGAATTCTGGAAAGAAGGGTTTTCAGGATATGCTCTCAGGAGATGTGCTAGGAAGGAAGTGGAGAAGTCAGAATTAAGCAGATGGACAAGGTGACCCAGAGTGTAGCTCCTACTGAGTGCTCAGGTGATCATGTGAGGGAGCGCTAGAATTCTTCCTGTTGAAACAAGGGAACCAGGCCTTTCAATCCCAGCACAGTCACTGGCCTGGGCGGCCTTGTGCATGACAGTCCCCTGCCCCTGAGGGCAACTGCCCATGGCAGGGGGTGATTCCTGGCTGAAGAATGGAGTATTTGGCCTTCCAGAAGGGACTGAGTGTAGCAAGATGGTATCCACTACATCTACTCTTTGAGGGGCTTACAACCACTTGCTTCTTAAGTGATTTCTCCCCGTCAGGGAAAAGCTTGACCAGGATTCTGGTTAGCCTGGTTTCCTGGGGCAAATTAGGAGAGAAGTGTTGGTGGAATGAACTAGAGCCCCTATGGCTCCCCCTGATCTCAAAACTACGACGGGTGCTCATCTTCTCCCTCCTCCACCACCCATTTTAGTTGCCCTTTCCCTCAGCCAACAGCTCCGCCGGTGGAGGCAATTTGCCTGGTTGGCTGACTCAGCATCATTCCTGAAGGATTGGAGCCCCTGGTTACGTGCCACTCCCAGGTTGCAGCTGCTCTACTTTTCTATATATCATTAAAGCTGGACAAGGCATTGCCAACAGATGTCCCTGAGAATCACTGGAGGGTCAAACATAGTCCTCCCTCTCCGCATTACATAACAGCTGTCCTGCCTCAGCTGATCAATCACCCCTGCAGGGATAATAGCTCATTTTCTTCCCTGCTTGTGTCTTGGCATGAGGATCCCGGAAGACTGGGTTGCAGCGGCAGTCTAAAGCCTCATGGTACTGTTACTGGGAACCAGAATCTCTAGCCCTGGAGAATCTAAAACTATATGTGAGGAAAACTCAAATTCCTTCCAAGTGGGTCATTGTGAGTGATGGCAATCAGAGCCACTCCTAATTAACTCTACCATTTCCAAGCCCCAAATTCTACCTCCGTGGACAGAGCTCCATACAATAAGTGCTGATTTAAGGTCGATCTGACATGCGGGAAGATGGCACCTTTCTCACAGGGTATCCTCCCCAAGCTGGCATCTCAGCTACGCCTGGAAGGGGCCAACCCATGTCTATCAGGCTGACTGGTTCTGAGTTGTGCAGTAACGTGATAGGACCAGCAAATCCCTTGTTCTTGTGCAGGACCAGGACTAGATAAGGCAAGTGAGGACTTTGGGTGCAACATTTAAGGGAACCACTCAACTGGGGTGCCTAGGTGGCTCAGTCAGTTAAATGTCCTACGCTTAATTTTGGCTCTGTTCATGATCTCAGGGTTCTGAGATAGGTCAGTGTTGGGCTCCACACTGGGCGTGGAGCCTGCTTAAGAGTCTCTCTTTCCCTCTCCCTCTCCCTCTGTCCCACCCTGCCTTCTCTCTCTCCCTCTCTAAAAAAAGGAAGAAAAAAAAAAAGAAAAAAGAAAGGGAACCACTCAACCTCAGGGCACTCATCTCAGGCAACGTCTCTTTCCTACAGAATGGCTGATCAGATCAAAAATCTCTTCTCACCAATTTCTTCTTCGGCCAGCCCTGTAGTACAGAAACAAACATTTTTGGCTTGCCCCTACCATACTAGCCGACCCATCCATTAATCATGCTCTCTTTTTCTCTTCTAGAGAAGCCATAAAGGACTTTCCCTGAGGCAGTAAGAGTGATCTGAGCAAGAAGTGCCAGACAATAGCGGCGAATGACTAGGTATCTGAGGCTCGTGTTCATCCTGTTTACTAGAGCTTTCTGGCTCTGTTCATGCTCAGTTCCAGATGTACCACTTCTGTCTTACCATGGATTTCTGCTGGGCCTTCCCCTGCTTATGACTTGGTGATTACAGTTCATGAAGGAAACAGGTCACTTAGTCACTTGATGTTCTAGGATCAGATGTTCTCTCCTATTGCCCTTGTAAGATCCACACAGTGTCCATTTTCACTACAGATAACACTAGGACTAGAGCGTCCCAGATTGTATGGCCCAAATGACAGACTGTAGCATACCCTGGTCTTGTTCTTCCTTGCAAAGCTCTTTTCTGTTCTTGTCTCCACTCAAAAATGGCAATTTTCCATATCACCTGATTAAATGGATTCAAGCAATATTTGCAGTTACAGAATTCTAGAAGTTCTACCAAATGTTGTGATTTTTTAATATGTTATGGGAGATGTAAGATGCAATAAGTTTATTTTGGAGAAGATGGGCCTTCTGCCAGTACATATTGTTCCCATCCTGCAGCTCCCGTAGTGTCTCGTTCTTCTCTTCCCTTAGAAGGCCCAGCATCTATCACTGAGCTGTGCTTGGATTTGGCCCTTTGTCTGGTAGCCTCCAGGGGAAATAGGAGTAAGGGCTAAAGAGAGAAAGCACTGTATTGTGAGGCTCCTGCCTCATTTGAGTCCTCAGCGTGATCTTCAAGCAAAGGGACAGCCACTATCTTTTAGTAATAGGGAATGGGCCATGTCTTCAGGTTCAGTGGTTTCATGGGACTCTGGGAGTTCAAGGCTCTCAGCAGCATCTGCTCTTTTCCTCTCAGCCCACCATGGTATGGAAGAGCTTTCAGAGCTGAGACTTCAACCTGTTTGAAATTTTCCTACTGTTACAAATAAATTGTGAGCCTGCTACTGTCTGACTTCCAAGATTCTTATAAAGTTTACCAGCCTCTTTATTATCTGACCACTCCTTACTTTTGAAAGCTCATTTCTCATCACTCATTAAGCTCTTTTTTAATTTACTACTACAGTCTTTAACTAGACAATTATTTCTCAGCTCTGGAGTTTCAGTTAATACTCACTTTGAGGAAATGCTATCAAAGATAAGTGATATAACATAGTATGTTGGTTAATAGAAAATGTCCTGAAGTCAGGCTTCCTTAGGTCAGAGGCTTCATTTTGTACTGGCTGTGAATCCTTGGACAGGTTACATATCTCTTTATGGTCAGTTTCCTCTCCTATAAAATGAGTACAGGTGTTCTTCTTCATAGTATTGTGAGAATTAAATAAGATGACACGTGTAAAATATTTATAATATCTGAGGCATATAAGAATGAATAAATGCTATTTTAAAATTTTCTCTGAGTTCTATAACTATTTCTGCTAAACTTCACATACAGTACTGCAATCGCTTATTTTTTCCTTTACATTCTTCCCAGGATTATAAGTTCCTGGGGAGCCTAGTATATAATCTCTTCTAATCACAGAATCTAATAATAATTATATAAATTTGTACAGAATGCAACGGCGATGCTATGAGGACGTCTAAATCATTCTGAGGAGTTAGGGAGTGTTCAGGGAAGGAAGGCATGAAAACTTGAGTTCAGTTGTGAAGAATAAACAGGAGAAATCCAGGGAGAGAATCCAAGAAGAGAGAAAAGAGCAATCTCTGAATAGAAGACAGGATTGGTGAGGGCTTGCATGCAGTAAAAGATATTAGAAAAGTCACTCATAAGACAAGGGCAAAGGGCAAGCAGGGAGGTGGTGGGGGGTGAGGCCAGTGACTGGTATTCAGCAGGTGATTATATGAGTAGAGCCTTTGTTTTTAGGCACCCCATAAACCTCTCAGTTCACTGTGAACGTGGGTAGTAGAGGGTTCTTTGGAAGCAAAGATTGGGTTTCTCAACATCCTGGCTGGCTGGAGACTTAGAATTGTATTTAATCTGACGGAAAGAAAATAAGAAATGTTACTTTTTTCTCTGTGTTTCTGTCTAGGGGTAAAGTCACATCTGTTGTAGCTTTTCAGTGAAGCATCAGCTACCTTGCCTTGGGTTTTAAGTTAAATTGGACCTGACGTAGGGATGATAATAGTGAATGATACTTCTTCAAGAAGGTGTATGGTAAAATATAGGATAGAGGAGTACTCTAATTACTAGGGAGTAATAGGGAACCAAGGGCAAGCTTTTTGATCAAGACGGGTGGGGTGTGTGAGTGTTTGAATGTGGTACAAAGAGGAAACCAGCAATGGATGATGAATCACAGTTTCTGAGGAGCACAAAGCAACAGAATCTAAAGGACAGGAGGGAGAATTAGCCTTGAATGAGGAAAGAGGGTGTGAAGAGACACTTCTTCCACTATGACAAGAGGAAAACAGAAGAAAGGGTACAAGTTAAAGTTATTTTTACATGGGGAATAGGAACTATAAGTACCTGGGAGAATGAGGTAGACAGTAGTGGAGTGATGCTCTTCGTGAAGAAGGTAAAAATTCGGAAAATCTCCTGAAGGGGAAAGAGAAATGAGTTGACTGGGGAAACTTAAGATTATATCTGGGCAGAATTGAGGGCAGATGTAATATATTGGCAAAGCATGCATCTTAAAGAGATTTTGTTAGAGGGTAGATGATTTGAAATAGGAATGGAAGGCGAGAATATCATGGTGTCATCTCTTACTGACTTTAACCATACCACATTAACACTATCTACTTATCTACCTAATAGCCAGGCTGTAAAATTTACAAAGACAATGACCATGTCCTTTTATATTTTGGTTTCCGCAGTCCTAGAACAGTGTCTTCCACATAGTAAGTGCTCAAAGGAACTGATCTTTTGGGAGATCTGCTTGCAAAGAGAACATTCTGCTTAAAAAACAAAACAAAACAAAAGGTTGAGAGTACATTTCGAAATAGGGGTTTCAGGAGACAAAATGGAAAAGATGTGATAAGAAAAGTAAGTTGTGGGGGCTTAGGAAGGGAGGAAGGAGGACAGAGCAAAGCTACAACAAAAATACGTGTAGGAGATGGGGTGCCTGGGTGGTTCGGTCGGTTAAGCGTCCGCCTTCGGCTCAGGTCATGATCTCAGGGTCCTGGGATCGAGCCCCGCATCGGGCTTTCTGCTTGGAGGGGAGCCTGCTTCTCCCTCTCCCTCTGCCTGACGCTCCCCCTGCTTGTGCTCTCTCCCTCTCTCTAATAAATAAATAAAATCTTAAAAAAAATTAAAAAACATACGGGAGGGGGAGAGGGGTCGGTATTGGAGATAGTTGTTAAGTAGGAGGAGGACGAGAAGCCAAGTGAAATGAAGTGACGTAATGCTGAAATTCTGGCCTCAAATTGTTTCCACACTAAAGCAGTTAAAGACTCTTTTGAGCTGTTTAATGCTAGATTTTATGTTTGTTTGGGGCTTGTCATTGTCAGCAATGTGCAGGCTTTTCTTAAGAATGTAAAAAGAATAGTGGGTAAAAATTTTCATTAATCTGTCAGTATATAAACCATTATCCTAGATTGCAGTGAGTGTATTTAATTCTGAGTGCTTTATTTTTTAAAATTTAATTAATTAATTAATTAATTAATTAATTTGTCAGAGAGAGAGAGAAAGCACACAAGCAGGAGAAGCGGCAGGCAGAGGGAGAAGCAGGCTCCCCGCTGAGCAGGGCTCCATCCCAGGACCCTGGGATCATGACCTGAGCCAAAGGCAGATGTTTAACTGACAGAGCCACCCAGGCGTCCTTATTCTGAGTACTTTAGTGTCATTTCTGCCTGTTCCCTTGTTTTCTTTTTCATGACTTCCCTATCCCTTCTCTCTCTCTCTTTCTCTGGTTGTACCTCTTCCTCTTGTATTTTCTTTTCTTTTCTTTTGTTTTTTTGTTTTTTTTAAATGTACCTTCAATTATTTTCTCTCCAACCATTTCTCATTTGTTAGGAAGGGGGAACACTTGTGAGATAAGAGTATAACCAGAAAAACCAAGATGAAGGGAAGAGGGGTTTTGAAGTATTTTGAGCATGTCTTTCTCTTTTCTGGCATAAAGAAAAATGTCCCCCCCACCAAGCTGTGTTGCATTAGAAATAAGTTTCATCCTTTGTCCAAGGTGAACTATGGGTAGGAATGGAGGAATTTCACGGTCAAGGGAAGCACTGAGCCTGAACGCAAACATATTTGGCCTCTCATTCTAGTTTTGTCATTTATTATCCTGACTTACAGCAAGTTCTTTATCCTTTCTAAATCTCAACTTTCTCACTTCACAGAAGGAAATGTTATTATCTAACTGTGGTAAGCAGACATTTGGCCCTCATGATTTTTGCTCCCTATGAATGTTGTTTCATATGGCAAAAGAAACTTTGTAGGTGTAATTAAGTTTACTAATATGTTGAGTTTAAGATTAGGAGATTATCCTGAATCACCTAGGTTGGTCCAGTGTACTTGTATGAAGCCTTAAAAGCAAAAGAAAAAGGCAGAAGAGCAAGTCAGAGATTCAAAGCACAAGAAGAGTTTGATGTGCTGGCTTGAAGATGGAGGGGGCTGCATGGAAAGTCATCAGTTATCTTTGCAAAGTGGTCCCAGCCAATACTTTGATTTCAGCCCACTGAGGCACTGAGCAGAATTCAGCCACACTGTGCTATGCAACTGACCTACAGAAACGATGAGAAAATAAATTTGTGTTGTTTAAGGACGCCTGGGTGGCTCAGGGTTAAGCGTCTGCCTTTGGCTCAGGTCATGATCTCAGGGCCCTGGAATGGAGTTGGGCCTCAGGCTCCTTGCTCAGCGGGGAGCCTGCTTCTCCCTCTGCCCGCCACTACCCCTGCTTGTGCTCTCGCTCTCTCTGATAAATAAATAAAATCTTTAAAAATAAATAAATAAATTTGTGTTGTCTAAAGGTGTTGCATTTGTGGTAATTTGTTATGGTAGCAATGAAAACTAATACTAATAATATTCTAAGATTTAAGGAGTTGACAAATGGATTGGGGTTTTAGGGAGCCAATAAGTCACATCCCTTTTATTTCTCAAATATAAGGCCAACCTCTGAGAAGTAAGACATAAAGGACAAATGGAAAATTAATACTCATGTTATTACTGATGAAGGCTGAATTGGATGATGTGACCTCAATGTGTGACCACTACAGGTTTTCTACAATTTCACTCAGGGAGTAAATTCACACTTTTAGTCATCAACTGAGTCGAATGACCTCAGCACCCCTTCATAGGGGCAGACCACTTACCACATGTTTGAGAAGAGATCAGATAGCAGCTCTCTCCAAAAATACATCTGAAAGACAGAGACCCCATGTATTTTGAGCTAAGCATGATTATTTCCTCTTCACAAACTCACTAATCATATGAGTCATTCTTGTCCAATGGGTAGAAAGAGATGAGGAGAACTATTCCAAATGGAATTCTTCCACATTGAAAGATAGCTCAGGAGAATGAGATTCCTTAACAAAGAATCTAGCATACAATAAATGCCTCATATATAGTTACAAAACAGTGGCAATCATTTGGCTTTTCTAACACAGTCCATTCTGGTGTGGCTTTTTTTCCAGAATCCAACCCTATGCTCTCACTTGACCTCCCTACACTGAATCAAGGCCAGAGGTCTTCATTTTGGTGCCCAGCTAAGGCTAAAATCTCTTGCTTGTATACCCTCATGAAACTGCCCAGCTCCCTTCATCTTTTGTTCTGTTACCCTTTTGTACTGGCCTGTTTAATCTCATGATCTTGGGGCCAGATTCTCCATGCTTCTGTGAGTAGAAACTTGTAAAAATGCAAAACAATCACTGCAGATCGGTTTTCAGTAAAGAGAGACATAACAGGACTCTCTTCTTACCCCATTCCAGATATATCACATCCACCTCAGAACTCAAAAGATCTCCCACTGAACCTGAGTATTCTTTGGAATTAATCCAATAGCGGCAAACTTCTTCTAATGTTATGAAGAAAATAAAACTGGCAAATCAAATTTTGTATGTTTCACTCTCTTAAAACTTTGCTAAGTGTATGTCATAATCTAGTGAGCAATGGTATCTAATTTGGCACAAAATCATTGGTATTGTAATTTTTAAAAAAGATTTATTTATTTATTTCAGAGAGAAAAAGAGAGAGAGCATGAATAGGGGTATGGCAGAGGGAGAGGGAGAATCTTCAGCAGACTCTGTGTTGAGCACGGGGCCTGATGCAAAGCTCGATCTCATGACCCATGAGATCATGACTTGAGCCGAAATCATGAGTAAGACACTTAACTGTCTGAGCCACCCAGGTGCCCCTTATGTTGTAATTTCATGGTTAAAATTGATCAACACTGCATGGTGCAACATGATGAGCATAATGACTTCTATGTCTTTTACCAGAACAAACTTGATAAAAAAAAAATGACATAACATAGAAGTGATATTAGTAGTGGGAATTTTAGGTTAGGTAAGAAAAGATGTAGGACTGTTGTTCTCTGGTGAAGGATTCTGAGGAAGCAGTATGCGTTGCAAAAGAGCCTCATAATCACAAACTTAGTCACTAACTTTAAATCTAGGCTGGCTATGACTGTAATACTATTTTATGCTCCTCTTTCCCAGCCAATTAAAATTCCAGCAATTACATGGCATTCCAGTTGGCTATTTTTGCTATCTGCGTAAAAGCAGGCAATCATCTTAGAGTCATAGGATTTGGAAGGGAAATGAGAATAACACAAACTCCTTTTAGTTAAGTAAAATTATTTATTTCGTTGAGCTTCATAAGCACAAAAAAGTATATTTATGTCATGGTACTATCAAGATACCAGGGTCAGTTCCCAAATATTTGTGGAGACTGGTATGTTCATTGAAAAATTGTTTGTTCTTGCTTCATTTATGCAAAATACCTGTGAAATATCTGTGGAATCTTCAACAGATTATTTAACTTCTCTGTGCCTCAGCCTTCTCATCCAAAAATGTGGGTAATAATATCAAGTTTATAGGGTGTCTTTGAGTATTAAGTGAGTGTCTCTCTCTCTCTCTCTTTCTCTCTCTTTCTACACAAACACACACAGGTTAGAATAGTTCCAAACACATAAAACTATAAATTATTGTTGTTATTTAAATTGAATGACAAGTGTTCCTGGGTCCCTCTCTGTAACAATCAGAGAGACGGTTCTTGGCAGGAAACCACTCCCAGAAACTCTACAGAGAGCAGACTGAAGCACACCTTAGTCTTTCTGTGGAGAAGGCCTAGTCCTGGAGCTTCAGCCTCAGGAGCAGACTTCAGGTTTGCCACCCATCTGGAGTTTATGGAAGTGGTCTCAGGAAATGAATGTCAGGGGACTCTAACTTTGCATGTTAACTCAGCCTGACCACAGCTCGCCAATACCTCCCAGTAAGGAGCTTATATTCTCATCTGAAGCCCTGATTTTTGCAACTGTTGCCCAGGAGATCTTCCTTGTCTCCTGGTATGGAGACCAGCAAAGTTTCCTATTGCAGACCCACAGGACTGTACCTACTTAGATACTTTAAAAGCTGCTGCCTAAGTTTCTGGCTTCTGATCAGCCTGAAACTAGGTGCTGACTGAGATTCCTTTGGAACACTGGCAAATCTTGCATACCCTCATTAACTGGGACCTATTGAGAATAAGTCGGGCTGCTTAGACAATCACAAAGTTTCAAGAGAAAAACAAGAGCTAGGGCAAGGTTGAAAAACAAGGTTTATTGCCTATACAAGGCCACTCCTTCAAAACTGGGAGAAGTAGTTGTTTTGCCTAATACATAGAAACAAACACAGAAAGTCAAGAAAAATGAAGGAACGGAGGAATATTTTCCAAACAAAAGAAAAAGAAAGAACCTCAAAAAACAAAAACAAAAACAACTTTAATGAAATGGAGATAAGTAATTTACCGGATAAAGCATTCAAAGAATAATCACAAATATACTCACTGAACTTGGGAGAAGAATGAACCCAGTGGGAACTTCAACAAAGAGAGGGAAAATATAAGAAAGTACCAAACAGAAGTCATAGAGCAGAATAATACAATAACTGAACTGAAAAATACACTAGCAGGGTTCAAAAGCAGACTAGATGAAGCAGAAAAAATGATCAGTGATCCAGGATATGGGACAGCGAAACTCACCTCGACAGAGCAGCAAAAAAGAAAAAAAAAAAGAGTTTTGAAAAGTAAAGATAGTTTAAGGGATTTATGGGACAACATCAAGTATAATAACATTTGCACTATGGGCGCCCCAGGAGAAGAGGAGAGCAGAAAACTGATTTGCAAAAATAATGGTTGAAAACTTCCCTAACCTGGGAAAGGAAACAAATATGCAGATCCAGGAATCTCAGAAAATACCAACTAAGATAGATGAACACAAAGATATCTACACCAAAACACATTTTGATTAACATATCAAAGTTAAAGATAGAGTATCTTAAAAACAGCAAGAGAAAAACAACATATCTTATACAACAGAACCCCTATAAGACTATGAACAAATTTGTCAGCAGAAAATTCACAGCCCAGAAAAGAGTAGCACAATATAATCAAAGTGCTGAAATGAAAAAAACTTCCAATCAAGAATACTCTACCTGACGAAGTTATCACTCAGAATTGAAGGAGAGAGAAAAAATATCCCAGACAAGGAAAAGCTAAAGTTCATCACCACTAAACTGGCCTTACAAGAAATGTTAAGGGGACTTCTTTAAGCTAAGAAGAAAGGACATTAATTAGTAATAAGAAAACATATTAACATATAAATCATACTGGTAAAGGTAAAAAATAGGGTAGTGGATTAATCACATATGAAGCTGCTATGAAGGTTTAAAACACAAAAAGAGTAAAAATAACTGTAATTATAATAAGAAATGCACAAAATAAAAAGATATAAAATGTGACATCAAAAACAAAGTTTGAGGAGGGGAGTAAAGATGTAGTTTTAGAATGTGTCCAAACTTAAGTTGCTATCAACTTAAAATAGACTGTTTTATGTATAGGCGTTTTATGTGGAGCTCATGGTAACAATAAAGAAAAACGTGTAATAGATACACAAAATATAATAGCAAAGGAACCTAAACACCTAAACTTAAAGAAACTAATCAAACCACAAAGGAAGAAGCAAGAGAAAAGGAAAGGAACAGAGAGGAACTACAAAACAGCCTGAAACAATTGGCAAAATGGCAATAAGTACTTACCTAGTAATAATTACTTTAAATATAAATGGACTAAATGCTCCAATCAAAAGATTTGGAGTAGCTGAAAGGATTAAAAAAACAAGACCCATCTATATGCTGCTTGTAAGAGACTCAATTCAGATGTAAGAAATAACAAAGACTGAAAATGAAGGGAAGGAAGAAGATATTCCATGCAAATGGGAATGAAAAGAAAATAGGTAGCCATACTTCTATCAGTCAAAATAGACTTTAAAACAAAGACTAACAAAAGATAATGAAGAGCATTAAATTATGATAAAGTGATCAATCCAACAAAAGAATATAATGTTTGTAGATATTTATGCAGCCAACACAGGAGCACCTAAATATATAAAACAACTATTAACAAACATAAAGGGAGAAACTGACAATAGTACAATAATATTAAAGAACTTTAATTTTCCATTTACATCAGTGGAAAGATCATACAGACAGAAAATCAATATGGAAATATTGGCCTTAAACAACACATTATACCAAATGAACTTAGATATTTAAAGGACATTCCATCCAAAAGCAGAATACACATTCTTTTCAAGTGCACATGGAACATTGCCCAGGATAGATCACATGTTAGGCTACAAAATAAGTCTCAGTAAATTGGAGAAGATCGAAAACACATCAAGCATCTTTTCCCACCATGATGGTATGAAACTGCAAATCAATTACAAGAGGAAAATTGGAAAAAATCACACAGATGTGGAGATTAAACAACATGCTATTGGGAACAAGTAATGGGTTAAAGAAGAAATAAAAGGAGAAACAAAAAAATACCTTGAGACAAATGAAGATGGAAATACAACTTACCAAAATATATGAGTTGCAGCAAAAGCATTCTAAGCGAGAAATTCATAGTGATACAGGCCGAACTCAAGAAATAAGAAAAGTCTCAAACAATCTGTCTTTACACCCATAAAAAATAGAAAAGGAACTAAACCGCCATATGAGTACAATAAAGGAAATAACAAAGATCAGAGCAAAAATAAATGAAATGGAGACTAAAAAGACAGTAGAACATATCAATGAAACTAAGCTTGTTCTTTGAAAAGAAACAAAATTGACAAGGCTTTAGGTAGACTCACTAAGAAAAAAAGAGAGAACACTCAAATAAATAAAATCAGAAATGAAAGAAAAGTTACAACTGATACCACAGTAATACAAAGGATCATAAGAGACTACTATGAAAAACTATATGCCCACAAACTGAACAACCTTGAAGAAATGGATAAATTCCTAGAAATATACAGTTTTCTAAGACTGAATCATGAAGCAATAGAAAAACTGAATACATTGATTTCTAGTAAGGAGATTGAATCAGGAATCAAAAACTTTCCAGGACCAGATGGATTCACTGGTAAATACTTCTAAATATTTAAACTCTTAAAAAATTGAAGAGGAGGAAACACTTCCAAACTCATTTTAGGAGGCCAGCATTTCCCTGATAACAAAACCAGAGGAGGACATCATAAAAAAAAATATATAGGCCAATATCCCTGATGAACATAAGTACAAAAATCCTTAACAAAATATTAGCAAACTGAATTCAATAATACGTTTAGAGGATCATACATGATGATCAAGTGGGATTTATGTTAGGGATGCAAGGATGGTTCAGCATCCACAAATCAATCAACATGATACACCACATTAACAAAATAAAGGATAAAAATAATATCATCTCAATAGATTCAGAAAAATCATTTGACAGAATTCAACATCCATTTATAATAAAAAAATCTCAATAAAGCGGGTAGAGAGGGAACATACCTCAACATAATAAACCCCATATATAACAAAACCACAGCTAACATCATACTCAATGGTAAAAAGCTGAAAGCTTTCCTTTAAGAGCACAAGCAAGACAAGGATGCCCACCCTCACCAGTTTTATTCAACATAGTTTTGGAAGTCCTAGCCAGAACAATTAGACAAGAAAAAGAAATAAAAAGCATCCAAATTGGAATGGAAGAAGTAAAACTGTCATTATTTCTGGGTGACATTTTTTACATATAGAAAACCCTAAAGACTCCACCAAAAACTGTTAGACCTCACAAACGAACTCAGTAAAGTTGTAAGGTATAGAATCAGCAAACAAAAATCTATTGCATTTCTATACATTGACAATAAATTATCAGAAAGAGAAATTAAGAAAACAGTCCCATTTACAATTTCATCAAAATGAATAAAATACTTGGAACAAATTTAACTAAGGAAGTGAAAGACCTGTACCCTGAAAACTGTAAGGTATTGATAAAAGACATTAAAGAAGACATGAATAAATGGGAAGATATTCCATGCTCATAGATTGGAAGAATTAATATTGTTAAAATATCCATATTACCCAAAGCGATCTACAGTTTCAATACAATCCCTATCAAAACTCCAGTGACATTTTCCACAGAAATAGAATAAACAATCCTAAAATTTGTATGGAACCACAAAAGACCCCTAAAAGCCAAAGTGATCTTGAAGAAGAACAAAGCTGGAGACATCATGCGTCTTGATTTCAAACTATATTAATTACAAAGCTATAGTCATCAAAACAGTATGGTATTGACACATAAACATACACATAGATTAATGAAACAGAATAGAGAGCCCAGAAACAAATCTGAGCTCTCTATATGGTCAATATATGGTCTCACATATGGTCAATTAGCTTACGAAAAGGAAGTAAAAATATGCAATGGGAAAATGACAGTCTCTTCAACAACTGCTGTTGGGAAACTGGACAGCCACATGTGTAAGAATGAAACTGAACCACTATCTTATACCATATACAAAAATTAACTCAAAATGGATTAAAAACTTTAAATTAAGATCTGAAACCATAAAACTCCTAGAAGAAAGCATAGACAGTCAGATTCTTGACATTGGTCCTGGTGATATATTTTTGGATCTCACTCCAAAAGCAAAGGCAGCAAAAGCCAAAATAAACAATTTGGACTTCATCAAACTAAAAACTTCTGCACAACAAAGGAAACTATCAACAAAATGAAAAGGCAACTCACTAACTGGGCAAATATATTTGCAAATCATATATCCAGTAAAGGGTTAATACCTAAAATACATAGTGAACTCTTATAACAGTAGCAAAACACACACACAATCTGATTAAAAAATAGGCAAAGGACCAGACTAGACATTTTTCCAAAGAAGACATACAGATGGCCAACGGACACATGAAAAGATGCTCAGCATCACTAACCATCAGGGAAATGCAAACCAAAACCTCAATGAGCTATCACCTTACTTGCATCAGAATAGCCATTATTAAAAAGACAAGAAAGAACAAGCGTAGGCAAGATGGTGATAAGGAAATCCTCATGCACTGTTGGTGAGAATGTAAATTGGTGCAGCCACTACAGAAAACAGTATGGAGTTTCCTTAAACAATTAAAAATAGAACTACCATAAGATCCAGCAATTTCACTTCTGGGTATTTATCAGAAGAAAACAAAAACACGAATTCCAAAAGATATACATACCCTTTTGTTCATTGTAGCATTATTTGCAATAGCCAAGATATGAAAACAATCTAACCCTCTATGGATGGATGAATAAAGAAGATGTGGGATATATATACAATAGAATCCTACTCAGCCTAAAAAAAGAGGAGGAGGAGAAGGAGAAAGAAATCTTGCCATTTGCAACAACAGGGTTGGAACTTTGGAACTTGAGGGTATTGTGGTAAGTGAAATAAGTCAGATAGAGAAAGACAAATACCATTTGGTGTCACTTGTATTTGTTATCTAAAGCAAACAAAACTCATGAGTACGGAGAATAGAGTGGTGGCTGCCAGAGGCTGAGGGCTTGTGGTGTGGGCAAAATGGGTGAAGGATGTGAGGAGATACAGACTTCCAGCTGTGAAATGAAGAGGTTATGGGGAAGTGGTGTGAGGCATGGTGACTGTAGTCAATGGTATTGTACTACATATTTGAAAATTGCTAGAAGAATGGATCTTAAAAGTACTCACACAAGAGAAAAAATTTTCTGTAAGTTTTATGGTGGTGGACAGTGGCTAGACTTAATGTGGTGATAATCCTTCAGTGTACACAAGTGTCTAATCATCAGCCTGTGTACCTGAAACTAGTGTAATGTTGGACATCAATAATACCTCAATAAAATTGTATGATAGTATTTGTAAATACAGATAAACCTTCATATAGGAGGCGAGACTTAACTTTAACCTTGAAGAACAAAGGGAATCTATATAGTTGAAAGGGAGTACATCAGAATTGGAAAATCTATTCTGTGTTCTCCACTTAAAGACAAAATTGCCCTGGTTAATGTCTTTGTTACTAAGCATTGTTTCAGCCTGATCCCTTCCTTATCTAACAAGCTAAGAAAGTCTAGCCCGTAGCAACTGGAACTTCCTGTTATCTTAGAATATATATATTTTAAGCTCTATCTGCTTGTATATAGAACTTTCAAATGTTTTGTAGTCGTTCGTTCTGCTGATATTGGCTATGGAATACTCTGCAGGCAATACCTTTAGTGCTAAGATGTCAAGAGAACAAGGGTCTACCTAGAAAAATTTTAGTGATCATTAGTAGAGACTAAAAGCCACCGTATTCCAAAACTCATGTTTTTCCAGAACCTATCTCGAAGTAGGAGCAAAAGTAGAATTGGTATGCTGTCTTCTTTCTTCCCCCTTCTCCATGGAGCAATCTTGACAGAAAATTATCAACTCCCTGCTAAAATCCTCCAGTGGCCCTCCATTTTACTTATGATAAAATCCAAATTCCATACGCTGGTCCTCAAGGTCCTGGATGATTTGTCCCTGCCTTCTTCCCTACATTAACTTGTGCCATTCCCTTCCTTCCTCACTATACTGCATCCTCTCTAATTACCCACATATACTATGTCCTTTCAACCATAAAATTTCTGTTCTTGTTGATTCTACTACCTCGAATACTCTTTCCTAGGCCTTTGAAATGCTGTGGCTTTTTATCAAGCCCAAGCTCACATTGTACAATATCAGAAAACCTGCTCTGATGACTCAGTCTATAGTTGCCTCACCTTCGTCCAATTTGTCGTATCATCCTGTTTGATAGTATTTATGACCTTGGAATTATCGTATTTATGTATTAATTCTCTTGCCATTAACATAAAAGCTCTAAAAGGACAGGGGTTGGGCATATCGTGATCACCAACAAATACCCAGTGTCTTGAAGATCACTCGGCATATAGAACCTGCCTACGGATAACTGTTTTGAGCGACTAATGCTGACTTGGCTTGTCGTAGATGAGACGCTATAGAGGCCATTAAAGAGGGCTCACCTGTGATAGCAATGGAAAAAATTACTCTTATATGCCTTCTAAGAGTGCATTTAAGCTACAGTGGGCCTGTAGCACCAACTGCATTGTACCATCCCTTGATGGTGACAGTCATCATGGAATCAATTAAATTCTTGAAATTCTGGAAGTCAGATCTATCTCTGCCTTCTCTTTATTTATCCCACTCCCCGCAAGGGCCAGCAGACACTAAGAAGGGAAATTTTTATAACGGTAACAGATTTAAGTGGTGGGAAGGAAAAAAAAAAAAAAAAAACCACTCTGGGAAGATAAAGCAGCCTTATTCCGAACCGGAGGCCATAAAGGGATTAAAGGGCAAAGCTCAGACTCTCTGACGAAAGTAGATATTGTTGTGGGTAGCAGTAAGTTTGGGGAAGTAAGTTTAGATTATTGTTCACATAAGTTTAGACTAAAGAGTAGATAAAGAATCCAGGAGTAAGAGTATGGATTTGATGCTGAAAATATTTGGGACAAAGTTAAGTCCTTATACGGAGAAGTGGCCCAAAGATAGTAATATTTATGAAGGATAATCTGTCAGTTTTATTTTGGACAACTTCCACCTGGGAGGAAAAAGAGGTTAGAAGGATACCTGAGATCCACAATTAATGTTTCTATACCAGGAAGCTCATTGCCCTTACTTTGATACATCTAAACATTAATATTCACTTGAGCTCCTCTGCCAGAACATAAATTTTCTCTTAACTGCTAGTATTAAATACTGGGATTTCATTACTTAGAGAAAAAAAATAAAAGTCACATGTCTTCACAATTATATAGAAAGTAGAATAGCTGATGTGTTGGCCTGAACAGATTTATTTTCTCTCCTCTCCCTTTTTCTTCTTTCTCTTTCACACATTCCATCTTCCATCCTCATTGTCTCTCTTTTTAGTAGACATTTATTTTATAGAGTTTTTAATGTGTTTAACAAGATGCCAGGGACCGGGGGAACACAAAAGCAGAAGACATCTAGAATGTATTCAGGAATTTGGAGGAGGAAGTGGTAAGTGTGGGCAGAGGAGGTTAGAGAAGAAACCACAAATGTGTGCCTGCTTACAGGTCTGCTTTGATGCACTCACAGGCATCTTCCAGTTTGTTAGAGGCAGGCGTTTCTCTTTGTCGCCTCCCACTCTGCCTTTCGTAGCCCCAATCATTTCCTGGGCTGTAGGAAAGAGAAACGCATGAGGTCACTTCAACCTTTGTCTCTTCTCACGCAAATCTATTTTCCACACACAAGCCAGAGCTGTCTGTTTTCTAGATAAGTTTTCGTTTGAAATTATATTATGTGGTCCATAACACATGTGTATAGTTAAAAATAACACCAAGAGCCTTACAGATAAAGCTGAAGTCCCATTTGATCATTAACTTCAGTGCTCATTCTTTATCCTGTTTTGAGTTTGGTATCTCAAAGTTTATTATCGGAAAGAAATTATGTATGTACCAGGCTATGTGTACATTAACGCTCATAAAACGAGTATTACGTTGGTTTGTCTAGGATGTATGGTTTTACATAAAAGGGATCTGATACTACATTGTTACATTTCAACTTGCCTTTTTTTCACTTAATGTTTAGTTTTTGTGATCTCTCAATGTCAAAATATGTAAATATTGCTCATTTTAACCGCTTTTTAGTATTTCACGAGCATGCCATATTTTATCTCTTTATTCTATTTAAGGGTGCTAATTGCAAATTTTGATATCATGAAGAATGTTTTAGTAAGCGTTTATTCATCCAAAATATATTTTATTGAGGATTTGCCAAGTGCTGGGCATTCATATCAGCGAATAAAACAAACAAAAAATCCTTGCTTTTGTGTAATTTGCATTATAGTAGGGTAGACCAACAGCAGACAGACAACAGAAAAAGTAGAACAGATAAGAGTTATGAAACAAAGAAAGAATAGAGTAATATAGGCAGGTCAAAAATGCTAGAATAAGATGGGAGGTCAGGTTTTAATACTAAATGGAGTTACCCAGTTTCTTGCAAATCCAGAGGTTAAACCGATAGTCTGGCCCAAGTTTTAACCATATTTCACATTGTTAGCATAAACTATCTGGTATGTTCTGCCAAGAGACTCCTAACAGGATATTGTAAGGGCTTAGAGGTTATCTCTCAAGAACCAGTAGGGAGCCAGTTCTTTGGCATGTGAAAGGTTTGAACACCCCACGCCTGCTGATTAACTCTTTACCGAACATTTTCAAATATGGTGGGTTTTTTTTTTTCCATTTTAAATTTTATCCATGTTTTTTAGTTTGCCTTGGTGGGAAGGTTGATCTGAAATAAATTAGTGTGCAATTGAAGAAGTCAGTATTTTGAAAATATTGCTCTATTGATGTCCTGTATCTAATGAACCTGATAAAATAGCAGATGAAAACTGATTTTTATACTTTATTTTGTTGTTTTCCCTTCTGATGGTTTTAGAGGTTTCTCCTTATTCTTAACATATTGAAGCTATTGTACAATGTGTTCAGGTGTGAAGTTTAATTTGTTCCTCAATCGTTTATTTGTTTTGATTTTGCTTTGCATTACATAGACTTTTGCAGTATGTGAAGTCATACTTCTACAATTCTCAGAAATTATTTCCTATTATTTCCTTAAATATTGGCTTTCTTTTATTTTCTCTATTATTTTAATCTGGAATTCCATTTAAATAAAGTTTTGAACTTCTGGATTTATGCATCTGAACTTCTCTTTGATACTTTGCAGAGTTAACTCTTGTTATTCCTATAGCTATATTTTATAAAGTTTCTGTAAGCATTGAATTAGCAAACACTAAGCAATTGTTCCTAGGGGGAATCTATACTTTTATATTTAAGAGCTATGTTGTTCTTTAGCGAGGTTCAGTTTGTTATTTAACCTGACTATAATGAGTTTCTTTTTCATTAATTTCAAACAAATTTGCATTTCTTTGATCTCTAATTCTTTTACCACAAACTATGGTTTTTTTTTTAATAACAATTTACTTTTGTGTCATGGGTGTATTTCTCTTATTTATCTCTTTGTAAATTGTAACTATACTTATTCCAACTCCTTTTTTATGTCTATATTATCTCTATGTTATTAGGTATAAATTCTTTGATTCATGAAAGTGTTGCTTTCTCTTCTCAAATGATTGACGATTCTTAGTCATATGTTGATCCTTTGCCCTTAATTATGACCACCTGCTGACGCCATGACCTTTCAACGTAGTCACCTTCTCGGTGATGTCATTGATTTTGGTATAGTAAGTAGCGGCAACCTTTGTTCATTGCTCTACTGATGTAAGGATATATATTTGTCTCTCTTAATATAGAAATGTCTGAAATAATATTTTTATAAACTTTTTACAAAATCTGTTTTAAACTGATAAACTACAATGCCAGTGTTTAAGAGAAGCAAGAAATTTTGGTGTGCATGCTCAGCCTACTATCTTGAAATTAGAAGTCCCATGGAGTTGTCAAAACTTGATAGGAGATGTAGCCATAGAAATAAAACTCTGACAGAAGTAATACCATTAAAAAAAATGTATAGGCATAATCAAATAAAATCTCAGAATGAAAGAAATCTACCTCCTTCTTTCCTCTCATCTTTTTCCAGTGCGTTTTTTTGACCCAGATCTAACCATAAGCCAGAGAGTAAGTGAATCCAGGAATGGCAATTCACTGAAATTTTTAGAGCAGAGCCTAGAAGAAGAGTTAAATGGAGGAAACCCAACATATCAAAATGCTTTTAAGAACTAATTTGTCAACACTCCACCTTAATGCATACAGCACAGTGTTTAATTATGACTGTATAATCGAGGATCAACTTCTTTTTTTTTTAAGATTTTATTTATTTATTTGACAGAGAGAGACACAGCAAGAGAGGGAACACAAGCAGGGGGAGTGGGAGAGGGAGAAGCAGGCTCTCCTGCAGGAGAATCCAGGGAGTCCAGTGCAGGACTTGATCCCAGGACCCCGGGATCATGACCTGAGTCGAAGGCAGATGCTTAAGGAATGAACCACCCAGGCACCCTGAGGATCAACTTCTTATGGTAACCAAAATTAACATACCTGTTCAAATAATCTAACCTTCTAATTATGCTTTTTTCCTTAGCTAAAAATTTTTCACTAATTTCAACACCTATACTCCATAATATATATATAAAGATGTAAAGTCTATACATAAATATTATATTAATAAGTAACTTTTAATAAATTATAATATATAGATACAACTATTTTATCTGTTTGTGTCTCATCTAAGAAGTCTTATATACATGAACATCCACCAGTGATCTGAAAATCAAGAGATTGGGGCTGGGTTACTCCTGTACTGAACAGAATTATTTTATTTTCTTATCAGGTCTTCTTCACACAGTGATTCTTCTAATTTTTTAGAGACAAGAAAGCAAAGGAGTTAAGGCAAATATTTGCCATGCTTGACAACGTTCTGATGTGCTAACTAATTCCAGTCAGGACAGCCAATGTCAGCTAAATTAATACCATTATGCAAAAAATAAAAGTAGCATCAGGAATACAATTTACTAATTTGCTGATAATGGTTGAACACCAGCCAGTGGGTAGTAACTAATGGCACCACAAACACATATTGACTGAACTATAGTAGATACAATGCAATTTTTTTTTCTTTTCAATTTTATACTTGATGGTAATATATCATCTTTGGGTATTCTTGTTATCACAAATTTTACCACAAATACTATGTTAAAAATTACCTAATACATATATATATGTATGTATAGATAGATAGACAGATAGCTATCCCCTTTGGTGGAGCTCTTAATGCAGCATATGTCTGTTATGCATTAATATTTATACTCTGATCTCTTAATTTTTAAATTTTAAATTCTTTAAAGAACGGTTAATTATTCAAATCCAAATATTAGAATCAATCGTGTAACAGCATTTATTATGCTAACAACATCACTGATGTTGATCTCTTACGTGTAGAGTGCCCGCTATATATGCTGGTCGGAGGTACACTGATGAACAGTGAGTCCTTCAGAGCCCTGACAACCTAGTAAAAAGACAGTATGTAGGCAGATAGGAGGTACACAAAATGATAACTAAAATAACACTGACACCAATACAACAAATAATAAAAGGAAATAATTACAATAAAACAACAAAGTATTACATAGCAAAAGATGAATAGTATGTACTTTTTTAGTGCTTAATCACTTATGTAACATGTTTCCCCCCATTAATTTCATTTAATGCTCATAAATACTCCCTTGAGTTTGATAGTGGTATTACTATTTTATTGATGAAACAAAATAGGTACAGAGAGGCAATAAATATCTAAGAAATAAATAAAAGAAAAAATCAGGGCTGAGAAGGAAAGTAGGCCATAGAAGACAGACTGGACTTAAAATCATTGAGGAGAGGCTGGGGAAAGCATGTGGAGTCAATGGGATGGAAAAGATTAGAGAAAGGAATATGCAGAGCATATCAATGAGCAGATCAGCTTGGCTATAACATGCATATGGAAGAAAAATAGTATATACATGCATAGGAAATCTTCCATACCAAAAATCAGAAAAAAAAACAAACATGTTTCATCATTAGAGAAATGATTACACAAATTATTATGTATTTATGATGGAATTCTAAGAAGTATTAAAAATGATGTGAATGAATATCCAGTCATAGTAATGATGAAAATAATTGACTTTATATAACCATTTTAAAAAAATAACTAATAAGTGCATGTGGTATGAAATCCAGAAAATATGAAACGGTTTATAGTGAAAAGTACTCTCTTTTCAGTATCCATTTCACTCCCAATCTAGAAGCAATGTGAGTGTAGATAACTTATAAAACTCTCTAGATAATCTATGCATATACAGACATATGCATACTTAGGTTTTATACACACATATCCATTTTTATCTACAGATTCTAGTTCTTAAACGTGTTTTTTAAAAAATATAACAATAGATGGGTATTAAGGAAGGCACAAGTTGTAATAAGTACTGGGTATTGTATATAAGTGTTGAATCACTAAATTCTACTCCTGAAACTAATATTACACTGTATGTTAACTCTCTGGAATTTAAATTAAAATTTGAAACTACCAAAAAAAATTAACAATATATTTTAGAAATCGGTTTCATTAATTATATGGAGCTACCATTGTATAGATCCACTATAATTTATTTATGAAGATAAAAATCTTTCCATATTTAAAAGATATTTATGTTTTCTTCTTTAGTGAATGGTTGGCTACAATCCTTACTTAGTTTAATTGGGTCATTGTTTTTTTTCTGTTAATTTTAGAAGCTCTTCTAAAGTTAATTATTCCTTTTTAAGTTTTTATTTAAATTCTTGTTAATTAATATACAGTCTAATATTAATTTCAGATGTACAATATACTGACTCAACACTTCCATACAACACCCAGTGATCATCACAGCAAATGCACTCCTTAATCCCCATCACCTATTTAACCCATCCCCCCCCACCTGCCTCCCCTCTAGTAACAGTTCATTCTTTATAGCTAAAAGTCGGCTTCTTGGTTTGCCTCCCTCTCTTTTCTTTTTCCCCTTTGCTTGTTTGTTTTGTTCCTTAAATTCCACATATGAATGAAATTTTTCTTTCTCTGACTGACTTATTTCGCTTAGCGTAATATTCTCTAGCTCCATCCACTTCATTGCAAATGGAAAGATTTCATTCTTTTTGCTGGCTGAGTAATATTCCATTATATGTATATACTTACCACTTCTTTGTCCATTCAATAGTCAATGAACATTTGGGCTGTTTCCAAAATGTGGCTATTGTAGATAATGTTGCTATAAATATTGGGATGTATGAATCCCTTTGAATTAGTATTTTTGTATTCTTTGGGTAAATACCTAGTAGCGTGATTGTTGGATTAGAGGGTAGTTCTAGTTTTAACTTTTTGAGGAACCTCCATACTGTTTTCCAGAGTGGCTGCACCAGTGTGCATTCCCACCAACAGTGCACCAATGTTCCTTTTCCTCTACATCCTTACCAACACCTGTTGTTTCTTGTGTTTTTGATTTTAGCCATTCTGATAGGTGTGAGGTGGTATCTCATTTTAGGTTTTTTTTTTTTGTCATTGTTGTTGTTTGTAACAATATTTTATTCTTTTTATTGTTGAGTAATATTTTCTTTTATGGACATGCCACAATTTGTTTATCCATTTACCTGTTGATAGACACTGGAGTTGTTTCCAGGGTTTGGCTATTACAAATAAACTTGCTATGAACATTCATGAACAAATCTTTGTACGGAAATATATTATCATTTCTATTAGGTAAAATACCTAGCAGTGGAAAGGCTGAATCATATGGCAGGTGTATAATCAGTATTTTTAATTATAGCCATTCTAATAGAATGTATTAGCATCTCATTGTGATTTGGATTTCATCAATAATAACATTGTACATCTTTTATGTGCTTATTTGCCATTACTATATCTTCTTTTGTGAAGTATTCAAATCTTTGCCCATTTCTTTCTTTCTTTCTTTTTTTATTATGTTATGTTAATCACCATACATTACATCATTAGTTTTTGATGTAGTGTTCCATGATTCATTGTTTGCGTATAACACCCAGTGTTCCATTCAGTACGTGCCCTCTTTAATACCCATCACCAGGCTAACCCATCCCCCCACCCCCCTCCCCTCTAGAACCCTCCGTTTGTTTCTCAGAGTCCATAGTCTCTCATGGTTCGTCTCCCCCTCCGAGTTCTGCCCCTTCATTTTTCCCTTCCTACTATCTTCTTCTTTTTTTTTTTTAACATATAATGTATTATTTGTTTCAGAATTTTGACTTACATTTCCCTGATGGTAAGTGATGTTGAACATATTTTCATGTGTCTGTTGGCCATCTCTATGTCCTCTTTGGAAAAAAATGTCTATTCATGTTTTCTGCCCATTTTTAAATTGTATTATTCATTTTTTGGGTGTTGAGTTTTATAAATCCTTTAGATACTAACCCTTTATCCAATATGTCATTTGCAAATACCTTCTCCCATTCTGTATCAATAGTTTATTTTTGCTTTTGTTTCCCTTGCCTCAGGAGACCTATCTAGAAGGAAGTTGCTACGGCCAATGTCAATGAGGTTACTGCCTGTGTTCTCTAGGATTTTTAATATATTCAGGTCTCACATTTAGGTCTTTAATCCATTTTGAAGTAGTTCTGTGTTTCATATAAGGAAGTGGTCCAGTTTCATTCTTTTAGATGTTGCTGTCCAGTTTGCCCAACCCCATTTGTTGAAGAGACTGTCTTTTTCCCACTGCATATTCTTTCCTGCTTTGTTGAAAATTAATTGACCAGATAGCTGTGGGTTCATTTCTGGGTTTTCTTTTCTGTTCAGTTGTTCTGTGTGTCTATTTTTTGTGCCAGTACCATACTGTTTTGATCACTACAGCTTTGTGACATAATTTGAAGTCTGGAATTGTGAAGTCTGGAGGCAGGTTTGCTTTTTTTTTTTTTTTTTTCCAAGGCTGCTTTGGCTATTCGGGGTCTTTTGTGGTTCCATACAAATTTTAGGATTGTTTGTTCTAGCTCTATGAAAAATGCTGTTAGTATTTTGATACAGACTGCATTAAATCTGTGGGTTGCTTTGGGTAGTAGAGACCTCCTAACAATATTTTTTCTTCCAATCCATGAGCATGGAATATTTTCCCATTTCTTTGTGTTGTCTTCAATTCTTTTTTGTTCTATAGTTTTCAGAGTACAGGTCTTCCATCTCTTTGGGTAGGTTTATTCCTAGGTATCTTATTGTTTTTGGTGCAATTGTAAATGGGATTGATTCCTTAATTTCTCTTTCTGCTGCTTCATTATGTGTATAGAAATACAACAGATTTCTGTACGTTGATTTTGTATCCCTGCCTTTACTGAATTCGGATATCAGTTCTAGCAGTGTTTGGTGGAATCTTTTGGGTTTTCTATATAGAGAATCATGTTATCTGCAAATAGTGAAAGTTTGACTTCTTCCTTGACAATCTGGATGCCTTTTATTTCTTTTTGTTGTCTGATTGCTGAGGCTAGGACTTCCAGTCAAATGTTAAAGAACAGTGGTGAGAGTGGACATCCCTGTCTTGTTCTGACCATGGAGGAAAAGCTCTGTTTTTCCTCATTGAGGATGATGTTAGCTGTGGGTTTTTCATAGATGGACTTTATTATGTTGAGGTATGGTCCCTGTGAAACTAGGGTTTTTATCATGGATGGATGTTTCACTTAGTCAAATGCTTTTTCTGCATCTATTAAAATGATCATGTCATTCTTGTCCTTTCTTTTATTAATGTGTTGTATCACAATGACTGATTTGTGAATATTGAACCACACTTGCAGCCCAGAAATAAATCCTACTTGATTGTGGTAAATGATTTTTTAATGTATTGTTGGGTTCGGTTTGCTAGTATTTTATTGAGAATTTTTGCATCTATGTTCATCAGGGATATTGGCCTGTAGTTCTCTTTTTTAGTGGTGTCTTTATCTGGTTTTGGTATCAGAGTAATTCTATCCTCACAGAATGAATTTGGAAGTTTTTCTTTCTTTTCTATTTTTTGGAATAGTTTGAGAAGAATAGGTATTAATTCTTCTTTAAATGTTTGGTAGAATTTGCTGTCAAGCCATCTGTCCCTGACATTTTTTTGTTGGGAGTTTTTTTGATGATTAATTCAATGTTTTTGCTGACTATCAGTCTTTTCAAGTTTTCTATTTCTTCCTGTTTCACTTTTGATAGTTTATATTTTTCTAGGAATTTATCCATTTCTTCCAGGTTGCCCAATTTGTTAGCATATAGTTTTTCATAATCTCTTATGATCCTTTGTATTTCTGTGGTGTTGGTTGTTATTTCTCCTCTCTCATTTGTGATTTTATTTATTTGGGTCCTTTCTCTTTTCTTTTTGATAAGTCTGGCTAGAGGTTTATCAATTTTATTAAATTTTGAAAGAACCAGCTCCTGGTTTCATTGATCTGTTCGATTGTTGTTTTAGTTTCTTTATCATTTATTTCTTCTCTAATCTGTATTATTTCCTTCCTTCTGCTGGCTTTAGGCTTCATTTGTTGTTCTTTTTCTAGCTCCCTTAGCTGTAAGGTTATGTTGTTTATTTGAGATTTTTCTTTTCTCTTGAGAAAGGCTTGTATTGTTATATACTTCCCTCTTAGGACCACTTTTGCTTATCCCAAAGGTTTTGGACTGTTGTGTTTTCATTTTCACTTGTTTTCATTTTTTTTTTTTATTTCTTCTTTGATTTCCCTGCTGACCCATTCATTGTTTAGTAGCATATTGTTTAACCTCCACGTATTTTTGGTCCTTCCAGATAGTTGACTTCTACTTTCATAACGCTATGGTCAGAAAAGGTGAATGGTGCGCTTTTAATCTTTTTGTATTTGGTGACTCCTGTTTTGTGACCTAATATGTGATCTATTCTGGAGAATGTTCTATGTGCACTTGAAAAGAATGTGTAGGGCGCCTGGGTGGCTCAGATGGTTAAGTGTCTGCCTTCGGCTCAGGTCATGATCCCAGGGTCCGGGGATCGAGTCCCGCATCGGGCTCTCTGCTCCTTGGGAGCCTGCTTCTCCCTCTGCCTCTCTCCCTCTGTCTCTCATGAATAAATAAATAAAATCTTAAAAAAAAGAAAAGAAAAGAATGTGTATTCTGCTGTTTTAGGATGGAATGTTCTGCTTATATCTGTTAAGTCCATCTGGTCCAGTGTGTCATTCAGAGCCATTGTTTCCTTGTTTATTTTCTGTTTAGGTGATCTGTCCATCAGTGTAAGTGGGGTGTTAAAGTCCCCTAGTATTATTGTGTTATTATCAATTTGTTCCTTTATGTTTCCTATTGTTCTATATATTTGGGTGTTCTCATGTTAGGCACATAAATATTTCCCATAATCATCCATGTTACAATTTTTATTTTACAATTTCATCTTTTATCCTGACCATATTTACGATATTTGTGCTCTGTAGTTATGTTTTATTTTTGTGTGGTTGAGTTAATCAACTTTTTTCTAGTATCACATAAATTATTTCATATTTTCTTCTAGTGCTTTTATAATTTCATATGCTACATTTACATCTTTCATCATTTAACATTTTAAAAACAATAAAGGCAGGAGGGAGGGATACTCTGTAGTTATCTGAATATTATCTGTTGAAAAGTCTATCATTTCCCTCATGACATGAAATGCCTTCATCATATAGTAAATTGACATAATTTTAAGTATATCTCTGGAAGCTCTCTTCTATTCATTAATCTGTGTGAGTATTCCTTACCTGTCATTACCTAATTTTTAAAATGTATAACTGTTTAATTTACTCTCAATCGCTATCAGTCACTATAACCAATGATCACATTGGCTGACCACCCATTATTACTTATGTTAATTTTCCAAAAATTTCCTAGGACACACAGAATGACTTAATATGCAAAGGTTAACAGAACAATGTGCTATCCCCACTGCTATAACTGATTGAAAAGGTACAAGTGATACTTATTTTCTCCATCCTCTATCACTGGTTTTGTACTTTTCGCACCACTGGCTAGAACTTCAGTCTAGATGGCTTGATTTGTAAGGATTTGGACCTCCTATTTGTTTTAATGTTGTCAGTTTGGGTTTATTACAGTTGCCCACTAGATTTATCAGTAGGCATGAAAACACCAAGAGATGTTCCAGTGACCTCCTGGGTTCTAGTTAGATTCCTGTATTCCCACACTGTGTGGCAGTAACCCCTCCTTAAGGTATTTAGGATCATCCAATGCTATGGTCATGTCCTTCTTGGCCTCCTGTTCCACTGGTATGAGATAACCTGAAAAGCTTTAGCCTTAATAGAACTCTTACTGTGTTCAGAGAGAATCTTTTCCTTGTTGCCTCTCTTCCGCAATCCCATTTGCCACTATGCCTTCTAGTCCAGCAGAAGCTAAGTTTGTAGGGTCAGGGAGCAGAAATTCCACAAAATCATCACTGGATGAGGTGATGCTGTGAACCCATCCTACTTACCCTCCTTGTTTTTGGACTCAGGTCATCTGGGTATTGGGGTCCTAGCACCGCATATCAGGTATTAGCCCAGTACATATATGTCTCATCTAGAGGATGCCTTAAGCTGTTGCTCTGGGTTTTTTTTTTAATAGGTGTTGCAAAATTCTATGAGGCTAGCAGCTTCCAAGCTGGCATATTGTATGGCAGGACCAGTGAATCCCACACTCAGGCCCTCAGTGTCCTATCCTCTCCCTTAGAGTGGGCCAGTTGGTCTGAGGTTATGTTATGAAGGATCATACATAAGTAAATCAGACCCTTCCTAAGTTTTTGAGTTGTATTCTTAGTAGAGGCACTTTAGGCAGGAAAGGCAAACTCATATCCAGAGATTACTTCAATTCTGGAAGAGATAATTGTTGCTCCTCCAAGGTGAGGGTGGTGCAGTGTGATCAACATGCCATAAAGTGAATGGCTGGGCCTCATTAGGGGTATTGCCATATATAAGGTTTGGCATTTTTTTCTGCTGCTTACAGATTGGGAATTCCCACAGTTGCAGTGGGTAGCTCAGCATCTTTGATGGAAATTTTGTTCTTTCGTTTGCCATCAACCTAAGGTTATCCCGTGGGAGATTAACTCCCTCACATATCCAGGCTTGCACAAGCAACAGAAAGACTGAATGGGTAGGTTCATGGAGGTGTCCCACATGGTGGTGGCAGGGAAGCTCCAGGTCAGAAAAAGAGACAAACTGAGTAGAGAGGGAGCGAGATATTGTCAGGTTACATCTACATGCAGCCGATTCCTGCAGCAATGGCCATAGCAAAAAGTTGGACTGAAAGGATGTGAAGCAGGACAAGTGAATCATTTCTGATCCTAAGACCATCTTCAGCAGACTAGTCTTTGGGGATGTTATTTTGCTTTTGGTAAAATCAAATAGAGCATGAATGTAGAAGAATACCTCAAATACCAGGACTAGGAATTAGTCTCTTTACATCTAGGCAGGACTAAGGAGAGAAAGCCTCTACTTTTGAATAGCAAATATTGTATACTCCTCAATAAACATCAGGTATGAATATTTTAGTGTATGAATCAGTGTATGAATATTTTAAGGTCCTTGATACAGATCACTGAATGGTTTTAAAACATTACAGCTAGAGAGTATAATGCTAAGTGAAATAAGTCAGTTAGAGAAAAACAAATACCATATGATTTCACTCATGTGAAATTTAAGAAACAAAACAAACAAGCAAAAAAAAAAAAAAAAAGCAAAGGGGGAAAAAGCGAGAGCGAGCGAGAGAGAGGGAAACCAAGAAACAGACTCTTAACTATAGAGCACAAACTGATGATCACCAGAGGGAAGGTGGGAGGGGAGGGATGGGTGAAATAGGTGAAGAGGATTAAGAAAGCACAGGGTGATATGTGGACATGTTGAATCACTATATTGTACACCTGAAACTAATATAACACTATATGTTAACTATACTGGAATTAAAATTTAAAAATTTAATAAAACAACAATAAAAACCCAAAACAAAACAACAACAAAAAACATTACCAAAATGTATTGTGTAAGAGAATCCATTTTACTGTATCTTCAACAAAAATGGGAAGGAAAATATTTAGTCTCACATTTTAACAGCTGAAAAATAGCATTATATTTTAAATTTGCAATTCTTTGATTACTAGTATGGTTGTATTTTTAAAATATATATAAACATATTCTTCTCTGGGTGACCAGTTCAAAGCATTTGCCCATTTTTAAATTGCACCTTTTTATATCTAGGAACTCTTTATATATTAAGAAGACTTTTTGTCCTTCATACACATTGCAAATAATTTCCCACTTTTTCTTTGCCCTCTAATATGAATCATGATTTTAAATATTCAACTCCTCCCTGTTTTTCCTGGTTTTTTGTTGTTGTTGTTGTTGTTAAAAACTGACATTTGAGTAATCTTTTTCAAGTACAGCATTTTGGGGTTTTTGTCAGGCTTGTTACTGAATGCTAAAAAAAAAAGTCTTCCAGTCACAGTTAGTTGTCACTTGTCTCTACTTATCTGTTATAATCTCCACTGGTAAAACATCATTTTTTATTTTTATAGTTAATGATAGAAATGGAAAGAGCTTAAAATTTGCTCTGTGGAGCAAAGAGATGATCAAATTACATTTTTTATTATAACTTATCTTCTCTTTTTTTTTTTTTAAAGATTTTATTTATTTATCTGAGACAGAGAGAATGAGAGAGACAGAGAGTACATGAGAGGGGGGAGGGTCAGAGGGAGAAGCAGGCTCCCTGCGGAGCAAGGAGCCCGATGCGGGACTCGATCCCGGGACTCCAGGATCATGACCTGAGCCGAAGGCAGTTGCCCAACCAACTGAGCCACCCAGGCGCCCATAACTTATCTTCTCTTAGTGGCTCAAAACAATTTTATTTATTCCTCACCTTGAGTAACATGGAATACCTTAAAATCTTAGATCTTTGTTTTTCACACTTTGCGGATAGCATCTCATACATGCTTGCAGAATCTCTGGCCTCATTCCAGATATACTAAATTAGGATCCACATTTTAACATGGTCCCCTAGCAATTCATCTGTCCATTTTGAGAAACATCATTTTAAGTCCTGCAGTCTATTTTCAGGGAGACATAAAACCAATTCATTTATCAATTTTCTGGATTACAAAATTCATAAAAATTGAAGTTGTAGAATGTCATAACAGAAATCTGTATTACTTGTTTTCACTCCCATCCCAAGATTTTAATTTTAAATAGTTAAACAGATGAGTTGGCATCTGAGCTGTAGAAAATTTTCATTTTTGATAATCATCATTAAACTTAGAGATTTTTAGCACTATATAGAATAGTCGATCTGTAGGCAAAGAAATAATTATGAAAATAATCTCTGTACTTCCAGATATAGTGACAGCCATGACTTTTTGTTTTTAAAGAAGAAAATTAGAGGAAGGAGGAAGAAATTATCATATAAAGTTGTATCATAATTACACTCATTAATTCATTAACACATGTATTTACTATGTCTTTGTGTACAGGGCACTATGCTAGGTGCTTTTGGGGATAATCCAAGAATAACCAGGAGAAATAGGATAATATCATGATTATCAATAGCAAGTACTCTTTGAATGCTTGCAATTTGCAGGGTATTTTCCTGGTCGTTTGTACTCTGCAATCCTCACAGACATCCTTTGAGGTTTGCACTATTATTATCACAGTCATATAAAATTAACATCCAAGCCTAGGAAAATGAAGCAAACTTTTCAAAGGTCACACAGCTAGTGACTAGTGGGGGTAGAATTTCAACCACGCTTGCCTGAATTCCTAGCTTTACGACACATAGCTGAGTACCTGCTCTGAGTCTATCAGTAGATGGCAGTTTGAAAATTTGATGAAATCATTCACTCCCATTTCAGATTTCTTCCCTTTCAAGTTTCAGGTAAGGAACTTGAGCATTTTTTTCATTAGTACGCGTGCTGCATGCCCAACTTATTTCTAGTCTCTTTGAAAAGGCAGAGGGAATACATTTATGATGGCATAAAGCTGTGTATTTTCACCTTGGGGCAGCTGAGAGATACATTATAAATGAACAGGGTGAGCAGCACTGGACAGAATATGCAGGCTTCCTACTTTTTCCCTTCCCAAGCAAAACTGTGGATAAGAACTTGTTTACCTTGTAAAGGGCACAAACCATTATATGGTATTGAAAGTAAGACTTGTTATTTCAGAGAAGAATAAAATGATTTACTAAGAGAGGATGGAACACTCTTGTGTGTGTGTTTGCACATACATGCGAGAAGTTATATAAAGTCTTTTTCTTGCTGTTATTTTCCAAACGTGTAGTAGAATAAATATAACTATGGAGAACATTTAAATAAATTTGGTTAAACACGCAAACACTGTGCAATCCCAGCCTAGATGTAGAATTACCTCTGGTTTACTCTGATTCTGTGAAATTCCAATTCTTTGTTCTAAACAAGATATACGATAAGGGTGCAGAGTATTCGCAATACAAATTTTACTAATTACATGTAGATTATTTCTAAAGGCATGAGACATTTTCTTTCAAGTTCTAGTAGTGGGAAGGATGTGAAAGTATCGCAGCAATTGACTTCGTGCCAGAAAAACTCCAATTGAGTCACTCTCCTTAATTGCTTAATTTAAATGATTTCTCCACAGTAGTTTCATAAATATGGTGTTGAGTCTTTTTTTTTTAAGGATGAAAACAAATTTTAATGGCCTATTCTAGTTTCACAAATTAGGATAAAGAGACTGTAACCGGCCTCGTGCAATAATAACATTCAGTGGTATTACTTTAGAACAAACATTCTCGATGGGAGCAATATTTTCCTCCATGGGGCAAAAATTGGTTCTTGGGGAGGAAAAAACCAACTTACTCTTTCTGTGTCTAAATCACAGATATGCAGACAGTACATCAACAAAGATATAGTATATCTCTGGTGTTAAAATTTCACGGGAAGTCGTTAGGGAACAAATGTCTAAAAGGTAATAATAATAATTTTTTAAAAGGTAGAGAAACATGGCTTTCAAGCAATCCTCCTCTCTATCTCAGGGCAGCAAGTCCCTTCCATATTACTGTCACTAAGTTGAAGAGTACATATTATGTTCCTTCATAGCAGTGTCCCTCCTGAAAGCCAACTATAAAATATATCACCTGCTGCTGTCTCTAGTGAGGATCTGGATACAAAATTACTATCAATAGGGAACCCACTGGCTTCCATTTCCTATGTCCTGTATGCTTTTCAGCTTCTTATTAAGGTGATTGAGTGTGTTCCATGACAAGATGCCAAAATGGGTGAGCCCCATGCATCAGAGAAAAGACACTAAGGTCCACAGTGAGACCCTGAATACATTATTATCCATGACTGACCTTTAGATGTGCACCATTATTTTCAAATACTCCAATCAAGTATGAGAGAATTAAGAGAAAGATCTCCATCTCCCACTCCCCCTGCTTGTGTTCCTGCTCTCGCTCTCGCTCTCTCTGTCAAATAAATAAATGAAATCTTAAAAAAAAATTAAGAGAAAGAGACTTGACTTACTTCTCAGTAGCACTCAGCATGTTGTAGAACTCGAGAATTTTATGTAGGGCCTGCACAAAATCATGAGATTTTTTTTCCACTAATTTCCTCCTCTGGCTTTATTATATATACCCTGCTGTGATCCCTCTGTGCATCCTTCATCACAGAAACCACCTCCCTATAATTATCAAAGGATCTCATATTATTTTATTATAACATATGAATTTTATGCAATATTCCATCTTTCCAAAAGATATGGGCGTTATGCTATTTGCCTCTAATTAATTATGAAATAAAGAGTGTTTTTTTGTGAAAAATATTTCAGACATTACGAAGTATATAAAGAAAATGTTTTAGGGGAGATCTCCGAGTACCCCCAAAATAATTTCATGTAGACTACTGTCTATTCTCTACTGTGCTTAAGTGTAATTTCAAGCTTGCTTTTAAGAA
This sequence comes from Leptonychotes weddellii, assembly GCF_054177405.1. NCBI lineage: Eukaryota > Metazoa > Chordata > Mammalia > Carnivora > Phocidae > Leptonychotes > Leptonychotes weddellii. The sequence goes on along the minus strand of NC_138380.1, from coordinate 74,404,499 downwards.
TTCTTTATCTAGCTGACAGTCTAAAAGCCAGGAATTATTAAAGATAAAATAGCACATTTTCCTTTTTTCCCATCTTCTTGAAGAGGGATTTTATAATTCATAATTTATCCCAATCAGTGGAGAGTTAGGGCCTAAACTCTAGGCAACTCCATTCTTTTATTTTTAATTTTGATAAATAACAAGTTGGTGTAACCCCTGTTCTTCATTAACATGCAGATTAAGAAATTAATAGAGGAAGGAAGCCCTTCTTATGTGTGAGAACTGAGGCACAGAAGCCTGTTTTCCTTTCTAAATCTTCATTTCTTTATTAGCCTTCTTGTTCTTTCCCTTATGTGTTACTTTCAATTGTCTAATCACTGGTCCAATGTTACTAATATCCCCAGTCTTCCTTTTCCTAGGGCTCATAATCATAGTGCATTTCCGGAAACATGATAACAATTTTCAACCAATCAAAATGCTTTATTGCTCTGTCTCCCATAGCATGATGATGAGACCTTTAGAAGACTGACTCTCTGAAGACTGTTTTTTGAAGCTATTTCCTTACCATTAAAATTCAAACCGTATTCTACCTAATGACTTCTCGGAAATTTATAAAGGAGGAGATGCATCAAATCACATTATTATGCCAAAGAGAGATGTAACACCCATGTCATAGGCTAATTATGGTATAATATACATTATTGCCTGTTGTAATTTTGCCATCACAAATTCAAATCTTAGACATCTGAATCTATATAATTGCAAGCCATGGTAAAATGGCATCTTTGGTATTTATTTGATCTCATTGAACTTGTTCACAAAATATCATGTAGCTAAAAAGTGAATTTACAGTTTTATTGTAACTGAATATTGAAGAATTTAAAAGTTCTATATTAAAGGGAGACTTTATGACTATACAGAGATATAATCTTCCTGAAAAATCAGTATAACAAAGTATTCATATATGTTTTGTTAAAGGGGAGGTTGCTATGGGTGCCCTCTACCCCATATGTTAAACAAATAATTCAATACCATTAAGTTAATGAAGGTACTATTTTTAATTTTATTTTTTAAAAAATAATTTATTTTAGTTAAGCTAGTTTATCTTTATTAGGTAACAAAACATCAGAGGATTATATTTCATGAATGAAAAATCCCTATGTTTTTATGTAGTCCTTTTTTTTCCTGGAAATTTTTATTCTAAATAATTATACTTGCAATTGTTTATTCTTTTTATAAAAAACATTCAATAATACATAGGCTATGGGTCTAGTTTCTAGTAAGTATAGTGATTTTCTGTGGTATTATAGGATTATATATTAGCAAATGTTAATTATCACTTATAATGTGCTAATTGTGTATGTGAAAGTTAATACAATGGAGTTTCCTACTCTAGGGAGTTTACAATATCTATAGAGAGTAAAACAAAAATCTAAGGAGCAGGCAGATTTGGACAATTTGGGGCTTGAGTCAAGTTTTGAAGGAGTTTTGACATATAAAGAAGATGGGGGAAAGCAATGGGGTATTCATCCAGGTAGAAGCACTGGCAGAAGAGAAGGCTTAGAGATTTGGAAGAGCTTGATACATTGCAAGAAATGCAAGGTTTTTTTTATGATTGATGTGAAGATTGTGTTGTAGGACACTCAATGTTAAAGGATAGGCACAAAAAAAAATGGACCAGACCCAACAATAAAAGACATAATGTATTAAACCAACTGTTCACATTTTGGTCTTAGGATCCCTTTACTGAAGATTCCAAAGAGATTTTGGTTATACGGGTTATGTATCCTTTGATACTTACACCATGTTCGAATTTAAGCTAGGAAATTTAAAAAATATTAATTAATTAATTGGAAAGTAAGAAGAACCCTGTTACTTTTACAATAACATTTTTATGAAAAATAATTATATTTCCCCAAACAAAAACCTAATGAGATAATTTTACATTTTTGCAAATCTCTTTAATATCTGGCTTTAGAGAAGACAGCTGGATTCTCATACATGTTTCTGCATTTAGCATCTTATTTTGACTGAAATAATGAAGAAAATCTAACCTTGCAAGATAAATATTTGGAAACAGAAAGAGTCTCTTAGTAGCCTTTTCAGATAATTATGGATATTTGTTTTTGGAACTTCAGCAAAACTTAAGGAGTGGATGGGAAGACTTAATATTGTTAAGATGGCAATATTCCCCAAATTAATCTACAGATTCAACTCAATTCCTATCAGAATCACAGCTGGCTTCTTTGTAAAAATTGACAAGCTGTTTCTAAGATTCGCATCAAATTGCAAGGAACTCGAAGTAGCCAAAATAATCTTGAGAAATAAAGTTGGAAGACTCCCACTTCTTGAGTTCAAACCTTACTACAAAGTAACAGTAATAAAGATAGTGTGGTCCTGGTATAAGGTAGGCATGTAAGTCAATGAAATTGATTTGAGAGTCCAGACAGAAGCCCGTGTGTCTATGGTCAACTGATTTTCAACAAGAGTGTCAAGGTCATTCAGTGAGAGAAAGGATAGCCTTTTCAACAAATAGTGCTGGGACAAGTGGATAGCCACATACAAAAGAATGAAATTGGACTCTTATGTCATACTATATACAAAAAATTAACTCGATATGGATCAAAGACATAAATTTAAGATCTAACCTAAAAAGTCTAAAAAAATTAAGGGTAAAATTTCGTAACTTTGGGTTTGCCATGGATTCATATATATGACATCAAAAGCATAAGCAACACAAGAAAAACAAAATATTAGACTTTGAAGATTGAAAACTTTTGTTCTTTGAAGGACACTACCAAGAAAGTAAAAAGATAAGCCACACAGGGGGAGAAATCTTTGCAAATTATGTATCTAATAAGGGAATTGAATCTAGAATCTATAAAGAACTCTTACAACTAAATAATAAAAGAGAAACTAACGATTTAAAAATGGGCAAAGTAGGTGATTCTGGTCCAAGATGGCAATATAGGAAGACCCTGGACTCACCTCCTCCATGGAGCACTCCAAATTATACCTATTAATAGAAAAATCCTTCCTGAAGAAGAACTGAGGGACTGAGGGCTGACTGAAGAGTTTTGAACAGCCAAAGATAGAGAGAACAGTAGAACAGCAAGAGAGACTTATACATGAAATGTCTCAGTATTTATCTATATCTATATATACCATGTATATACACCATGCATATATATATGCATATAAAATAAATAAATAAATGAATAAATAGAAAATGGGCAAATGATTTGAATAGACAGGTCTCCAAAGAAGATAGAGGAAATGATCATAAATACATAAAAAGATTATTGGCATCATTAGTCATCAGGGAAATTAAAATCAAAATCACAGTGAGATATTCCTTCACATCCAATAGGATACATAACAACAAGTTCTGATGACAATGTGGAGAATCATATACTGCTTGTGGCAATCTAAAATGATGCAGCCACTTTAAAAAACAGTCTGTGTTTCCCCAAGTACTTATACATCGAGTTACCACATGAATCAGCAATCCACTCCTGGTGACATACCCACGAGAAATGAAAACACATGTCTATACAAAAACTTGTGTATGAATGTTTATCGCAACATTATTCATGATATCTGAAAGGTAGAAATAATCCACATGTCCATCAATGTACGAAGGGATAAAAAAATGTGGTCTATTTATATAATGGAATATTATTTGGCCATAAAAGGGAATGAAGTACTGACGCATGCCACAACATGGATGAATCTTGAAAACATTGTACTAAGTGAAAAAAAGTCAGATTACAAAAGGTCAAGTATTGTCTGGTTCCATTTATATGAAATGTCTACAACAAGCAAATCCTTTGACACAGAAAGTACATTAGTGATTGCTTAGGGCTGGGGTAGATGGGACAATAGGGAGATGATCGTCATAGGGTATGAGATTCCTTTTTGTGCTCATGAAAATATTCTAAAATTGGGGAGGTGGTTTCACATATCTGGGAATGTACTAAAAGCCATTGAACTGTACACTTAAATGTTTGAATTGTATTGTATATGAATTATATCTGTGAATAAATCTGTTTTTACATAAAAGCTAACAAGTGTAGTTTCTTAAAGGTTAGATGCAATGTAGAATCCAAAAAGACTTCAATAAACATTTCTTTTTGACATAAAACCCGTTGGTTTATCTAGAACACTGAATGGGTCTTTTACCTATGCATGATTTTGATCTTGCAGATATCTCAAAAGATCAAATGTCCTTAGAGTACAGTTGGGGAACTGCTGTGCTAGGTTACAGAGTTTGAAATTCAGAGGGGCACAATCCAGTTTAAAAAAAAAGAAAGAAAGAAAGGAAAGCCCTCTCTTGAATCTGGTGAGCTTTTGGAGTAAACTCTCTCTGGTTAGGTTCAAAATAGTGTACAAACATTTTTAATTTTTAAGATTTTTTTAAAGATTTTATTTATTTATTTGAGAGAGAGAGTGTGTGTGAAAGAGAGCACAAGCAGGGACAGAGGGAGAAGGAGAAGCAGGCTCCCCAGTGAGCAGGGAGCCCAACGCAGGGCTCAATCTCAGGACCCCAGGCTCATGACCTGAGCTGAAGGCAGACACTTAACCGACTGAGCCGCACAGGCGCCCCTGTACAAACATTTTTTAGATAGAGTACATAAACATTTACATTTCTTTCGGTCTAATAATAACAGTGACAAATGTACACGACACTCAGGCCAAGTAAGGAAACTCATGAGGCTGGAAAGAAAAATTTTGGGGAAAAATAATTGTATGCTTTTATAGAAATTATGAGGGCCCACATGAGATGAAGCATTCAATAATAGGAGGGAGCTGAGTATAATTAGTTTTGGAAATCTGACTCTGACGAGTATAATTCCGTGGGCGGAGCCCAGGAAGCTCCAAGTTCATGTTCACTAAGCACAGGAAAAATACCTTCTCAAGAAATGAAAGAATGGTTTGGGGACCAAGTGAGTAGCCCTGTCAGAAATGAATGTTTTTTTCTTACCCAATAAGTAGAAATAAATAGTTCTTACTTATAGCCAAGCTTAAATTAAGGGTGAATTTTGGACAACTTGTAATATAGTAAGTTATCTATTTTTAGTCATGAGACCAATAAAAGTGGAAATAAAAAAATAGCATATGAATACATTTTCCTGGAGCAGACACAGCAAGAGATGAGGGTTATAAAGAAGAGATGAGGTAGGCATTGTATGCCAAGGCTTGATCACTCAAGGGGCAAATTCCCCCAACTAGGAACCTAGCGTCCTAGATGGCATGGAATTATTCCTACACTCTTCTGTTTTATTAGGTCATTTTTGATCATATTTATTCACTCTTCCAAGTCACTCTATATTACTCAAGACTAGACCTTCAAAGTACGTTCAAACTTATCGCTAGTTTATGTGCTTGTTTGATCCTGGCACAAATAACTTAAAGGCAAATTTAGATTTTCATCTTGTCACTTGAATTTGTTTCTTAATGAGTCATTCTTTCAACAAATATTTATGGACTATTTACGGAGTGTTACTATAAACAGCCAACTTGCTCTTCTTCCCTTAGCAAAACACAGTTGTAAAACTTTTATCTTAGGGTGACGCTATAAACGTGTAGCTATCCATACCACAAATAGTTATGCACCACAGTTTTTAACTTCAAAGAAATAATTGCTGCATAACAAAGGGTACTTTATTGAAAAGGGGCAGGACACTGACCTCTTTCAAGAACACATTGATTCCTGTAAAATTAACTTTTGCCATGAGATCAGCTGTTTTGGATCACATTACAGGAAGGCTTAATTATTCATTAATCAAAACTATTTATTGTATAAAGCTCTCACTTATAAAACAGAGGGTCAGAGCTTGGGCCTGAAGTCTAACATACAGCCTTTCAAAATTGATTCATATTCACTTTAGTTTTTCCGGGTAAAGGAATATGATTTTGTGATGTTGAACAATATTCTTTAGCTTCTATAGGTCTTAATTTCTTATTTGAACTCCATATTTTAGCTTTCATGATTCAAGAGCTCGATTAACCAACTCTAAAGTTTGCTGCCAGCTTTTATATTTGATACTTCTGCTGTCAAAGTGGAGACTCAATTTTTTAATTCAAACAACAAAAACAAAGGACAGGTGAAATGTGTTTTTCTGAAATGAAATACTGTCCTTCTTTGAACGGTAAACTTATTAAGGAAGCGATTGAACGTGCTATTGTAGTCAAGATGTATTACTCTTGCTGAGAACACCCCAATAGTGCAATTTCTGTTTTTTTAATGGATTTTTTTTTAGAAGTGTGCATTTGGTTTACTTATTTACGGGGTCAGGTAATATTTGAGTGACTCCGTAAAAGGTTTTGATATCAAGATTTTAATAAAAAGGAAATAGAGATACAAGAAATCAGATGAGTTTTTCTTTGGTTTACGAAGTCAAAACTTGAAAAAAGAGAACTACAAAACAAGCGTGACTGGTAAGATGACAGACAGAACTATAGACGCCAAACAACAGTAGTGACTGAAGGAGTGAACAGCGCCGTAAAGTTCTCTATGCCCCTTTTATTTGTATATTTGATCAATGCCCATTATTTTGCGTAAAGATGCAAAATGGAGGGGTGCCTGGGTGGCTTTGACAGTTAAGCGTCTGCCTTCAGCTCAGGTCATGATCCCAGGGCCCTGGGATTTGAGTCCCACATTGGGCTCCCTGCTCAGTGGGGAGCCTGCTTCTCCCTCTGCCTCTGCCTCTCTCCCCTGCTCATGTTCTCTCTCTCTTTCTCTCTCAAATGACTAAATAAAATCTTAAAAAAAAAAAAAAGATGCAAAATGGAACACAAACCAGAGCCATAAAATCATGGAATTCGCATATGAAATCTCTCAATCTTAATAACAGGAACCCTGGACTAATTACATCTCTTTGTCCACATTTTACTCAGATAAATTTATGGAATTTTAAATTCTCTTATACAGACATGCAATTTTACAGACCTCATTAGGTGGTGTCCAGCATGGTGCCATTTTGAATTTCTTTTCTAATAAGAGATTTTGTCTTTATTATTTTTATTGTAAGAAAGAAATGATTATAAAATGATCTGAATTAATAAATTGCTAGGTAGCAACTACGTTATTTATATCTTTTAAATATTGTTTTGTCGCTTAAGGAGGAAACACTACTATCTCAGTTCTTTCTTCCTGTTTTCCCATTAAATGATTAGATTCGCCTTTACCCACGCGCTTATCAATGGCGTGGTGAGTTATCGTCTAGACTAGTTAGTGAGATTAAACATTGAAACCGTGGAACCACAGCAGATGCAACTCTTTCTGGCAGCTGATGCTGCCAGAAAATACCTTCAAGGTTGGTCCATAAATAGTCAACCTTTTTCCTGCATGGTCTTTAATAGCAGCTTAAAATGGATCTTTAGAATGACCTGTGGATTGTCTAACAGGAAATTTTAACCAAGTCATTAATAGCTAATGATGTGAACTGCAGGCAACTATCCATGATCGGTTGTAGGAATAGGAGGAGAAGGCCAGATCAGAGCAAGGGTATGTGGCAGCTTTTACTGCTATAACTTCTCACTTCTTGCTTTCATACGTTATTCCGATGCTAGACATAGCTTACTGGGTCAATGACTTTTCTTCTGATTTGTTTATACACACAGGCATATGTATGAATGTAACGATTTATATTTATATATGATTTCTAATCAACAGTTTTGATTTTATAGTTGTTCTTTTTGTGTGGTTTGTATTATTTTAAATAAATATAAAATACCCTAAATATTCTTTTTTTTCTTCTTGAGGCACGCAAATATTTGTTTAAATGTACACTACTAAGAATTATATATTTGATAAACAACTTGTATTCGAATGTATAGAGAGCTCTCAAAACTCAATCATAAGAAGACAAATAATAAAAATAGTCAAAAGTTTTGAAAAGATACTTCACCAAAGAAAGTAAATAAGCACATGAAAGTATGCTCTCTATCCTTAACCACTGAGGAAATGTGTATTAAAACCACGAGATATCACTGTCATCTACTAGCATGTTTTAAATTTTAAAGTTTGATCAAGTGTTGGAGAGTATGTGGAGGAAATGGAACCTACATACAGTGCTGGTGGGGATATAAAATAGTATGGCCACTTTGCAAAACAGTTTGTCGGTTTCTTAAAAATATTAAACATACACCTACTATATGATCCAGTCATATAGGTCCTAGGTATTTAACCCAAGAGAAAGAAAAGCTTATGTCTATAAATACACTTGTACAAGAATGTTCATAGCATCTTTATTTTTTATAATCCCAAACTGGAAACAACCCAAATATCCATCAACAGGTGAGTGCATAAAGCAAATCATACAATGGAATACTATTCAGCAATAAAAAGGAATAAATTATTGATACATATAAGAGTTTGGATTAATCCAAGAGTGATGATTTCAAATGAAAGCCTCAATTGTGTGCACTGTACGATTTTGTTTATATAAAATTCCGGAAAATGCAAATGAATCTATATAAAGCAAGTCATTGGTTGCTTGAGGGCAGGGGTGATGAATTACAAAGGGGTACTAGGACTTTGAGGGTGACAATATATTCATTAACTTGATTTTGTTGATGATTTCATGGATAATTCTACAGGTCACAACTCATTAAATTGTATACTCCCCACTGTCCAAGTTATGATGTCGGTTATACCTTAATAAAGCTTTTTAAAAATGTATGCTTCTTAATCCCACAAAAATGTATTCTTATGAATTAACGCATCTAGACAATCAATCAAAGACCTGGATCAGAGGCTCTCATGTTTAGACTTTGTCCTCAGGTTGATTTGTACCAAGCCTAATTTAGAGATGTGTCCCCCTCCTACCCTTCTCCTTCCCTTTTTCTTCCTCTTTCTGCCTTTCTTGTCTTCCTGTTTCTTCTTATCCCTCTACTCCTCCTCTTCTTTTCTCCTCCCCTGCCTTCTCCTTCTTCTCCTTTTTAATCTAAAACACTTCCAGCTTAACTTCTCATATATCCCTTTGTGACATTTCCTCCCTCCTTCCCCCCCTCTCTTCCTTCCTTTCTTCCTTCCTTGCTTCCTTCCTTTTTCTAGCCACTGGCCCAGAGGCTTTGGTGGCTGATGAGGATGGGGAGCCACAGGAACTCTCATTCATTGCTGGTGGGAATGCAAAATGGTATAACCATTTTGGAAAACAGTTGGATGGTCTCCTACAAAACTAAACATACTCTTATTAGAAGATGCAGCAACCATGCTCCTTAGCATTACCCAAAGGAGTTGAAACTTACAACCATACAAAAACCTGCACATAGATGTTAGAGCAGTTTTATTCCTAATTGCCAAAACTTGGAAGCAACAAAATGTCCTCCTATAGGTGAACGGATAAACTGTAGAATATTATTCAGACAATGGAATATTCAGACAATGGAATATTATCCAATGCTAAAAAGAAATGAGCTATGAAGCCATGAAAAGACATGTAGGAACCTTAAATACAAATTACTAAGTGAAAGTAGCCAATCTAAAAATGCTATGTCTTGGGACGCCTGAGTGGCTCAGTCGTTAAGCATCTGTCTTCAGCTCAGGTCATGATCTCAGGGTCCTGGGATCGAACCCCACATCGGGCTCCCTGATCAGCAGGAAGCCTGCTTCTCCCTCTCCCACTCCCCCTGCTTGTGTTCCCTCTCTCGCTGTCTCTCTCTGTCAAATAAATAAATAAAATCTTAAAAAAAAATAAAAATAAGAATGCAATGTCCTAAACGACTGCAACTTTATGACATTCTGTGAAAGGCAAAACTATGGAAGCAATAAAAAGATCATGGTTGACAGGGGTAGATAAGGAGGGGAGGGATGAATAGGCAGAGCATGGAGGGTTTAGGGCAATGTAAATACTCTCTAGGATATTGTAATGATGGATATATGTCATTATACGTTTGCTTGAACCCATAGAAGGTACAGCAACAAAAGTGAACCCTAACGGGCTTTGGGGGATAATGATGTGTCAGTGCAGGTCCAGCCTTGGTAACAAAACATCACAAATCTTGTGAGTGATGTTGATAGTGGAGGAGAACATGCCTGTATGGTGCAGGGAGCATATGAGAAATCTCTGTACCTTCTTCCTAGTTTTTCTTGTGAACTTAAAACTGCTCTAAAAAATGAAGTCTTTTTAAAAAATATTAATCTTTCATTAGTATGCAGGATACAATTTGTGAGAAAGACAAAGATCAGAGAGATATATAGGAAAGTAGTGCGAGCCCAAACATGAAACCACAGATTCAAGCTGAGGAAGGAGGAGCTGATAACCAGACAAATGTCAAAGTTTAATTCTATAAAATGAAGCATCAATTAACTTTATGACTCAGTTGATTATAGAAAGGTCACTGTAGATCTACATAATTTGAATTTATTTCATCTTGGATAAACTGCTCAGTTATATTTATTAAAAGAATCTTTGAAACAAACCACATTCTGCCTTAATTAACCAATAATTTGACCAAATTAACGATGAGTTTTATTAAATTGTACATATGTTTTTGAAAACATATTTTTATTTTAATTTTAAATTGTACAGATATTTCTCTGTTTCTGCTTTCACTTTCACCAGAATGTGGGAACTTCTTGAATTTCACCAAACTATCCCAATAATTTTACATTTTCAAAATTGGAATAATACATCTATAAAAAATTTAGAGTGTAAAAATGACCAAGTTTGTAGTTATTTCGTAAATTAATGTAATCGCTATGTAGCCAAAATAGAGCTATTTACACATGTGTTGAAAAATCTGAACAAAATCTGAATTTGAATCCTGATTCAATACCCACCCATTGCAATAACTGTATTTTGATGAAGAGCTTTTAAGTTTCTTTTATGGTTGCTATTCTCTTGTGATGTAGGCACAACTATTTTTTTAATTTTTAAATAGAGACTGAGTAAATTACTTTGATCTGTTAGGCCTAATGCCTATGAGAGTATTTTTTCTTTTTTTACTTTATTTTCATTGGTTAGGATATAGAATAAAAAGTAATAAACAGTATCTCAGACTTTGAGTAGAACTTCACTGCATTAGTGTCTTCAAAGGCAAAGCCAGACTATAAGCTCAATTCAATTTCAAATTCTTTGAAAACTCATGTCATTTTGTTCTTTTCTATGTCAGGCGATTGACCCAGCAGTAGCCAGATAAAAGGGCTTAGCATATGAGTAATTTAGACCACATCTGGGGAACTCAGATGTGCACTCTGCATGCATCATAAGCTTTTCCCAGAGTAGAAAATGAAATACACAGAGATAATTACTGCTGCTGAAAACTTCAATGCTCTGCAAGACAGAGTTTATTTAGACTAGTGCATATTACAGTACATTTGTGGAACAAAAGACGAGCTTACTTTTTAGAGCTTGTGTCCACATTCTATGTGGCGAATATCTTCTGACCTGGGCGTTGTCAAATGCAACTAGGTCTTTTTCCTCCCTCTGGCATTTTCCCTCTTTCATAAAGATTAGCAGTAAAGGAAAGCATCAGGGCCATTTTAATGTACTTATCAGGCATCTGACCATTGATTTTAGTTATTTGGCATTTGCTGAAGAAATACAGGCATATAGAATGGAAAATAATGTCAAAAGAGCACAGAATTCTTTTTTTTTTAATTCATGGCAGTGGCAAAACTTAGTTTGATTATACTCAGGCTTGATGAGAGTCTGGGTAAACAGACCCTCTCCTACAGTCATGGTAGAAATGTAAATTGTTTCAACGTTCTTAGATACTCATTTGGCAATATCTATCAAATTTTAAAATGCACATAAAATTTGGCCCAGAAAATCCCCTGCCAGGAATTTGCACGAGTATTTTAAAGATAGGAGGTCATGTGATTCAGTATTGTTGGTATTTGCAAAACCATGGCACCAATCTAAAGGTTCGTTTGTAGGGGCCTGGTTAAGCCAAAATAATATTTGTAGAAGTCTTAATAAAATAGTTGTCTCCATGCTGGTAAGGAGAGATGACTGTGACAGATATACTCTAGGACAAGCTGCCCCGACATATGACACCTTGGCATATTGAGTACCTGAAGTTGAAGGACTTTTGAGAAAACCGCAGAAGCGGAAAGATCACTCTGACCTCCTCTCCATCACACTTCTTCCCTGAAACAGGCCATGAAGACCTCGTGGGAGAGGTGCCCTCCCTACACCCAGAGGAAAAGTGTAGCTCTATCTCTGACAACAAAGGATGCTGGGAAGAACCCTGAAAAACGGGCCTTGCTGTTTTCCCCAGCTTGCTACAATTACGTCACTCCTTAATCTACCAGGTACCTCCATTATTGCGCACACTTCCTCAAGCCTAGCGGAGGATTCTCGGCTTGAGGATTGCCTCAGTGGCAATCCTCAGTCGGTTAAGCGTCTGCCTTCCGCTCGGGGCATGATCCCAGGGTCCGGGGAACGAGCCCCTGATCGGGCTCCCCGCTCAGCGGGGAGTCTGCTTCTCCTTTTCCCTCTGCCCCTCCCCCCACCGGTGTTTTCTCTCTCTCTCTCTCAAATAAATAAAATCTTAAAGAAATATCCTCAGGTCGAACCGTTTCTTTGGGTCTTCATTTCCTTATGAAGGCTCTCATGTCATGTAAAACTTATGTTAAATAAATCTGTATGTTTTTCACCTATTAATTTTTGCCAGTTTACTTTTCAGACCCTAAGAGTGTTGGGGAGAACATTAACCTCCCCTATAATACCCACATATATGTGCTCGGAAATCCATAGAAATTTTCTTGAAGGGTGCATATAGAACAGTTAAGAGCAGACTGTGAACTCTTCTTAGAGACAAAGGAGCTATGTAGGCGAGGCCTTTTACCTTTCTGTGTATTAATTACTTTTGTTTTTGTTTTACCACGAGCTTTTATCACTTTAAAAATCATAATGAAATTTGCATTAAAAGAGTATAAAAAATATATCACTACTTTTTTGAAATGTTCAAAAGTCTCTTAAGTTTTCAGATTCTATCTTAGGTTAAAATGTTATGATTAAAGTCACTATCATGGAATATCTGTAAAGGAAAACAAAGAATAGAAAAAGGGCTCTAATACTAGAAACTCAGAGAAAACTCAAGGAGGATACTTGTAGAAACTTGAGCCATCAGTAATAAAAATCAACTTGAAGATTATTTATTTTGAAATATATGTATTTATTAATTATGATACTTGGGATTAATATTAGAATAATGTGAATTTTCTATTTTCCTACTGGTACTGAGACAAAACACTTTACAGACGTAACTTCTTACACATAATAGATGTTCATTAAATATATGATGACTATTAAATTAATAAGCCTATATAAAGATACTCAGTCGCATGGGGCGCCTGGGTGGCTCAGTCGTTAAGCGTCTGCCTTCGGCTCAGGTCATGATCCCAGGGTCCTGGAATCGAGTCCCATATCGGGCTCCCTGCTCAGCGGGAAGCCTGCTTCTCCCTCTCCCACTCCCCCTGCTTGTGTTCCTGTTCTCGCTGTCTCTCTCTGTCATATAAATAAATAAAATCTTTAAAAAAAAAAAAGATAGTCGCAAATTAAACTGCAACATCTGACCTATGACTTTATACAAGTAAAATTTAGGAAGATAACTATCAAAGCTATCAATTGAAACAGTGCTCAAACCACTATTAATGAGCCTTTTAATTTAAAAGAGAGGGACAAGGGATACTTTGTAACAGGATGTAGTAGACTGATTTATTTGGTAAATAAAGTTGAGCACTTAACAGTATTATAGGGGCGCCTGGGTGGCTCAGTCGGTTAAGTGTCTAACTCTTGGTTTCAGCTCAGGTCATGATCTCAGGGTCTCGGGATCAAGCCTCCCATCAGGCTCTGAGCTCAGCTTGGAGTCGGCTTGAGAGTCTCCCTCTCCTTCTGCCCCACCCCCCACTTGTGTGCATGTGCGTGCTCTCTCTCTCTCTCTCTCAAATAATCTTTTTTAAAAAAGTTACAGGTATTACAAAAGAGATTAGCACCTACTTGAGGCAATACAGAAAACCAAATCTTTAGGAGAAATTTGAACCTCTCACTGGCTATGAGGAACTACACCATAAGAGGAATATTGCTTAATTTTATCTTTAAAATGATGGATGTATCAGTTTAAATGTTTAGTTTTCAGTCACAAGTCAGTCTTGAGTGAGTTTGGGTTTCGGGAGTTTTTCTTAGGGCCTAGCTGCTGCTGGTTAGGTTCAGGGTAGATCACCGTCAGGAGCAAATGACAGTTAATTCTTTTCCTGTTTTATGCATATCATCCACTGCTTATGTTAAAGAAAAAAAGTGGTTTACTGAAAGATTATCATAGGGGCCCCTGGGTTTGTGCCCTTCAGTTTATCAAACCATCAGAAAGTGAAAAAACAAAAACAAACACAGTTTTTTCTTACCTTGCTTTTATCTATGTGAAGTGGGATAGCAATGCCCTTTAAACCCGTGATCAGCAGCTGGCCTGCCTTCCTGCTTTCCTTCCTTCCTTCCTTCCTTCTTTCCCTCCTTCAATCTCTCCCTCTTCCTTCCTTCCCTCCTTCCTTCCTTCCTTCTTTCCCTCCTATCTCTCCTTTTCTTCCTTCCCTCCTTCCTTCCTTCCTTCCTTCCTTCCTTCCTTCCTTCCTTCCTTCCTTCCTTCCCTCCCTCCCTCCCTCCTGGAACTGTCTGAAACAGTTTTCAGGATTGCCTGTCCTGTTTCTTTCTTCATTTCCCTGCGATTCCATGCCACCATCTCTACCAGATGTAACCAATTACGTTCTTGCCTTGGAGAGAAAGGGAAACGCGGTATCACCTGAAGGAAATGGAAGCTGGGGTCGTCCCACCGAGTCTAACAGATACGTCACGGTCGAGCTTATAGGTGCTGATGCCTGCAAGCGTGTTACTGAGCTGTTGTTGCTGTCTCAGACGTATTTATCATGATGGGAAGTTAAATGGGATAGATCAGTCATTGCATTTAGTGTCTTAAAAATCAATATTTTTACAAAAAGGAACCCTAATCATTGAAATATATGATATTGTTATTGTTTCATAGAAATTTATGTAAATGGTCTTTGTCAATATCAAACATAGGTTTACTTAGTTTATTCTTCATTATTTGGGTATGACAAAGAACGAAATATACTTTCAACAGAAATAAATATATCTTTTATTCCAGCTTTATTAAGGCATGATATACAAAAATTGGATCTAATGTGTAGAGTGTGATGTCTTGATATATGTACACAATGTGAAATGGTTACAACAACCAAGCTAATTAACATATCCATCACCTCACATAATTGCCATTTTTGTGTGTGTGGTGGGAACACTTGAGTTGTGCCCTATTAGCAGATACCAAGTACAAAGTACACTATTAACTATAATCACCATGCTGCCCACTAGGTCTCCAGAACTTATTTATGTCATAATTGAATGTTTATACCCTTTTGATCAACATCTCCTTTCCCCTACCCCCAGCTCCTGATACCCACCATTCTGCTTTCTTACTATGAGTCTGACTTTTTTATATTACACGTACAAATGAGGTCATGTAGCATTTGTCTGTGTCTGGCTAGCAATAAATACATTTTATTTGCTTCTTGTTCTAATTTTTGATTTATTTACCTTTGAAATAAATGTGACTTTAGAAAATTAATATTGGCCCAGAATCTTTTGATCTTTATATAGATATACATCTGTGTTTTGGGGACATGGTTTTACTAGTACATTATGCAACTCTTATAATAAGCTAGAGACAAATCAAGCTGTTATTCAGAGATAGGTGAGACAGCCCATGGCTGTAACCATGACTACAAATTACAGGAAAGTTCCATAGCCTTGCCAATTTTTTAATGTGGTAGTGATGAACCATTTAAGCACTAGTGATAGTCAAGCATCAGGGAGAAAATATAACAAATAAATTCGTTTGGTTGATACTACATCAACAGCATAAAAATGAAATGTCATGAGTTCTTAAAACAGGAACTGAGAAGTGAAGAAGTCGAGCCTCATAAGAGTTTATAGTTTCGACCAAAGGCTAGGAAAGAAAATACGGTAATTATTGTAAGTGACTGTATTAAATAAAGTTCTGATCATTACAATATACATTTTTCCAAGTCCCGTCACGCTTGGCGTTGTCAGTCAAATACCACAAAGAACATAAACGTGATTACGGTCGAAGGACACGGTGGACTACATGACATTTCAAGTGATTGCCGAGACGCATTTGAAAGGATGCTTGGCCAACCAATGGTAGAATTTCCCAAGCGGGAGGTATAGTATGCTATTAAAATACATATCTCTACTCTGCAGCTATGCTTGTTTTTCATGATAATAAAGACACAAGGAGTGGATGCTAGGTTAGGAGAGTGTGCTTGCTCTTGATAAGGATGTTGCTGTTTAGAGACAACTAAGTGGTGTGCCACATTGTCGGGCTACATGGCTCCAGGAGCTCTTAGATACCAGGCTATACTTCATCATTCAAAATAGTGAGAACAAAACGGGGTAAGGATCATCTTGAGAGTCAGATTGGTCCAGAGACCGAGGTGCCATCAGAAGAGGCACAGCGGAGAACACCTCACTACAGTGGTGGTCGTTTTGCCTGTAAATAAGCAAAGCTTACTTACATTGAGAATGTCTACCCCTTTAGCAAGTATTTCCTGAGTGTTTACTACACGTCATGTACTGTAGTTTCTCGGTAGAGAATATAGTAAACATGGGATAAATAAGATAGCATCATAACAGTACATTTTGAAAGTTTGGGTGTGTTCCTTTCCAGACCCAGACTATTTTTTAAATTCCCTGGATAACTTGGAAGCCACTTTCTCTGCCTGTTCAAAATCATAGGGATTGTGAGCGTCCATGAACCCAGATTTCCAATGATTCCTGCTATTCCTCGGGAGCATAACCTCTACTTTATACCCATGTCCTTGCTGCCTCTACCATCAATCCCAGAGAGGAAGCCAGCATTTATGATACAGAATGAGCTGGAATCATGACACACTCAGTTCCATGATAAAGAATAATGGCAGTAGAACCTATCATTTATTGGGCACACACTCTATACCAAGCCCTATATTAGTGGTAGGTATGTTATCGTATGAATCTTCAAAACAGCCAGGTAGAATAAGTATTATTGGCCCCACCTTGCAGATTAAGGCACAGGGGCACCTGGGTGGCTCAGTCGTTAAGCATCTGCCTTCGGCTCAGGTCATGATCCCAGGGTCCTGGGATCAAGCCCCGCATTGGGCTCCCCGCTCTGCGGGAAGCCTGCCTCTCCCTCTCCCACTCCCCCTGCTTGTGTTCCCTCTCTCGCTATGTCTCTCTTTGTCAAATAAATAAATAAAATCTTTAAAAAAAATAGTATTCAGATGCAACTTTGCTATGTATAGAATACACTAGAAGATGCAGTAAACTTTCAGAAGTTGCTGATGGAAATACTTGGAAGCAACGTCCTAATACTCAGAGGCAGCAATGGGCTGATCAGACTGCTTAGCAGCTGGCTGGTGGTTCTCAGTGGGCTTGGGCTGCTTAGTATGTGAATTTTCATGGTTTATCTTTGATTCCTCGTTGTTAGGAGAGGACTTTGAGAATGATGACACTTTTTCTGGGCTTTTAGATTTTTCTACTTTCCCAGGCTTCTCTGTAGTCTCTTTACTCTCAATTGAAGACTTTTGGGATTTATTCAAAAACATTAATTCCCAAGATCTGAGCCACTGTCCAGTTCTTGGAAATACTGCACCTAGTAGTGAGAGATCATTACGTCTGTCAATCTTAGCTATTGCGACATTGTAAGTCACTTGTCATTAATTAACATGGCCATCAGATAAATCTTCTCCCAGCTGAGGCAACTACGTTTGATCTGCTCATCTTGTTTCCCCGCTGCCCCCCCTTTTTTTTCATCTCAAACTCTCCTAAGCAACTAATCTTGGTTTTATCTCTCATTTCCAGCTGTGAATTTATTGTGGAAACCTGATACATTCTTTATCGTGACCCTTAAATCTCCACAAGTTATGGCTCATACTTTCCAGGTGAATTCAAGCAACCCGCTGCCTGAGTGAAATTCACTATCCCTGGAATCCCCCATCTCCCAGCCTATGAAATGACCCTTTAGAGGAGTAAAGTGGGTACTTTCTCTATCTAATGAAAGTGGGGCCAGGGAACAATGTAGGAAGTCTGTAGCATAAGTGTAATAAAAATCTATTCTAAAAAATATAAAATATATATGTTTTAAGTACAGCATTCATACTGATTTTTTAAAAATGAGAAGTAAAAATCATTCATCTTAAGTTACTTGAAAATTTTCCTGCTTAGTAACAGAACAAAGCTTTGGTGGCACACATCTAGCCCCATCCCATGCCATGAGGTAGAACGAATTAGATATATAACAAATACCAATCCAGTTTGAACAATACAAGTGTTTTTTCAGGCTCTCTATTCACTAAGCACCACAATGTTCCTTTTCCATGATCAATCGTGTTATACAAAAATATGGAAACAATTCCTCCAAAATGTAAATACAACATTTATTTCAAACCATCTCTCTTAAATATCTAACCGAATTCTCTTTTTGATTTCCCATACCTCCCTCCTCAAGGACCATTCACTAGCAAATTATGTGTTATCATTTTATGCTGGAGAATTTTGTGCATGTTTAATCACTGAATCATGGCTGTTGCAAAATTCTGGTAAGGAAAATCTGCTTCATCTTCGTTATTGTCTGGTGATGATATCATCTTCAAAAGTGTGTCATCTTCTGAAGGGACTTTTTGGAGCCCTTGGAAAGCACAGGGCGGTTGGTGGTGATAAGATCCAAGCCCCAAGGCAGACTAATATGGAAATATATTGTGGGTTTACTGTACCAGAGATTTCATAAGATTCTTCTCAAAAGTCATGATAAAGTCCTTTTCTTTATTGT
This sequence comes from Leptonychotes weddellii, assembly GCF_054177405.1. Classification (NCBI taxonomy): domain Eukaryota; kingdom Metazoa; phylum Chordata; class Mammalia; order Carnivora; family Phocidae; genus Leptonychotes; species Leptonychotes weddellii. Next base: position 74,385,668 of record NC_138380.1, on the reverse strand, counting down.
CAGTAGAGGTCAATGGAAAAGGTATTTATTGTACTAGGAGTCCAGAGAGATGAGTTTAAGACTTAGCTACACTGCAGTGTTACCTTGGACAAATTATTTCACTTCTTTGGGATTTGTCTTATTCAATTTATCTGGAGGGATTGGAGTGTCTTTTTCAGCTCTCAAAACTTGAAGAAATGTGATAGAAGATAGTCCTTTATCAATTTGTCTTTTAAAAATTATCTTAATTACTTGGGGGGCCTGAGTGGCTCAGTCGATTAAGCATCATGGTCTTCAGCTCAGTTCATAATCTTAGGGTCCTGGGATTGATCCCTGCTCAGCAGGGAGTCTGCTTCTCTCTCTCTCTCCCTCTCCCTCTGCTGCGCCACCCCACCAATTGTGCTTCTCTCTTAAATAAATAAATAAAATCTTTTAAAAAAATTAAAATTATCTTAACTTCTTATTTATCAATTTAACTTTTTCCTGCAGGAATGAAAATTTTGAGGAGTCTCCATCACACTTGTACTTGCCACACCCCCTACCCAGTGTTACTTTTTTTTTTTAACCACTCATACTTTTAATTGATTTTTCAGCAGTTTTATTCAACCTGTCCAGGGTTTGGGACCTTTCGCTTTACAATACTTATGATTTGGGGTGGTAGAGATGGATAGATCAAATGGGCATTGTATTTATTTATTCATTTATTTATTTGTAGAATAAATAGGATAGAGCAATCCTTTATTTTGAGACACATTCACAAAGAGGTTTTCCGTCAATGAACTTTCAAGTGGAGAAGAGAGAACATGAAAATCAGCCTCCAGCTATCAGCAGCAGCTCTGCTTGGGGCCTAGGATCCTCCTTACCCAAGAAGGGAGGTGGACGTGTGTGCTTCCCTTCCTTTATTAGTTCATCCCTCTGCCTCCTGATGTCACTCAGACGTTTCATCATTTCCTGTGAAGCAGGCATTCTATGAAATCATCAGATTCTAACTTGTACTCCTTCTCTGAATGGATACCACCGATTCCATGTGCACATTCTATCCATTCTTTTTCAAAAGCATGGCGTTGGACCTGGAATCTTGTGAGGCTGCCCAACACTTTGGTCTGTCATCCAATGATCTAAGTCAAAGAAAGGCATGGTGTCCTTCCACCGTGCCCCTGTCTCCTCACTGGCCACCTCTACTCAGAAGGGGCATTTGAAACCTCTCATGGCCTGAACTTCTTTTTCAACACATAGCATTTGCATCTCATTTGCATCTAAGGCTGCAGTGAACTTGAAGAGTGAGGGTTAGGAAATCTAACAGTTCTTTCTTTGAGCTAGTTTAGCTAGCAGAATGAAAGGATGGGTCATTTGGGGTCCATGGGCCCTGTTCTGTGTTAAAGAGGAAGAATAACCATAGTAAATAGTACCTGAGTGATAGTGTCCCAAAGACCACCCTGGAAACATATGAAGTAGGAGGCAAAGTGATGTACCATGTGGCTTAACTTAGTACCCCAAGCAAGGCTCTTACACAGATCATTTCAAGGAGTTAATCAGAGTGTGTGCATGTTTCATTCTATTCATGAGCTTCTGTGTGAGTACATGTACCTGTGCTGGAATATTTGGCGATATCTGGATCACATGCTATAAAATGTCTAATGATAATCACGTGACAATCTGTTGCTATGGTTTTGCATTTTTTGAGGCTTAAAGTTACTTACCACTCTCTTTACTTAGAAAGGAAAAGGTATACAATCTTGGTATCGTTATTTTTGCAGAGTGGAAAGTCTCTCACAGATTATGTTTGGCTACTAACGCTAACTTTTTCCTTTGATGTTATGAGTCACTGTTGGTATACAACGTCATTTATATTTTTACTCTTAATATAAAATTTTGAATTCTCCATCCAGTGAAATGTAAGTGGCTCCTGTGTCCTCCCACCTCCCAATGGAGAAGAGGGGAAAGTGGCACACCACGATAAAGTCAAAACGGGCTCCATGTGGATGTAGAGCTTGACAGTGAGGAAGGAAGGGGGCTTTTTGTGCCTCCTGCACAATGGCTCCCAAAAGGTGAGTCAAACAGTCCTGAGTGTTGGAGGGGTAAGGAGGAAGTCACTACCTGTTTATTCTCAGTGGAGCTCTGCATTAGGTGCTTTACTTCCAGGGGAGCCTCTGATTTCTCCTTTATGCTGGAAAGAGTCCTCATGTCTCACCTTACAGGAAGAAGACCATCTGTATACTACAGAAACTTCTCAAACTGATACCAAGAAACAGAAAAAGAAAAGGAATCTTGAAAAGTCTGTGATCTCCTTGACTCTGAGAAGCAAGCAGAAGCTAATGTCTTCACAGAGTCTGTACATATTCTTCTGTGATCTTCCTGTAGAGAAGAGGAAGCAGCTGACTGTGGGCTCCTCAAAGTGGCCAAACTCCAGTTCCAGTAAAAATCTGACCCAGAAAGGGTCCCTTTTGGTTGGTGCTTGAGGTGTATTTTCTTTGGGGAAGCTTTTCCTGGCCCACGGACTGGGCAGCGCTGACCTCTTAAGGGCCTGGATTACTTTTTGTCACGCGTGTGTGTGTGTGTGTCTGTGTGTGTGTGTGTTCCTGGGGATCCCAGGAGGTGTCCTGAATCTCTCCCATCTTGACAACCTTGGAAGTCCAGCTCTAGTGACTCTTCACCCATTATGGAGGCATAGGGGACCCTGTGAGGTTCATTTTCTTGTTGCAAGCCAGCAAACCAGGCAAGGTTAGGACAACTGTGGAACAAAGAGAATCCTCGTGAGAATTAAACTCATGACCTCATTCCCATTAGCACTAATTCAGTTCTGTCCACAGGCAACACAGTGTTCCCAAACACAAGGAACTCACTACTGTTTTGTAACAGATTTTCTCTTGGAAGAGCAGCCAGTGGAAATACTGTATATAGAGGTGGTTTCTTAACTGGTCCAAGAAGTAATTACTCTTCTGCTGCATTGTTAAAGAAAAAAAGAGAAATGTTATGAAAAGAGATGGCCCTAATGATGTGCTGTGTCACCATGTGACAGGCGAATGCACAGGCAGTGGAGTAGGATGGGTATAGACTGTCGTTACCCCAACCTGTGGGAGAATTTTGTCTCCACTTTGGAAGAGAAAACAAAAAGTTCCTATTTCTTAGGACAAACAGGGAAATACCTTGAGTAGAATACAGCTTGGGCAGCAATGAAAGAAGGAAATACTTATCATTCCTACTGCCTCCTTGCTGCCTTATTTTCTCCCTTCCATTTTTTTTTTCTCCCTTCTCTACTTGTAATAGAGTGTGAATATGAGGTCACAGATTTCTTGTCACTCCTACAGGAAAGGATTTGAATAATCTCTAAGGTGTTAGGGACTCAATATATTTAGAATAGCTCTCTCTTCCTCTCAGGAATAGCTGCATTGGGAAATGAATAAAATAAGTGGACAGGGCCATGCTTTACACAAAGGTGCGGGGGGAGGCATTACTAATATTTGTCAGAAGATATCAGGTGAAAGCATATTTAAAGAATAAAAATCATGATACAAAACCATACATATTACCTTTGCTACTGTAACAAAGAGTACATAAAGAAACAGGAAGACAGAGAAAACTATCATGTGTAGTGGGCTATCGCGTTTCTTTAAGATTTGTGTATAATTATATGTTTTCTGTACACACACACACACACACATACACACACACTATCTGATACAGACTTTAAAGAAACAGAAACCCAAACCCAAAAAACAACAAAATCTAGGTGTCTTGGCAGAAGAGGTTAAGGGACAGGTCAGCCTAGACTTCTCAGTGCTGCTGTGTTTCTCAGCTCATTCACATTCTCATCAGTATCACAACAACCTTTGCCCATTTGCTTTTAGAGTATTGCCTAGAGTATTGCCACCCTTGTTGTGAAGATTTCTTAACCAGGATGACTGATACATTCCCCCCAGCAGACCTCTTGCTTGCACAATAAAATTTTTGACATGTGCACTCTTCTCTTAATTTAATTAATTCTCTTCCACTTACAAACTCACAAATCCACAGAGAACCTGGGTGGGAATTGGGTGGTGGTAGGGAGTGGTACTTTATTTAACCAATCTAACACAATCCTGGAAAAGCCAAACTAGTCATTCAACAGTAGACTTCAAAAAAAAAAAAAAAAGTGTGATTTATAGCATTCTCATCTCACACCATTTCCTGTCAAAGAGGAATTTTTATTAGGCATAATAAAAATAGAAAATATTTTGATTCCAAGAATAATGGAAATGGCTGGCAAACCTTTTTATTTCACATTCAAGTGAGTCTGTGGATTGGAGTAGTTCTAACTGTATCCTTTCTACATAAGATCCAGAATAATAGCAAATATTTACAGTGTGCTAACTAATGGCCAATTTACTAACTTAGTGTTTTATGTCTTGTGACTCGTCTAAACCTCATAACATGCCACAAGGTAGCAAGTACTATGATACTTATTTTAAACACCAGGAAACAAAAACAGGAAGCTTATCTTACTTGACTAGGATCTCACAACAGGGCAGTGGCTGGAACTTAGACCTAAGATGTGCTTGTAAAAACTGTCATTTTTTTTTCCCCGAAAATAAATGAATTCTTTTTTTTTTTCCTGAAAGAGGACAGAATTTGGCATTTGTTTCAAATCCATAAAAATAAATTTTTACTGAATTATTAACAAAGGGTAACATTTATTGAGTGCTTCCTCTGTGTCAGCTAACTTCTAAGCACTTTGCCTGAAATATCTCATTATTGCTTGCAATAATCCTCTGAGGTACTATTAGGTCCATTTTAAAGACAAGGAAACTAAGAATCAACAAATAAGTAACTTGTCCAAGTTACAAAGCTAGTGAGTGGGACATAGGATTCAGTAGGTAGACTCCAGGACCCACACCCGTTACCACCCCTCTACACATTCCTGTGGATGAGTCAATCATCAACATTTATTGAACTGTCATGAAGTTTGGAGGTAGACTGAAGAGTATTTCCCTCTTGGATATGTTATTGCCTAAAGATTGTAGTTTGTCTGATTAGCATGAAACATGGAAGCCCAGGCAGCAGCATTAATTAGGATCATTTAAAGTCCAAGGAATTGGAATACAAGATGATTGGTTCTTTGCCATGTATTCTGAATGGCTGCAGATTTAAATCCTGCACTCTTTGCCAAAACATTCTTGGACTTATCCATTAATGTTTGAGTGATTTTCCAAGATATGCCAAGCTTATTTGAATAGCTTTCATGTCCTGGGGATTGACAGAGTTGATGTGATTTCTCTAAATGATTGTGCTCTTGGGTTAGGAAATGGCAACAGGATAACTAGACAAGGTAAAGTTTATTTGTGAACTTTGTTCAACATGGTATTCTTGATGTATTCTTTGTAGAAAGGGGAAAAGCTAACAACAAGAATGGATAAATTAAAAACTGATATTTTAGAAAGAAGACAGATAACTGATTGTCAGGGACTTCTTCACCCATCACCTGGGTGACTTGACATTCTCTGTGACCCAGAATCCTAATGTATAAAATGGTGGGGATGGGGTTGATATTCTTCAGACAATCCTTCCATTTCTAAGATGTAAGTACTTTTAAATGAGAGGGATATTAGCATAGTATCTTTCTGACAAATAAGGGTTGGTAGTGGTTGTGAACAGATGAGGTATGGGAAGGTTGGGAGTGGTGTGGTGATAGTTTGTGGATACAGACATATAATGAAAAAAGGATTTACAAAGTAAGCAAGCTCATTGGAATCTATTATAGTTTAGAGATGCTATTTGTGTTGTATTCTATAAATGCCAGGGTATTACCTATTACTAGCAGTCAAGTAAATTATAAGCAATGAAAATACTTCTGAGGATAAATTAGTAATTATTTATTGACTTCTACCACGTGTAAAACACATAACATACATAGTAGCATAGAATGGTGACCTGCTCACTGCTTGCCTTTTAAGTATAAAATAAGGCAAGCTATTCTTATTTTGCCACGGGAATGGATTAATATCTATCGGTCACTTCAAGACAGTCTTTGGACATTCAAACTAATAACCTAGAAAGCCTGCCGCACCTCTGATCTGAAGAACTTATAGAAGAGGAGAGGCCTCTCAAAGGCTGACGTAGCAGCAATCATATTAGGAGGTGGGAGAAGATCTTCACAAGTCCCCCGCTGCTGTTCAGCTTCATTGGAAACTTTACTAGACTTTTAAACTTTGAAGTATCCAGATCAATTTTAGTCCAATCACTTTACCTGAAGAATAAAATAAAATAAAATAATTTCTTTGAATTACTGATTTAAAAAAGTTTGCCAAGAAGTCCTTTGTAAAGCCACATTACAGCCAAGAGCTTTAGGCATTTATTGGTTTTCACGTGTTCTTCCTAAATTGAAACTATTACTGTGCAAATAGAATCATTTGCTAAACTTCTGCAATGAAAAAGCCAATACATTGAGAAATCTGGTGTCAATATTTCACTCATACCCTATCTATACCAGGTTTTCTCTCCTAAGTTAGGACGACTCTCTCCTTTTTCCCCCCCAACAAACAATTAAAACTAATTCCAAATGGGCAGGGATAAGAAGAGAATGCTAACATCACATAAATAAGCTGAATTGAGTATAATTAAGTAAAGTTATATTTATAAATAAGGAAGTCTACTTTTAATTATCACATATCTTCTTGCAAAGGATATATTCATTTGTTTATTCATGCTGAACATAAACCACTGAAAGTCTCCTAAGTGCTAGTCACTGTGCTAGATAATAGATATACATTAGTGAACAGGAAATCAGATTACTCCTAGAGCTTATACAGTAAGGGTAAGAGGTCTTTAAAAATCCTACATATGGGTGTGTAAATCAACTAGCTTCTCTATTTAACTCTACGCCTTTGGATTTCAGTTTCCCTCCTATTCATCTCCCAGGCCCCTTCAGAGTCTGTGAGGTGCTTGCTTCTCATGATCCAGATATGTTTCTGGATTTATCCTATGGTTTAATCATCATCTGAGTATAGAACCCCAGAAAAAGAGACCTGATGAGTGTTTCTCCCTCAACAAGTCCTGGTGGCTCTAGAAAAAGATAAGAAAAACTCTACAGTATCTCTGATCCCTCTTGTGAATTTGTGAACTGTTATTAGCTAGTGTTTGATCAAGAGTAAATTGTGGGGCACTTGGGTGGTACAGCCCGTTGAGCATCCGATCTGGTTTAGGCTCAGGTCCTGATCTCAGGGTCATGAGATTGACGGGGGCTGTTGGGATTTTCTCTCCCTCTCCCTCAACCCCTCAACCCCTGTCCCCCCTTCTAAATAAATAAATAAATCTTAAAAAAAAAAAGAGTAAATTGTGATTGGCAGAGATTTAGTGGCCGCACAGGCTAGGTGAGATCTGTGCAGGGGGCAGTAGGATCAAATCAAGAAGGTCATATCAGTAATCAGTATTACAGCCAAGAGTTGAGCCATCAGGAGTTACACAGAGAAGGCAAAATGAAAACAGCCACTGAGGTTAGCAGCTAAAATCAGAAGAAATGGGCAGAGAAGCCGTGGGTTAGGAATGGGTTAGGAACTCTCAGAAGTCTGTGTAAGAATTTGGCTTCTGCGTAAGTTTTCTTCCATTCTAGGCCACACAGACATGTGACACTGAGCCAGTAGGCAAGACTGATCAATAGCATTTCTGATTGTTTACGTTACGTATTGAGTAATGGAAAAGCTAATTAGAGCCAATTAGAACAAAGCAAAACAAAAAAAACCTAGGTTCAAATCTTGCCTCCACTATTAGTGTTACAACAGAAAGGTTAACTAATATCTCTGCAAATCAGTTTTTTCATCAACAAGTGGGGGGAACCTCCCTCAAAGAGAGCTTTATTTGAACATTGAATTCGATCTGTACATGAAATTGCCCCCAAACCAAAATATACCATACACAATTAAAATTGACTATACGAATGCAAACTTATTTCAATTGAGAATACTCAGATAATAACTCTTTGGAGACAGATTTTCTCCCCTTTTTGAGTTACATATTGCCTAGACAATTTTAGACTCTTGAAATTTCTATTAAAAATCTCAGTTATATCAGAGATCATTCTCAAACACTACAAAGTTTGGAGGAGCCTAGGAGACACTTTGCTTGGGATTCAATATGAGATTCAGAGTAAGACTCTCAGCTGTAAGAAAAGCTAAACCTGAGGTTCCATATAACCAACTGATGGTGAGCCAGATCTGTACAGACTGTGTCCTCTGCGGACTGGAATGATTACTTTCCATCACAGCAACCGGTGTGTAGGATCAGAGAGGATGGTGGATCTCACGGAGCAGTGGCTGACTACAGGGACAGAGTGGGGTAAAGGCCAAGAGCAGTGGGTGTGGACACAAATGACCAAGGGCTATTAATGACCTTGCCACTCACCCAGCGTGATCCTGTGGACAAATCTAGTACTTTTTACTGCATTTGTGAAGCAAGGGTCTGGGACCAGGTGACCTCTAACATTTCATGCAGTTATAACAGTCCATCATTCTATAAATCGTGTCCCACCAGTTGTCTGGCACATTTCACTTTCTGAAGCACATTCATCTTTGCCATTCATTGATCCTGTAAGGCAGGCAGGACACATTATTTTTATCCTCACTTTACAGATGAAGAAATAGAGACTTAAGGTTGTGGCTTCTACAAAGATCCACTGTGGAGTTTGAGTCAAGTATCTAGATTCAGAAATACTCAGTTGGTTTTTAAAATTATATCAGAGTTGAGTGTGTTTTCCTTTAAGAGTTCTTGGCAATTACAAATTATTTTGAACTATCATGTGAGGTGGTGGCTGCTATGGAAACTGCATTAATACATGAAGCATGCAAAGCCTGTCACCACATCAGATGTTGCTGCCCTTTGGTTATGCTAACTTACTCATCTGTTTTTTTGAAAAATATTTCTCTCTTTCTTCTTTCCCCCCCACCCCAAACACATGCACATTATGCTTATAATCCCAGAAATCTAATTTTGAAATGACTCATTCTTATGAAATGTATTCAATGACTTGGAACAAAAGATTCTGGTAAAAATACAACCTGGAAAAATAGTCTGTTTAAAAATATATATATATAGTAATTGCTTTGTATTTCTGTGGCTCAACTAAAATGTGAAAAGAAGCTAAGGAAGAAAAATTAAATTCATGAGCTGGGATCATGTTTATGTTACAGTTGTAAAGGAAAATCATACATGAATTCAAGTATGTTTTTTTCATTATAAATAATATATAAAGATATTTAGTATCTTTGAGTTTTGACCAAAGCTAGAATTTTTTAAATTTTGCATGCATTTATGAAATACTAGCAATTATAGGCATCTTTTATTTCTTTTTTTATTTTATTATGTTATGTTAATCATCATATTTACATCATTAGTTTTTGATGTAGGGTTCCATGATTCATTGTTTGCGTATAACAACACCCTGTGCTCCATTCAGTACGTGCCCTCTTTAATACCCACCACCAGGCTAACCCATCCCCCCACCCCCTTCCCCTCAAGAACCCTCAGTTTGTTTCTCAGAGTTCATAGTCTCTCATGGTTCTTCTCCCCCTCCAATTTCCCCCACTTAATTTTTCAAATATAGGCATCTTTTTTTAAAGATTTATTTGTTTTTTGAGAGAGAGAGAGTGCGTGTGCGTGAGTAGGGGAGGGGCAGACAGAGAAGGATAGAGAGAGAGAGAATTTCTGGCAGAGTTCGCTCTGAGTGCAGAGCCTGACACACGGACTTGATTGCAAGACTCTAAAATCATGACATAAGCTGAAACCAAGAGCCAAAGCTCAACTGACTGAGCCACCCAGGGGCTCACTTACAGGCATCTTGAAAGAGTGACCATTGTTTTTAGATCTAATACTATTAAATATAAATATACATTACATATATGCATATAATATACATAATATCTGTAAATAGTTGCCACCTGCTGTTGACTGAATGTTTGTGCTCCAAAATTCTTATGTTGAAACCTAATCCCAAATGTGATGATGGCATTAGAACATGAGGCTTTTGAGAGGTGATTAGATGGTGAAGGTGGAGCCCTCATAAATGGGATTAGTGCCCTTTTAAGAAGAGACCCCAAAGAGATCACTCACCCCTTCTGCCATGTGAAGACACAGAGAAAAGACTGCCATCTATGAACCAGAAAACAGGACCCCACCAGACACAGAATCTGCTGGCACCTTGATCTCGGACTTCCCAGCTCCAGAACGATGAAAGATAAATTTCAGTTGTTTATAAGCTACTCAGTCTATAGTTTTCTGTTGTAGCAGCTGAACAGACAAAGGTATACACCATGTATACCTCAAAGCTTGATACTTGGTATTTTATTTTATTTTATATTTTATTTTATTTTAAAGTAGGCTTCATGCCCAGCATGGAGCCCAACATGGGACTTGAACTCACATCCCTGAGGTTAACCAACTGAGCCACCCAGGTGCCCCTTGATATTTGGTGTTTTAAATGTGGGGCCTCTCTGTCCTAAGTGGAACTCAAGAGTCTTGAAACTGCCCTCATTCTACCCTAAGGAATAATGGAGATGTAGATCCACAAGTTATATGAACCGGAAATATGTACTTTCGCGTACATTCACTTTTTTTGGCAAATGCATTTAACCTCATTTTTTTGTTGTCAGGTGACTGGCTACCTTGTGATGACAGCTGTGGTTGATGGATAACAGTCAGCACTATAATTTTCTTGCTGCCAATTTATAGGCCATTACGGCACACTGGTAATCTTCCATCTGCCTTTCTCTGATTCATAATGAATTGGATTGTTATATACCAATTAGTTAATTATATAACTTCCATAAAATATTTATTCATAAATTTTCCCATTTTGCTTTCTGACTTATATTATTTATATGTAATAGTAGTATAGAAAACCTTAATGTGTTTGATATATTAAAGATATTTTTATGTAGTAGGCAAATACATCATCATTATCCTCACATGTATTGTAATGATTTTATTCCTAGAAAATTCTATTCTTCCATTTTTTAAATATTTGTATTTCATAGTTTCAGTTGTTACCTTTAAACTTTCTCTCAAGTTTCAATAGAAATATTTTTGGATGTAATGCCATTGAGAATTGGCCTTTTTTTTTTTAAATAGTCTATTTTCTCAACACAATGTTAAGCATAATAAATCCTTTTCCTACAGATTTATGACATTTTAAATCTTATACTAAGATTCTACAATGATTCTAGAGCTATGCTGTTGTCTGTCCCACCACACTATGATAACTATTATAACTTTAAGATAAATTTTATTTTATTTTATTTATTTATTTTTAAAGATTTTATTTATTTATTTCTCAGAGAGAGAGAGAGAGCAAGTGAGCACAAGCAGGGGGAGTGGGAGAGGGAGAAGCAGGTTCCCCGCTGAGAAAGGAGCCCGATGTGATTCTCGATCCCAGGACCCTGGGATCATGACCTGAGCCGAAGGCAGCTGCTTAACCAGCTGAGCCACCCAGGCATCCCTAAGATAAATTTTAATATCAAGAGCATAATTCACTCCTTAGTATGATTCACAATTCTCATTTGTTTAATTTTTCCAGATAAAGCTAAAAAAGTCCTCTCCCCTCACCCAAAAAACCAATGCTTTTTCTTTTCTGTTTCATTTAGTTTGATTTATTTTTCTGCTTTTGTTGTTGCTGTAGTTGTTCTGCTTTATTTTTTTGACCATATTTTTTTATTGTTATGTTAATCCCCATACATTACATCATTAGTTTTAGATGTAGTGTTCCATGATTCATTGTTTGTGCATAACACCCAGTGCTCCATGCAGAACGTGCCCTCCTCAATACCCATCACCAGGCTAACCCATCCTCCCACCCCCTTCCCCTCTAGAACCCTCAGTTTGTTTTCCAGAGTCCATCATCTCTCATAGTTTGTCTACCCCTCCTATTTCCCCCCTTCATTCTTCCCCTCCTGCTATCTTCTTCTTCTTTTTTTTTTTTCTTACATATATTGCATTATTTGTTTCAGAGGTACAGATCTGAGATTCAA
>NC_138380.1:74328874-74373199 GCF_054177405.1 Leptonychotes weddellii | reverse complement strand
CTTTTCTGTTCAGAGAGTTGTTGCTATTCTTTTCTTCGATCTCCTGTTGAGTTTGTAGGTGTTCAGAATGGTTTGATCCCTATCCAGCTGAATTCCTGAGACCAGACGAAATCCAGGTCTCCTACTCCTCCGCCATCTTGCTCCACCAATTCTGTTCTGCTTTATTTTTAATGTTTGTCTCAAACTTGGAAGAAGTCATTATTTTACCAGAAATATTGGAATATTGGATATTGAGATTGGAGTTCATAGAATTTTGTCTGGATAGGACACCTTGGATGAATAAGAATTTATATTGGGTAGGAGTGAAAAAAGGCACCAGGGAAGTTACTCTGGAATAAATGCAACTTGGAAAATGAACACCGAATACAGAATTTTTTGAAAGTGGGGGTGGTGGCAGTAAAGAATTGAGAGTTGATACAGAGAGGACGTGAGATGGTTAACTGTAAGTTAATTTATGTTATTCAGCTGGAGTAATCTTAGCCTCAAAGACAATCAGTTTCTTTACCTTGGGAAGTTTGCTTGCAATCTGCAAAAGTGACGTAGGAATATTTTTCAAAAAGAATTCTTCCATTAGGAGATTCACTCCAAAATCATTTTATACCCACTGATCACACATATATATCAGAGAATACTCACACTGAACAAAGTTACAAGAAAGACTTACATCTCCAGCAACTACTACATTGCATGCTCTTATTCATAGATTCAGACAGAGTTATAGGAATCACAAGACCAGTGGAATTAAGGCTAGGGGGCTTTAATGGAGAAGAGAAGTTGATATTTTAAAGACCATACATTTAAGGCAGTGAAATATCACAGATAGGCTAAGATTTGAAATCTGATTTCACTAGGTACCGGTGGTTTGATGATGGAAAATTGCTGAACTAATCTGATCTTAGTTTTCTCATTCATAAAATAGATCATAATAATATTTTATAAGGAACATAAAAAAGACTAGAAGAAATCATTGAATGATTTACAAACTGGGAGCAACTCTTGAAACAGCAGTAATAAATGTTACTAGTTACTATTTATTGCAGTTAATGAGTAATTTTTAGGAGAGTGGAAATTCTCCCTAATACTAGGAAATAAGTAAACTATTTCCATGGAATCTAAATATATGCAGAAAATCTTATAGACAAGAGAAGGGAAGATCTAAACAGAATCAGGACAGAGACAAACCTAGTTGACTCTTTCTAAGGACTTTATTAATGTATTCATAGGGAGATCAACATTAAAACATTGAATTCTATCAAGGATACTACCTCTTGTAAATGGTGCTTTACCATCTGGAAACTTGATTGAACTAAACTGTTTTAAACAGTGGAAATGTGACTGATTACCTTTGTTCGAAAGAAAGGCCTCGAAAATAAGAGCAACAAAAAGCAGTATATAGGAATGATTGTCAACTGTGTGAAAGGGAGACAATAAAATTTGTAGGTAAATGATAATTTTGGATGTAAAGACAAGGACATTAAGACCTAAGGAAAAATTCAGAAAATAGAGTAATTGATTTGCCAACAGAAATACCTTCAGTCAATCCGAAGAAATGTGTTATTTTTTTGTTTTGTTTTGTTTTTTGGTATTGGGAATGTCCTAGAGCTATATTATTAAAAGGTTGTGCCTCCAAATTTATTGCAAGTCCCATAAAATTTGCAGTGGCTTAGGATGTATTAGGGACTATGAAAGAAAGAGAGGTCTCAAGTTAATAACTAATCAGATGATTACAGGAGAAAAATGGAAAAATCTAAACAATTTAAAATTGAAGAAAGGAGCTAGCTTTGATGGTCTGATTAAAAACCAGAAAGAAAAAAAAAAAAGCTGCTGTGACCATTTATCTCTAGTTACACAGTAGAAGTAGATAAAATAATTTCTGAACAGATTAGTAGCAAAAAATTCACTCTGAAGGTAGAAATTGTACTATAGCATTTTCAGATAAGTTATCAACACCCAGAAGGGAAATTTATAACTCTACAAAGAGAACTAGAGAATTATCAGAGTAAGCCAACATCCTGAAAGAGATAAGAGATGGAAAATATTCTTGAGCCTGTGTTCCTCAGTTCTAAATAGAGAAGGTAGCAATTACCCAGTTGAAAAACGTATGGACACGGGGAACTTCATTTTCTACAGAACTAAGAATTCTATTCTTGCATATAAATGATAATACAAAAAAAAAGCACTTTTTAAAATTTGAGGCAGGTACAGGTTGAAAGCAAGGAAATGATATTCCTTCAGATGTAAACAGCACAGTTTTGGACAGCAACTCTTCAGGTAATCGTTCAAGAATCTGAACTCCTTTGACGTCCAAAGGAGTTACTAGATTTGACCTTGTGGCATTGCCACTCAAGTATATTTTATAGCGGAATGAGATACTGAGAAGCAGTGTGTAAAGTAAAAAAAGAGAGTGATAAGAAAAAGGAGAGGGAGTGCATTCATCCATTCATTTATTTTATCACTCATCTAGTGAATATTTATTGAGAGCTTGCTATATACCAGTGTTCCAGTAATGAATGAAACTGTCAACATCTTCTTACATTTTTACATTATAATGGTAGCAACAAAGATGTGACAATGTATAAATTAATTTATAATATTAGATAGTAAGAAGTGCTATGAAAAATACATAGGGCTATCATCCATAATGCTGATGAAGACTCAGGAGGTAGAGTAGTTCAGAAAAGTAGGCCCAACGGGCACCTGGGTGGCTAAGTCGGTTGAGCGTCTGCCTTTGGCTCAGGTCACGATCCCAGGGTCCTGGGATCAAGTCCTGAGTCAGGGTCCTTGCTCTGTGGGGAGCCTGCTTCCCCTCTCCTTCTGCCCCTCCCCCGGCTCGTGCTCTCTCTCTCCAATAAATAAACAGAATCTTAAAAAAAAAAAAAAAAGAAAAAAAAGAAAAGTAGGCCTGATATAAAGAAAGCTGACCCTTAAACAACATGGGTTTGAACTGCCAGGTCTACTTATATAAGAATTTGTTTTTTAGGGTGCCTGGGTGGCTCAGTTGGTTAAGCGACTGCCTTCGGCTCAGGTCATAATCCTGGAGTCCCGGGATCGAGTCCCGCATCGGGCTACCTGCTCAGTAGGGAGTCTGCTTCTCCCTCTCCCGCTCCCCCCTCTTGTGCTCTTTCTCTCTCTCACTCTCTCTCTCTCAAATAAATAAATAAAATCTTTAAAAAAAAAAAGAATTTGTTTTTTATCTAAATACAGTACAGTGCTGTAAATGATTTTCTCTTCCTTATGATCTTCTTAATAACATTTTCTTTTCCCAAGCTTACTTTATAAGAACACAGCCTATGATACATATAACACACAAAACACTGGTTATCAACTGTTTGTATTTTTTTTTTTAAGATTTTATTTATTTATTTGACACAGAGAGAGTGAGAGAGAGAGAGCACAAGCAGGGGGAGTGGCAGGCAGGCAGAGGGAGAGGCAGGCTCTGTGCTGAGCAAGGAGCCCGATGTGGGACTCGATCCCAGGACCCCGGGATCATGACCTGAGCCGAAGGCAGACGCTTAATGACTGAGCCACCCAGGCGCCCAATCAACTGTTTGTATTAACGATAAGGCTTCTGGTCAACAGTAGGCTCTTAATAATCGTTTCTGAGGACTCAAAAGTTATATGCAGATTTTTGACTATGTAGGGATGAGGACTCGGCACCCCTAACCCCCATGTTGTTCAAGAGTCAACCATAACCCAAATGAACGCTGCTCAGTAGAAGTCTGAGGAAGGTTAAGAAGTCAAGTCAGTCCCTGTGATAACACAGTTAGCGCTTCCCCGAGCACTCAGCTTGGCGAATTCTTTGGTGCCTGGTCCTGGGCTGACTTACTCATCTGCAAGCTGGTGGGGATGGGGGATTCCCACGTGTCACATTGTGTCTCACCTGAGATCACACACCCGCCCAGCAGGTATAATGAATGGCTGATATGGGGGTTTATAGGTCTAGCCCCCAACATCAATCTGAGACAACTCTGAGGGTCATCACAACAGAGTTCTGAGGGGGTCAACCAAGGCCTCCGATGTCCCTGCCCTGTGGGTCAGCTGCTCCTTCTGTGCAGTCCTGCCTCCGGCCACGCTTCCATACAGAAGGCCTCTCCCAGGAATCTGCCTGGAGTTCTCTGTCTCAGAATCCATTTCCCGGGGATCCAGTCAAAGATACAGATAAAGTGAGGGGAGCCAAGGGCTTCCATATGGAGCTTGGTGAAAATTCAGGACAGTTTTTATATGAAAGGAAATAAAGCACAAAGTTTGGGGGGAAATTCAGATATTGAATGTATATGCACCTTGGAAATAATACCTGTTGAAAACTTTTAAGGAGACACTTGAGCTTACATCTGTTAAAAACAAATTAGGGTTTATGCTTGAAAGGGCTACACATAGCTTCTTCTCGAGACCTTTCAATGATCTTTTCAAATTCTTGATAGTCTCCACCAAGGAAAATCTTTGTTCACATAGATAGTCAAAAAATCACTTAAACACATTTTAAAACTATTTAAAAATTTGGAACTATTGAAATTGTATTTAAATGATCCTATAGGTATTCTTTATTTTATTAATAAAATAATGATAAAAATTCTTGGGATACTTGTAATAGATTTGAAATCCATTCGGACTTTTTCAAATCAAGACTTTCAATATGATGGCGAATCTCTCCTTTGCAGAATACATATACATTGCTGTAACTTGGCCACTAGCTTAGATGGCTCTAACCTGGATTACAAAATGAACAGAACCCTCTGATGGATGTGAGGACAGTTTTAGATCTGACCCCTAATCTTGGTCTGCAGACCATGCTCTTTGGACACCTGGGACACTCACCTTGTGGCAGTTCGACGGAAACCACATCCACAGTGGCCGCCGATGGGATGTCCAGGTGGTAAAGGATTTCCTTCCTTACTGTCGATCAGTAAGTGCTGGCTGTTCACTGCTTGCACGGGCCTTGGGCACACTTTTCAGGCTTGTTTTGCTGGGGCTGTTGTCTATAGAGCTCAGGGCTGAGTCTCTGGAGACCATTCCAGGCCCAATCTGGCTACCTCAAGGACTAAAGTGATCTGTATCTCCTGGCACACCTATGACCCTTTTGCAGCAGTCCCTCCCATGGGTTGCTCTGGGATCCACTCCTGGGAGCAGACTCTCAAATGACCAATAGAGGTTCTCAGGGGAATATGCAGATCTTAAGCGGTATAATTGGGATAAAAGAACGGAGATTTAGGGACCTGGAGCTCTGTGACATTTACAAAGCTAACAGCAATGCATGTTGCAGGCTGAGAAACAGATGGACCCGTGGTAACTTACTGAGCAGTCCTGAGAAAGAGGAACCGTCAGGCAGCAGGAGTCTGAGCAATCTGAGAAGCCCCTTGATTTAAAGCAGAGAATCATCAAAAGTGCCAGGAATAGGGGCACCTGGGAGGGTCAGTTGGTTAAGTGTCTGACTCTTGGTTTCGGCTCAGGTCATGATCTCAGGGTCGTGAGATCAAGTCCCACATTGGGCTCCATGCTCAGTGGGGATCCTGCTTGAGATTCTCTCCCTCTGCCCCTCCCCCCACTCACACGCTCTCCCTCTCTCTCTCTCTCAAATAAATGAATAAATCTTTAAAAGAAATGCCAGGAATAGGTGACACCACATGCCTCAGGGCCTAGGAGTAAAGGGTAAAAAGCTAAAATGAGGGAAATTGGGGAAAACTGTTCAAAAACCAGTTGAATCTCTAGTTCCTCCCCCAACTAACTCACTGGACAGAAGACAAGGGATTTATTTCTTGGAAAAGGTAAGACCAAGGGTCTTTGGAGTGCAGATCAAATGGCACAAGTGATAACGTTGTTATCACACAGAAAGTAGGGGATACGGTGACTTGACGCATGTTGTAGGCTGGGCTAAAACCCCCTGCCTTCCTCCTCCACTCAACTCCCAGAACTCATAGCCAGACCTTTAGCCACCAGGCAAGAGATTGGAAAAGAATATTCTGGGGACTCGGACCAGATCCAGAGGAAAGTACTAAAGACACAAACACTTGTGGTTCATCCACCCAGTCATGCTATAAAGTTCAAAACATCCACACATATGCTCAGTGTTTCCACTCAAGTTTTTAGACCATTACCTTCCTTCATCTCTTTTGTCTTTTGCCTGATCAATTCTTACTCCTATCCTAAGCAGTTTCTCTCAGGATAGAGCCTTGTTCATGAAGGAAACCGATGGTCAGTTCTGAGAGTTCACGAAGCTACCCTGCTCTAGCCCCTTCTGCAGTTTCTCTTACTGGAGGTCCCTTGAACTCTCCCACTAATTGGGCAGGGCATAACCCCTGCTAATTCAAGCCTTAGTCCTTAAATTTCCCTGCCACGCTTTCCAGTGAATAGCTGTGGGCTATTTTGGGGTGTTCTTCTTAGGTAATTGAGAGTCCTTGGTTTGGCTTTCTAGCCTTGAGAGGTTTTCCAAAGTCTAATCTGACATTCGTTATGAAAAATTACAGCAAAGCAAGCTCAAAAAGGCTTATGTGGTCAATCACCTTTCTTGCTTCACTTACGTAAAGGCTCAGGACAAATCTAATGAGATTAGACTTATTTTGTAAATAAGAAAAAAAGGGAGTGACTGTAGAGAGGAATTCTGTTTCATTGAAAAGCTATGGTACACCCTTGTGGGTTCTCAATTCTTTCAGTTTCCTCTGATATCTGGCAACAACTCTTTAAACTAATGTTTTTAATTCTTCTCCCACTGTTGTGTCTTGGTGTCACTGAAAATGAAAACTGCCCTGTTCTGGAAGGCCTGGAAGCTGAAGCTGGAGGACTTGACATGAACTGCAAAGAAATCACCACAACAGATCACAGATGACCAATCTTCATGCCTGCTGCTATGTGGGCAAGTCAGAAAGTTCACTGGAAAACTCACTGCCATCACCAAAGACATTCAAACTGCAAAGCAGGAAATCCACTGGATTGCCACTGCCATTCTCGAGCCCAGCATCTAGAAATCTCCTCGACTGGCTGGCTGTACTCTGGACTCAGAAACTGGGTTTCCAATTATGAGACTTTTTTTCTTTTATTTTCATAAATTGCCTTCATGAATGCTGGACTGCTAACACCATCCAGCAAATATACCTTACGACCAAGTTCCAAAGATGCTTCTGTTGGTCCTTAATGAACAAAAGGAGATCAAATGAGAAGTGGACTTAGGCTGCTCAAAGGAAAGAAGAATGTCTCTTGAACAAGAGGAGAGAATTATGATGATTCTCTTATTTACCAAACTTCAGTAAGGTTCTTCCGAGCCAGACTAGACCCTGTCCTTGGGTGTGTCCTTAGAAGCCCAGTTTTAGCAAGAGTCCTGGCAAGTCATTTTCTTCAGAATCCCCCACTTTGGATACTTGATCATCCTTGCTATCTGACCAAATTCCTCATCCTCCATCAGCTCCCACGTGAACTCTAAGCACTCTGGGCTGCCTTCAGCAAGAATCCTGGTAGGTTGGTTTAGCTAGAATCCCCCTACGCTTCTTGTTTTCTCTTAGTCATTTTCTATCCCCTGAGCCCCACCTGGTCCTTGGCTATAAATTCTCACTTTTCCTTGTATTCAAAATTGAGCCCAGTTCTATACTGAGGTCTCCTTTCTCATAGTTCAATAGCTCCTGAGCAAAATCTGCTCTTACTGCTTTAACTAGCAGACGCTGGATTTTCTTTGCCAAGGGGAACCATCTATATACAAAGGCTAAGGAGAGGGATTCCACAGGATC
Organism: Leptonychotes weddellii; assembly: GCF_054177405.1. Taxonomy (NCBI): domain Eukaryota; kingdom Metazoa; phylum Chordata; class Mammalia; order Carnivora; family Phocidae; genus Leptonychotes; species Leptonychotes weddellii. The sequence goes on along the minus strand of NC_138380.1, from coordinate 74,365,487 downwards.
TTCAGAAGAAATCATTTTATTTTTGAAAGGTTAAGTGGGAGAGAGTGTGGGAAACCTCTAGTTCCTGTTTCAGAAACAACAACAACAACAACAGCAACAAAAGTTTCTGACTTTAGGAAGAATTAGGTATTCTGCTGTCCTATATTTGGTTGGTAACTGCTGTTGTTCTGATTGATTTCAGCTGGAAGTGAGATGAAACTTTTTATTCCTGAAATTATGTTTTAAAATTAATTCAACTATTCTCTCTGGGAAGGAAAAACAGGAAGCAAGGAGATTAAGGTTTTTTTTTGGGGGGGTTGATTTTTGGGGTTTTTTTTTGAAGCAGCCAAAAATAGTCTTTAAGCCAATAAAAGATGGTGGAGATGGTAATGATATTGAGGAATCTATCTTGGTGATAGGGTTCTGTGATTAATTTAACTATAACACAGAAGCTAGTTTACACATGGGTTGCAGAGGGACATGTAATTATGAAGGAATTCAGTGGCAGTTAGCCAGTATCCAAAGTCTATGTAGGGGACAACAGTGATCCAATTAAGAAAGTATGCAGAGAATGTTGGATTCATGTGAAAGTTTATAATGTCTCTGATAGATGGATTGATGCCAGTGGAATTTGACCCCGCAGGAATCAAGATTCAAGGAAATGATGCTTCAGGAAGATGAAAGTGCAAACGTAAAAGCCCCAGACAATTAGGCACTCTCATTTACAGTGAAGACTTTGGGATGATTCCTACATTTTTCTGAAGACAGGTTATCTACATTTCAGGAAGGGCAACATCCATGTCACTTGATATTGTATCTATTACGTTATCAGGACCCATTTAACAGTGGCACACTTTTCAGACTATTCTTTTATCAACTCGCAGAAATGAAAGCAAAGAAGACTCAGATTTTATTTTGCAAATTCTTCTCTCCAAAGCTTGGTACTGAGAAGTGCCATAATTCAGAAAGTTATGAAGATAAGGATACTTCAGATAAAAAAATATGAATGGTAACTAAAGCCATAGTTAGTTTTAAAATATGGGAAGCATTCAACTTAGGAAACTAAAAAACATACACAATTAAAAAAAATCCCAATGAAATAGAGACAATGTGTGTTTTCGGCCATAATTTTAAACTCAAAGCCTAGCAGAGAGTAGGAATTCAATTGTTCAATGAATATATAAATGAGACATTGTGAATGAGCATGCATAAATGAGGACTTAATAAAGATAAAAAAAATTAATGAGGTATGAAAAAATGAACTAAAAAACAAAATTTAAAGTATTTTTTACAATGGTATTAAATAAAAGTTGTTGGGTGTTTTTTTTTTTTTTTTGAGGGATTAAGCAGCCACATATTTATCTTTGATTGTTTTTATGTTATTTTCCTGTATTGCAGAAAACAAAAAATCCTCCAATGAGATATGCAATTTAGCGTCAAGAACTGGAAGGGTCTGAAATATGAACCCACTTGCAAGTTAACAAATTAGTCTGCCAGTGTTTTATAGGAGCTGGTAGAGGACATGAAACTCTTGAATCAGAGATGAAGGGCTTTATCATTCAGAACAACAGTAGAAGCCAGATGATCAGCATTTGCGTTGGTTCTGCAAGACACACATCCTACAGGCCAATGCACAGAGGCCTGGATGATACAGGAGAGAAACTCTGAGCTTAAGGCACCTGAATATTTTAAAATAAGCAGTAATCCTATCTGGCTTTTGCCCTGAAGGGAGAAACTATTTCTGTCTTCCAAGGCTATCTGCTACATAAACATCCTTGAAAAGATAGTCTGCAATTAAATCACTCAGATGTGTAGTGATGTTAGAAACCAACTGAGATTTGTCTTCTAACAGGAAGAAGGGAAGGAAGCACCATTATTGAATGAGCAGCAGTAAATAGGTTTGCAGGATTATAAAAGAACAGATGGAAATTCTCCACCATTTTCTGAGTGTTTTCCTGTTGGATCACCCACTTTGATGCTAATGGCAGCTTAGGAAATAAGCAGTAGTTTCTTGTAATTTTTCACTTCATAATTTCTTTGAATCGAGCAGATTCTTGCCACCTCCTCCAACCCCGATTTTCAAATTGTTTTGTAAGTTTCTAATTTCCTCTTTTGAATCTCTTCCTGCTTATAATAGTATATTTTCTGTTTTTCTGAGCAAACCCTAGCTGATACGACATACGATATAAGAATATGATCCAGGAAACAGGCTCTCACAGGTGGGAACCTGGGATTGGTCATTGGAAGGTCATGTGACTCAGTCATCGGTGGAGAATGGAACGCTGGTGGTCCAAAGAAAACAATAGCAAATAGGAAATAAAGTGTCCGTTGTGCTAAGGGCACAAGGTTCTTTTATGACTGCTCTTAAAAATATATATTTTTAGTAACTTATAGATATGGAGCTACTAAATGTAGAACCAGAAATAATATTTGATCTTATGAGTTGCAGATTTACAAGACAAATGGACTTTTAACAATGCTTTGCCTCATATGTAAAAGTTGGGGTATTGATTAGGAAGGAGTAGAACACCTAAGAATTGAAATAGGAAACTTCCAATGGATTCCAATGAATCTGAGGAGTTTAAACTGCCTACTTCCACTGATCTTTACTTTCCATCAGAAGCAGCCCATCTTTGCCTCTCTGGGGACATTAGCCTCACTTCACCTGATGGTTCTAAATGACCTCAATGATGCATCCTCTTGTAAGGAAATGCTAGTTCTATTCAAGACCCACCCCCCCCATCTTTCATTGCTTTCAGACCTGGAATTAGAAGCTCAGCACAGGATGAGGGGGTTGATTACAAGGTCTAATCCAGGAGGAGATGGCATAGACTGAAATAAAAGCAGTATTTTCCAAATTTATAGAAACCGGGGAAGAATGCTGGTAAAAATGATTCTAAGGGTTTTATAGCAGGACAAAACAAAACCAAACAAAAACAGTAACAAATAAAAATATATACAAGGTTAGATTAGAGAATGGGTGCCCTTGCCGAACATTCTGAAGTAACTGTGTTACTGCGAATGGCTAGGAGTGACTCTAAGAGTTTACTCAGTATGTTGACTTAAATCTGAACATATCAATGTCCTAAATTAGGTAAGTGTGAAGTGCCAGGACTTAGTATAATGCAGACTAGTGAATCTAAAAGCTTAAGGACATTAGCATGCTGTTGACTATTAATCATGGGAAACTCTCACATGTATGCCCTTATTGTTAGCCTGAGAAGAGTTTAGAGACTACTCCCTTCACCAAAGTTTGGAGGGATAGGTAACCCTAGTGTCTTTGGAGAGCATGTGGTAGCTGTCCTTTGCAAGCTGGTCTAGACTATGAGAGAAAGTGCCATTGAAATGGACTCCCTGGTTTTAAAGGGTAAAAGGATCTCAAAATGGCGGAAGCCAGGTGGCCGCATTCAACTGCCAGAGACAAGGAGGTGCAATTACTGTAAAGGGCAGAACGTAGAGCAGAGTGGCTGTACTGTGAGAGTCTAGGTCTTGATAGCTGAGCAGCCTAGTAAATTGTACTTGGTTTTTATGACCTGTACTTGATCTGGATTTTTGATAAAATCTCTAGGTTTAGTGAGTCAGAGTTTGGTTTTACTGTGATTAAGCATTAAATGGAGTTTGGGCCAATGTCCTTCTGACACCCTGTGATTATTATTCCAGTGTCTGAATGCATGATTGAAATAGATATAATCAGCTACTGACAAGAGTCTCCACATTGGCTTTCTAACCTATAGAAGAAGACTATATTTGTTTTGTGTGAAAGATAAATGCATCTTGTAGAATATCCATTAGTTGTCATGAAATTAATCAGGTGGAGACTCTAATTTTAGTTGCTCTTTTAGAGGTAGTATTATTATTAGAGTAAATCAACACAGCCCCTAGTACTCAATATATAGCTATTTAGCAGGACATCTTTATAATCTTACCTCAGGGCTATATCAGCTCTTTCTTTCTGTCATAATATGTTCTACAGGAAGCCATCACACAGGATATTACAATTACCCACTGTATTGATGATATCATGCCAACTGCCTTGTTAAGACATGTGTACCAAGGGAAGGAGAAAATTCTCATGGAAATTCAGTAAACTTGGTGGATTTTCTAGGAGTTTAAGAGGATGTATCGGGCACATCAAGATATCCCATCTAAAATGGAAAAAAAAAAGTTACTGTTCCTTAGACTCCCATCATAACAAAGAATCATAGTTCTTGGTGGGGCTCTTGATTCTAAAGGCAATACGTACCACATTTCAGGAGGCTCTAATCCACTTACCAAGTAACTCTAAAGCTGTCAGTTTTGAGTGGAGCCCAAAAGAGGAGAAAACACTCTCATTGGTTTGGACTGAATGGCATGTTGCTCTGCCACTTAGAATTTATTAACCACCAAATTCAGTGAGTGTTCTCTAGCACCTTCTGGCAATGTCTGATAGGTATATGATAACATATATCCCTAGCCTTTTTTTTTTTTTTTTTTAAAGAACTACCTTTCACCATTAATTGTTTTCCTTTTAAGAAATAGCCCCTGGCTTGCTTCCCAGCCCTGAGAGTGATAGGATGACCCACTATAGAATGTAAATCAACCATGTTACCTATGGTTCCTGTCTCAAACTGGATGTTATCTGGTCCTAAGATTAAGAGCATGCCCAGCTTCACTTTATCATCAAGTAGAAGTTATATATATAACATCATGTTCAAATAGGTCAGCACAAGCATGTTGTCTGAGTAGGTGACTCAGACTCCCGGAGCATCTCTGTCTGCTTCATTGTCACTTTTCCTTCCACTCTAATGAATGGACCTGTGGACAATAGTTTCCTCTGACTAGTTGTCTGAAGCAGAAAAAATGTCATCTGTTCTTGAGGTAAAATTTGGTTTAGAGATAATTCTGGCTGATAGGCCGCCACTGGTTTGAAGTGCATGGCAGCTTTATTACAGCCCCATTTAGGAGTGTCAGGAAAACAGTGAGGAAAAGAATTTTCCAAGTGGGCAGAATTTTAAGAAGCACATTGTATTTTTATTTTATTTAATTAGTTAATTGATTAATTTTTTAAAGATTTTATTTATTTGAGAGAGAGAGAAAGCAAGAGACAGTACAAGTGGAGGGGGAGGGGCAGAGGGAGAGGGAGAAGCAGACTCCTTGCTGAGCAGGGAGCCCAATGCGATGCAGGGCTCGCTCCCAGGACCCTGGGATCATGACCTGAGCCGAAGGCAGATGCTTAACCGACTGAGCCCCCAGGAGCCCCAAGAAGTACCTTGTATTTTTAAATTTACATTGAAGGGATAACAGCCACCATCCATCCATGGATGGATACTAGTTCATGAGCAAAGACTAATGGATAAGCTGGATAATTACAGACTTGAATGGAACAAGAGAGGAAGCTTGATGGTACAGAAATACACACGGTACCTGTGAATGCTCATGAAGGCATCCCAGAAAAGGCCTTTAATATTTGAATACAGTCCATTCTGTGGAAGTCAATTTGCTTCTTTTCATAGTCATTCCAGTGCTTGGTCATTGGACTTATGAACAAAATTGCCAGAATAAGGATGGAATCTAAACCACACAAGATTTTTCCCCACAAATCTCGTATGACAAATACCACTGCTGAATGGTTAACCAACAAACGGTCCAGGGCAAATCTGAAACCCCGATATAGCATCATTTCCTAGTATGCCTAGTGAATGACTCAGTGGCAGAATGATTATATTGGACCCTTACCATCCTGGAAGGGGAGAAATTTTTCCCTTTGGAAAATATATGTACTTTGGCTATGGATTGTATTCCCCCACCCACATGCTTCTGCCAGCATTACCTCCTGGATATTTATTGGATACTTTGTTCTATGTTGGTATCCCACATAACATGGCTTCTGACCAAAGAGCTCATCTTACAGCAAAAGCAGTGACTCATGTCCATGAGACTCACTGGTCTTACCATGTACCATGTCATCCAGAAACCGCTGTCCTGATAGAATGGTCCAATGGTGCATTGAAGAAACAGTCAGTTACCTGCTGGGAGAACAATGCAGCCCATATATGCAAATAACTTACAAGTCTGAAGGGACATCGGACAAAATTTACTATATGTTTTAATAACAACTGCAACTAATACATGATTCCATTTCTGCGATCACCAGGACACATGGTCTAAGGGCATCAGAGTGGAGGCAGCCCCTTTTCCCATTTCCTCAAAGATGCACTCACTAACAATTTGGCTTCCCATCCCTGTCATGTTGATCTCTGCTAGACTAGTGAGTTGAGTTTTCACAAAAATGGTTCTATTCACCTGGAAGATGAGAATTCCACTGAACAAATTTTTCTAAAGATTTATTTATTTGAGAGAGAGAGAGTGAGAGAGGAAACACAAGCAAGGGGAGGGACAGAGAGTCTTAAGCAGACTCCACTCTGAGCACAGAACTGTAAGCGGGACTTGATCTCATGACCCTGAGATCACAACCCTGAGATCATGACCTGAGCCAAAACCAAGAGTTGGACACTTAAGCGACTACACCACCCAGGTGCCCCCACTGAATCACTTTGAGGTCCTCACACCATTGACCTAAGGGGCAAAGCAGGAGTTTAATGTCTGGATGGTTGATCCTGATTATCAAGGAGAGATGAGATCTCTGTTGTACATTCTGGGACATTCTTTCTATCACTACCATTGTTGCTGCTGCTGCCATGATTACTAAGAACAATTCAGAAATGACATTTGGGTCACCCAACCAGGCAAAGACCAACGACCAGCCCAGAAATGCTAGCTGAGACAAGGAACAACACATTTCTATATGTTATACTATGCTCACCACGAAAGAAGGAAGTTATAAAAGCCAGCTAGCTAGAGCCTCATGACTTGTCAGCATATTTTCATCTTTGCTCTGTTTACATATATATATGATGGCAAATGCTGACTGAAACAAAAGGTTAAAAATATATTATTCATAATTCACCAAACTAAATAATTGTAAAAGAAACAAATAATTAAGCCTTGAAATGATGCTCTTACTTAATTTTACAGCATTTATACTTTTGAAGTTATTAAAACTTAAAACCTCACTAAGACTTTGAGGAGAAGCTGTGTGTGTGTGTGTGTGTGCGTGTGCGCGTGTGCACATGTGTCTCTCTGTATATAATAACGACTGTTTTTCCCCTCTCTCCTTATCCTACTATTTTATATAGCATGTGTTGTTGCTGGTGGTTACTCTTTTATTTTAGTTATAAGATGTCAAAGAGGGATTATACAGTAGGTATGCATGTTTTTTCTTACTTTCTCATGTGTTCATTTTACGTACAAATTAATTTTTCCTCCTTCCTTTTCTCTTCCCTTCCCACAGGAAAAGAAAGTAATTGATAGCTTTTCAAAGCTGCTGCTGGAAGTCCTCCTTCGTTATTTCTCAAGATCTACGGGAACAAAGATGAACATTGGCTACTGGAGAGGAGGAAGAAGCATCCTCTAACTTAAGGGAGCTGTAATCTGTTTTCCTGCTGCATCCTGCATTCTTTCCCTTCAGTGTTTTTCCAGGGCGGTACAGAGCCCCAGAACCCTTGGTGATCTTGCCAAGAACAAATTGTGAAGTCGTTGCTAAACCCATTACCTACTAAGACGTTGTTGTTCATCTTAATTTAACAAAATATGCATCTCTGGCCAAAAAAGTGTACTTCCTTAGATAGTGAGAGACTCCGTAAATAATTCTAAGAAGGCTCAACTATAATTACAGCCTTCTTTGGCCAAGAGGGGTGAATCCTGGATGGAGTTTTCAAAATATACTTTAAAAGAAATTATTAATTATATCAGGAAGGGAAGAGAGCATATATGTATATGCGTGTTCAAACCCCAGAGAAGACTTAATCTGCTTTGGATCTCAGGGAAGTCACAGGGCTAGATATACCAGCTCAGTGTCAGTGTTTGGGGGGAGGTTTTCCCAGAAAATTTGCTGGGTAGATGCCTCCAAGAACAAGCTTTCTGAAGGCACTCCCAGCATCAGCTGCGAGCCAGAGAGCGGTCTGCGCCTCTCTGAGATGGTTCTTCCCTCTGCCTTCCCAGGGCTAGGGCGCGCACATAAACACGGCAGGTAAGACCAGGAAGAGAGACATTTTTATCTTTACAGTGTTTGCATTTAGGCACATGAGAGAGTGAAGAGGACGCCTGGAAACACATTTGATATCCTGCTCTGTGACGAATGGCTTAGTCTTACCATCAAAGGCCTAAGCTGCATGAACTGGCCTCATTTATGTTGACGGTCTCCGAGGCAGGCGCCCCACGGTTCAGGTGGCATCGCTGGACCACGACACCCTGAGGAATGTGGTTCTGTGCCCTCTCGTGCACCCGACCTTGGAGGACGGATGCCAGGCCTGTTGAACACACCATTTATTTGCGGCTTCCTCTGAGGCAGGGATGCAGGGAGGCTGGGTTTCAGCCGGGGCCTATCGTGAAGATGGTAGAAGACGGGAAAGGATACTCTGTGCTCTAGAGAAGAGATAGCTGGCTACTTCTTCCTTACAACTGCCCTGTTCCTGTAGCATCAGGAATTATCCCTAAATTCTGTTACCATTTGTCTAGGACCTTTGGGACAACAGGGTTTTTTTTTTATTTTTGTTTTTTTGAACATATTTGCTATTTGATTTCTTTTCTGATCTAATGTTAACTGGCATCTATAATATTGTGCGGAAAAAGGAAACACTTTTGTAAAGAAAACACTAACAGGATCTCACAAATACCCATGGTTTTGTGTGTTATACATAAAAAAAGGCAAAACCTTTATATTCATTGTGTAATGTGTAGAATTTTGTTATTTTGGTAGGCTATGTGCACTTCAGTGCACCTGCTATCAGAACCTGGTAAATCATGTTGAAATAAAGTAAATTTCAGAAAAAATCTGATAAGATTTTCAGTTGAATATATTTTAGTCATTTTATCTGTATGTGGTTTTTTTCCCCCAAATCGTATTTTATTTCCTCTTTCACCTTGACAAAGAATTATCAGCAGGAGATATCTGTGGTTATTATTACACCATGAAGACATTTCTTAATTGTGTCTCCAATCTCTTCAAAGGGCAAAGGACTTTCATATTTAAAATATTAGGAAGGCAAAGTTGCCCAGCTTTAAGTGAAAAATTAATCCTTTCAAAAGCAATGATGATATGGAATATATTGTTAAGAGCTTTCACTGAGAAACAAAGGAGAATTCTGTCTTTCTGAATTAGCCAAACAGGAAGAGGCAAATGGAGAGTTTAGAAAAGGAAGACCCCATTAGCTCTGAAGTTGGGGGTTTCCCAGGAGTATTTTTGCTTGTCCAGTCTTAGGAGTAAAGCTCTTGTAACTCAGTGCCATTAGGTGGTTATATCACTATCACCTCATTTTTGGGGGTGTAGCAGCACAGTAGAATTGGGTACATGACTGGACATCCATGGATGTTGGTAATGAAAAGGGCACTTAAAAAATTAATAGAATTTTGGAGCGGTCTTAGGTTTACAAAACATTGGTCAAGAAGCACACAGAGTTTCCCTATTCCCCTTACCAAACCCCCTCCATGCACAAGGCAGTTTCCTCTATTTTTAACATCTTGCATTATTGTGGCATGTTTGTTAAAAATGGCGAGCCAATGTTAATACCTTATTACTAACTAAAGTCTATAGTTTACATTAGGGTTAACTGGTTTTGTTGTACATTTTATGGAGTTTGACAAATGTATAATGGCATGCATCCACTGTTACAGCGTCATACAGAATGATACCTTCAATGTCATATTGTGTTTTCATTTCACATTTTAAAAAACAATTTACTGAGCAAATATTAGGTTAAAATAGCTTTCACTCTGTGCGCATTATTCTCCAATTGCTCTTTGAGATCATTCACTGTTCTCCATTCTGCTCTGTGCCCTTGGTGGTGACCTCTACCGAATGCATCACTGGGGCTCCATTCTGAATTTGGGTTTGGGTTGGTCAGTGCAGGTTGCCAGCAGGTGATCAGAGGAGGGGAGGAGAAAGAGATCGGGATGTTTACTCCCTGCTTCCTCCTATCAGGCTAAGGTTTGGCAATGGCTCTACCCATGTTCCTCTACTGTGGCTCCAGCCGGGGCCCCTTTTCCACAGGTAGAGCTCTCAGCTCATTCGAGAAACAGATCCTTCCCATATCTCCCTGGGCTAAGGGTAGTAAATCCTTCCTATTCTAACTAGTTCTTGTGTGCTTTCCCATCCCTTGTTGGTTTCTTTTTGCTGCATACACTTTTGTAAAATGACCCTTTATTAAGATCTCTTCAATTACCCCCGATTGTGCATCTGTCTCCTGCAGGAAGCACACACATCTATTCCGTTGACTTTTTTTTTTTTTTAAGATTTTATTTACTTATTTGACAGAGAGAGTTTGAGAGAGAGAGCATGAGGAGGGGGAGTGGCAGAGGGAGAAGCAGACTCCCCACTGAATGTGGGGCTTGAACCTGACACTCCGGGATCATGACCCGAGCCAAAGGCAGACACTTAACCGACTGAGCCACCCAGGCGCCCCTATTCCATTGACTTCTTACAACATTCTTATGAATTCTAGCCTGTAGCTTTATCCTCATTTTATTTCATGATTAATTAGTGATTGGTGATTAATTAGTGATTAAGAAACTGAGGCCTAGAAGAGTCAAAGCCCAAGGTCACAGACAATGTTGAACCAGGGCTACCATTTAAGAGTATGAACTCCCTGCATAGCTGTCTCCTGTGCACAGGAAGATTTGGAAAAACCGCTTTGCTATTATCATGTGGTATGCTTATTATTATCTAAAAAGAGAAATCAGTAAGAGAAATAAATCTATTTTTGGAACTACTGAGTTTGTAAATGAACTGAATCACTTAAAAACTGATGTGGATATTATTTGGATCTTTCATGTTAACTTTCATTTTCTGGGGAATTTGGATGATAAGGAGTAGAAAAGGTGTGTGCATGGAAGAACATATTTTACATGTAAAACAACTTGATTTTCAGGCTTTATTCCAGAACTCATTTAATGGCTGGAATGGGCCATACTATTTCTATATTTAACGTTTAGTAGACATCCACACAGTTTGCACTGAAAGAAAAAAATATTTAATTTGTATAAACTTTTTGCCACATATCAGAAAATCCCATATAATTTAGAATTAGCAGATGTCATTTTCTTTTTTTTTTTTTAAAGATTTTATTTATTTATTTGAGAGAGAGAATGAGAGACAGAGAACATGAGAGGGAGGAGGGTCAGAGGGAGAAGCAGACTCCCTGCCGAGCAGGGAGCCCGATGCGGGGCTCGATCCCGGGACTCCAGGATCATGACCTGAGCCGAAGGCAGTCGCTTAACCAACTGAGCCACCCAGGCGCCCTAGCAGATGTCATTTTCAAAGAATTTAGCAGATTAAGAAAACAATGAACAAATAATTGAGGCTCTGGATTTCCACAAAGCACTCCCTGACAATGCTCCTCATAGTAATCTGCTACCAAGGTAGAGAAATAAGGCTCGGAGAAGACCCCATGGAGATTCTGATTAATGTTGCAGGGAATCTGAGGGATGGATTCAGGAGATGGATCCTCGTCAGAAAAAACAGTCAAGTACCTCCTGTATTGCAATGACTCTCAACCTTAGCTGTATGGTGGAATCATCTGAGTAGTTTTAAAATATACTAATAAATGGATCTACCCTGACTTAATTGACGTGGGATGTAGTGTGGGTAGTGAGATCTTTAAAACATTCTAAGTGATTCTAATCTGCAACCCAAACTGAATGGGAGACACGATGCTGCATGCAGGCCCTGCAGGATGAATTTTATTACTTGAGAGTAAATATGTGGTAGGGAGTAGCCAGTAGTAAGACTTTAGATGTAGGTTTTATGCTCAGGTGTTTGGATTCTATCCTAAGGCCAATAGGCAGTTGCGTGAATTTTCTGCAATTTGGATTTTAGAGAGATTGCTCTGCTGTGGTGTGGAGAACAGTTTGGAAATAGATCTGCTATCATGCAAGGAGACCACTTATTCAAGTATTTCAGGGCAGATGTGTTGGTGGCCTGGAGAGAGCGGTTGTAGTGCAGATGTCGAGAAGCAAATAGATCCACAAGATATTTAGAAAGATTAGTTGGCAATGCCTACAAAGGTGAAAGAATGGAGGGAGTCAAGAATGACAAGCATCCTCCCCAGACTACCAAACTTCTCTTACTATTATTTAGCCTTTCCTGGGAAGGTCCGGGAGATTCTTCATTTTGAGGCATCAATTCAATTGCCCTATGGGCTCTAAAACTCTGTTGGTTAGAAAGACAAATTTTTGAGATATCATTTTTGCAACTGACCCTTATACGTATAGCACCTTGAAATGAGCGGGAAGTTTTTACTTGCAGAAAAAAATTTATTTCCTCGTGGAAAAAAATGACTCTGTGTTTAAAACCAATCTCAATGAATTCTATGAGTGAGAGAAAAAATATGCTTTGTCATATTTCAAAATACAACTAATATGTGTCTTTCATTTTGCTTTCAAAATGTCAGATTCATCTGTCTTTAAGGAATACAGTGGTGAGAAAACACAACACTTCAAAAGTCCTTTAAGAAGTACTTTGTAAAAATGGCAAGTTTAAGAGCAGAGTGGTTGACAAGGTTCTGGAAATCCTAAAGGAACAATTTCCAAATATATCATGAGAGTGAGAAATGAATCAGAGACATGCATGTAGTCATAGCTTTCAACTGCAATTCAGTTCCATCAGTAGATTTTTTTATAAGCATCCTGAAAGAAAAATATATATATATTTATGATTAAAAATGAAAATAGTACATTTCATTCTCCTCGTTCAGTATGCAGTAAAGGTGGTGGGGATACCTCCTACCGCATTGAATCATTGGCTCACTGGGTTGCACCATTCATTACAATGGGTATCTACATCAATGAGGCTAATGTGTATATAAGTATAAAATCTATACAAGGTAGGCTGTTGCCTGCATTTGGAGAATAGTCTCCCTGTTATCTATATTTACATTTGGTTTCAATTCAAGTGGGTAAGTATGGCTTTTGTCATCCTCAGGGAGGCATGTGAAACTCATCTCCCCACTAATGTATCCTTGTACTTATGTCATATATCATTTCTGATGCCAAAAACATGGTCAGTCAATGGTTTCCCATAAACATATCATGGTATGTAAGAGCCCAAACTATTGACTCTTAGATGTGTTAATTTGGTGATGCTATCACTGTCCTAGGGTATTGAATATCAGTTTTTGGTAAGGTGTTATTATTGTAGCTCGTGTGTGTGTGTGTGGGGGGGTGTGATGTGATGTGAAATTTGCTGAAAAATTCTCCTTCAAAACTACAGAGTGGATTCATAGATGGTAAAAATGTATCAAGCAACTAGAGCTATTTTAATGTGGAAAATACACAAGGGTTCCTTCTACTGAAATCCTCTCTGTTTCTAGAAACCAGATCCTTAAGCCAATTGTTAAAATATGAGCTAGTCAGTTGCTTCTGCACATCACTGTTGATCAATAGTAGGAAATTTCAAATGAATCTAATTTGTGAGAAATATATGTGTCATAGGATTATATTATACAAACTCGATGTATTTATTGTTCCTGCTGAGTCTGACAGTTTTGCCTGTGTATTTTTGTTTGGTTTTGCCTTCAAGAAAGCAGCATGTAGGTTAATTATGAACTCTTCATCCACATGAAATTGCAATTTAATTAGTTTGAGTTATGACTTTGTATGTCACACTAAAACACAGCAGAAGTGAGCTATGGAGTAAATGTTGAGAGAACAGAGTAACAATATAAAATGGCTATGTAGAAATGGCTAGTTGTTGATAGCTATAGCTTGATTAAGCAAATCATGCAGAGCGTATGTGTTCTATGAGAAAGGCTCCGAATAAAGTTCTTATAATGAAAGGAATACCAGACCCTCTGAAAAAATTTCAGCATGTTCTTGAATAACAAAAACTGTACCTTTCTAGCTCTCTGGGTGTCAGTCGATACAATGAAACACATTTATGGTGAAGAAGAAAAGAGGATACAGCAGTTGGAATTTCTGGACAAAAAGGAGAGGAACAGACACTGAAGGCATCCCATTGACATTAAAAGGATAGTGTGGTAGACAGTGTGTAGATATGCTTGTTCTGCTCTGTGTCTTTTCAGATGCTCCTGAACTTGATCTTCTGGAGAATGAGATTTTGGAAATATCAAGCATATTTTTAAGAGAAGATATTTATTTATTATTTTTAATTTTTTTTTTTTCAGAGAGAGAGAGAGAGAGCATGCGTGCATGAGCAGGGATGGGGTGGAGCGGGGAGGGAGAGAGAAAATCACAAGCAGGCTCCACACTCAGCATGGAGCTGGACATGGATCCCTATCTCAGGATGCTGAGATCATGACCTGAATCAAAATCAAGAGTCAGAAGCTTAATGAACTGAGCCATCCAGGTGCCCCTCAGGCATTTTTTTTTTTAAAGAAAATCTATTGTTTCACATTCTTGTCATCTCTTTCCTTCTAAAGCATATATTTTTCTCTTTTTAAACAAATACCTAAAAAATGGGGAAAATAATATTTTTGCTTTTACTTTGTAATTTTCTGTACAGAATAGACCTATTTCTTAATTTCGGTCAGATAGGGCCTTTCACATTGCATTATATGCTCTAGGAAGCCATCTATTTGGGCCAAAAGTTTGAGGGATGCATATGAAACACTGAGAAAGTATGGGTTTTAGAGTCAGGAAGATCAGATTTTGAATGTTGGGTTTGTCACTTATTAGCTCTGCAAGCGTGGGTGAGTTATGAAACCCCTTGGAGATTTATTTTTTCTTCTGTAAAATGGTGATATTTTAGAGAATGAAAATGGCCTCTAATTGTTCATTTTAAAAATCTTTCTCCATTAGTAATTATTATAAAAATGTTCTTTGCCTCAGTGAAAATGACTAGAAAAAAAATCAAAATAAGCAAAATTTGTGCAAGTAAATGTAATCATCTTTAATTGTTATGTTCACCTTTTATCCTTACAGGCTCTCATACATATAAAGACCAAAGAGCTGTTAACATTTAGGCACTTTTTCCCTTTTTTCTTCCTGTCTTTTCCCACCTTAGAAATAAATAGATGGTTAACTCAGAAAGGCAAAGTGAGTGAAGACAAAATCTGGAAATATATCAACTAGATAGCACTAAACAATCAAAAGTTGACTACATAGAATCTTTCATGATAGTCAATTTCATTTCTGTTTCTCAAATAGCATCCCCCAAGACAGAGGGCTTCTTAGCAAATCAAAGAAAACTATTAGAGAAGAATTATATACACAGTTGGAAAGAAGATATGTGTTTGGTAGGTGCTATGAATTGGGGGAGGTTATGTTCATCAAATAAAGGTTTTATCGTAAATATTCTGAGTTATATCTGAATCAATTAGGGAAACATTCATAAAAATGATTTGAGTTTTTAAAAAGTCAGAGATCATGTTAGTTATATGATATTATTGATGTGCAATAAATGTACTTTGAAGATAGAGTTTCCCTATGAAAAATTTAAAGCAATAACACAAAGGAAATCCTGGATCTATTGGTAGACAAGTAATTTGTCTTTGGTTCCAAGCATTTTTCTCTTTAAATATTTGAGATTGCTCACTTCACAAATGTTGTTACTGTGATTGAATATCAGTAGGAGTGATAAGATGATATATTTGTTTCAGGGTTTTTTTTTTGTGGTTTTTTTGGATGGCTAAAGGTACTATTTTGCATGCAGTATAACATGCATTAGTTTTAAATGTGACGGGTATCAACATGAATTTAAAGGATCATATTTACTGAATCATAACATTTTAGATCTAGAAAGTAACTTGTAGATTAATTAGTTAAATTATTTTACTTTCTTGATGAGAAACTTGGGGAATAAAAGGCTGACCTTCCCAAAGACCAACAGTGGATTTCCTTTATTTTAAATCTGAGTGAAGATTATTTTTTTGCTTCTTAGTATAATCACGAGCTCCAAAACTACCCACAGTTATGTCATTTGGGCAACTTCAAACCCTCTGTTTATTCATGGATCTATTTTTAGGAATCTACTTATGGTGACGATTTCCCTATTTGCAATGACAATGATGATGATGGTAAAAAACAATGAGAAGGCAGTAAAGACAGGTAATATAATAATCAGCTTTACCGATGTCCATAAAGATTCAATGACACAATCTTCATACATGTGTCAGTGTAGACCCACAGTTTCCCCCAAATCTTCCCATCCCTGACACCAACTCTGTTACTACTCAGAGTGGGGTCTGCTCTGGCCTGACCTGAGAGCTTGTTGGAAGGCAGAATCTCGGGCACATCCCAGTTCTATAGACCCACAGTGTGAATTTTGGCAAGATCACTCGCATGCACATAGATGTTGCTCTAGAGCATCTTTGATGAGTCTCACGCACCTCTCTGAGGAGAAGTTGGACTGGTCAGTGGGGAATCTCAGAGTACCGCTTTAAGGTTGCAAATTTCTCTATGTTTTTTTGGGGGGGTGTGTGGAGGTGTGGACAGGTACAGACCACACAATACAGATTCTTTCTGTGGCACTTCCAAAATGTTTGCAATTGCCAAAAAGTGA
Organism: Leptonychotes weddellii; assembly: GCF_054177405.1. Lineage (NCBI taxonomy): Eukaryota > Metazoa > Chordata > Mammalia > Carnivora > Phocidae > Leptonychotes > Leptonychotes weddellii. Next base: position 74,348,956 of record NC_138380.1, on the reverse strand, counting down.
AGGATTGTTACAATTTCACCCCAGAACTTGGTGGCAGCTGTACTAATGACCATTTCATGGCTATGCGGTGTACTCTACACTTAGAAAAGAGACCTTACACTTAATAGAAGTGGCTTTGCACTGCACAGCTGTTAAAACTTCCGGCAAATGCTACCAGATAAATTATAAGGGTGAATTAAAGGGTGCCCTTTATAAATAGTCACAAAAGGCCTCAGCAGCTGAGTATAGTGTGGGTGCAATTTGCAGAAAGGTTTGCTGTAGGCATGAAATTATAGTACTGCTGTTGGAATACAGCCAAGAGCCTAGCCATTTCTAGTAGCTGTATCACCACCTGCTAGTACACTTATTCAGAATTGAGTCAGAGGGATGGATGGAGTCTCATGAATCATCAAGTCTTCATCTAAAACACTTAATCTAGCCATTACTTTTCAAATGAGCCTTGTTTGTGCCAGACCCCTGCCTGTGGGCTGACCTGAAGTTCTAGAGATAAAGGCTTTCTGCCAAATGAACAAATGGCTTAACACGGTTTTTATTCTGAGCCAGTTCTGGAATTTTGTCTGGATCTCTGTGGTCCTGGGGCGGGGGGGTGGTCCTCATATATGAGGACAGGTCCTAAGGAATCTCTAACTCTTTGACTTGAGTGCAAGCTAGTCTAGGAGTCATTTGCCTCACGTTACTTTTGACTCAGAATGATCTGGGATCTTCCTACAGTTGCTGTTATTTAGTAACAAATCACTCGTCACTAAGGTCTGCTGTGGTTTGGGGATGGTTAGCTAGGGAGCAGCAACCCCTTCCTAAGGTTTACTTTCTCACTAAATAAGTCCTCCCATTTCCCATCTGATTGGACAAGGATTTTTAAAAGTATATTTGTGTGTGTGTATGTGTGTGTGTGTGTGTGAAATTTCTGTGTGCCTTCTACAGTCATAATAATAGGTACATTTATATAGATCTTACTGAGGACAAGGCACTGTTTTTAGCACTTCATATATGTTATCTAATTTAATCCTTACTATGACCGTGACTTAGGTACTATTATCTGTTTTATAGATAAGGAAACTGAGGCACAGAAATGTTAAGTTCCTGGATCGAGGCCACAAAGCTAAAAAGGAGGAGCCAAAACTCAATCTGAAGCCAGGTAGCAGAGATGCTAATTTATACTGTAATAGATTCGTTGATATCACACCGGCCTTTAGTGGAGGAATGAGGGGAATGGGGTAGCAGAAACCCTGAGAGCAGGGACCTCCAATTAGGGCCTGGCAGGGAGACTGTCTCTAGCTTTGCCGGTGACCTAGAGTTAATGAGTGGTGAAACAAAGAGACAGTCATTTCTTCCTGTCTTCTCTGGCTGGGGAGAAGAAACGTAGGGGGAACATCCTGGCAGACAAAATAAGGAGCAAGTCACGAATTCCTCATTCGGAGAAACAGATGCCAACTCCTAGACAGGCTCGTGTGGCCACACATTCAGGGTCTCAAGCACACACAGGCAGAGGGGTTTACCATCAGTCTGCTTTCTGTGAGCGGGAAAGAGCCAAGCTGACCCTGGGGCAGTTGGCCAGCTTGCCAGAAGTTGAATGGAAAGATGTAGGCTGATGGAAGCAGATCTGAGAACTGCTGTGTAAGTTATCTGTGCCCAGATGGAGGGGGAGGTACGTGTAGGCAGGAACAGGGTGTGGCCTGGTCAGCTGTAATTTCCTGGGGGCTGGAGAGAACACAGTTCAGCTAGTCTCACTCTCCCTGTACTTTGTGCAAAACATCCCCAACTGTGTTCATTAGATTATATAATCTTGAGTATTGGGAGGAACATAGAATTCCTTAAATTCAGCACTGTACAAAGAGTTCTTCGTGGAAAGTAATCTGGTATACTTCTAGAGCTGGGAGACGTGACCACAAAAAATGATGCTACTGTAAGAGAAAACGTTTTAAATTAATACTGGAATAGTAAGGATTCCACTGGCATGAAACACATTTAATATTAAAGTAAAATATTATTGCCTGCCACTTCCTCTTCTCTTTAGATCGTTGGCATCGGATTAAACATTTTTAAATGGGATTTCAAACCCATACCAAGCAGCTGTCTTCTATTTCAAAAGACAATGCACTCATACATATGTATTATGCACTTAATTAAAACTGTTGCATTTTCATTTTAAAAAGTTCTGGTGCTGTCCTGCATTTTTATAATAATTGAAATCTCTGGACTGCCACCAGTTGGCATATTTTAAGTGGGAAAGGAGGGTTTGGGTAGGATAGGCATCCCTGAATTCACATAATTGGAGGGGCATGGCCTGACATGAGGGTCCACTGGCCCATTGCACTGTAGCTGTTCCACTATTAGGGATTCATTTCTTTTACTTAACGAGGAGATACTTTCCCCCTGAGTTTTTTAATTTTAAAAGTGATATATATTTATTATAGAAATTTTAGAAAAATACAAAGAAGAAAATAAAACTGATCTATAATCCTATTTCCCTGAGATGAACCTTATTAACTCTATTATTGTGTATTTCATTTCTGTAATTTTATCATATAGAATCTACATGTTTTATAGAATTTGAATCATACATATTTATAAATATGTACTTTTTAGTTTTCACTTAATTTTAGGTGGTGAATCTTTTTTTCAGGCCATTAATTCATCTTCAGAACATGATTTTTTCATGACTTCAGCAGCAGCAGCAGCACCATCATTATAGCTATATTTGAACTTTTCGCTTTATAATGTTTATAATTTACAAATTATAGAGGAAATAGAGATATAACTGAATTATATTGGAAAGAAGAAGAGTGATATGAAGTAGTAGAAGATACATTCTTAGAGATTAAGGCATGAAATAAATTGATAATATTTACAAATAAAAAAAAAAAGAAATCACAGTATAAGCAGCCAAGAACGAGGATGATTTAAAAATCTGCTTCTAAAAAGAGGAACATTTTTTAGAAAAGAGGAATTCAAATAGGAAACATGATTTTTATTATGAGTTCCTCTAAATTACTTGATTTTTAGCCATCTGCATATATGCCTCGGCTTAAAAAAAAGGGTGTAAATTTACTCTGGCAAAGAGTTAGACATTAAGATTACCCTCACACCTGAAGGTGTGGCAGTGTGCGCATGCGCGTGACTATGGGAAGCCGAGAAGAGGAATGCTCCATCAGGAGTGGCATGGAAGGTGGTAGAGGCTGGTTGTGGTACTTTCCTTGGTAGCCTGAGGCCATAGAGGGCTGAGAACAGAGAGAATTCAGAAGTTTCTCTTTGTCACAGTACCAAAGTGTTACTTTGTACAGTGTGTTTTGCTTTTGGCTAGTCTTGCAAGTAGAATTCATCAGGTGGGATATAGGACCTCAATAGCAAAGCAAGGGACCTGTGAAAAGGACAGTCCCTCCAAATGTTATCATCATGTAGAAACAGAAGAGAGTAGTATTCTGGGTAGCTCAGGGGGTTAAGCTGCTGACTCTTATTTTGGCTCAGGTCTTGATCCAAGGTTCCCGAGATCGAGCCCCAGTTGGGCTCTGTGCTCAGCAAAGAGTCTGCTTGAAATTCTCTCTCTCCCTTCACCCACCCCCACCCCCAGTCCCATATGTGCCCCTGTGTGTGCGCGCTCTCTCTCTCATTCTCTCAAATAAATAAATAAAATCTTAAAAAAAAAAAAAGAGCAGTGTTCCAACCAATAAGTCTATTCATCACAGACATGTAAAATCTCCCTTTATAAACTGTATAGGGTGCCCAAGCCACTTTGCTGTAGTGTGATTTTGTTAAAATAAATATGTGGCTACAAATCATATTTCCAAGCTGAAATACTTGGAAAGGAAGAAAACATCTAGTTTTCCTATAGTGATTTGTGAGTTAAAATAAAAAAGCATCTTAGATCTAATGGGAAAATGGAAGGAATCATGCCCACAACATGTTCATCCTTTATGACCCTTCTCTTTTTTTCCCTTCTGGTTCAGGGTGGAGTTGTGCTCTCGTTTAGTTTGATTGATGTGTTCGGAAGTTTAGATTAACAGACCAGAACATTTGAGGAAGGTAACTGGTTATTTTATTGATTGTATTAATTAATATTTTGGGGTGTTTCCAATGTGCCAGGAACTATGTCAGAAGCTGGTTTGTAGTGGTTGGTAAAACACTGTCCCTGCCCTCATGAGGCCAGCCATTGGGAGGGGGCCACAGTAAGCAATTTTGTCATGGATTTAGGAGAACAGCTAAAGTGAATAGCTCAGCCTAGCTGAAGTTTCTTTTTCTATAAAAAACATTATAATATTTCCCTAAAGTGTTAAAATACAACCATTTCTTATGGAAGGAGTAAAGAAAGAACATGTAAAAAGGGGAAAAAAAAAGTTAATATTATTTTCCTTTATTCATTGGAACCTGATAAATCCAAGTTCTGGGTCACTAACTGAATTTGGTTTAAAGGAAAAATCGAGAACAGATGGAGTATTTGCTTCCTGTTTTGGGTGAGTTTTTCAATGGAGATTTCTCTTTCTCCTCCTCCTCCAGGTGAACAGCATTTCCCCCTTATCTCTCTGGTTTCTCTGCTTCTCAATCCCTCTCCTAGCAGTTTTCTCTACTTTTTCTTTCTCCCTGTTATTCCTCTTTAGATGCCTTTTTCTCTCTCATCTCCCAGCCCCTTACCATAACCAGCAGCCATTAAATAGTCTTAAGATTACAATCAATCAAATCCAGCTCTAGAAGATACATACACTGGGAACAATACAGGCTATTAGCATTCCTGTTTGGACAATAAGATGAGTTTCGCCTGCCCTGTGGTAGGCAAAATAACCATCCCCAAAGATGCTCATGTCCTCTGTCCAGAATCTGTGAATATGTCCAATTACATGGCAACGGGGAACTTAGGGTATGGAAGAAAGAAGATTGCTCATTAGCTGATCTTGAGATGAGGTTTCCTGGTTTATCCAGGTGGGCCCAACCTCATCAAAGGAGCCCTTAAAAGCCTAAGAGGGCAGTGAGTAGAAAGAACCAGAAAGATGGCCAAGTGGGAGGAGCTCAGTGTAATGCTGCTGCCGTTGGAGATGGAGCAAAAGGATCATGAGCCAAAAGTGTGTGGGCCTCTAGAAGCTGAAAAGGTAAGAAAACGGGTTGTATCCTGAAGTCTCCAGAAAGGGACCTCGTTCTGCGTGCTCTTTGACTCTAGCCCAGTAAGACCCATGTTGAACTTCTGACCTCTGGAACTGATAATAAGTGGTATTGGTTAAGTGACTACATTTACGGTAATTTGATACGGCAGAAATAGAAATTAATACATGCCCTTTCTGGAGAAAGGATGTAGCTCTGGTTTGCTCCTCACTCATGACTCACCGACCCAGGAGATCAGAAGTGATTTTTAGAATTCACTAAACACAGGTGTTTGAAATTTAGGGCCACAGTACCTTTTAAGAGGCAACAGATATGAAAAAGGGCCCAATGGGTGGGTGCACCTAGAACGGGAAGTACTGAAGTGTAACCTAAAGAAAAAGTTTTCATCATTCACATGTTTCTGGGAATATATATTTGTGAGGTGCGTGTGTGTACTGTAGGGGAAAAAATAAGTTTCCCTCTTCCTAAGTGCTTAGCTGAGACCCTGTAATAAAAGACTAGTAAGAGAAAAACAAGCACACGTATGCATGGGTGATACCCAGGGAAAAATGAATAACTCTCTGAGATCCAGAACCTGTGAATAGGTTCAACTACATGGGAAAGGGGACTTTAGCTTACAGATGACATGAGGTTGCTAATTAGCTATCTTCAGATGAGGGTGTCCTGGACCACACAGGTGGGCCCAATCTAATCACAGGCGCCTTTAAAAGTAGAAGAGGGAGGCTTATTGGTTCAGGCTGAAAAACCGTCGTAATAGAGAAAGAAGAGTAGGGATATAGGGCTTTTAGGGGAGAGTAGAGGATTATTTAAAAGATGAATGGGCTTAGAAGAATTGATGGGAGGTATGATAATTTGTGACGAAGTTTGTCTGTGTGTGGTGTTGACTTCTCTCCTCTCTGGTGGTAAGAGTCAATCCTCCCTGATTGATGAAAGTCCTGGGGAGGGTCATCTGTGACAACTGAGTTCCTTTTGGAGAGTCTGTCTTTCGGCAGATGAGAGGAGTTCAGAGAAAGCCTCTTCCTGCATTTGCTTAAAATAATATGCTAGGGTGATGTATTTTGGGACGGCAATACACATAGGTAATTCTAATGTATGCTGTTGTGATAAAATAAAAATACTATCAACAATACTATCAAAAGGACTATTTACTAGTCCTTTTGTTCTTTTAAAATACATTTTATTAATCAGCAAATTCTAAAATCCCAATTAATATCCTGTTGGAGTATCTGAGATTTTTTTCAATGTTATGTAAGTGTATTCAGCAATCAAAAGCTTAGAATATATTCTTAAACCATAGGTAATGGATGGGGTAAATAATCACTTGGAGCTCTTTTCATATTTATCTTTTCTACTTATTTGGTTGAATGTAAGATTTGGACAACACTCAAGATACTGTCCTTTTTTTTTTTTTTTTTTCCTTCCATGCGTATATTTTAAGGGTTCCATATAGTCTCTAAACCAGGTGTTTAGACTTAATGAGCCCAAATGGATGTGAGCAATCCAGGACAGTAACAGAAGCCATACTTGCAGAGGCCTGAATCAGCCAAAATCTGAATAACACAGCTCTTGAACCATCTGGATATTTGAATTTTTCCTAAACATTTGGATGAGAATAATAGCAGGGGAAGTGGATGTATCTTACTGTTCTTAACGTATTTTGTATGCTCTATGAGCCTGAATTGGGAGCAGGTTTCAAGGGGAAGGGGGGGGGGGGGGGATAAGGTGAAAGACGTACCAGCTCAGCCACTGGAGGAGAAAAACCCTTCATACCATGAATGCTGAACAGGGTGTTCAGTGGTGAGTGTTCATGGAACTCAGAATATCTCTATAATGATAGTCCTAGCATTTTAAAGGCATGCAGGCAGTAACTGTAAAATTCAAGAGAACATTGACCCTAAATTGTTCCCTTAGACAACAACAAAGGTACAAATGTACATCTACAAAACCAAACCAGGAAGCTGACTCCCCACTGAGCTCGGAACCCCACAAGGGGCTCCATCCCAGGACCCTGCCGAGACCACGACCTAAGCCGAAGTCAGACGCTTAACCGACTGAGCCACCCAGGTGCCCCTAATTTTAAAAAGTCTTCATAATTTTGTCAGCGTACCTATTCAACAAATACTAACTGAACACTCACTGTGTAAAGCATTATGTTAGCAGCTGGGGGATATAGTAATGAACATAACATAAAAACGATCCCTTTTCCTGTTAGTATAATTCTAGTTGATGGTTGGTAGACCATAAACAATGTAATAGAGTACATCAGACACTGAGAAGTCCTATTGAGGAAAAAAAGTTGGAAGAGGGATATTGTATTGGAGAGAAGGAAGAAATTGTTGATACAGCAACCACACGCTTTTTTCAGAAGCTGTCATTTGAATAGAGACCAGAAGAAATCCAGGGTGGGAAACAGAGGTCTCTGAGGGAAGCCTGAAGGAAGGAAGGAAGGGAGGGAACACTGAAGGATCTGGGCATGAGTGGGTGACAGCAGGGAGGCCAACATGGCTGCTGTGGAGGAAGTAGGGGGTGAAGGTCAGAGGGGATTTGTGGTTGGGGACTCCAATCCTGTAGGTTATTATAAGGACTTGGTCTTTGACTCTGAGTGAGATGAGAAGCTATTGGAGAGTTTGCTAATCTGCACAGATTACAATCAAAAGTTTGAAAACCTGAACTAATACAGTAGCCTCTTGCTACATGTGATGACTTAAACTGAAATGAATTAAATAAAAATAAAATTCAGTTCTTGAATAACCACATTTCAAGTGTTGAATAGCTTTAGGTGGCTCTTGGCTATCCTTTTGGGCAACATAGACCTGGAACATTTCCATTATTGCAGAAAGTTCTTCGATAATGCATTCTAGATTAATCAGACTGTTTGTTTATTCTAAAACAATGTGTGCCCCCAAAGAATCTGAATGACATTTTGCTAAGCTTTCGAGATGAAATATAAGGAAGAATTGGGATTTTCCTTATAGATCTTTCAGTCTCTTAAGGAGGATAAGACACATAGTCACAGAACTATTACTGAAACATATTCAGGGAATAGGTTTCAAAGGAAAGAATTGCCACTTATGGGGGCGCCTGGGTGGCTCAGTTGGTTAAGCGACTGCCTTCAGCTCAGGCCATGATCCCAGGGTCCTGGGATCGAGCCCCACATCGGGCTCTCTGCTCAGCCGGAAGCCTGCTTCCTCCTCTCCCACTCCCCCTGCTTGTGTTCCCTCTCATGCTCTCTCTCTCTCTCTCCCTGTCAATTAAATAAATAAATAAAATCTTTAAAAAAAAAAAAAAAAAAAAAAAAAAGAATTGCCACTTATCCTGGGGGAGAGGTGTTCCCCGTGAAAGTGAGTTACCACTCCCACAATGGATCAGGGTGTTTCAGGTGAATAGGTGAGCAGAGACAGTTCTATTTAATAAGTATCCTGGTAAACCCGTATCTGCAATACCCTCATTTAATATTTGCAGTCATCTTATGAGAAAAGCATTGATACCCATGTTACAGATAAAGAATACAGAAATTAAGAAGTGCAACAAGTGCTGTGATCACCCAGCAATTTGATATATGAAAAATTAAGTTAGATTAATCATGGGCAGAAAAAAACAAATTATTCTTAAGAAATTATGCTCTTTGAAAAGTTGGTGACAGAACCAGGATTTGAACTCAGGATGTTGGACTTTATAGGTTGTGCTTTTACTTACTATGCTATATTAGTAATCCAAGAAAGGTTTTATACAGTCCTAAAGGCGGCAGGGGATGAATCAGGATACATAGTCAATATGAACATATATGTACTCAACAAATTATATCAAACAACTGACAAAATTACCCAAGACACATAGAAACCAATAATTAAGGTTGGAGATACCAACATATACTTCTTAGAAAGTGATAAGTACAATAGGCAAAAATGTATGTAGAGATACTGGGAATCTATCCAATTAAGAGGGTGAGTTATTAGAAAATTATTTAACTTATTTATAATACCTAAACCAGCACCAAGAGTTCTATGAGCAAATAGAGTTCAAAGTAATCTGGAAAAAGTTTGAGTCTAGAAATAAGAAAGAAGGAAATAGTAATATAACAATTAAAAATAAAAATTAAAAAATAAAATTTATATAATCATAAAGAGATAAATATAGAACAGCAATCAAAAATAGAGAAGTAAAACAAAGCCAAAAACTAAGATTTGAAAAGGTTTGTGAGCTAATGTTGGGGTAAGTGGGAAAAGTGAATCCGGATCTCTTTGGGAGCCAGTCTTCACCGAACCCCCAGGTTTCCTAGTTCCACTTGTCCTCCATTTCCTCACATCTTTTCTCTGCACGTGTGTTCCTAAGGTATGAGAAATTCCCAGTATTTTACACTTCTGCAAATTTTCATAGAAAAGATAGCAGAGACCCTGGTATTAATTTGGCTCCTAATAGTTATACCCATTTCTCTTCTTTCCCCCACCCTTTGTTCCTGCCTGCCTTTTTAAAAAGCTGCCTGTATTTGATTTTCTGTTATTTATGGTGGGCAACTTTCTTGTTAGCATGGGACATTCTTTAGCTCTACAGAAATATTTAGAGCAATGAGGAAAATACGTTTTTGTTAACACTTTGAGCAGAGATTATAAATAATGCTTTTAATAGGGGAGGAATCCATCTTAAGCCTCACTGCCTTCATTAAGGGACATACACTTTGGTGAGTTAAGCTTGATCAGTTTCATGACACAGCTTGGACGCAGATAGGATTTGCAAGCAGGTTTCTAACATTTTTGTAAAGGGGGGTTGCATGTAGGGTCTTTTAACTATGGACCACTTGAAATAGTCCTAAAACTGATACTATTTCTTAAAGCTAGAAATCCTACCCTTCTATAATAAGTAATCATTCTTCTTGAGACTAGAAAAAGGAAATCCCCCCTCCTCCAAAACTGGAGATAAAGCTAGGCTGAAACACGTGTATGTTTTTGAGTATAACCGAATCTTTCAACTATTTCTTTGTTAGTGTGAGTAAATAGGCCATATTTCTCCAACTAATCTGATCCAATATGCAGCCCCAGCCCCTGGTCTCATCCAGTCACTGTGTAGCACCCTCATTTCCAGAACACAGTAGACTGTTCTCCCTTGGATGTGCTCTTATTTTCTAGGGATGTGAGAACTATTGGAAGTGCTCCTTTGTCACTCATGGTTTCGAAAACACCTAGAATACTGAAGAGCAGGGATGATGCTGGGAAAATCAGAGGGATTCTGCTTTCACAACTGTTAGACTTCTTGCTCCTCTGCTTCTGCCATCAGCATTTCTAACAGCCAAACTAATATTTGAACCTACCCTAATCCCTTGCTCACCCTGACAGCCTGGGGAGCCCAAGCCTGCCCCTAGTCCTTAGTAACCTTGACTAATAAAGGAAGTGTGTTTATAGCCTTGGCTCTAACACCTATCTAGGAATTGGAATGAGTCACGATGTCATGGCTCCCTGACAACCACTGGGCTCCCTTTCACCCTTGCTTCCATCTAGTGCTCTGAACTTAGCAAATACAGGCGTCGTCAATAGGATTTGGCCAGAGTCCTCCAGGTCTCCTTCCCTGAGTTGGATCAAATTCATGTATCTCTTTTTCTCCTTCATTGGCTAATTCAACAAATAAGTATTGAACACTTCTCATTTTCTAGGCCATCTTTTATATCTCTGGGAGATACCAGTAGCTTCAACAAATTGCCTGCTCATCAAAGATCTTAGTGGGGGAGAAAGAAACAGATATAACACAAGTTCTGGTGGAGATATTAGCCATAAAGAAAAATAAAATAAGGATAAAGGTATAGAGTGGCTATGGGAGCTGGGCTAAGGAATGGAAATATTAAATGAGGTGGTCAAGAAAGGGCTATCCTAGGAGATTAAGCCACATCTCCATCTGGGGAAAGAGCTTTCCGGGTTGAGGGGACCAGCAAGACCCGGGCTCTAAGACAGATACAAATGCTCCTAGAAAGAGAAGTCCACTCTGGCTAGGACACATTGAGATGAGATACAGAGTAGAGGAATGAGGCAAGGGGCAGATTATGCAGGATCCTTGTAGGCCAGGAGGAGGAGTTCACATTCTGTTGTCATTGTAACGGTAAATTGTTGATTTTGAGCCAGGATGTGACATGATCTTACCTATATTTTAAAGGATCTTTCTGCTCTATGGACAATAAACTGTAGGTGGGACAAGAGACAGGTTAGTTAAAAGGCAATTGTGGTCAAGGAGAGAAATACTGGTGTCTCAATTAGAGTGTGATAAATGATCAAGTTGCAATACACTCAGGAAAGAGGTAGTACCCTGGAATCCTTGATTCTGTTCCTTACTCGTAGGACTTAACTCCATGAGGCAATTTATGGAGATATTTGGATTTGAACATTCCAGTTACCCTTGCCAATGTCAACTTCCCAGTCTCTTTAATCTTTGCCTACAAACATCTCCCAATTTTTCCTAGTGGCAGGTGTTTTATGTTTAGACTTGGACTTCTTGATTACCCTCTTCATGACCAAGTTCACAGTCTCTTTGATGCCAAACTACAACTGCCCAGTACTTTTCACCTGTGAGGGGATCTCCTCTTGGTCTCTACTTGTCCTACATTCCTACCAGCCCCAAGTTTCAGATGTCGTAGTGGCTTCCCAACGAACCAGTGGAAGTCATGAAAATCATAATAAAAATGTGACCAGTGTAAATGCTATAAAATAGTGACTGAATAGAAAAGGTAAAACTAAGTTGTTGTATTTGATTCTGCTCAAAATAAACTAACTGGAAATTCAAGAACTAAAGAATGCGTGACTAAAATTAAGCACGTCTGACCCAACTGAAGAGAAAATAAGTAAACTGGAATATAACCTAAAGTCCCATTTCTGAGCTTAAAGTTCCTGATAAGGAACAGACTTTGAGAATTTTTTGATAATTAGAAAAATAATCAAATTTGGATCATCAAAGTTAAGTCTTTCTCAATTTTTCTTTTAAGAAATCCATTTCCTAATCTTTGGGGAATTATTTGTTAAGGGTATAAGAGTCTTAATTTTCTTTAATACAGATAATTTCATCCAGATATACAACTACAATAGCCTTCTAATTTAGTGACATGAACTGTTGTCTTATAAATGTCTCTGAGTCCTTCTAGTTTTTCTCATCACCATTATCAGTGCCATTTTTTAGGTCCTCTGATTTCCCACATGAATCACCTTCATGAAATTCTCTTTCCCTTCCTTTGATTTTTGCGTCAATCTGAACCATTTTTCACAGAGCTGCCAAAATGATCTTTCTAAGCTGAAGGTCTGTTTGATACCTCCCTGCTTAACCTTTTCACTGGATTCTGTCCAATTTATCTGTAGCCCCCTTCATCTTACCTTTTCCTCCCTCTCCTTTCTCATTATTACCGTGATAAACCCTCCTTTCCTCTAGCTCCAGCCATACTTCTCTAGTTAACTTACCTTTCTACGTCCAGTCTCTGATTTGATGAAGGCATATGAATTTCTTGCTCAGATACAGTGGGTGAATGGGAAGCGAAGATCCATATTTGAGGGATCAGAACACATCCAGAAATTGTCGAGGTGTAATAAGCAGGAATGGAATCCCCAGTACTGCAATTGTAGGTCTAGGGAGCAACTACAAAACATAAAAGCACTAACCATGGTCAAAAAAGAGAATGATCCTGGAAGAAGACGACTCTTTATGAAATAGCTGTAATTTGAGTTCAAATCTCATTAACTCTCTATGTAGGACTTAAAGAAGCATGAAGACCCAGATTGCATTTATTCTAGCTCCCTAGAATAAACATTTTACAGTGTTAGCATTAGTAAATGTTAAAAGAACAAAAGTTAAAATTAATTTTGACTTTAAAATATTCCTGATATTCAGGGGTGCCTGGGTAGCTCAGATGGTTAAGCGTCTGCCTTCAGCTCAGGTCATGATCCCAGGGTCCTGGGATTGAACACCACGTCAGGCTCCCAACTCAGCAGGGAGTCTGTTTCTCCCTCTGCCTCTCTTCCTGCTCATGCTCTCTGTCTGTCTCTCTCAAATGAATAAATAAAATTGCTAAAAAAATAAAAATATTCCTGATATTCAAACTCTTCAACTCACTCACTTTTAACTTTCCAACCAACAACTATAAGTCCGCTATTAGTTCACTACCCTCTCCAGCTCTTATGCAGGATACCATTATGTCATGCAGTGTTTCAAAATTGTGTTTTTTTCATTCTAATAAAGTGCCCAGTTCCCTTGTTGGAAGAGCAATTAGAGTAGATGCATTCCACATACCGTGGCAACAGATGTTATCTCACACTGGGCAAATTCCTTGAATCATTCAAGGTAAACATGGTGTCCAGGAAAGTACTTCAGCCAAACTTCTGTCCAAGAGCCAGCTGTTTATGCAGTTAGAATAAAGATGCCATTTAGAGTCTCTTATTTCAGTTACAGGATTTTGTAGCATGCTTTATAATGCTACAAATATTTACTTCCAGAGCAGCAAAAAGATTGCGTGCAAATTTTACTCAGCATTTGCATTTCTCTTTGCTTTTCTTTGATAAAGGATGAATGTTATTTGAATTGAAATAAAGTAAACCTTGCTAGACTTGTAGGCTTAGGAAAACTGTAAAGCCACCCCTGTAATGGCAAGAAAGAGGCTTTGTTGTTGTTGTTGTTCTTCGATTTAATTGCTTGGATTGTTTTCTTTTTGTTTTTTTTTTTTTTTTCCTTTTTTTCTGGAAGCCGCCTGGTAGAACTCGCTTCAAGATGTTCCTTCTATTCTGACTTCCCAGTTCAGATCACTGTTACCTACTCTGGGGAAGAGAATGGAACATAAGAGTTGATTATATGTCCTTTGGCTCTAAACTGTGGGTTCTGTTACTCTAAAGAAATATATTTAAAAAAATTTTTTTTAAGCAAAGGGAAAGGAACAGAAATAGAATAATGTAGAAACAAGTGACAGCCATCTGTTAAATTTCACCAACTGCTGGTGATATTGGTTTCTTGTGTCATTCTGACTCAAAAGAGCACTTTAAAATTTAATGTAACTATTATAAATGTCTTAACATACGTCATTTGGGCCACATGACTTAAGAAAGAATGACTTTGCAGGATATATGCCAAGGATAAATGTTAGACTTTCCTGCATATAAAGGCAAGTAAATAACCATGAAAAGGGATTCTGGTGGACAAAATATGTAATTTATTAAACATTTTGTAAATATTAAATTATAAATAGTAAATTAAAATTTTACTTCTATTTAAATTAGTTTAGATTGGCTAAGGGGATACTTTGAAAAAGAAGCAAATTTTAATTATGATTAACTTGATAGTTGTATGAACATACTTTCCCTAAGACTGGAAAGGAATACGTTCTCTCTCTAGCTCACCCCAAAATTTCTAGGGAGCTAAAGAGAACATCCATTAAGTGCTTACTCTTGTTAGATTTATGTATAACTGTCCATTCAACCTTAGTTTAGCTTTGGTTATAGAATAAGCTAGCTCAGAAAAGTCTTTGGAAGATGTGTATGGGCCTGCACACTCCTGCCCACGATCCATTCTGTTTTATTAGAGCTTCATGGGTAAAGCAACTTCTTCCCTGTAGTTCTTTTCCATCATTTGAAGGAAATAGTATTTGACCATTTTTACTTACCGAACAACGATTTAATGTGGTTCATAAGACCCTAGTGAATATTCTCTTTATTCTGAGTTGCTATGGGAAATCTGCGAGGAGATTTCTGTGTCTAGTAGCTCGTGTATCATTCATATCAACTGATACATATAATTGATACAAATAACTTCTGGTGGGACAGGACAGCAACAGTTGAAATATGAATTTCCCCTTTTTGCGTTTTAAGCCTAATGGTCTTGTCCCTAACCCTGTAAATACTATGATTTGGTAGAAAAGGACATGTTGTTGAGAGAGAAAGGTCAAAAGACTACAGGGATATGTGTCTGTGGTTTCCACTGGGCCCTGTCTTAGAAGCTGTTTATTTTCCATCCAAATCATGAGGCAGGGTGATTAATTTTCCCAACTTTCTGGGAAAAAGAAACCAGAAAGATAGAAAACAGAAAACCTATTCTGCTCATCAAGCCATCCACCCGGGAGCAATGTTAAAAAATATTTTTTAATGACGTTGTTATTACTTTGGTAAACTTGTCTGAGTGGAACTTTCTCCATATTTATACTTCATTTCACTTCCACCAATGTCTTCCATGTAATGCTCTATGAATCCTACCTCTCTCCTTGTCTCTCTCTCTCCATCTCTCCCATAGTTTCTTTTTCATGTCTTCTCCTTACTGGATATATCTGCTACACTAATAATGAATTCTGATTTCCTCAGGCAGTAATTTTTAGTGCTCACTGTTACATATGGCACAGAGCTACACTATATTTCCCAGATCCCTTGCTTCTAGATGTGGCTACATTGGCTAGCTTATCCCAATAAATGGGGTAGAAGGTTTTTGTGTCCCTTCCAGAGCAAGGTTGTTAAAGTAGATGTGAAGTTTTCCATAATCTTGGATCTGTGACATCTTCTGATTGTTCATAAGGAACCTCAAAAATGGCAGAAGCCTTGATCCTTGAGTGACTGTTAATGGACCACCATGCTCCTCTCATACCCTGGAAAAAAAATTGTAACATGGACAGAATAAAGCCACTGAGATTGGAGAATGTGTGTTTGATATAGGAGTTAACTTTCCTAATACACTCTTAAAAATCTCTACTCCATGGACATCAACCTTTTCCTGGTCTACTACCTCACCAAACATTTCCCTTTTTTCTGCCCTTTATGGAGCCCACTTTCTCTTTGTGCCTCTTAGACACTGGTCTTACCTAGAGATCCAACTTCAACACCTTGTTCTTTTCACTCTGTGTATTCTTTTTTTTTTTTTTTTTTTTAAGATTTTATTTGTGAGAGAGAGAATGAGAGACAGAGAGCATGAGAGGGAGGAGGGTCAGAGGGAGAAGCAGACTCCCCGCTGAGCAGGGAGCCTGACGCGGGACTCGATCCCAGGACTCCAGGATCATGACCTGAGCCGAAGGCAGTCGCTTAACCAACTGAGCCACCCAGGCGCCCCCACTCTGTGTATTCTTTTGAGGGACTATGTTTCTCTCAAGGTTGAACCTTTACTTTTATCCTCTCAAATTTCTGTCCTGATCCTTGACCTCTGCTGTCAAATTCAGACTGGTACTTGCAAGTTGTTACTGAAGAGTTCTAAGTAGGTACCCCTTAACTCCTCGGAAGAGAGACTAAAATCAAACCCATCATCTCACTGTTCAGATTATCACATTCTTTCCCCACCTCTAACTTGGTGAATGTTATCACCACCTACCAACTGAATGAAGACAGAAATTTGGGATTTGATTCAAACTTCTTATTACAACATACTTCCACCTAAGAAAACTAAAATTTCTGCCAATTTTATCTCAATATATTGTCTTCTGAATCAAAACACATCTCTCCATTCCAACTACTGTTGTACTATAGACAACCTCATAATCTCTCATTTGGACTATTAAAATAACTCTGAATTGTTTTCCTCCTTCTATCATATATTCATCTGCTGCACACCTTACTTCCAATAGAAACTAACCCAATAATTCTAAGGTGAGGAAGATAATACAATGGACATATTGAGATTTTTAAGGGGCGATTATGAGCATTCTAGCTACAATGTAGTCATTTCTCTTCCTCTAAGGGAAAAAAAAATCAGAATTCAAGCTAGTGAGTGTTACTACCCAGATAATTAAAATTTTTGGTGTTAGAGTTTTTTAGTCATTGAAGCCTGATTGACATATAATAAAACTCACTAATCAAGGATTACAATTTCATGAGTTATGATTAAAGTTTGCAGTCTTATAACCACCACCCTAGTCATAACCCAAAACATGCATATCACTCCAAGAACTACCCTTGAATCCCTTTGTTCTAACCCCTGAACCCTGGCAAACACAGATTTTTTTTTTCCTGCCAATCAATAGTTTTACCTTTCTTGAATTCATAAAATGGATTCATAGAACATATATTCCCTTATGTAGGATTTTTCTTCCTTGGCATAATGTTTTAGAGATTCACCAATGTGTGTATTGGGATTCCATTCTTTAATTTTGTTGAATAATTTTTCTTTGAATAGGAGATACAAAACCTGTCCCACGTTTCCAGGGGATGGACATTTAGGTTGTGTCCAGTTTGTGCTATATTGAATACAGCTGCCATGAGTATTTGAGTACATGACTTTCTGGGGACATAGGTTTTCATTTTGGGGAACTGGTTACCTAGAAGTGGGAGTTGTGGTTGTATGGTAAATTGTTTTCTGCTCCCACCACAATGTGTAAAAGTTCAGATTGCTCAACATCCTTATCAATACTAGCTGTATCTTCTGACTTTTTAATTATAGACATTTTGGTGGCAGTTATATCTCATTGGATTTAATTTGCATTTACTTAGTGACTAAGGATATTGAACATCTTCAATATGCTTGTCTGTCATTTAAAAAAGTTATTGGGTAAAGTATCTGTCCTCTGCACTCAGAGGCATTTTTCCTTTGTCTTCAAGTATCTCATGTGTTAGCAGCTGAGTATTTTTATCAGCCTGTTTTCTGCCTGTAAAATTTTAGGAGTCCAACAGCCTTCTTTCATTTCATATTCATCTTCTCTCAGTTCTTTTCAGAACCTTGGGCCCTGAGTGTCCACCACCCACAGGGTGTTATTCACAGCCCTGAAACTTAATGGATTTTGCCCAGTTGAATTTTGAAGGAACTAAGAGTCAGAATTGCTATATGAATGGGGACATGAATCCATTTGATTATAAAGTCAATACTCTTTTCCTTTCATCAGTACTTTGGTATGATGGGTTATATAGTATGTTCTTTAATAAAAGGAAACATTAATTCATCAGGAGAGTAAGATATTTTGTGATTAATATCTAAAAGGAAATTATTCTCTTATGAAGAATATTGAATAACAATAAGATATTTAACAATGATTTTACATAAGATACAGAACATTTCTCCATTTCTGAAAATTTCAACTTTAATAACTTTCAACTTTAATAAATTATGACACTAAGATATGCATAATGAAGATCTTTAAATGGGTTATGAAGGAGATGAGTTTGAATGTGGCTTTTGAGTTAAATCTATACAAGATAAAAATACGGTATCCAAAGGTATAGATGTACAATGTCCATTTAAGAATGACCAAGAAGTTTTGTGAAGAGTGCATAAAATTATATCTGATTAATTTGCAATGGAATTAAAAAGCAATTTTCAGTAGTCTGATATCTCTCAGGTACTAGTGTCTTTGTTTTATTTTTCCTGGTTACTCCATTTCATGAGTATTGACAGTTTTTATTGTCTTTTTTTTTTTGCCATTGCTATGTTTCAATCTCAACTATACACCTTATACTTTCAAACATAGTCGGTTTTTTATCCAAGTGCTAAACTCGACTCTCGAATGTAAATTCTCTTCAGAGATACTTAAAAATTGTCACACTAAAAACAATGCCTTGTAAAAATTACAGTTTCTCATCTGCGTGAAGAACATGAGGTGAATTTTCCATTGAAAGAATGTGTGGGTAGTACAGTTAAATAGCAGTAATGAGAACAATGGCTAAAACTGACAGATATTTATTTTCATGTTGGTCCAATTTAGAATCCATCCTTTGATCAAGTCCTTTTTAGGAACTGGTTCTTATTGAATCTTAGGTGTCTTTGATAATCAAACAAGATGGTGTTAATGCTGGCTCTCAGCTATCCTTTTACAGACCATCAATTTACTGTGTTGTTTCTTTTTCGGGTGGGAGTCCTTAGAAAAAAAATTCTGTCTTGATTACTCTGGAAACTGTCTTCTGATGATCAGCTCACAACTATTATGACAATAATAGCAATATCATGTATACTGTTTCAAATGACAGCTCGATTACAAAGCTGTCGTCATCAAGACAGTACGGTACTGGCACAAAAACAGACACATCAATCAATGGAACAGATCGTGACCGTGAATTCATTATTAGATGAATTAAAAACATTATTAGATTATTAAAAACAAATTTTTAAAACAGAAGAATTCATTATTAGAAACTCTTGGCAGTAGATTTATATATGGAGTCTAAATTTTAGGCTATAATACCCCTATTTCTACTAACTCTAATATTGATTTAGCATTTACCATGCTAAATGTTATCTCATTAGATTCCCATAGAAGCTATGGGATGAATACTATTACATGGATTTTTTAAAGATTAAAAAAAGATTTCAAGGCTGTAAGCAACAAATTTGCATAGTTATCAAGGGATGGAAGTAAGACTTAAGCTTTTGTCAGATACCAAAAGCCCACAGTCTTACCCATTGTGAACACTGCCACTCCTACATGGTTCTAATGCTCTAGGCAGACATCCCCATTGAACTAATAGAAAATTAATATATCCGGACTACGTATCAGTGTGAATGGCACTAAGGACACAGAGGTCTCTGCCTTTGGAACGTTCAATCTAAACACAATCGGGAAGTGTTCCAATAAAAAATGTTCTGAGAAAAATACTGATTTTTTTTTTTGAACATTGGCAATGATATTACGGAGGTTTGTTTATTTGTTTGTTTGTTTTTTACATTGAAAAGGAGTTCTTCCTAGGTCTCAATGCTGTGAAGAAAGAAGAAAAGGAAAGGGAAAAAAAAATCTCAACAAATTGGTAGACTTGTTTAGAAAGGGTTTTGTTTTGTCTTGTTAAGAAAACTCCATTAAAGAGATAGTAGGGAAACCTTTTTTCCACCCTTCCATTATCTAAATAATACATTACAGCTATACATTATTATTATAAAATTATTTATAAATTGTATACTTTCAGTTTTAAAGGTAGGGGATGGTCTCAAATATATAGAAAATAAGTGGTACATTGAAACTGTGGATTATGTTCAATGTTGCAGCTTCATTTAAAACGTGCTAGTAAAATTTTCTTTTCCCATTTTTCTTTCATGCCATTTATTCAATTTGCCTTTTTTCCTTTTTTTTTTTTTTTTATAGCCAGTTTAAAG
>NC_138380.1:74313358-74328374 GCF_054177405.1 Leptonychotes weddellii | reverse complement strand
AGACTGTTGAATCTCAGATCTGTACCTCTGAAACAAATAATGCAATATATGTTAAGAAAAAAAAAAGAAGAAGAAGAAGGTAGCGGGAGGGGAAGAATGAAGCGGGGGAAATCGGAGGGGTAGACGAACCATGAGAGACGATGGACTCTGAAAAACAAACTGAGGGTTCTAGAGGGGAGGGGGGTGGGAGGATGGGTTATCCTGGTGGTGGGTATTGAGGAGGGCACATTCTGCATGGAGCACTGGGTGTTATGCACAAACAATGAATCATGGAACACTTCATCTAAAACTAATGATGCAATGTATGGGGATTAACATAAGAATAAATAAATAAATAAATAAATAAGACAATACAAAAATAAAAAAGAACGTGAATTAACTTTAAGATATTTTTTAAAGACATTAAGGAAAGTAGTGGTTTGCAAGCCATCTTAAGGAATCAGGAGATGCCACCTTTGTTTTGAAACCCTGTTGCACATGCTATGTGGGAGGAGTGTTCCCCCAAGATGAGCATCTGAGGAGAATGGTGTAATCCAGAGGAGGATGAGTTTCGGTCAGTGTGAGAGGTGTACAGCATTTGAAGATGTAGTGAAGTTTGTTCAAAGGAATTTTAAGATTCCAGAGTGTAATATAAAAGAAAAATCTGGAAGGCAGACTCCTAATAGTATGGGGATTAAAAACAGTTATTAAAAATAGCGTATTAATACAAATGAACAGGCAAATGGAATTTTTAGGCAGAGTAATGATCCCCACCACCACCCATTGATCAATATCTTGGTACAGTTTAGGGATTATATTTGATACTGACCTCAGAGACATTTTTAATCCAAAAGCCTTAACAAGAACATCTTGAATGTCTTATGACCCTGGTGACTATCATGCTCTGATTAGAAAGACACTTACTAAAAACAAAGGAAGAGGCAAGCAGTTATTTAAAAAAAAAAATACTAACTGGATTTCTTTTCTCCTTAGAAGGTGAGAGTGTTAACGGAAGAGGTCAGAGGGCAGCTGAGCCCTTCTGTCCTAATACATACATACAAGTTGACAATTTACATAACAGAATTCATGCCTTGAAGCCAGAATATTATATTCAAACCATTTCTAGGGTATTTCCCTAGCTCTAAAAAGCTCATAGCAAGCAAGGCAGAGCATATGGCAGAGGGTCAGGAATGAAACAGAATTGTTTTGCCTCAGGGCAATCATGAATTTGCCCAGTGAAGTCAAGCAGAGCAATCCACCTGAAACACACACTCACTCCTTTGTTGGAAGTGTCCCCCCCACCTTCCCCTTCTTCTGACCTTCACATAGTTCATTCAAGAAAGGAATACTTCAACAGTAGGTCAGTTCCAAGCCACACAGTTTGGAATACATATTAAAGTGTTTCTTGGGGACTAGGAGATAGAAATCGATTATAGAGTTTAAAGAATTTCTACCTTTCTTAAGTGTTGGATCATAAGCTTTACCTTTTTCCTGATCTCATTTTATTTAGGGATTTAAGAGTCCTGGCACCTTAAGAATAGAGACCCCTCAACTCCACCCCAAGCTTTCTATCATTCCCACTAGATGATACGTTTCCACTACAGCACCCTTAACTGCTAGAAATATTATATGGTAAAATGAATCTGACTACTTGATTTTTTAACAGATTTTGTAACTTGGAAACTTACACAAATATTTTCAACTGAATAAATTCTTCCTCTTGTTCTTTGTTCTGCGCCTTCTGAAGAACTTCTAGTTCCCTAAATGTGACATAGTGATGTAAGTCACATCCTCACCTTGTTCTCCTGCACAAACCCTTTTTCAAACCAAGTTTAACTATTTTGAATTGCCTCTATGATTAATGACAAATTATCAGCTCAAATGTAGTGACTATCTCAAATTTTCTTCAGCCATATAAGGTATGATCATTCCTGCCTCATCTCATAATTGTGGACTAATGCTTTTATTCATTCATACCTTCACTGCATTGGTTCCCTGAAGTAGGCATGAGACTCTAGGAGGACCGATTAACATGACTGTTGAGCCCACCCACAAGGCTCCTGATTTAGTAGGTCTGGTGTGGCACCCAAGATTTGACATTCCTAAACAAGTTCCCAGGTAATCATACTGCTGCAGTTAGGGACCACACTTTGAGAACCTCTGGTCTAATGTTTTACATCTGTTTATTACATGTCCTAGAAGGTACACCAGACATGTGGACCAAGTGCAATCCTATTTACTGTCCATTTTATGCATGACAATGCAGGGGCTAGAGAGATTAAGTACTATTCCCAAGGTCTCAGACACAGGAGAGGCATAATCCAGATTCAAACTAAATTCAAAAATTATTCTAGGTAACTACTATTTGACAAGCCTATCAGTCAATATCAAGGCATTTCTGTTTAAAAAAGGAAAACTAATATAGGAGATGAGAAAACATTAAACTTTTCTCAACTCCCATCATCCTCACTCCTCACTCCAAGTTGTATATAACTAGCATGGTCTGCTGAATTAATAAGGTCTGCTCAATTAGTCAGCTCATAAGTAGGAGCTAAGAAATAATTGTTCAGAGATTTCCAAAAATGTGAAGACATTAACTTATTGTCTTTAAATCTAAAAGCTCTCTAAGGGCAGCAAGCTGCTTGGAGAAAGACTGAAAGCAGACAAGAGTTAGTATATAATTTCAGCTAAACATAGTTTCCACTACTCTGTAATTAAACCAACAAGGACATAAAGTCAAGGTTATCTACAATGATTATAATTCACCTGTTGATAGTCAAGAATTAAACAGTTTATGATTACTGTTTATAGGCAAGCAAACAAGAAAAAGGAGACTTCCTCATGAGAGTACAATAGGTCAGGAGCAGGTTAAAAAAACAGTTCTGACTTTCCTTACTTGGATTAGTGAGTTAAACATTGTGAGCTGATTGGAACATTATTGAACCTAAAAAAAAAAAAAAAACCCTAAATATAAGGAAAACCTAAAAGGCTGACACTCTACCTATTTTCTTGGGGGCGGGGGGGGGCAACATTCTTGTATCAGGTAAAAATTCATTTTAAATTACATTTTACTGTCAACTTATACCGACTATGAATTTAATGAAGCTCTTTCTTGGAAGTTTAATAGCGCAATGATGACACATCCAGAAAAAAACAAACAACATTTTGAGGAATGCTTTGAATGCCAGGTTCAGAACTTAAAGCCACCTGTTTTAGTAAGATCAAAATATCACCAGAGCTGCACTGAAGGCCAAGTTTCCAGCACGTAGATTACATTTGGGATGTCTGTGCGCAACAGAAATAGAATGAAGGCAGGTTTGAATCTTAGTAGAGATACTAGGGATTGAAAAGAAGAAATTAAATCAATAGGAATGTATTAGGAATCTGCAGTTCTTAGGACTTCCTATCTGCGGGGAAAGAGAGATGGCCACTTGTCTGTGAGCTGTCCATGGAGGCAGGGTGTACGCCATTCATCATCTTAGCTTCCATGTCTAGCCCAGTACTATCATCTGCACTTTAAGGTTTTTTCCCCATGTATGAAGATGAGTTGTCAGGATTTTAAACCTGGTAACTGGGAGAAGTACAGTGGGGTTCATGTTCATATGTGAAAGGAAGAAGGTCTGACTTGAGGGGGGAGAAGTAGGTTGGATCTTGGCCAAGTCTACATACAGCATCATTCAATTTTCCTACAGGCAGTGGAATGTAGGGATAGGGCTTGGAAAGAGTTCAAAGGTAGGAGAAATATAATGGCCAAAGTTGAAATAAGAGGGTAATGGAAATGCATAGAGGATAAAGTGTACAGAAAGAAGAGGGCCTCGAACAGATCCTACATTTCAGAGGCAGGAGAATGAGAACTTGGGAAGAAAGCAGGGGAAGAATTTCCAGAGACAAAAAGAGAGGAGGACCAGGTAATACATAGGAGGCAGGGGAGGAGATAGATTCACAGGCATGGAGATGTCTACATCGGGCTTTCATAAAATTGCTGTGTGGCTATGGTTTATGTCACTTGGCAAGAAGTTGACAGTAATAAAGCCAAATTTGGGGAAAGAATTTATAATTGCTACAACAGAATACAATCATATTTGGTTTAAAAATCCATCTTTACATAGTTCTTTCTCCAAGATTCCTGGGCACAATCAACCAGGGTCCACTATGAACTAAATGAAGATTAGGAAAAATATAATGATATCCAATATCAACACTTCTATTCACCATTGTCCTCAGGCATCTGGACAACACAGTAAGGCAATACAAAGTATCAGATGCAAGAACCAAAACTTATTATTTGTAGATGATGTTATTTAAAAAGTATCAGATGCAAGAACCAAACTTATTATTTGTAGATGATGTTATGTTTAAAAAGAACAAAAACCAGGCAAATATTGAGACAGCTCCACAATTTTGGAGTTATTAAAAAATACTAACTTTTATTCACCAAGAAAAAAATCAGGGAGTGTAATTTTGGAGAGAGCATAGCGCTCTACTTTTGAAGTATATGGGTTGTGCATCGTGACTTCCCTCCAAAAGCACAGAAAGAGGGGGTTGGAATTAAACAGGAACTTTATGATAGTGGACAATCTGGATAAACACCTCTTCACCTAGGTGATTAAAGTTAACAGGAACAGTCATAAATCATGTAGACAGTAAGTTCTCTTGATACGATAGGATGAAAATTCTCCTTATCTTCTGTGTTCTTCCATCTTCAAATCTGTAACCTCAGTCTAATCATGAGACAAAAAAGACAAATCCCATGTGAGGAAGGGTCTCCAAAATACGTGAAAAGTAAGTAATCCCCCTCATAGTGAAGATTATCAAATAAGAAAATCTAAAAAACAATCAAAGCAAAAAGGAGCTTAAAGAGACATGGTGACCAAATGTGATGTGAGATCCTAGATGGGATCCTGGAACAGAAAAAGACAAGGACTTTATGTAAAAACTAAGGAAACCTGAATCAATTTTGGATTTTAGTTAACATTACTGTACCACTCTCAGTTCACTAGTCGTAAAGAAATGTGCCATACTAGCATAAAAAGTTAATAAGGGAACCTGTGGAGTAGGGGTAGATCTAGGGAAACTGTTTATACTATCTGCTTAATTGTGCTCTAAGTTTACATTTTAAAAAATAAAGTCTATTCCTTTCAAAGTAACTTTTCAAAGATGTCACTTATTGAGAACAATGTACATAGTGAAACTTTGTAAAGATTACAAGATCTTTATAAATATAAGTCCCTGGAGGAAATTTTAAAAGATACAGCAAATGTAACATGAACAATGAATCCAGAACATCAGCATTGTAGGGATATCAGTTCTTCCCAAACTAAGCAATAGCTACAAATGTTAACTGACATTGATAGAACTATTATTTTTGTGGAATTTGAAAAGCTAAATTAAAAATGTATATGGAAATACAAAGACCCAAGGATAGGTAAGATAGTCTTAAGGAAGATAAAAATGTAGAGGAATTACCTTACCAAATATGAGGAACTATTATAAACTTTAAGTAATACCAGGTTATCTTAATTACTCTAAGATAAACCAGTTGAACAGTCCTCTCCTCTCCTCCCCCAACAGAAAGCCCACATATATTTGGTAATTGCTTTGTGATAGAAACGACATTATGGGTCAGTGGAGAAAGGAGAGTTTTCAATCAACAGTACTGACACTAGTGTTTGAGGTCATGAAATCAAAAATTGAATTCTTCCTCACACCATATAAAATTTAGTTGTATAGCAGTTAATGACAAAACATAATCTATAAAACTGATAACAGATAATATAGGACAGTATCTTTAGGTTACCAGTTAGAGAAGGGTAGCTTAAATAAGTTGCAAAGTAACACACACAAAGGAATTAAGTTTTATGGTATCAGAGGATACCATAAATAAAAACCCCAAAATTGGGAGACGATGAGATAGTATCCAAAATACATAAAGAAATCCTACAAGTCTATTAAAAATGCACACAATGCAATAGAAAACATGGCAAAAGCCATGTGAAGGCACATCACAGAAAAGTAATCATAAACATCAAATTCATACACGACATCACGCTCAACCTCACAATTAGGGAACAGAAGGTAGCTACACTTGAGCACAGCATAATGTACGTAGAGTTGCTGAATCACTATGTTGTACAGCTGAAACTAATGTAACATTGCGGGTCAACTATAATAAATCAAAATAGGAATTAAAAATGAGTCTGAGGAAGGCAAATTAAAATCACCATAAAATACATTTTCACACCCACAGAAATGGCAAATATGAGAGTCTGACAATGTCAAATATTGGTAAGAACTGAAGCAAGTGGAATGTTATCAGTGATGACAGGAATACCAATTGCTTCAAGCATTTTGGAAAAGAAACCGACATTCTCTAAGAAAGCTAAACCTGGAATCCAGTCGTTCAACATGGAATATTTACTTAAAGAACTCCAGCACATGTGAACAGAGACAAAAGTACTTCTGAAAGGACCGAGTATTTATAGAAAGTCTCAATGTACATTAGCAAAAGAATCAATAAACTGTGCTATGTTCATGTTGTAAGGACGTACAACAACAAGCATGAATGTACCAACCCTTAAAGAACAATAAGAACGAATTTCTGGAACACAGCCTCTTTTAATAAAATTAAAAGGCAAACCATAGCTGGTTTGTACAATGTAATTCCCTTTTAGAACCATGAAAACTTGAACATTATGTTGTTTTGGTATACAATGACAAAGTAAAAGTCAAAAAGCAAAGGAATGTTAAACAGAAAATTTCCTCTGAGCAGAAAAAATAGGGAATGGAATTCAGGAGGATTACAAAAATAATCTCGAAGGGAATGATAACCAAAACAAGATTTTGGCAGGCTATGCCTTTGAATGATCATTTCTTATACTTTACACATATTTACATGTGTTTTTGCTTTACTATGTATTTGAAAATATTTTAATACATAACCAATAACAGCATGTCTGTCTCTCTCTCTCTCTCTCACACACACACACTGCTAAAGAGTTGGAACAAAATCATTCCTACTTAACTATAAAACACCTCAGAGTAAACTAAGGTAGATTGGATTATTTCTATAATTACTTTTGCCCATTTTTCTGGCTATGTGATAGGAACACAAGGAAAAAAAATACCTAAGACCCCAACTGTTGAATATCTGAATTATTTCTGCTGTATTTATGCCCCCCCGCTAAAGATGGTAGGCAATACCAGAGAACTTGAGTGGTGTGAGAGGCATATAGAATATGGAGGAGTTTTAGCAGCCATTTACAACCAGATTTGTTGTTACACACTTAACATTCACTCACATCACTTGATCAACTGCCATGCTCAGCAAATCAGTGTTCTGATTATTCTTTTTACTACCTAATGAAGATGGAGCCTCCATTAATTAGGAAATCTTCTTTCCTTTTAAGAGCAATCTAAAGATGACAGAAGTGGCTGACACTAGGAACTTGAGATAATCAACAAGGACCAGTAGGGATGTGACCCAACCTTTTCATTTTCAAAATAATACAGAACTTTGGAACTAAAAGCTCCTTAGAAGACTATTTCTACCTCTCATTTTACAGTGGTCACACTGAATCTGAATGTGCTCTTTAGGAACAGAGCTGGCACTGTCAAAAGCTCCTACTTCTTTGACACATACCATGATGACAAGCCTTATAAAGCTTCGAAGCACACTCTGATGACTGGTCAGGGACAGACTCCTGTGCCTTTCATCCAGGAGCAGGAAAGTACACTGACGGATAAAGTTTCTCACAATAACAAAAATAAAAGGATTGTTGCGGCGCCTGGGTGGCTCAGTGGGTTAAGAGTCTGCCTTCGGCTCAGGTCATGGTCTCCAGGTCCTGGGATCCAGCCCTGTGCCAGGCTCCCTGCTCAGCGGGGAGTCTGCTTCTCCCCCTCCACCGCCCCACCATGTACGCGCGCACTCACTCGCATGCGCTCTCTCCCTCTCCCTCCACTCTTGAATAGAAAAAAGGACTGTCTGCTTTATGAAAGTTTAATGGTACTTGCTAGGGCCAGTAAATAAAGGAATAGCAATGATTTCCCAAAGAAGGAACTGCAATTTCAATTCAGCAGGAGAGTACATAATTACTATTGTAAACACATCATTCTGAAAGGACCTATAACGCTGTTCTACCAAAAAGCACTTAGAGCTAAATTCTGAACCCTACTAATGTTTCAGAGTGCTTATTATCATCAGTGAGGTACAGGGTAAAAAACGAAGGCTATCAATAGGCAGAAATTATTAAAGATCAGTATAGATTTTAGCTTTTATTATAATGCATGGTTCTTCAGAGATCAAAACAAATGCCAAGTGTTATATGAGCCCTTTGTCATGATTTATGATTTTTGTCATGGCTGGCCTAGTTGAACCCATTGGCTTGGCAAGAATTTAGCATCACTGTAGTGTTGCGGCCACATAGAAAGTGATTGCTCAGGTCTTAGCAGTGTTGTATTATGGAATAAGTGAATATATTTTTAGAACTTAATGCTGCATTGCAATGTCATTTGAATATCCAGCTTATAAAACCACAAAGCTCAAGTTTAAGGAAAATATATTGAGTTTCTTAAAGGAATATGGAAAAGTAAACTATTATAAAATGCATATTATTGACAGTAACAGGCTTTGTACTTGTCACAAGTAATACATTTATTAGCACGGCCTCAATTTAGGATAGCAAATCTCAAGCAAACATGTAATTTACTCAGCCTGGTCAATCAGCACCTAAGTTAGAAGCAGAAAAATTTATTCCTAGTAGAGACCCATCACATGAAATAACAGAAATGCATACATTTCTCACTGTTTTATTTTTTTTATTTTCTTAAGATTTTATTTTATTTTTTTATTATGTTCACTTAGCCACCATAGAGTACATCATTAGTTTCTGATGTAGTGTTCAATGATTCATTAGTTGTGTATAACACCCAGTGCTCATCACAACATGTGACTTTTTAAAATTTTTTAAATTTTATTGTTATGTTGATCACCATACATCATTAGTTTTTGATGTAGTGTTCCATGATTCATTGTTTGCATATAACACCCAGTGCTCCATTCAGTACGTGCCCTCTTTAATACCCTTCACCAGGCTAACCCATTCCACTGTTTCAAATAATTCCTGGATTTCTTTGTATAAGAAATTCTCTATTTTTGTTTACGGAAATTACTCTGTGTTGGGGGTTAGGAGTCAAGATCTTGTCTCCAATCTGTTATATTATTTGGGGTAAGTCACTTTGCCTTCTTTGGCCTGCTTCAGTTTTCTGATTTAGAAACTGGAAAGAATGAATTTATTCTTCCAAAATTGGCTTCCATCCGCATCAGCAGTATCTAAGGCATTTCTTAAAAACCCTCATCTTCAGGTTTCAATTGGTTTGAGGCAAACCCTACAGATCTACATTCTCTTAAAAAAATTTCCCAGATGATGCTGATCCATAAACAGCTTCATAAGTTAATAAGCTACGTGATTTCAAGGGTCTTTTTTGGCTCTGTGATTCAATAAAATATGCTTGCTGGTAAAGGTTACAATTCGGAAGACATTCATTTTAGAATTATAAAAAAACTGATTGCAATTAAATTAACCTTAACATTGAAACTATGCTGAAGAAAATGCTTTGAAAATCTAGGAACATTCAGTCCTGGGATATGGCTCAAGCTCATTAGTATGATGTACTATACGTACACACATAGGGCCAATTAGTAGACATGTTTATGATAGGAGAGATTTAATACACATTGTGAACAAAGCAATAAATCCATGTTTTATATACTACTTTTGGGATCAGTCTCCATTTATAGAGATACATTTTACTGATAATCTATTTTTATGAACATTTTTTTAAATGGGAGATTCTTAGGGACCATTTGATTTTTACTAAGATGGCTTTCCATGCCCCATCCCCCAAAGCACATACAAATTAGCTGCAAAACTTATCTTTAAGATTTTAAACTAATTGATTTTCCATATGGAATTACTTCGTATAAATCAACTGACAGAATATTGGAAACTAAGAGTAATTTGAGAATATTAAGTCTTCTCACTGATAATATTGATGATGATTCAGGCCACTGAGCCAACTGTCTGTGGAGACTAGTCCTATCTGCATTAAGAGTAACTTTCTCACTCACAATGGCCATGAAATATTCATTGAATTCTTCTAAGAGCAGTTCATATTATTCACACATATTTTACAGGTGAATTAAAATACAATGTTCTCATCATCCAGGATGTGCCAACTCTGGCAACTCTAGTTCTTATTGGAGTTTTAGTTGTAGATCAAGCATCCATAATCACTGGAAGTCCACATTCAAGTCCTGCCAGAGGCAGGCATTAGCATCCGCACAAAGGCCAATGGAAACATCTGAGCTACACTGATTGTGGCTCATTTATTCAGAGGGTAGCAGAGCAGCTGAGTAACTGCATTGGAAACCTACCTTTTCTTCATCCAAAATGTTGGCCGAAGAGACGCAGATTAACGCTTTGTTAAAAAAAGGCAGCAAGCTTTGAAATAATAAAACCACTAAGTCTTTGCTTTTGTAATTTTCCTTGATTTTTCCTCACTGTTCTCCCTTAAGTTTTAATTATGTTTTATTACATTTGGTTATCATTTTGTGTACTTAATCATCGAATATTAAAGAATTAGTACTGTCTAGGACTATGTTCTAACCAAGAAGTGGCCTCTCCAGGCCCTACCATGATGGGGGCGGCAGTCGTGACAGATGCTGAAGAGAGTTTGAAACCGAGGAAGTGTCAGACCTGGACCTTTTTTATGGAGATTCTTTGAGTGGTGCTAAAACCTTGGACAATTCTGTATTTTGCTTTGTTTTAATAAAAAAACATAATCATTCGGGCATTATTTCTTTTAAGAAGGAAGAGAAGCTACCAGAGAGCTTTGGTAAAAAAGTTAAAAATAAAGGAAATAGAAAAGGAAACAATGATAGAACAGATTTAAATTTCAGAAAGATCACCCTGGAGGCAGTGTGAAGAATGAATTGGAGAGGGTGAGAACTGAAGGACAAAGACTTGGGGACCAAGTTTTCTCCCACACTAAATCAGTGATGGTGGGGGTAGAAATGGAGATGGGAGGGATTTTAAGGAGATAGCAGCCATTGCTAGACCCGATATATTTGGCATGCAGAAGATCGTTTTCTAAGCTTCTAGTTTGGGCCAATGAGTAGATGGTGGAGCAACTGACCAAGAGAAAAATACTGGAGGAGCAGGAGGGGGAGATTTTGGTGTGATAAGTTTGTGTTCAAGTTTGAGACGCCTATTGCTTCTCAGTCTTTTGGCTAAGATCAAGTGTAAAGTCTGAAATGCCTACATCCTTGTGGAAATAGTGAACAGTCAGTTTTATATGTGGTCAATTAGTAGACAGACTCCATGAGGGACACCTGGGTCGGGGACACCTTCAGAAGTCCTCAGCATAGGTGACTGGAGAGGTTAATATTTTATCCAAGAAACAGGTGGACTGTGAAGGATCTGCTAGCATTGACAACAGTAATTGTTGGCAATGTTAACTGGAGACCATGGTGAAACAAACAAAAACATCCACTTAATATTGAGTGAAAAGTCGAATTTCAGGGTTGAAAAGTAATTTCTAAGTGAGGAGTTGGGGAGACAAATGGAGGCCACTCTTTTAGGAAATTTGAAAAGGAAAGAGACAAAGGATGTAACAGGTTTGATATAGGACTCTTACCGATATTAATGGGCTAAAAAGTAAATAAAGTAGGTTTTAAAACAGGGGTGGGGAGAATGAAATAAGAGGTACTACCTAATATGAGATAGGAGGGAAAGGCATTCTAACTCTGAGAAATACATTAGTCTTGGACAGGATGAGAAAGGTCTTTCAGTGAAATAGAAATAAAAAGGACAAGAATGAAAATAGATGCCAGGAAATTTGGAGAATAAGAGGGACAGAGTTTTAAATATTATAAAAATTGTGATTCTTTAAAAATATAATTCTATTTACTATTGTATTTTTAATACAAAACCTCTAATACACAAAATAATTTAAAATACTAATACAAATAAGGACACAAAATTAATTTTTCCCCTTCTCTCCTACAAGTAGACCCAAGGTAGTACATCTACCATCTTGATGCACTGGGAAGATCGTAAATGTTAATTATGCTTTAGGGTTCATCTCCATCAGTTCTTTCCTCTTTTAATCCTGAGCTGTTTACTCTAACTCCCCAATGTTTTTCCAAATAGTCATCGTCTACACCACTGAGTTTTTACATTTTCCAAACATCTCCCCAAAATATTTCTTTCCACTAGGCTTAAGTTACATCAAGGCAAGAGCCACATTCCACTCGTCCTTAGAATTCCACAACAGAAATACAGAACTTTAAACAATGTAGATCAGCACAATCCAATAGAACGTTCTGTGATGATGGAACTATTTCACTACATCATCTACTATAGTAGCTATTTGCTACTGTGGCTATCAAGTAGGTGAACTAAGAAGCTAAAGAATTGGATTCTTAATTGTAATTAAAATTAGAATGGGGATAGTGGCTTCTGTATTAAACAGTACAGTTGTAGACAACTTGTGTAGTCTCTGAATTAATTTTTAGTTGGCTTTCAGTTTTCTTTTTGAAGTTGTCTTTCTGGGTGCCTGGGTGGCTCAGTCGTTGGGCGTCTGCCTTCGGCTCAGGTCATGATCCCAGGGTCCTGGGATCGAGGCCTGCATCGGGCTCCCTGCTCCGTGGGAAGCCTGCTTTCCCTCTCCCACTCCGCCTGCTTGTGTTCCCTCTCTCGCTGTCTCTCTCGGTCAAGTAAATAAATAAAAATCTTAAAAAAAAAAATAAAGTTGTCTTTCAGGGCTCCCAGGAGATTACAGGGAGCAAATTGGAGGAGAGACGACAAAGGAATGAGAAAAAGTTAAATCAGACAAAGGAATCTCCAAAAACCTTAGTATTCATTAACACGTGTTCATACAATCCTAATCTTTCAACTGATGTTCACAATGATCCTGAATCACCTAAGGATGGGATCCCGTGCCAGGAGCATCGTATAAGCTCAAGCTTAATTTTCTGAACAATTCCAGGAGACAGAAAGTTATCTCTATGTTTTACTTATTTTTTAAATCTGAAATTTAAGCAACTTTTAAAAAAGCTTTTTAAATGGTAAAACTAGAATTTAAGCTCAATCAATACCATAGCCCATGATCTTTGCTCTCACCATGATGCCTAATATTTAAATTATATTCATCACACTCAGTGGTGTTAAGAACATACATACATATACACAAAGTATTTTAGAAAAAATTTTCAATCGAATAGTTAAAACTTGAAGCAAATCACTGTAGCATGTAAAGGGGTAACTCTTCAGCTAATTAAAAAAATATTTGTTATCCAAGTGACTCATGGTTTAATGATTCTGGGTAGACAAAATGATACCATACTCATTTTATAAGTCAGTACAGATGTAGTGAAACATTCAAACACTACATTTTCTCTAATAAGGCATACATTCATTTTTAATATAGCATTTTTAAAAAATTTGCCACATTTTAAGAGGAAAAACAAAATCCATGCCTTGCAGAGATAAATTCTTTTCCATTACCTCCAAAGAATAAAATTATAAAATTTATCCTTACCTTTCTGTTTGTTGTAAATGTATGGTAAATTTCTGTGGTCCTTCACGACAAACTTCTCTACAATTTCTTCAATTGTTTAGGTCCCAAATGAAATATCTAGATTATTTTCAAAACATTCTTAATATTTAATTAAGAAATACATTACACCTAGATTTTCAAGGACTCCTAAGACTCAAAGAAATGTGATGTCTTTAAGACGTGGTGCTATGGTCAAAAGGATGCACTTACCGCCTCCCAATGTCTATAAATAAGCTATGGTTTCTTTGAAAACCCACAAAATGAGACTTTATTTGTTGTTATTAGTAATCTGAATTACTTAAAGGTTACCTTTGTTAGGAATGGAATCCAACTACTTAATAATTTAAATATTTTTCAAATATATATTTTTTATACTAGGATTCTCATTTGCCTTCAGTAGTCTTTCTCATTCTTTTTACTTTTGTTCCATATTCTCCTCCTCAATTATAATCATGTATTCTATTCTGGATGAAATACCCTCATTTTCCTCTAAAATGTGGCTGGGAAGCAAAATCATGTAAGTATACATATGAGGCAAGCTGAGATCTCTTTCATCTATGACTTTTCTTTTAAAGGTCTCCCTGGCTTTACTAAACTGTGGGTTGCTATGGCTGTCATTGTCTCAGCTAAACTTAGACCCCAATTTAGATAATCATAGGATAAAACCCAAAGTGATGAACTGTTTCAAAAAAAAAAAAAATACTGCTACCCCTTCATACAGACAAGGGTGGCAGAGACACACTGCATTTAACATTCAGCCAGTTGTCTCAGGGTTGGACTCTGTTATTTCAGTTGTCAGTGTAAACCTAACTATAGAGAAGCAAATCAGGAATTAAAAAAAAAAAAAGTTTCCTCAAGCAAAAATGCCTTATTAGGAAAAAAAGTCTTTTTACAACATGCATCAATATAATCAAGAATGTATGACATGTGTTTTATCTACGAGAATCATGCTGGAGAATTTAGCATTCTTTATCCCAACCCGACAGATAAGATTCAATTCACATTTATTGAATCAGATTAGAAAAATTTGTTGTAAATGATTTATCTTAATAAAGCGTGCTATATACTAGTCCTCATTCTTGCTTCAAAGACAAGAGAAAATGATAGAAGAATCTAAACATCCCACGGGCTTGAAGCAAGCCTTTCCAGTTGGAAAACCCCTAGATGATTGCCCATACCTTCTGGTAACTCCACACTGCAAACCACACAATTAGGAATAAACAAATTATGTAAAAATAGAATTTATATAGGTGTTATCATTTTAATTAACTATGCAGCATTTCCTTAATACATTTACACTAAAGGACTACAAAATTAAGGCGTTGGGTTTAATTCCAAACAAGTCACTGACCAACCAGGCAAAAACTAACCTCTCTCTCTCCCTCCCTCTCCCCTCTCTCTCTCTCCCTCCCTCTCCCCC
>NC_138380.1:74306646-74312858 GCF_054177405.1 Leptonychotes weddellii | reverse complement strand
AAATAAGTCAGAGAAAGACATGTATCATATGATCTCACTGATATGAGGAATTCTTAATCTCAGGAAACAAACTGAGGGTTGCTGGAGTGGTGGGGGGTGGAAGGGATGGGGTGGCTGGGTGATAGACGTTGGGGAGGGTGTGTGCTATGGTGAGCACTGTGAAGTGTGTAAGACTGTTGAATCACAGACTTGTACCTCTGAAACAAATAATACATTATATGTTAAAACAACAACAACAACAACAACACAAGCTTATCTTTTCTAGTTTGGCAACCATTTTTTTGATGCATTTGTATATTGTGCAATGTACAGTCATTAAGTGTCATTCAATGTGTTTTGATAAACACGTATACCCATGGTATACTGTTTTAAAGCTTACGCTCCCAGAATAATGAACTACTTACGTTTCTTCAAATATGCCTCACTCTGTGGTACTTCTGGATATGCCAATGACTTTTCTCCCTTGACCTACAACACTTGGCCTGCTACCTGGCAGAAAACACAGAACCTTCTGAGACATATATCTACTTTTTTTTTCTCTTACGCCTTCTACATAGCTGTCTGGCATCCATTAAGCCTTCTTGCCCTTAAATATCACATATCTGTGTTCTCCATCAGACTGGGCACCTTCCAGAATGGGGTAAAAATGGGGTCCACTTAAAAAAATTTTCTATATGAAAACAATGACTCATGGATCACTACATCAAAAACTAATGATGTGACTAACATAACATAATAAAATTAAAAAAAATTTTTCTATGAATATTCCATCTTTGGTAGCAAATAGGTATTCAATAATTTTTGAATGAAGTCACAAAATATTGAATTTTTTTTTAGGTTTTGTGTTATCTTAATAGTGTAGTTCAGGTGAATGGTGCAATGGTTAAGAGCAAAAACAGGAGAATCTGACTACTTGAGTATAAGTCAGGGCTCAGCTGTGTATTAACCTGTGATATTTGGGAAGGTCCTTAGCCTTATGTGGGTCAGCATCCTAAAATTTAACAGGAAATTCATGGCACTTACCTCATGGGTTGTAAAGCTTACATTTTATTCTTCTTACAATTCTTGGAACACTTTTTGGCACCCAGTAAACATTCAACATTATTGCTATTATTGTTAATTTACATTAATAAAATGTTACATTGAAGATACTAAAAACTTTTGCTAATCTAAGGAAGATCAAATATTAAATCTTAGAAATCATGTAACTTGGTCAAGGTACCTCTTTCATAGTATCTCTTATGTAAGGTAAGAAAGATATTGAATTATCACAATATCTACACCACTGGAATGAGAAATCCCAGATTCCTAGAATCCAAGTTTGTTCATATGTATGTTATATCAACATTTCCTCTTTATTGTTTTTATGGGTATTATCTTAAAACTACCTGATACATAAAAATCAGTGCAGCAAATCAAAATTAAACCCATATTGTTCATACTGGAGATCACAAAACACATGAGCACGTAGGAGAGAATGACATAGCAAGCCCAACCATCCAGAGCAATTCAGATGCATAGACAACTGATCGGTTTGTGAAAAATGAGAAAAGATGAAAGGTTGAGAAAGTAAAACAAGGAGAGCGGTGCATGGTTAGTAACAGGTGGGACTGATTTA
Organism: Leptonychotes weddellii; assembly: GCF_054177405.1. Classification (NCBI taxonomy): domain Eukaryota; kingdom Metazoa; phylum Chordata; class Mammalia; order Carnivora; family Phocidae; genus Leptonychotes; species Leptonychotes weddellii. Next base: position 74,311,240 of record NC_138380.1, on the reverse strand, counting down.
GTATGACTTCCTGAAGCAGATGCTGATTCAATGGGTGGTAGTTGTATAGTCCAGATCTGGTTGTAGCTGATTCTTTTAAAAGACTCCAAAATCAGATGCAAAAATGAGTTGGCAGCCCATTCAAATGGAAAGCTGTGGTTAATAAAAGTAATTTTTTCTGCTTAACACACAACAGAATTTGCACCATTGTATATTTAAGGCTATTCAACTAAAAATAAAATCAAGATGGGGATTATAGTTATATCCTTCTTGAGCATAAGCAGAATTTTTAGATTCTAAAGTTCTGTAGCTGTATTCCTGCCATCTGGTGGTTGAAAATATTGATGTTCTTGCAGTCTGTGAAGCTATATTCCTTGTACACACATATTAATATGCATTGCTTCCCACAAAGTAATTTCCCATAACTGAAACTGGCATGCATTTTGGTACATTGCACATGGAAAAAAATAGAACATATTTTCCTTTTTTGAATTCTTCCATCAAAATTTATGATGACTTATTAAATTATTTGCACACAAAAAGTTTATTATGTTGAATTCTATAACTGATATTGTTTTGGAATGAAAATTATTTTTCTTTCATTTCAACATGCTCTAAAGATATTTTTCTTCACTCTCTCCAACTCAGTGCATTTTTAGAATGCCAAGGAATTTTTAGGTAGCCTTAGAATAAATTATTAATTTTGGATAATGTCTTTTCAAGAATGGGAAAGTAAAACTTAATGGAAAATGAAAAACAAAGTGCAGTTATCAGTGGAGTTGAGTCAAAGACCACCACTCACTTGGTTTGTAAGCATCTGGACCTTCCTTCACTTGTGCAAAGATAAATTTTTTGTATGCCTTCCAAATCATGCAAAGTATGTAATGAAGCAGGAGTGAGGGTAGCAATGGGGAGAGGGTAGCAATGGGGAGCAATGGGATAGCAACAGAGCAGACCCTAATGTTGTTATAGTGGAAATAAATATAAGACAACTCAGGCTAGGTAATCCATCCAAGAGTCCTGTCTCCCTAAGGTCAGGGTCAAACTTAATTGCTGATTCCCTTTAAGACCTTGACTCTGTGCTCATGACTTCCCTTAAAACATTTCATTCTTGTTGGCTGTCAGGAACCTCTACTATCCTATGGCTGTCAGAGGACTTTCAACACTGTGGAGAGTTCCTCCTCTTAGAATAGGGTTAGTCTTGTATGGTTTATTTCTTTGTTTAAGCCTTTGCAGCTATGTGTGCAAGACGGGTCGGTCCTCTCCAGTTAGATAAGAACATTTTCAATATTTCCCTTCCTACTATCAAAAAAAAAAAAAAAAGAACATTTTCAATGTTAACTGAAGTTTTACTTGCCTTTCCCTTTGAAGCCTCTGAGTTTTTTCTATTTTGTTGTGACAAGGACATGGAATTTGGAAACCTATTATTTGGAAACCAGGTCTAGTTTTTTTTTTTTTTCTTTTAATTGACTTCACTCAATAATTTTGGTCTCAATAGATTGATCTGGAAAATGGGGATGATGACAATACGTATCCACCCTCCCCTGACACCCACACCACAAGGCCTTTCCATGATCAATAAATACATTGTTAAAGAATTTATAAAATGGACTGCTAAAAAGCTGTAATAGTCAACATTGCTCCAATTCTATTTGTTTTCTTTCTATCCCTGGTTCCAGCCAGTTCAAAATGCTAGCATTTAATAGAGGAAGAATAGTGTGTGAGCCACTTTCCAAAAAAGGGCAGTTTATGGGGTGGAAGAAGTGTATGCGCAGCTACAGGATGTGGGTTAAGGAGACTAAGAAGGGAGCCCTCTACAAATAGCTAACCACCATCTATGACCAAACTCAGGTTGAAATTTTGTAATTAAAGATTCGTTTCACTTAGATCTTGATGACCCCTCTTCAGAAAGTCCCTACCAAAGGGAAAACACTTTCCAGAGGTTATCAGTTGCCAGTTGCATGTTGAGAGAAATGAAGGGGAGGTCTACTGGTCAGAGGCCAAGCAATTTATCTGGGGAGGAAGAGGGGAAAGGACAACTTCTCTTTCACATCTACCCTTGTCTTCCCAATGGGTTTTCCTAAGGCCGAGCCCTATTTGCATGATATTTTTTTTTTCCTCAAGAAAGTACATGCCTTTACTAAAACAAAATTAAAATAAGTATTCACCAGGGATATAAATATTTCAAGTTTGTTTTCCTTCACTATTTTCTAGGCTTTCCCTGAGTTTGAATTTTTTTTTAAAAAAGTATTTTTGAATTTATACTGTGTGTAGTTATCACTGTGGTAACCTTATAAATAAATATATCTCTAGCATATACAATATATTTAAAAACATTTCTGTGGATAACCTTGATATAGTGGTGATAGTTCAGGGAATTTTCCATTCCCATTTAAGAAATCAGGGTGAATTTTTTCTTTCTAAAATTACTCCCCGCCAAATATATTTTGTTCACAACCATAAAAATGATGTTTAGAATGGTGACAGGTTGTGATCACAATTTTCTCTGTGCCAAGGATGAATTTATAAAAATACCATTCTTGCAAGATTGCCAATCATTTTACATTCCTTAATATATTTTAAGAACTCAGTCTACAAAATAGAAAAGATAAGGAGACAACTACATCTTAAATGATATTCTCTAGGTAGTAAAATCTTTATAGGATTTGAAATTAAAAGGGCACAAGACTTAAAATATGATCCTTAATTAAATACCATATGAATATCCGTTTGTTCATTCATTGTTAGCACGCAGGACAACTACTGGCTTAGTGCTAAGTTCTTGAATGATGTATGTTACAATTCAACATGGATCCTGCCGTTAAGGAGCTCATATATTTCAGGGAAATATAAGACTTGATGCAGCATGATAAGAACAGTATGACAGATACTTGAAAGGTAAGGTACAATCAGAAAGAATGACAAATTCTTCTTGAGAATAAGAATGAAGAAAGGCTGTGTAGATTAGGACAAAAAAAGGAGCTGAGTTTTGAATGAAGACAATAGACATTTTACTAATCAGATATGGTGGGTAGAGATGTGCGTAAGAGCTGGTATTTTGGATAGATGAGTTGACATACATAAGAACTCTATATGACATAAGCTAATATTTAAATAATAGATTACAAGAGAATAACTAACATGACATAATATGTTTAATGAGCCACTTACTTCCCTCACTAGAGTAATAGTTACAATTAGAAAGAATGTATTGTAAAATGGAATCTTTAAGGATTTTGCTTGTCTTGTTTGGATCCAATATTTTAAAGTATCAGTAAATTATAAATGATACATGCATATGAAAGAATGTGTTTGAATGCTAAGGAAGCCTACGAGAATTTATGAATCTTACATTCTCTCCTCAAGCTATGTTGCTATAAAACTAATGTTGATATTTTTGATGTGGGAACACATGAATGTTTTAATGTTTCAAAATTTTTGAGGTATATTTTTTAGAATTTAAGTAAGCAAGGAGAATAGGATAAAGGTTTTACAGATTATACTGATTATACAATAAGATTTTAAATTATTTGATAAAGGATTAAAAACAAGCCTATTTTATTAATAGAATAATTTATAATAGTAAACTACTAAACCAACCTAAATACTTAGTAATAGTGGAAATATAAATCAATTAAAGTACATCCACATGTTGCAAATACTATGCAGTATACTTAAGCTCATTAACTGGACATGTTGAATGGAGAATATATCATAATATATCAAAATAAAAAATGTGATAATGTATTTGCTATGTAGAATAGGCATTTGTTTTTTGAAAAAATCCTTAATAGGATGTGAAGATTCTGTAACTTCATGATGTCTCAGTTTTGTGAAATTCAGTGACTGATTTTTAATCTTGGAGAAAATGCTTAGGGATAAATGTGCAGTATACTAAGTTATGCAATTCTGAAATTTGTATAAGTATATATTATATATAATAAAGCACACTATGTAATAGAATTACATATAATAAACATTGTATACTGTATATAATTTATTTTATATAACATCTATAGTGTTATATATAATTATACAAGTATTTCTAATTATAATACATATGATAAATATGTCATATATATGTGTATAAAATATTGCAGACACTAAATTAGAAAAGAAAGAGCCTAAAACAGTAGTTTTATAGAGCTGGGATCCAGGAGATAGCTTGGATCCAGAGAGATGTTCTTAACCTCCCAACACTCTCCCTGGCAAGTCACTAAAATGTTAGCAGCTGCCATCTCTTGATATGCAGTTTTGGTTGCTTTTAATTTTTTCTTCATATATTGGCTGAAAATTTTCTAACATGTACTAACCACTATTGTAAAACCATACTGTTTTTGGATAAACAAAAAGTATGATGAAGAGTTGGTACTGAATTTATCAACTGGAGTAAATGAAAATTTCTCTTCCTTACCCACATCAGCAACTCTTGGAATAAACAAGAGCATTAATTACTTCTATTCAAGTACCAGTAAAGGCAGATGAGAGATATTCATTCATTCATTTATTCATTCATTCATTCATTCTGACAGCTCAAGAATATAACCATTGTTTTTCTTCTAGTTGCCTAGTAAATCATATAATTAGTTTCTACTTTTAATGTACATTTTATAAA
>NC_138380.1:74274375-74306546 GCF_054177405.1 Leptonychotes weddellii | reverse complement strand
CATGGGAAATTAAAAATGTAAATTTGGTAGTTATTATGTAAAATGGGCATTTATACTTTTTAAACAAATCATAAATTTTCTTACATTGAGGATTCTATGGCTTTATGATCTATCCCAATTCTTTAAAAAAATTACATTTTGTTAAAAATATAATTTCAACATGTCATCAACACAAAATTAAGATTTTATGCTTTATTTCTTTTAAATAAATTTGACATAATCTTGTGTAAATTTAAGGAATACAGCATGTTACTTGGAAACACTTATAAATTGTAATATGACTGGCAATGTAGCAGTATTTATCAACTTAAATAATCATAGTACAGTATTATTATCTGTACTCATTATATTGTGCATTAGATGTCTAGGGCTTATTTACTACTCATTACGGGTTGGTACTTTTAAACACCGTTGATCTTAGCCCCCTCCCCCATCCCCTAGTAACCACCGTTTTCCTGCGCACGTGTGTGTGTGTGTGTGTGTGTGTTTTATAACTTTTTAAAAATTCCCATTTAAGTGATATCCTACAGTACTTGGCTTTCTCTATTTGACTTATCTTACTTAGCATAATGTGCTTAAGGTCCATCCATGTCACAAATGGCAGGATATCTTCTAATGGTTGAATAGTATTTCCTGTGTATATGTACTACATCTTTCTTATTCATTCATCTGTTGATGAACAGTTGGGTTGTTTCCATATCTTGGCTATTGCAAATAATGCATGCTGTGATAAACATCTTATCAAACTCCTGTTTCCACTTCCTTTGGGTATACACCCAGAAGCAGAATTGCTGGATCATATAGTAGATTTATTTTTAATATTTCGGGGAGCCTCCATATAGTTATTCATAGTGGTTGGACCCATTTACATAAGTAACCACTAACAATTTTTAAAGGTTTCCCTCTCACTACATCCTTGCTGGCACCTGTTGTCTCTTGTCTTCTGGATGATAGCCATTCTCACAGGTGTGAGGGGGTAGCTCGTTATGGGTTTGATTTGACTATCCCTGATGATTATTCACGAACATCTTTTTCTGCATCTGTTGGCTATCTTGGTGTCCTCTTTGGAAAATGCCTTATGCCCTCTTAAATTGGATTATCTTGTTTTGTTTTGTTTTGTTTTTGTTGTTACTAAGTTGATGGAGTTGTTTATGTATTCTTAGGAATCAAACCCCTTATCTGACATGTTTTGCGAAATTTTTCTTTCATTCTGTAGGTTAGCTTTTCATTTTATTGGTCTCTTTTGCTGTACAGCAGCTTTTGAGTTTGATGTAGTCCCATTTGATTTTTGCTTTTGTGGTTTATGCTTTTAGGAGACCCAAAATAATTGTCCGGACTAATGTCAAAGAACTTCTCTGTTTTCTTCTAGGAGTTCTGTGGTAGCAAGTCTTCCGTGTATGTCTTTGATACATTTTGACTATATTTTTCTGAGTGCTAATGAGATAGGGGTCCAATTTCATCGTTCTGCAGGGGTTTCTTCAGTTTTCCCAGCCTGTTTGTGGAGGAAACTATCCTTTCTCACTGGGTATTCTTTGCTCGCTTTTCAAATATTAGTTCACTGTATATGCTGGGATTGAATTCTCGGCTCCCTATTGAGTTCCATTAGTCAATGTGTCTCTTTTTGTGCTAGTATTGTACTGTTTTTTTTATTGTGGCTTTGTAGTGCAGTTGGAAATCCATAAGTGTAATACTTAAGGCTTTGTTCTTTTTTCCTAAGATTGCTTTGGCTATTCAAGGTCTTTTTTGATTCTACACAAATTTTAGGAATGTTTCTTCTATTTCTGTAAAGAATGCCTTTTGTGTTTTGATGGCTATTGCATTACATTTGAAGACGGCTGTGAGTAGTAGAACCATTTTAACAATACTCTTGTGATCTATGAACACAAGATGTCTTTCCATCTGTGTCTTTGATTTCTATTGGCAAAGTTTGGTAGTTTTCATCGCACAGAATTTTTACTTCATTGCTTAAATTTACTAAGTTTTATTGTCTTTTAATGCTATTGTGAATGGCATATTTTTCTTTATTTCTTTTTAGATGCTTCATTCATGTAAAAGAATGCAATTGATTTCTGTATGTTTTATTTCCATTTTAATTTTAATTTTAATTCCATTTTAATTTTAATTCCATTTTAATTTGTTTCAAGGCATTTCACTTTGATTTCTGTGACCAACTGAATGTTCAGTATTCTATTGTTTAATATACAAATATTTGTGAATTTTCTTATAATTGATTTCTTATAATTTTTTCTTATAATTGATTTCTAATTTCATACTATTGTGGTCAGAAAAGATGATTGATACTATTTCATTCATTTTAAATTTGTTAAGACTTGTTTATGGCTTAACGTGTGATCCATCCTAGAGAGTTCCATGTGCACTTGAGAAGAAGGTGTATCCCATTTGGGTGGAATGTTCTATGTATATATGTCTGTTAAGTCCGTTTTTTCTAAAGCATGGTTCAATTCCAGTGATTCTTCATTGATTTTCTGTCTATGATCTATCCATTGCTGATAGTGGAGTATTGAAGTTCCCTATTATTACAGTACTCCTATTTCTCCCTTAAAATCTGTTAGTATTTGTTTAATACACTTTAGTGCTTAAGTATTACTAACATGTGTATTTATAATTATTATATCTTCTTGATGTACTGACCCATTCATTATTATATAATAACTTTCTTTGTCTCGCCTTACCGTTTTTGGTTTGAAGTCTAATTTTTTCTAAGTGTGTTTATGTCCACCTTTTTTGGTTTCTGTTAGTTTGGAATATCATCTTACATCTTTTCATTTTGAGCTGATGTGTGTCTTTAGAGCTGAAATGAGTCTCCTGTAGGCAGTATATACAGTTGACCCTTGAGCAACATGGGACTTGGGGCACCAATCCTTCATATAGTAAAAAATCCACATATAACTTTTGACTCCCCTAAAACATAACTAATAGCCTACTATTGACTGGAAGCCTTACTGATAATGTAAACATATATTGTATGTTACATGCATTATAGACTGTATTCTTAAAATAAAGCATGCTAGAGGAAAGAAAATGTTATTAAGAAAATCATAAGGAAGAGAAAATACATTTACAGCACTGTACTATATTTACCAATACTATAAGTTTACATTATCTGTTTACAGTATTGAAAATTGGTTGATCAATATGAGGATACAAAATGTTGTATGTAGATGCTATATGTATTGCTAACATTAGACATAAAAAAATGAAAAGATAACATGAAAAGAATTATAGATACAATGATTTATGCATTGATAAGCAGTATGATTGCATTATGGTAAGCCTAGTATAATAGCCTAGCTAAAGAATGATACAAATATTTTATGCCATATGGTATTACAGTCATATTCATAATAAAGTATTGGGAACCTTGTTACATAAACCCCATTTACCTATGATGGTAGGCTAATACATTTTCTCCAATTATGAGAAAGAGGCATATTGTATGATAATGTTTTTCTTTGGAAAAAAAAAGATGATAAAACAGAAAACTAACACAATATTAACTCTATATTAACTATCACTCACCTTATGCCTATGTTAGGATAGGCTATCCTCTTCCATGGTCTTGCAATGATATTCTACATGATGAAAGTTTAGGAGGTGATGATAACCATCTCCTACAGTTCTTGCCATACAGTTATTAGCTGTTCACAGGAAGATACACACATATACACCAGATAATTTTATTAGCTGTGCAGCATGATGATTATCTACTATTCATTAAGTGAAAGTGGATCATCATAGAGGTCTTCGTTCTTATGATCTTCATGTTGAGTAGGCTGAGGAGGAGGAGGAGAAAGGAGAGGGGTTGTGGTCTTGCTGTCTCAGGGGTGGTAGAGGTGGAAGGGGAAGCTGGCGAGGCAGACACAGTGAGTAGAATTTTATGGAAATACATTGTAATTTCAGACTTTTTTTTTTATTTCTCTAAAAATGCTTCTACACAGTACCAGTCCTCCTTCCACCATTTGTTATAGTTTCAGTGCCTATATCATAGAAGGGTCCGTGTTGTATAACAAGTTCAAAGCAGTCTTGAATAATCAGAACCCTTCTGCCAGATGGTCTGATGTCAGTTTGTTTTCTGGCACTGTTGTCTTCTAGGATTTCTTCCTCATCATCTGTCATGGGTTGGGAAGCACTCATCTTCATCAAGCCATCTTCTGTTAATTCCTCTGGTATGTTGTCTATTAGCTCTTGAGTTTTCCCAAGATCCATATCTTGAAACTCCCCACCACCCACCTTTTTTGACATATCAACAGTCTCTTTAATGGTTTCCTTCATTAGCTCTGTTGGTAAATCTTGTGAAGTCATGTACAACACCCGGGCATAGTTTCTTCCAAGAGGAATTTATAGTTTTAGATGTAATGGTTTTCATAGCTTTTTCTATAACATTGATGACATTTGCAGTGATGTAATCCTTCCAGATTTTCATGATTTTTTTTTTCTATTAGGGTTCTCTTCTATAGTGTTGATAGTCCTTTCTACAGAAAATTGTGTGTAACGATCCTTAAAGGTCCTTATGACCCCCTTATCTAGTGGTTGAATTAGAGATGTTGTATTTGGGTGCAAGCAGACCATTTGACCCTTTGCTATTGAGCTCATAGGGTGCTGGGTGGCCAGGGGCATTTTCCAATATCAAAAGAACTTCAAAAGGCAGTCACTTATTGGCTAGGTAGTTCCTGAACTTAGGGGACAAAGCATGCATGGAACCAGTCCAGAAAAAGAGTTCATGTTGTCTAGGCCTTCTTGTTGTGCAACCAAAAGACTAGCAGCTAGTATTTATCTTTCTTCTTCGAGGCATGGGTTAGCAGTTGTTATAGACAAAGGCAGTCCTGATCATAAACCTGACTTGATTTGCTTAAAACAGTAAAGTTATCCTATCACTTCCTGCCTTAAATCCTGGTGCTCACTTCTCTTTCAATAAATGTCTTTTGTAGCTTCCCCTCCCCACCCCCACCCCCCTCAGAATAGGGCACTTCTGTCTGCATTAAAAGCCTGATCAGACAGATATTCTTGTTTCTCAGTGATTTTCTTAATGGCATCTAGGAATTCATCTGCAGCCTCTTGACCAGCAGAAGCTGCTTCTCCTGTTATCTTGACTATTTTCTTTAATTAGAGAGAGAGAGAGAGTGAGAGATAGTGCACACACAAGTGGGGGGTGGGAGGAGCAGAGGGAGAGGGACAAGCAGACTCTGCACTGAGCATGGAGCCTGAGGCAGGCCTCAATCCCAGGACCAGGAGATCATGACTGAGCCAAAATCAAGAGTTGGATGCTCACCCGACTGAGCCACCCAGGCACCCCATCTTGACATTTTTAATACCAACCTTCTTTTTAAGGTTACCCAAGCATCTTTTGCTGGTATTAAATTATTCAGCCTTGAATCCTTCACCTTCCTTTTGGTTTAAATTGTCATATAATAACTTCACTTTTCTCAAATCCTATTAGAATCTCTAGGTATGCCTTTCTTAAAGCAAGCTTGCACCCACCTAAGAGCTGCATATTCAATACAAGATAAAAAGGTATGTATTTTACAAAAAGTCCAAGGTATTCATGCCTGCTGGTGTAGCTGCTGTGGTAGCTTCATAAGGTTTTGTTTTTACAATGCTCCCGACACTGGATTGACGTTTTGAAATGGCAGGCAACCACAGCTGCTGCCTTAATCTGTGGTACATATCAATTAGTTCAACTTTTTCTTGGGATGTTAAGACTTCTCTTCTGCTTCTTGGGAGCTCTTTCAGCATCACTGGTGGCGCTTCGTATGGGTCCTATGGTGTTACTGCACTAAACACAACGAAAACTATGTGAGCATTGTGAGAGATCATTTTTTACTGTGATAGGAAATTTACTGGAGAGACAATTGCTCAGGAGGAGATGATTAGCATCACACAGCATTTTAAGTGGATACTTGGAATACTCGAGCTCATTGTAATAGCAACAGGAGGTGACTACAAAATTATTACGGTACACTATGTACAATAGTGAATTTTATGTGATTATGATTTGATACTTCATCTTTATATTTGCTGACTTTTCTCTCAACTGTGAATGGCATGTATGGTCCATGTGTATAAGTTTTAATAAATTTTAACTTATATTTAGTGTATATTTTATGGTTGTAAGTAAGACTAGTATCTATAATACATATATCATGCATTCATGTCATACCTAACTTTTTCATATTTTTTTTGTTATTTCTAGGCTATGTGGTTCATCTTTGAGTTTTTCAAATTGTCAAAAGTCTCCAAAAGAATTTTCCAGCATATTTATTGAAAAAAAAAATGCACATACAAGTGGACTCATGCAGTTCAAGCCCATGTTGTTCAAGGGTCAGCTGTCACTAAGTCTGGATTTTTATCCATCCATCCACCCTGGGTCTTTTGATCTGTGAGTTTACACACTGACATTGATATTTAGGGTGATTATTGATAAGTGAGGATTTACTACTGCCATTTTATCTTTTGTTTTCTGGTTATTTTGTTTCTCCATTTTTGTTATTCCATATCTGTCTAACTTTGTAAGTTGGTGGTTTTTCATGGTAATTTGTTCGGTCTCCCCCCTCCCTTTTTTTTTTTTTTCCTTCCTAGAGAGCAAGTAAGTGTGAGTGGGTGGGGGAGGGGCAGAGAGAGAGAGAGAGAATATCTCAAGCAGGTTTCACGCCCAGCACAGAGTCTGATGCAGGGCTCGATCTCATGACCCTGAGATCATGACCCACGCTGAAATCAAGAGTCAGAGGCCTAACTGACTGAGGCACCCAGGTGCTTCCAGTCTCCCCTTTTTTTGTGGATTTGTATCTCTGCTCTAGATTTTTGCTTTGTGGTTACAAAGGTTTACATAAAACATCTCATAGTTGAAATAGTCCTTTTTCTGATGATAGCGATTTATCTTCATTTGCCTATAAGGATTCCATTCTTTTATTCTTCCCCTTTTATTTTTTGATGTCACAAATTACCTTTTATGCTGTAATTTAATTACCAAGTGGTAGTAACTATTGTTATTTTTAATTTTCTTTTTCTTGAAACTTGATACGATAATTTCAGAATTTAATAGACTATTTACAAAAGAGTTTTCTAATTATGACTGTATGCTTATCACTTTGATCAGAGCTTTGTGTACTTTTGCCTTTTTGTTTCAGCTTGAAGACCTCCTTTTAACATTTTTTAAGCAGTTTGAAAGGTGATAAACTCCCTCAGCTTTTGTCTGTCTGGAAAAGCCTCTATTTTTCCTTCAAATCTGAAAGATAACTTTGCCAAATAGAGTATTCTTGGCTGGCAATTTTTATCTTTCAATATTTTGAATATGTCACTTCATTCTCCTCCGGCTTATAGAATTTTTGCTGAAAAACTGGCTGGTAGACTAATGTGGGTTACTTTGCAGGCTACTATACAATTCCACCCCCCCCCCCCACCCCTGCCCGGTTGCCTTTAAACTTCTTTATCATTGACTTTTGGCAGTTTTAGTACAATGTGTCTGGGAGGTCTTTTGCATTAAGATAATAAGATGTTCTATTAGCTTTGTGGATTTCTATATCCAGTTCCTTCCCCAGGTTTGAGAAGTTCTTAGCTGTTATTTCTTTAAATACACTTTCTGCCCTTACTCCCTCTGTTTTTCTTCTGGTATATCCATTAATCTTTTTTCGTGTTTTTAAGATATAATCTTTAAGTAATCTCTATACCCAATGTGGGGCTCAAACTCATGACCCTGTCACATCTCTACTGACTGAGCCAGCCAGGTGCCCCTATTCATTAACCTGATGTTGACTTTCCTAATGGAGTCTGATAGTTCTCATGGAGTTTCTTTACTTTTTAAAATCTTACTTCTCTCTACTCTTCCACCTGAATTATTTCTATAGTCCTATCCTTGAGCTCACTTAATCTCTCTTCCACCAGATCTTCTCTATTTCCATTGATTTCTAGTGCAGTTTTCATCTCATTTATTGAGTTCTTCAGCTCCAGAATTTCTGGTTTGCTTTTGAATATGAATCTCTTTGGTAATCCATCTGTTCACGAATTTTTATTCCTGAGAACATTGTATTACCTTTCTGAGTTTTCTTGTAGCTCATAGAAAACAGCTATTTTGGATTCTGTATCAGTTAGATTGAATATTCCATGCTTTCGGTTCAGTTTGCTGGAAAATTGTCATTTTCTTCTTGTGAAACCATAATACCATGATTTTTCATAGTGTTTGACAGAAAGTGCCTCTGCATGTGAAATACTAACACCTTTCTTATTTAGGTAAGGTTCTGTTTACATTGATTCTAGCAATCCAACATGTTGGCAATTAGGAACCTTCCTTTTGTTTTCCAGATAGTGGCACTAGAACACAAGTTTCTGGTTTCTTTGAACAGAGCTGACTCAATACTAAGGTTGGGAATGCTTGCATAAGAAAAGCTGGCAGAGAAAAAAAAGGGGTGTGGCAACAGTCTGGGCTGAGCTGTGTGCTTAGCACTGGGGGTTTGAATGTGCCCAGGGCCTGGTAGTGTGGATCTTTTTAGGGGTGGGGGTAGGGGTTGCGGGCAGTGCTCTTGCCAGAATCTCAGGGCAGACAGCAAGAAACATTTTCCTTCAGTTCTTGTTCTTCCTTCTTTCCTTTCCTTTAGCACCCACCAGTCACTGAGGTCACTTCTCAGAGAAAGCAACAGGTCTCTCCTGCTGCAGGGCAGAACCAGGCAGACCCCCACTCACTACCTTCACCTTCCACCTCCTCTGCCAGAAAGGTTGTGCTGGCCACTCTGGGACCTGTGACTGTCACCACTCCCCTCATTCCACAGCCTATTCTGAAGTCAAATCCACCCATGTCGGGGTGCACAGATGGATGGACTCTCAGGTGTCCTGCGCAGAGGTGCTTTTCTAAGTTAAGAATGTTTGCTCAAGGCGCCTGGGTGGCTCAGTAGGTTAAGTGACTGCCTTCGGCTCAGGTCATGATCCCAGGGTCCTGGGATCGAGTCCCACATCAGGCTCCTTGCTCCGCGGGGAGCCTGCTTCTCCCTCTCCCACTCCCTCTGCTTGTGTTCCCTCTCTCGCTGACTCTCTCTCTGTCAAATAAATAAATAAAATCTTAAAAAAAAAAAAGAATGTTTGCTCAGCTGTAAATGGGAGAGACAAAACAACTCTTGCCACCATGATGCTGACCACACTCTGTCCCAGTTCTTAAAACCATGTCTTTCTCATCCGAAACATCTTGAGATATACTGATAAGTATTCTGGAACTGTTTCTTAAAATATCTCTCAACATAGACCAACCTATCATGCCAAAGATAGTTGGCTAAAAGTAATTTGGGAAAGCAGAACAATAAACTATTCAGGAATCTATCAGAATTTGCAATGGTCTGACTTAATCCAAGGATATATTTTTCAGCATCTATAGGAATACTACATATCCCTCCAGCAAAACTCCGTAACTACTGTCTTGCTCAACTGAACAAATATTGACTAATAAGAAACACCGGTGTGTTTTATTCATCACTTAGATATAACACTTAGATATATGCTCATCACAAGTGCCCTCTTTAATACCCATCACTCATCTAGCCCATCCGCACCGACCTCCCTCCATCAACCCTCAGTTTGTTCTCTATCATTAAGAGTCTCTTAACGGTTTTTTCCCCTTTCTCCTCCCCCAATATGTTCATCATTTTCTTTCTTAAATTCCAAATATGAGTGAGATCATATGGTATTTCTTTCTCTGACTTATTTTACTTAGCATAATACACTCTGGCTCCATCCACATCATTGCAAATGGCAAGATTTCATTCTTTTTGATGGCTGAATAATATTCTAGTGTGTGTATGTGTGTGTGTGTGTGTGTTTGTGTTTGTAGCACATCTTCTTTATCCATTGAACAACTGATGGACATTTGGACTGGGGTGAGCTGTGTGCTTAGCACTGTGTCTAGTAAGAAGTTGCTATGGCTAAGGTCAAAGATGTTGCTGCCTGTGTTGTCCTCTAGGATTTTAATGGTTTCCTGTCTCACATTTAGAATTTATTATAAATTTTGAATTTATTTTTGTATATGGTGTAAAAAAGTGGTCCACTTCCATTCTTTTGCATGTTGCTCTCCAGTTTTCCCAACACCACTTGTTGAAGAGATTATCTTTTTTCCATTGGATAGTCTTTCCTGTTTTGTCAAAGATTAGTTGACCATAGAGTTGAGGGTCCATTTCTGGGCTCTCTATTCTGTTCCATTGATCGATGTGTCTGTTTTTGTTCCAGTACCATACTGTCTTGATGATGACAGCTTTGTAATAGAGCTGGAAGTCCGGAATTGTGATGCCGCCTCCTGCTTTTCTTTTCTTTTTAGGATTGCTTTGGCTGTTCAGGGTCTTCTATGGTTCCATACAAATTTTAGGATTGTTTGTTCTAGCTCTGTGAAAAATGCTGATGGTATTTTGATAGGGATTGCATTAAATGTACAGATTGCTTTGGGTAGTATAGGTATTTTGACAATATTTTTCTTCCAAACCATGAGCATGGAATGCCTTTCCATTTCTTTGTGTCCTGTTCAATTTCTTTCATAAGCATTATATAGTTTTCAGAGTACAGTCTCTTTACGTCTTTAGTTAGGTTTATTCCTAAGTATCTTAAGGGTTTTGTTGTAATTGCAAATGGGATTGATTTCTTGATTTCTTTTTCTTCTGCTTCATTATTAGTGTATAGAAATGCAACAGATTTCTGCACACTCATTTTATATTCTGCAACTTTACTGAATTCAATATTTTAGCAATTTTTTTCAGGTTTTCTACGTGGAGTATCATATCATCAGCAAATAGTGAAAGTTTGACTTCTTCCTTGCCAATTTGGATGGCTTTTATTTCTTTTCATTGTCTGATTGCTGAGGCTAAGATTTCCAGTACTATGTTAAATTGTAATGGTGAAAATGGACATCCTTGTCTTGTTCCTGACTGTAGGGTAAAGGCTCTCAATTTTTCCCCATTGAGGATGATATTAGCTGTGGGTCTTGCATGTGTGACTTTTATGATGTTGAGGTATGTTCCATCTATCCCTACTTTGTTCATCAAGAAGGGATCCTGTATTTTATCAAATGTTTTTCTGCATCTATTGACAGAATTGTATGGTTCTTATCCTTATTTTATTAATCTGGTGTATCATGTTGATTGATTTGTGGATATTAAACCACCCCTGCAGCCCAGGAATAAATCCCACTTGGTCGTAGTGAATAATTCCTTTAATGTAAGGTTGAATTCAATTTGCTAGTATTTTATTGAGAACTTTTGTATGCATGTTTATCAGGGATTTTGGCCTGTGATTCTTCTTTTTAGTGGGGTCTTTCTCTGGTTGTGGAATCAAGGGAATGCTGGCTTTGTAGAAAGAGTTTGGAAGTGTTCCTTCCATTTCTATATTTTGGAACAGTTTGAGAATAGGTTGACTCTTCTTCAAATGTTTGGTAGAATTCCCCTGGGAAGCCATCTGGCCCCGGATTTTGGTTTTTTGGGAGATTCAATTTCTTTGCTGGTTATAAGTCTGTTCAAAGTTTCTATTTCTTCCTGTTTCAGTTTTGGTAGTTTGTAGGTTTCTAGGAATTTGTCTATTTCTTTCAGATTTCCCAGTTTGTGGACATATAATTTTCATAATATTCTCTTATAATTGTTTTTATTTCTGTGGTGTTTGTTGTGATCTCTCCTCTTGCATTTGTGATTTTTATCTATCTGGGTCTTTTTTCTTTTTGATAAGTCTGGCTAGAGGTTTATCAATTATATTAATTCTTTCAAAGAACCAGCTCTTAGTTTTGTCCATCTGTTCTACTGGTTTTTGTTTGTTTCTATATTTTGTTTATTCCTGATCTAATCTTTATTATTTCCTTTCTGCTGGCTTTAGACTTTATTGCTGTTCCTTTTCTAGCTCCTTTAGGTGTAGGGTTAGGTTGTGTATTGGAGACTTTTCTTCCTTCTTGAGGTAGGACTGTATTGAAATATACTTCCCTCTTAGGACTGCCTTTGCTGCATCACAAATGTTTTGGACTGTCATATTCATTTTCATTTGGTTCCATGTATTTTTTTTTTTAATCTCTTCTTTAATTTTCTGGTTAACCCATTCATTCTTTAGGAGGTTGTTGTTTAACATCCATGTATTTGTGGTCTTTCCAAATTTTTTCTTGGGATGACTTCAAGTTTCATAGCATTGTTGTCCAAAAATATGCATGGCATCATCTTGATCTTTTTGTACGTCTTGAGAGCTGATTTGTGACCCACCATGTGATCTATTCTGGAGAATGTTCCATGTGCATTCGAAAATGATGTGTATTCTGCTGCTTTAGGATGAAATGTTCTGAATATATCTGTTAAGTCCCTCTGGTCCAGTGTGTCATTCAAAGCCATTGTTTCCTTGTTGATTTTCTGCTTAGGTGATCTGTCCATTGCTGTAAGTGTGGTGTTAAAGTCCCCTGCTATTATTGTATTATAATACAATAAAAAAAGATTTTACTTATTTATTGGACAGAGAGGGAGCACAAGCAGGGGAAGTGGCAGGCAGAGGGAGAAGCAGGCTCCCCGCTGAGCAAGGAGCCGATGTGGGGCTCAATCCCAGGACCCTGGGATGATGACCTGAGCTGAAGGCAGACACTTAACTGACTAAGCCACCCAGGCACACATATTGATGAGTTTCTTTATGTTTATTATTAATTGACTTATATATCTGGGTGCTCCCAAGTTGGGTGCATAAATATTTACAATTGTTAAATCTTCTTGATGGTTAAACCCCTTAATTATGATAAAATGCCCTTTTATTTCTTGTTATCTCTTGTTAAGTCTTCGATTTAAAATCTAGTTTGTCTGATATAAGTATGGCTACGTCAGCTTTCTTATTACATCCATTAGCATGCTAGATGGTTCTTCATCCCCTGCAGATGCCTTTAGACTCTAAAATGAGTCTCTTGTATGCAACATATAAATGGATCTTGTTTTTTTTTTTTTAATCAATTCTGATACCCTATGTCTTTTGATTGGAGCATTTAGTCTATTTACATTCAGAGTGACTATTGAAAGATATAATTTAGTGCCATTGTGTTACCTGTAGAGTTGGTGTTTCTGGTGATGTTCTCTGTCCTTTCTTGTCTTTGTTGCTTTTGGTATTTTTCCCCACTCAGAGTCTCCCTCAATATTTCTTGCAGGGCTGGTTTAGTGGTCATGAACTCTTTTAGTTTTTGTTTGTCTGGGAAACTCTATCTTTCCTTCTATTCTGAATGGCTGCCTTGCTGGATAAAGAATTCTTGGCTGCAATTTTTTCCCATGTTGAATATATCCTGCCACTCTCTTCTGGCCTGCTGCAAACCTGACCTGTCTTCCCTTGTAGGTTAATGACTTTGTTCCCCCTTGCTGTTCTCAGGATTGTTTCTTTGTCCATCTATTTTGTGAATTTGACTATGATACGCCTTGGTGACAGTCAGCTTTTGTTGAATTTAGTGGGACTTCTCTGTGCTTCTTGGATTTTGATGTCTGTATCCTTCCCCAGGATAATTTGCTTGAGTAAACCTTCTGTCCCTTTTTCTCTCCCTTCATCTTCTGGGACTCCTATGATATGAATGTCATTTCATTTTAATAAGTCACTAAGTTCCTTAAGTTTACCTTTATGATCCACTACCTTTGTTTCCCTCTTCTTTTCAGCTTCATTATTTTCCATAATTTTATCTTCTGTATCACTGATTTGTTCCTCTCTTTCATCCATCCTTGTTTTTATAACATTCATTTGGGTTTGCATCTTGGTTTTAGCATTTTTAACTTCAGCATGACTAGATCTTAGTTTTTTATCTCTGCAGTAAGGGATGCTTGTCATTTTGTAGGGGAAATCCCCTCCAAAAAACCCTAAAAATGATAAAATAATATAAAAATAAAATACATATAGGAAGCTAGATCCTAGGTGTGTTTTGGTCTCCTTCTTATAAGAAGCTTGATAAAACAGAGAAAGAAAGAAAAAATAAAAATTAAGCAATACACAAAATAAAATTCAAAAAAATTTTAAAAATTGCTTTCTGTATGCAAAAATATGAAACAAAACAAAAAAGGAAAAACAAGACAAAACAAAAAGAAATAACCAAACAACCAAAAAAACCCCAAAGGACACAGGATTCTGTTTCCCCTAGAGCTAAAGCTTTGTAGTACTCTGAATTGGTAGACTTGATGTGGTTGAGGGGTTTGTGCTGGTCTTCTGGGGGAGGGGTCTCTTGCGCTGATTCTCAGGTGGAGTTGCTGGAGTGGATATGTGCCTGTAGGGGACAGGAAGGCAGGGCTTGGTGTAGCTGCTCCTTTCTTTACTTGGTGGTGCTGTTTAGCTCACTGGGGTGGCTTAAGCTTATGGGTTCCTGGAGAAAATGACTTTATCCTGTTCTCTCCTTTTCTGAGTCGAAAATACATGCCACCCCTCTTAGGTAAGCCCTCTCAGATGCCCAAACAATGACCTCTCCTTTGTCCCTGGTTTCCATCAGATCCCCACTTTCACCCTGTGCCCAAGCTGTCCGCCTGCCAAATTGGGCAGCATTCTGGTGTTTCATCTCAGGAGCGGCTGTGTTTCAAAACCTGACACTGGAGGCGCCTGGGTGGCTCAGTTGGTTAAGCGACTGCCTTCGGCTCAGTTCATGATCCCGGAGTCCCTGGATCGAGTCCCACATCGGGCTCCCTGCTCGGCGGGGAGTCTGCTTCTCCCTCTGACCCTCCCCCCTCTCATGTGCTCTCTCTCATCCTCTCTCACACAAATAAATGAATAAAATCTTTAAAAAAAAAAAAAAACAACAACCTGACACTGCAGAGACTCCCATGGCAGGTATCTGCATTGATCTCTGGGGGAGGGTCTCCCTGTGCTGTGGCCAGTGCCAGCTTGTCCCAGAAGACAGTTACACAAGCACACAGTGGTTTGTAGTTTATGGTAAATTGCAATACACAACTGGCACTAGGGTTTGCTGCCCTCAGCTGTCATCTTTGTTCCTATACGGGTAAGTGGGATAGTTCTATGGAGACTCCAGAGTCCTTTGTCTGCAGAGGGGCATATCACCTCTCCCAAATGCACTCCAAGAGAGGCAACCCCTTCTCCCCATGTGACCCTGGGGATCCTTGCTGCCTGCTGCTGTGGCTCCACCCTGCTCTACCACCAGAGCACTGTTCAGTTCCCCAGGTGCGAACCTGGCAATGTCACAGACCTCTGAAATTTGCGCTCTGCTCTTTATAGAATACTGGTGGTATTGTAACCCTTTCCTTTTTCCCTGTCAATGGTTTTGGGGAATTGTTTTCTTGCACAGTCCCCTGTGTGACTTTTTACTCCCCCCTCCCCCCCGCCCCAGTGCTTTCTCACTCTTTTCTCCTCTCTTGCTACTCCCCTCCGCAATCAGGGCTTCCTCCCCTGCAGCTCCCAGGGCTCTTTTCTCCCACCAATCAACTCTCCACAGTTCCTACCTTCCACGGGTCATTTTTCTGGTTGCAGCTTTCTCTTAAGACTCCTGATTGATTTCTTGGGTGTTCAGAATGACTTGATATTACCTAGCTGTGTTCAAGGGAGGAGGCAAGCTTAGGGTTGCCCTCCTTCCCCATCTTACCTCTCTCTACAATGAAACTTTTATTAGAAAATACAGAGTCAAGGGCGCCTGGGTGGCTCAGTCGGTTAAGCGACTGCCTTCGGCTCAGGTCATGATCCTGGAGTCCCGGGATCGAGTCCCACATCGGGCTCCCTGCTCGGCGAGGAGCCTGCTTCTCCCTCTGACCCTCCCCCCTCTCATGTGCTCTCTCTCTCTGTCTCTCTCTCTCAAATAAATAAATAAAATCTTAAAAAAAAAAAAAAAAAAAAAAAAAGAAAATACAGAGTCAAAATCCTAATCACCTCTCCCTGACCTAATAGAAAAGTTAAAATTAGTCTTGGTTCAAGATACAAAATGATACTTGATGTATTTTGTTTTTCTACAGTAGATACGTTTTTTATTTAGAGAAGCAGAGAAGTGAGATAAGATAACTTTTAAAATATTCAGCTTATTTTAGCTTTAAATGTGGCCCAAATCTAGCTGGAAATGTTATTTTCCATCTTTAGTTGGTTCTTTTGTTGCACTCAATGCTACTTCTGATTACCCCGAATAGATTAATATAATGCATCTTTTGTTGAGTAAAAAAAAAAATTCACTTATTTACTTCTTGATTTTCTTAAATTACTATGAAATGTATTATGCTATGATCATAGATTACAAAAAGGAAGGGGATATCTTTTTCTCTCGTTCAAAATCTAGCCTTTGAGAGCTTTGATTTTTTGACTCTTGAGCTCTTGTGAGGACTGACATTCAGTCTTGAGTTAGGGTAGGACAGGTATTGGGATTTTAAGTATTTATATTAATTTAATCCTAAATGTGCACACGAAGCCTTATGGATTGAAGATAATCATTTTTCACCTAAAAGTTAAGCAATGATAGTGTAATTCCCTACACTCTAATATTTACCTCTGAATAATGAAATGAAAGCTAGGTGTCATGTCCTATCAATGCAAATATCAAAATCTGTGTCATAGGAGGGAAACAGTAAAATAGATTTTCTCAGTTTTCATACAGGAGAAAGAGGCAGCTGCTTCCCCTATACTCCCAAAAGGAGAAAAATATTTTTTGCTCCTTGGAGATGAATGAAAAGTATCCTCTGTTCTCACTCTAAGCTTTTAGAATGTAAATATATCTCTCCAAAAGCCAGATAAGATACCTGTCTCTGGATTTTATCACTAAAGATGAGGTCCTGTGCCTCATTTTCCCCTTGAAATGTAAATTCATACCTCTAGAGTTAGGTCAGTATCTCTAGAGTTCTCTAGACCATCTATACAAATGCCAACTAACTCCCCAAGTTTTATTCCAAGCTGAGAATCCCCCATTTCAACAAAATTCATTCAAAAAGCTCTTACTCTCCAGAAACATAAAAATCTTTTATTTCCTCTCAATAGATGATCTCGGGCTTTCTTGGAAAGAGGTCATAGGATGAAGATATTGGTAATCCATAAGTGGAGTAAGGAGGATGATCAAGTAATACACAATATGCAGATGTGGATGTTCATTTAGCCAGGAGAGAGGCTGTAGTGAGTACTTGCCATGTTTGGATGTCAGATTGTGGGATAAGATGAAGGGGGGGAATCAGAGGGGAAGAAAAACCATGAGAGATTATGGACTCTGAGAAACAAACTGAGGGTTCTATAGGGGAGGGGGATGGGGGGATGGGTTAGCCCAGTGATGGGTATTAAGGAGGGCACATACTGAATGGAGCACTGGGTGTTATACGCAAACAATCATGGAACACTACATCAAAAACTAATGATGTAAAAAAAAACAAAAAACTAATGATGTAATGTATGGTGATTAACATAACATAATAAAATAACATTAAAAAAATTCTAACATGAAAGATGTCAGAGTCTGGCACAGAAACTCATAAAAGAAACTTTAAGTCATGGTACAGAAAGTAGTTTTTAAGAAAATGTACAAAATTGAAGAAAGTACTATCAAAAAATAAGAAAGAGATATGGAATAAAGACTTAGTTCCTTATTATAAAATTTCTAAATTATATACCTAGATATGTGCATTCATTCTTTTTTTTTTTTTCAGGGACAACTGGTTGAATATTTTTTAAAATTTTTTATTGTTATGTTACTCACCATATATTACATCATTAGTTTTTGATGTAGTGTTCCATGATTCATTGTTTGTGTATAACACCCAGTGCTCCATGCAGAATGTGCCCTCTTTAATACCCATCACCAGGCTAACCCATCCTCCTACCTCCCTCCCCTCTGGAACCCTCAGTTTGTTTTTCAGAGTCCATCATCTCTCATGGTTCGTCTCCCCTCCAATTTCCCCCCCTTCATTCTTTCCCTCCTGCTATCTTCTTTTTTTTTTTTTTTTAACATATATTGTTTTATTTGTTTCAGAGGTACAGATCTGTGTGATTCAACAGTCTTGCACAATTTGCAGCGCTCACCATAGCACATACCCTCCCCAATGTCTATCACCCAGCCACCCCATCCCGCCCACCGCCCCCCCACCACTCCAGCAACCCTCAGTTTGTTTCCTGAGATTAAGAATTCTATAGACATTCATTTTTGGAGCACTTGTGGACCCTTACTGAAAATTCATGGCTCCCTTCTAAAAAATTTTCTTGTGTTATTTCTTTGGTAGTTTCTTTCCCTCTATATTTTCCAATTGCATTTAAAAAAAAATTTTTCCCCATCAGGTTGATACTAGATTTGTTGGATTCGTCCTCTCCTTCCTCTTATATTTTCTCTATTTTTGCTTTTTTTGTTCTATGTTCTAGAAGATTTCCTTGACGATTGTTAAAACCTTTTAAAAAAAATTCTACAAATATACATTACAAAAACTCACTATTAGTGTATTGGTCATAGCTTTTTATTTGTATTTTGTGAGTGATATCTTCACACATGTATGAGGATATTAATCAGAATATTTAATTTTTTCTTTTTTTTAATTTAGGTTTCATCCAAGATGATTTTTTTCCAGGTTTCCCATTTGTCTACTCATTCATATCCTTTTTTTTTTTTTTTATGTTATATGACCCTTGGTTGTCTGTCCCCACGTAATAATGAAAAGTGACTGGAGGCTCTAAGAGACAACTTCACTTTGGAGTGAATGCTGCAGATGGTGTATCACTAAATGCTAAGAGAAGGGAATCTCAACTCTATAGGGCTAACTTCCACATAATTTTTCCTGATTCTTTCCAGACTTTTTTCTTTTTTTTTTTTGAGACTCTTGATGGTTTTTAGTTAGACTTAAACATGTGACTGTAGGTAATGTATTGAGTTATTATTGGAGGAAATGAACTTCCTTTTAGACTTCCAGTTCAACTTTTTAATGTGCCAGACTCACTCAGGCCCTTCTTCAACATACAGTCCCTGAGTTCTGAGTTTCTCTTGAGCTACACTTCACTCTGTGGAGACTCTCCAGTTTCACTTCCCACTTAAAATATCTTAGGTAGAAGTTTCCTCTTTTCTGCTTCATCAGCTAACATCCTTCTCTCTTCCCTCTGCCATCTGTCTTTTGTGCCTTTGTTTAAACTCTAATCTGCGGAAGTTTCCTTCCCTGCTACTGTATTGCTGTGCATGTGTATCATTTTTATTCCTTCCCTATCATTGTGTGTTACCTGGATGTTCTGGAATTAAACACAGGCACTTGGTTTCAAGTGAGGCAGTAGGGTCAAGGTCTCACTTCCGTAGCTAAGAAGATGAAATCTGAGATTCTTTGTGAGAGAGCTTAGTGAGGAGGGAGCTAAAGTGAGAAGCCAGATCCATGTTATCTTAGCCTTAAACCAAATATCATCTGTCCTTAAACAAAATATCATCCAAACAAATGAGCAACAACAAACCCAAATGGGCAGTAAATGGGATGAAACCAAATATAAAATTACTGATTTTTAATTAACAATGTAATTTGACGGTTTAACAGCTAAGTATGAGTGAAAGAAACCAACAAATAAGCTGAGCAATCTCCCCTATGGGGATATGAAAGCTATGAGAATCTTACAGATCATCTTGATCCCCTGAAAGTAATGACTTTCGATTCTGTTTCTGTGATTATCGCATTTACTTCCTCCCCTGCTGTACCAACAATTCCTTGGGTACACTTAGAAGCTACAAATATTTCCTTTATAATCCCATATCAGACAGACCAAAGCACAATAATCAGAGCTAGGGTTGTTCTACATTTTAGAGGATCAATTTCTTGGTGTTAGGAGAAATCATTAGATTAGGGTAGTGCTCTTATAGTCTCAAAATTATGCTAATCATTACTGGTTTGAATGGACAGTAGATGGTACATTTAGGCAATCTGGGTGCCAACAGCTAATGATTTGGTTCTCTGCATGATAAATTAACATGTACATGAATATATGATTGGGACTACAAAACCATAAAGTTATGGTTTAGAAAATAGTTTATAATTAAATTTCAGATTCATTGAAGTGCTTTAACAAATACTGAAGACTATTTTCTAAGGATTCAGATAAAGTAAAATGATGTATTTTGTAAAATGAGCAATATTTAGGACTATATATGAAAGGTTTATGTAAAAAAATAAAACTATAGTTTTAAAATAATAACACAATTATGATGAACAAGTTGAGTGGGTTCTAAAATAACAAGTATGCATATAGTTCTAAAATTTATAATACTTAAATGTTTTTAACAGGAGCGCTGCCTTGGTCCCCACCATCCAATATCATTCTCTTAAGGCAATTTATGAGATGATAGAGATATATATTACACTTTTCTTTTTGTCTTAAACACATATATTCCTATTTTTACTCAGATACAATTCACATACCACAAAATTCACCAATTTAAAGTACACAATTTGGGGTTTTTACCTATCCACAAATCTATAACAGGATGAAACCATCACCATTATCGAATGCCAGTAGATTTTCATCACCTCTTAGCCCCACCCCCCTTGAAAATCCCATGCCCATTAAGCAGTCATGACTCCCACCTCAACCAGCCCCAGGCAACCACTAATCTATTTTCTGTGCATTTACCTATACTGGACAATGCATATAAATAGAACCCTGACATATTTAACCTCTACTGCCTGGCTTCTTTCACTTAGCATAAGGTTTTCAAAGTTCATCCATGCTTTATCAATACTTCATTCCTTTTTATTGCTGAGAAGTGTTCTATTATATGGGTATGCCACATTTTATTTACCTATTAAGCAGTTCATAGAATTTGGGTTGTTACCATTTTTTGGCTACTATGGATAATGCTGCGATGAACATGGATGTACAAGTTTCTGTGTAGGCATATATTTTAAAATTCTCTTGGGCATATACCCAAAAGTAGAGTGACTGGGTCATATGGAAATTTATGCTTAACTTTTTCTTTAAATCAAAGTAGAGTTGACATACAATATTAGTTTCAGGTGTACAGCATAGTGATTCGACAATTATATACATGAAAAATACCATAATAATGTAGTTACCATTTGCTGTCCTACAAAATTATTGCAACACTATTGACAGTAATTCCCATGCTGTATTTTTTCATCCCTGTGATTTATTTTATAATTGGAAGCTTGAACCTCTTAATCCCCTAACCTATTTCACCCATCAGTTTGTTCTCCATATTTATGAGTCTGATTTTGTTTTGTTTTTCAGATGTCAGATGCAAGTGAAATTATATGACATTTGTTGTGCTCTGGATGACTTATTTCATGTAGCATAATATGTTCTAGGTCCATCCCTGTTGTTGCGAGTGGCAAGATTGCATTCTTTTTTACGCCTGAATATTCCATTGTGTATATATACCACATAAGTTTTATCTATTCATCTATTGATGAACACTTAGGTTGCTGACATATCTTAGCTGTTGTAAATAATGCTGCAATAAACATAGTAGTGCACATATCTTTTTGAATTACTGTTTTTATTTTGTTCAAGTAAATACTCAGAATTATTGGATTCTATGGTATTTTTTTTAACTTTTTAAAGGAACATCCATACAGTTGCCCACAGTGGCTGCACCAATTTACGTTCCTAAAAATAGAACACAAGTGTTCCTTTTTCATCACATCCTTGCCAACTCTTTTTATTTCTTGTCTTTTGATTTCTAGTCATTCTGATAGGTGTGAGGTGATACCTCATTGTGATTTTTATATGCATTTCCTTGATGATTAGTGATGTTGAACATCTTTTCATGTATCTTTTGGCCACCTGTATGTCTTCTTTGAAGAAATGTCTGTCTGGGTCCTCTGCCCATTTTTCAATCGGATTGTGTGGCTTTTTTTGGTATCGAGTAACAGGAGTGCTTTACACATTTCGGATATTAACCCCTTAAACAATAAAGCGTTTGCAGATATCTTCTCCCATTCACTAGGTTGCCATTTTTATTTTGTCCATGATTTCCTTCACTGTGCAAAAGATTTTTGGTGTGATGTTCTAGTTTGTTTTTGCTTTTGTTTCTCTTGCCTGGCGAGACAGGTTCAGAAAAATACGGCTATGACTAATGTCCAAGAGTTTACTGCCTATGTTTTCTTTTATGATTTTTATGGTTTCAGGCCTCACATTTAGATCTTTAATCCACTTTGAGTTTATATTTGTATATGGCATAAGAAAGTGGTCCAGTTTCATTCTTTTGCATGTAGCTGTCCGGTTTTCCCAGTACTGTTTATTAAAGAGACTCTTTGCCCCATTGAATATTCTTATCTCCATTATCATAGATGAAGTGACCATATAAGCATGAGTTTATGTATGAGTACCCCCTCCTGTTCCTTTGATCTATATGTCTATTTTTGTGCCAGTACCATACTGTTTTGATTACTACTTTGTAGTGTATCTTGAAATTTGGGATGGTGATACCACTGATCTGCTTCCCTTGTCAAGATTGCTTTGGCTATTCAAAGTCTTTGTGATTCCATACAAATTTTGGCATCATCTGTTCTAGGTTTGTGAAATAATGCTGTTTGTATTTTGATAGTGATTGCATTAAATCTGCAGACTGCTTTGGGTAGTAAGGACATTTTACCCAATTTGAATTCTTCCAATCTGTGAGCACGAGCATGTCTAGTTTGTTTGCATCATCTTCAATTTCTTTAATGAATTTTTATAGTTGAAGAGCTTTTAAATGAAAGTATTTGATCCATTATGAGTTAATCTTCACATTTGGTGTGAGGAAGGAGTACAACAGACTTTATTCTTTGCTTGTGGCTGTCTTGTTCTAGCACTATTTGTTGAAAATATTATGTTCCCTCATTAAATTTTCTTGGGTTCTTTGTCAAAAATTGTTGTAATTTGGGGACACCTGGGTGGCTAAGTGTCTGCTTTCGGCTCAGGTCATGGTCCCAGGGTCCTGGGATTAAGTCCCACATGGGGCTCCCTGCTCAGTGGGGAGCCTGCTTCTCCCTCTACCCGCCTCCCCAAGTTTATAAGCCTGCTCTCTTGTGCGCACACACTCTCTCCATCCCTCAAATACATAAATGAAATCTTTTTTAAAAATCATTGTAATTTGGAAGCATTAATATAGTATTTTAGGTTCTGGCATATAACTTTAGAAATCTGACATCAATTTTATATTTATTTGGTTATTTTCTTTCTGGACCCTTGTAGAAAAACACATTATTAAATTGTTTTGAATTTTACTATAAATGCTTTGGTGTAGGAATTTCTATACTCCTATGCTAGGCCTTTATTCTGACATTCAAGTGGTGGCAGTTTTAAAACATCTCTGCAGGGCGCCTGGGTGGCTCAGTCGTTAAGCACCTGCCTTCGGCTCAGGTCATGATCCCAGGATCCTGGGATCGAGCCCCGCATCGGGCTCCCTGCTCAGCATCAGGCTCCCTGCTCAGCAGGAAGCCTGCTTCTCCCTCTCCCACTCCACCTGCTTGTGTTCCCTCTCTCGCTGTGTCTCTCTCTGTCAAATAAATAAATAAAATCTTTAAAAAAACAAAACAAAACAAAAACAACAACTCTGCAAATCTTTGACACTACTCCAACACAGAGATGGGGTCTGTGTCCTATCTGCTTGAATCTGGCTTTATTTAGTGACTTGTTTATAACTGACAGATACATTTTAAATGATGTTATGTGACCTCCCAAGAGTATGTTGTAAAAGTGATGCAACTTCTACATGGCCTTCTGAAGCACTCACACTGGTGGCTTGAGCCACAAGGTAAAAAACTTGACTGCCTTGTAACTTCTAGTCTATGGGGAAGGCCAGGCCACCTAGGGACACCAGATGGAGTTCATATGGATTCAGCTGAGGTCACAGCTGCAAGATGCATCTGTTGCAAGACACATGAGTGAAGATGACTTCAAATGATTCCTCATCATTCAATCACCCCTAACCACTGACTATTCCCAGCTGAGGGCCCAGAAACTGTGTAGCAGAGATAGGGCATTCTCATTGTTCCCTTCCACATTTTTATATTTTCTAGTGTTAATTGAAATTCCAGTTAATGTACAGTGTAGTATTAGTTTTGGATGTTAGTTTGGATTAGTTTTGCATGTAGTTAATGTACAGTGATTCAGCACTTCCATACAACACCCGGTACTCACCGTAAGTTTATTCCTTAATCCCTATCACTTATTTATCCCATCCCCACTACTCACCTCCCTCTGGTAACCATCAGTTTGTGCTTTATAGTTAAGAGCCTGTTTGTTGGTTTGTCTCTTTCTCTCTCCCCCCCACTTTGCTTGTTTGTTTTGTTGCTTGAATTCCACATAAGACTGAAATCATATGGTATTTGTCTTTCTCTGACTGATTTCACTTAACATAATACTCTCTAGTTCCATCCACATCATTGTAAATGGCAAGATTTCATTTTTTTATGGCTGAGTAATACTGATTATATATATATATATATATGATTATATAGATGTGATTATATATATAGATGTGATTTTATACATATATAGATACAGATATAGATGTGATTATATATATATAATCACATCTTCTTTATCCATTCATCAGTCAACAGACATTTGGGCTCTCTCCATTGTTTGGCTATTGTACATAATGCTGCTATAAACATTGGGCATGTATCCCTTCAAATAGAAACTTCTTTGTAGATATGTCCCTTGAGGCAAGGGAAACAAAAGCAAAAATAAACTATTGGGACTTCATCAAAATAAAAATCTTCCACACAGCACAAGAAAAAAATCAACAAAACTGAAAGGCAACCTACAGAATGGGAGAACATATTTGCAAATGATATATCTGATAAAGGGTTAGTGTCCAAAATGCATAAAGAACCTATCAAACTCAACGCCCCAAAAACAAATAATCCAATTTAAAAATGGGCAGAGGACATGAAGACATTTTTCCAAAGAAGACCTACAGATGGCCAACAGACACATGAAAAGATGCTCAAGATAATTGATCATCAGGGAAATAAAAGTCAAAACTACAATGATATATCACCTCACATCTGTCAGAATGGCTAAAATCAACAACATAAGAAACAATAGGTATTGGTGAGAATGTGGGGAAAGGAGAACCCTCTTGCACTGTTTTTGGGAATGCAAACTGGTACAGCCACTCTGGTTAAGAGTGTGGAGGTTTTGGGATGCCTGGGTGGCTCAGTCAGTTAAGCATCTGCCTTCGGCTCAGGTCATGATTCCAGGGTCCTGGGATCGAGTCCCGCATCGGGCTCTCCGCTCAGCGGGGAGCCTGCTTCTCCCTCTCCCTCTGCCTGCCGCTCCCCCTTCTTGTGCTCTCTCTCTCTCTTTGTATGTGTCAAATAAATAAATAAAATCTTTAAAAGCATTTAAAAAAAGAGTATGGACGTTTCTCAAAAAGTTAAAAAAAAAAATAGAACTACCCTATGATCCAGCAATTGCAGTACTAGGTAATTTACCTGTCCAAATTTTAAACCCTGAAACTGTGAGTGTGATTAAAGGATTATTCAAAGCAGCTAAATTTTAGGGTATAGCAGTAATACTGATTATTTCTATTAATATAAATAATATTTTTTTTTAAAGATTTTATTTATTTATTTGACAGATAGAGAGCACAAGTAGGCAGAGCGGCAGGCAGAGGGAGAGGGAGAAGCAGGCTCTCCCCTGAGCAGGGAGCCGGATGCGGGGCTCGATCCCAGGACCCCAGGATCATGACCTGAGCCGAAGGCAGCCGCTTAACCGACTGAGCCACCCAGGTGCCCCAATATAAATAATATTTAACATAACTGAGCTTTTGTGATATCCAGTACTATACTTTGTCATTGATGGGTGCTTTTATTTTCTTTGTACTCTATTTAGAAACTCCTTTTATTTTTTTGTACTGTCTCTAGAAACTTTTATTTTCTTTCAGAAACTATATATATGTGTATATATATACATTAGAAACTATATATATATAATATCACATATTTCACATTTTAAATCACATCTGTATTTCAAAATCTGTGAACATAGGTTTATATTTTTTCCTAGAAAGGTTGGAATCTAGGAGTTACAGGAGGTAAAGGAGGAACTGGGCAATTCTTTTACTCACAGTGCTTTGGGTCTGACTAGTAAATTAATTACAATACTTTCTGTTGACAATACACTTGGGGAATTTATTTAGATCTACTCTCAGGGCTGACTTCCCAAGGGAATGCAAGTCAATTATGGTTCAAGCTCTTCCTGTCTCATTAGCTATTTGAATAATAATATATTTGAATGATGGCCCAGGAGACTAAAATTAGGAACTGCTTGTCTCAGTCCCAAATGAGCTTCTTAGTCAGATAATCTTAAGTGTCCATTATTAGTTCAAGCTGTGCCATGACTGATTCCTGGATGGTCTACTCAATCCCAGAAAAACTGGTAGGATATATAGCTTTATTTCTTTTTAATAAACATCCAATTGTACTAGACATCTGCAGCTTAGCAAATTTTCAAATAATCAAAACTGCTAAATCAAGAGATCTGACAGGTCAGTTTTGCTCATTTTCAACTTATAAACATAACTACTGTGTTCTAAAAAAATAGGGAGTTTTAGAGATTTTTTCAAAATGACTATTGCTCTGTAACCAAAAGTAACACCTAGTGCAAAATTAGGTTGTATTATTGGTGGCTAGCTGTCCTGTGATGCATGGTGTGATGAGATGCAGATCAATCTATAGAGTTCCACAAATAATGACCTAGTGATGACCTAATGATTTTCACATGAACTTAATCATCCTCTAGTTCTTTTTGGTTTTTTTTTAAGATTTATTTATTTATTTATTTGACAGAGAGAGACATAGCGAGAGCAGGAACACAAGCAGGGGGAGTGGGAGAGGGAGAAGCAGGTTTCCCGCTGAGCAGGGAGCCCGATGCGGGACTCGATCCCAGGACCCTGGGATCATGACCCGAGCCGAAGGCAGACGCCTAACGACTGAGCCACCCAGGCGCCCAATCATCCTCTAGTTCTATCTAAATTCTGTATCATTAAATTCTATCATGTGTTAATACAAAATGTTCTCATAGAAACACTAACACTAGAAAGGCCTACATTAACAGAATAATTTTTAATATTTTTAATATTTATTACTTATAAAGAGATTTCTGCTTTTTGTTTTCTACAGAATTTATGTACATTTTATGTATATTATGTACTTTTTTTTTTTTTAACATAGTATCTGGTGCTGAGTATACTGGATTTTATGAATTGATAGATTGCCCATGCATGTGAAATGACTAGATTATAGGTGAGTTTACTATTGATCTTGGCTTCTTTGTTGATAGATGGGAATTACCACACTATCAGTGACCTGTGTTGGTTAATACCGATCAGCACAGAAACTATAAAATGTAGCATACCTTTTGTAGGTGCAGTGACCAAGTGAAAACCTAACTTTAGTGAACATATCTCATTTTAAGCATAAAGATCGCAACTAAAATGGAGATAGAATTATTTTAGAAAAGATTAGCATTGGGCGCCTGGGTGGCTCAGTTAGTTAAGAGTCTGCCTTCGGCTTGGGTCATGATCTCAGGGTCCTGGGATCAAGCCTCGTGGTTTGGGCTCCCTGCTCAGGGGGAGTCTGCTTCTCCCGCTCCCTCTCCCCTCCCCCTGCTTGTGTGCTTGTCCTCACACGTGCTCTCCCTCTCTCTCTCGTATAAATAAAATCTTTCCAAAAACAAACAAAAAGGATTAGCATCATCATTCTATGGTAAAATATATTTAACTCATCTTTCTGGTGGCCTGTCTTTGGATGCTGTCTGTAAACACATTGAACTTATTTCCATTAATTTAAAAAAGAGTGAAGAAACTTTACCTATAAATGTTTTAAATAGATCTCTAATGGTAAACATTCCATCATAACCGACAGCACCCTCCATCTGTTCTCATAGTTTGAAGACAAATGTCTTGGCCTATGTAAGTCTGTGTTTTCTCATGCTAATTCAAGAATCGATTCTCATTAAAATAACTTGCTGTATGTATTAGTACTAGACTTTGACTCGCTTGAATACTCTGAAAGCAGGCTGCCTATTAAAATATGATGACAATTCTAATTGTGCAGATGCTATGGACTAAACTGTGTTTCTGCAAAATTCTTGTGTTGAAGTCCTAACCCCTAAGGTAACTGTATCTGGAGACAGGATCTTTAGGAAGTAATTAAGTTTCTATGGGGTCATAAGGGTGGAACCCTAATTTGATAGGACTTTGGCCTTATAAGAAGAGGAAGAAATCTCTCCCTGTCTTCCTCTCCCCTTCTCCTCCTCTCCCCTCCTCCCTCACTCTTCCCCAAGCCATGTAAGGACTCAACAGGAAGTTGTAGGTGGCTCTCTGCAAGCCAGGAAGAGAGCTCTCACCAGAAACTGAATCCTGCTAAACTTTGAACTTGGACTTTCTAGCCTCTAGAGATGTGAGAAAATAAATTTCTGCTGTTTAAAACACTCAGTCTATGGTATTTCACTGTGGCAGCCCAAGCTGACTAATACAGCAGTTTATAATTAGTATGTTTTGATAGAAGATTTGCTGGCACATTGAACAAACTGCATCACAAGTTTTAAAACAAACTGATTAATTATGAATTGTACTTAATTGGACAAGAGCTACGGACAAAAATCAACACTTTCTTACAATTATAGAATGAAAAGTATCTTTTAAAATGTCACTGCTATATTTAACAAAGGCTTTAAAATACTGTGCTTACTAGGAGTATGTCTATTGCATCTGTAACAACAGTTTCAAATCTTTAAGTTTGATAACTCTATAATAATTAAGATACCTCCTCCTTCTTGAGCACATATCTCCTAGGAGACAGTTACATTATTTAAATCTCCTATTATAAAGTAGATGCTGTTTTTCCCTTTTCACAAATGATGAAATTGACCACGGGCATGCAAATGAGAATACAGGGATTACACTTAATTCATTTAAGACCATGGTACCCAATGCTACACTTTTACCATATATATACATGCCTGCCACATAAAATATGTGTTTATGGGATAATGCTGAAGATAACATGCCAGTTTGTTCTTTGTTCTCTTTCTATAGATGATGTTTAGACCATTTTCCTTCCATGAATATATTTTTTTCAATTCAAACAGAGAAAAAGAATTGACCGAGATAAGAGCTTTCTCACTTATAATCACTTTACAGTCTTTCATCCTTGAGCTTATACTCCGGGTTTGATTGAATACTTAGGTCATTTTTGGCAAAGGGCTATACTTGGTCCTTAGAAAGTTTCAACAGACAGGGGTGCCTGGGTGGCTCAGTTGGTTAGGCGTCCAACTCTTGGTTTCAGCTCAGGTTGTGATCTCAGAGTCCTGGGCTCGAGCCCTGCAACGGGTTCTGTGCTCAACAAGGAGTCTGCTTGAAGATTCTCTCCCTCTCCTCCTGCCACTCCCCCCTCAACTAAATCTTAAAAAAAAAGCTTCAACATATAATTTATTCTGAGAGTGACCATAATTTCAGTTTTTGAAAATGCTTTACTCTTTACCTATAGAGAAAAAGTTAAAAAAAAAAAAAAAAGTGTGAGAGAAACATCTGTCTCTGTATGCCAGGAAATACCCAGAACGGAGAGTTTCTGAAAATTTGTGGGAGACACCAGTAAGCAAATGACCACAGAAACCCTTTTTAGGATAACCTCCTGTCTATACAGCTTCTCCTAGACCACCAAAATGGAATGGGGCAAGGGAGAGTCATAGACTCAGCAAATTCTCCCATGGACTTTAG
The DNA here is from genome assembly GCF_054177405.1 of Leptonychotes weddellii. Lineage (NCBI taxonomy): Eukaryota > Metazoa > Chordata > Mammalia > Carnivora > Phocidae > Leptonychotes > Leptonychotes weddellii. The sequence goes on along the minus strand of NC_138380.1, from coordinate 74,276,929 downwards.
AAAAGGGAAGAGAGCCAAATTGCTAAGGAATACATTAGCAGGAAGCAAATGTTGAAATGGTAGCATTTTCTGGTGCTTTCTGCCACCAATGTCTACTGGGAGGATCAGTACTACCTGGCCCCTCATTATTCCAAACATCAGCTTCTTAGCCAAAACAGGCTGTTGCCATATTTTCTCCAAGTCTAGTGTTTATATATGTCACAAAACATATATTAAACAAGCAAATACAAACACAGACTCATCAATATAAACAATCAGAGGTCTGTCATCCAATAACAATATTTTAAGTATAACAGCTCCATAGAGGGAATAATTTTTCCTAGGAGATAAAATATATTATTCTTAGGGGCTGGTTATGATAAGGACCTGTGGAAAGCATTCCTTGAGAAGATAGGAAATCCACGAGAGGGTTAGAGCAGTAGCTGTGTGGATAGTTGAGGCAGAGGAGGTTTCCCAGAACCCTGACTTACGCTGTGGACTTGAAGCATATGCCTAACCAAGGGCCATAATTATTGTGGCCATCTTAAGGAAATTAAAAAATAAAAGATAGGGAAAATTAAACTAAAAAGTAGAAAGCAGCCAGTTAAGTACAAATAAAAAGAAGGAAATAAAATAGGTACAAAAAGATGAGAGTTTTAAAGAGCAATCTGTGATTTAAAAAAATTGAAAATCAGAAAAATAAAAATTTAATTATAAGATAATTACAATATCAAAGAATATTAAAAGGAAAAGTTCATAAGTAAAAATAGAAATAAAATATTTCAATGTTTATAACATAAGTAGGTAAGATTGTAGAATGAGAGTAAGAATTAAGAACTAAAAATGTTGAGCGTAAATTACAATACAAAAACTGTGACAATAAACACAACCAAGAAAAATTTTTAAAAGTTAATGATTAGACAACTAGGTAATAGAATTAAAAAGATGAAAAGCAATGGAATTCAAGTCAATAAAAGAACTAAAAACATATCAAGACATTAGACTTGATTCTATCAAGAAGTGTGAGGCCTTGATGATATGCTGTGGATCAACATTGGCAGGGCCTGAGCTTAGTATGGCCATCCAAAACTTCTACATAGCAGAAATTAGTAATTCCACAGAAGAAGAAATTAATCTACATCTGTCTAAATACACTTACCTGTTTGTGTTTAAGAGATTAGCATTTCAGACTACATAGAAAAAACTTTGTAAACTGATTCTGCTAGATGGGAAAAGGAAAAACATTTCCATTTTAGTATAAACTGAAGGTTTATGTATGATTATCCATATCAAGATAAACTATGGATATCTCAGCTTGGGCATACTTCTTTGTGAATCTGTCTTGGCACCCAAGAATGATCTTCAAGTACCAGAAAAATGAACTCTGTGAATCAAACAGCTGAGCAATTTAGTAAGATATGGCCTTTCAAAGTTTCTTTGGTCTTGATCCTGGTGTGATGTCCTTTTCTGGATAAAGAAGAAATCTGCTCTGTAATTTTTGAATAGGATATCTAGCCTTTCCTTTGCTTGGAGTTCAGTGGTGGAGAATGACACGGCCAACAGCCTTGAGTTGGTAGGACAATGAGCCTGTGTGAGCTATTAATGCCTACATTAGCTTGTCCATACAAAAAGGAGTTGACACCAGAGAGATAGCAAGGGAAACAGGAAGTTGAGTCACAACAGAGGAAGCTCTGGGCTGTAGTGAAGGTGCTTGACAAAATGTCTGAAAGATGAAATGCATAGATTTATGAACTGGTCATTGGGGAACTTAACTAATGCTCTATAGAAGTCAAAAGTTTATAGATTAAGATGTTTGTTTTCTACCTTCCTTGTCCCCTTAAGGACCAGTCCCCTAGAGAGACTGCAAGTCACAATTTGGCTTTGGCTTCATCCCTGCGTTTCATTGGTCCAGGCCAGCTTAGAGCAGTCTCCTTTCCCCTGCTCTTGGGCTCAGTGTCCTCTTCTGTCCAAAACCACCTGCTGCACCAAGAATCCACACACGGCCACCTTCTTTACTCCCTTGGAAGTACTTTGGACTTTTTTTTCTACTAAACCTTTTTTTTCTACTCAGACTCACGGTCCTCCCCTCAGTCTCACGTCAGCTGGGTCTAAAAGGAAAGCAATTAGATTATAGGAATTGATACCAAAAGTATGAATAGCTGATAACCCACACCCACCTCCAAACCCTTTGAGAAAAATTGGTATTTTAAAATAAGACACTTTAACCTCAATAAATACTCATTTGGTGGTAATGCAGTCACTATGAGCAAGTGAGAAAAGGAAAAACAGCAGGGATTGTGAGAGAACTCGGAAAAGGAAGGGCATAATTAATAACTTTGAGGTGTGTGATATAAGTGGCTATGTAATTCATGTCCAAATCCCGTTCTTGAAATGCTGATATTTGCCCATTAGTGCCTGGTCACATATTTCCTGTGATTTTTGCCCAATTTTGCATACGTCATTTAGTAATATTGTAGGTACAAGATTCCTCTTGGTTACTTCTTGGATGAAACGCTTGGTCTTTATTGGCAGCACAAATTAGTGTAATCCTTGTAATGCGCCAGTTTCTTTCCAG
>NC_138380.1:74241762-74273875 GCF_054177405.1 Leptonychotes weddellii | reverse complement strand
TTTTCCCAACACCATTTGTTGAAGAGAATGTCTTTTTTCCATTGGACATTCTTTAGTTGGAAAATTTCTTAAAAAGTGAAATGGCACCTACCTACTTTCAGAATTCATTTGAGAGAAATGAAAGCATATGTCCACACCAAGACTTGTACATGGGTATTCATAGCAGCTTCATTTGTCATAGCCCCAAACTTGAAAAACAAAAATCCATCCATATATAAATGGATAAACAAAGTATGGTGTATTGACACAATGGAATATACCTCAGCAACAAAAAGAATGAGCTACTGATATATTCAACAATATGGCTGAACCTTAAGGGGTTTATATTTTTAAAGCTACTGTCTGCCCTTAAGGGGTTTTTAGCGAGGGGGAGCTGGGGAGAGAAAGGGAGAAGGGAGATATGGCTTTACTGTAATCATTTGAAGATTTTTCCCCAAATATACACACAAGATAGCTTCCCTGGTGTATATCAGGTGTAGGGGGTGGTACGCAGATAATTTGAAATGTTAGCCACCTTTTTTTTTTTTTTGTCTTTCCTGTCTGCCTTCCTCCAGGGCAATTTCAAACGTGAAAGGAGTATGGAACCTTCTTGGCATGTCTTGAGTCAAACTACATAGCCTCAGATCTTCTCAGGCAGAGCTAACTCTAGACAGTAACAGCATGAAAGCATCATTTTAAAGTGTTTGCCCAAAAAAACATAGGTCTATGAGGAGTGACAGACAGCTAAGGAAACTCAGGAGCGTATGGATCTACTTGAGTTCCCAAGGCCCAAGTAAAGATCCAGCAACATCCTAAGAGCCAGGGTGCATTTTATTCGGGTAACATTACTTCAGATTTGTTCTACTTTGAAGAAACCCATCTTGAGTTAAAGCAAAATAGGAACTATTTCAGGGTTAAGCAAAATCACTGTATTCCTTTAATTAAGAGTCTCTCCCATAGCCTAATTTTTTCTATAATTTGTCATCTTTTTCATAAAGCTCATTTAATTGGATAACCTTCTGCTATATATTCAGCCATCATCACTGAATCAAATGATCTTCCTATTATGAAAAATTCTTGATGATGCATTTTGATGTGGTCTGTTTGTCTAGAGGCTTCCAGTTGCTTCGTGAGCCCTGTGCCCTTTATTTTTCTCATTAAGAGCAAACCCCACTCTTCTCTAAGGTTTTCAGTTAGAGCAATTACAAAAATCAACAGAAGCTTTTCTTTACCCTCTCACTCTTTCCTGCTAAATTTCATCTTACTTTGTTGCAATAAACAAACCACATGCTCAAACCTCAAGCTGGTTGAACTGCACGGATGCAGTGACTCCCACATCTCTCTATGTGACCCAGGCCAGGGTCACTTCTCAAGCCAATCCTCCACATCTGCATGCAGCCTAGGTGTTTCTCCATTTTTTGTTTTGTCCAGATGTTTTGTAATTGCTCTCATTCTCTGCCCTACAAACGAAGACCCCTAATATTAATAAGAAGCAATCTTCTGCCGGGATCAGTTAAGGCCAGCATGTGAGAGGCAACACCTCCTGGATGAGAACAGGACCAGAATCTGCATCCAAGTTTGGAGAAGGCAGATGATTTGGAAAGTCTTGATCAGCATGCACTTAACACAAACGAAAATACATGCTTGTGACTGTAAAGATTTCAGTAAAGGTAGAGGGAAAATAAACAGCTCCATACATTTTACAGCTAATGGGAAGAGCGTTACATTTTCATTCTCTTTAATACGATAAACATTTTAATCTGGCTGAGATTATTCACTTCTGTTTATTTTTTTTTTAATTTTAATTTTTTTTTTTTAAGATGTTATGAGAGAGAGAGACAGAGCATGAGGGAGGGAGGGGCAGAGGGCGGAGAACAAACAGACTTCCGAGTGGGAGCCAGACACAGGGCTCGATCCCGGGACCCTGAGATCATGACCTGAGCTCAAGTCAGATGCTTAACCGAGCCACCCAGGCCACCTGGCACCCTGAGACTATTCACTTCTGTTTAAACATGCTATCACAAGGTTGTAATTTAGAGTTCAAAAACATAATTATTAGGTTTTAAAGTATCTTTAATCAAATTAAATATACTAAAACTTGAGAAATGTAGATATGTTTTACATATGTATATTTTAAAGATTTTTATTTGTTTTAGGGTGAGACAGAGTGGGGGTGAGGGGCAGAGGAAGAGAGAATCTTCAGCAGACTCCCACTGAGCGGGGACCCCAATGTGGGGCCCAATCCCACAACCCTGAGATCATGACTGGAGACGAAATCAAGAGTCGGGGGCTTAACCGATTGAGCCACCCAGGCACCCCTGTTTTGCATATATTTTGTCCTAACCTGAGTTTTCCAGAAAGCAAGCCTGAAGAGAAAAAATTCCTTAGGAATCACTTATTTGGGAAGTGATCCTGGGGAGTAGAGATGAAGAATAGGAGAAGTGAGAATGTACACCAGAGAAACCCAAGGTAAGGATGTAACGTTGAGTTGGCTATTACTCTACCTAGTGCTCCATCATTAGGGTTTTCTGAGGAGCCTAGAAACTGCCTCCCAGAACTATCTATCCAGAGAGGATAAAAGAGGAAAGCATTATGGATAAGCTTCTGACCTCCTTTGATGCTGGCTGGCCCCATCGGTGTTAACCACCCTTATTCCCAAATGCACTTCTCTGAATGTCCAGTGGACTCCTGAGGGTGTCCCACAGCACAGGATTAGAGTTGTCCCCAGTCAGGAAGCAAAGGGATGCTGCATGGCCCAGACAAAGCACTGTACACTTTCACAGGAATAAAGCTGGTGAAGCCCTGGCTGAGGTAAGAAGAGAGAAAGCCGAGAGGATGTGAGGAGGTTCTGATTCATAGCCATTGATATAAATGTCAGCACCAGTGGCAGCAGGTAAGAGAGTTCATGAGCCATTTGCTTAAAATGCAAATGTTACGAGGTAAAAGTGTATTTCCACATCTGGGTAGAAATGTAGATCTACAGCGATCTCAATCCTGAGAGTGTACATACGTGACTAAATATAGTGATAACACAAATAGTGATTCCAATATAAGCTGGTTTAGAAACGCAGTTTATAGACACTTCCTAAGTTTGACTAGTCAAATCCCAACAAATGCAAGACCACCCAACTGTCTCTGCCATTTTGTGCTTTCTCAAAATGTGAATCTAATGTGCGATGGTTCAAAGAAATTTTTATCCCCTTTAACATTTTATTTCTTATACAAGTAATACTGTAATGACATCAGTGAGATTTCACATGGCTCAGAAATTGAATCATAGTAACCTATCTCCTAAATGGTTATATATATCCTTCTAGCACTTAACCCTATGCTTGTAACGTGGACAAAATTGCAGTCAGACCGAGTATTCTCTCTATATTCTGTTTTAACATTTTCTTGTTGTTCCGCAGTGGTCGTTATTATGATTTTTAACCTGAACATTTTATTATATCAAATTGAACTATCATGTATCTGGCTATTCTTCTGCCATTGTACACTTAGTATGTTTCAAAATATAATCCATATTTAGGCCCAAAATATGTTGTAGTGAACGTTTTCATAGCCATAATCTTTTCCTTCTTTTGCATTACTTCTGTAGATAAATGTCTGGATTTTAGACAACTACATTTAAAAAGTGGGCATATTTATTCTTAGGATATATTGTCTAAAAGGCCTGTATTGAATGGAGCACTGGGTGTTATATGCAAACAATGAATCATGGAACACTACATCAAAAATAAATAAATAAATAAAAATAAAAATAAAAAAAGGCCTGTATAAATTGTTCTTAGCACATTCTCATGAGCATTAGGAGTTACATCATTATACTCATTAGCATTAAGAATTTTTTAAAAATTATTGTCAAATTAATAGTTGATAAGATTTCTTGACATACCTTGTGGCTTTACAGTTTACTCTTTGTTATTACCAGAATTTTTTCATTTGACTTTTTTCTGGGTGTTAATTTTTTTTTTTTTTTTAAAGATTTTATTTATTTATTTGACAGAGAGATAGCGAAAGCAGGAACACAAGCAGGGGGAGTGGGAGAGGGAGAAGCAGGCTTCCCGCCGAGCAGGGAGCCCGATGTGGGACTCGATCCCAGGACCCTGGGATCATGACCTGAGCTGAAGGCAGACGCTTAACGACTGAGCCACCCAGGTGCCCCCTGGGTGTTAATTTTTTAATGCTACAAATAACAAACTGAGTGACTTGAAACATCATAGTTTTATTATCTTATAAATTCTCTTGATCAGGAGTCTGGGTATTGGTTAGGTGGATTTTGCTACCTCATGTCTCACCAGGCTGAAATCAAGCTGTTAAGCAAGGTTGCAGTTTCGTCTGAGACTTGGGGTGTTCTCTTCTAAGCTCAGTTCTTGGCAGAAATCAGTCCCTAATTGCTATGTGACTGAGGTCCCTGTTTTCTTGTTATCACCTCCTAGAGACCACAGATCGCCCACCCACTCATAGGCCCTCTCACAACATGACAAAGTACTTCATCTTTCAGACCAATGGAAGAGCATCTCTCTGACAGTGCCGTTTTTAAAGAGCTCATCTGATTAGGTCAGGCCCACCGAGTGTATTATCCCTTTTGATCACCTCAAAATCAACTGATAACTAATCACAGGAGTGATATCTAATCATATTCACAGTCCTGCCCACACTCAGAGGAGGGTATTCTACAAGCTGTGTACACCGGAGGGTAGAAATCTTGGAGCCATCTTAGATTTCTGCCTACTACATTGAGCTAAAGTTAGAACTTAAGATTCTATATTGAACAGATAGAAAATTATGTATTGAACAGGTCAGGAGACCTGTTGAATGATGAAATGGAAGACAAACATAATCATATAAGAAATAAGGAAGTAAACATTTTAACCTCAGTTACATGACGGTAAGGATAATTGCCTTAGTTTTTCACATGGATTTGAAATGTCCTAATGTTAAAAGTTGTCAAAGAACTATCCATTTTCATGTCATGGGAAAACCATATTGATTATAGACATGTCAGTCCAGGTAATTACTTTAAAATACAATTTAAGCTATAGGCATAATAGCGACATAATAAAAACTAGAGAGAAATGAGAAAAGAAAAAAAAAATGAATTACTCATGATGTCAAACCCGAGCCTCTCCACTGTATCTCACTGATCTCCCTAATTCTTGCCTGGATGGCTTGCTCGTGATGTTCATCCTTACCTGCTTCCCTGCCCTTCCTCTGCTGTTCTCTGTCAGACCCCAGACAGCGCATTCACTTGCTTTTTCTCTAATTACACCCCTTTGACTCCGGCTCATCATCCATATCAATTCCTGCCATCTGCGGTCATGCTGAGTGCATACGGAGTCCGGCCTGACTTCTTCCCATTACCTTGTGCCATTTCACAGGATTTTCAGTATGGCTTTATGTATGAATACCTCTAGGTCGTGTCCACTGAGCTTCCATATTGGTATTGAAAAAACTGCACGTCACTTTTCCCTTGAGAATTAGCTGAAGTGGACACAGGTCTTGGTAGTCTCTGGTACAACTTGGAGATTTTCTGTTGGTTTGCAAGGTCAGGTTTCTATATTGTCATTTCTGTATTTCTTGGAAGGCTGAAATCACAAATACTGAGAGCATTTATCTGATGTTTAATATGTCTCAAGCACTGTACAATATGCTTTATATACACTACTTCTTGTATCAGCTCAGTAAATGAGAAAACCATTATCACTACTGCTCTAGATTGAATGTTTGTGTCCCCCTAAAATCCATATGTTAAAACCCTAACTCCCAATGTGATGGTATTAACTGGTGAGGTATTTGATAGGTGATTAGGGTGTGAGCGTAGAGCACTCATGAATGGCTTGTGCCCCACCCACTTTTGACAAGTGAGGATGTGGTGAAGAGTGAACCAGGAAGTAAGTTGTCACCAGACACTGAAACTACCAGCATCCTGGCCTCCAGAATTGCGAAGCAAATTTCTGTTGTTTATAAACCACCCAGTCTTTGGTATTCTGTGATAGCAGCTCCAACAGACTAAGACATACTCATTAAGGATGAAGAAAGTGAAGCTCAGAGGTGAGGTCACCCATTTAGTAAGTGGTAGGGCTGGGATTTGAACTCAGGGAGACTGCATCCTACGTTGGCATTCTAGATCTGACAGGGCTTGGCATCGGGTTGACTGATCACACAGTATCATTTTCTTCAAAGACAGCAGTCTAGGAGAGCAAGGAGAGAGTGGATAATAGGATTTCTCTCACTTAATAGTCTGATTCCCTGCCAGGGTTCCACTGACTGTAGGTGCCTCTCCTACAGAAAGTTATGATTTATTCTCTAAGCTACGATCTCATAAATGTTTTCTCCTTATTTATGTCATGTTCAGTTAATCAACAGTGTATTAAAATCTCTATTACTGCTACCTCAATTTTTTCCCCCTAGAATCATTGCTCCTATCTTGGAAATTTTCCAACTTTATACCAAAATTTAATGAGAGTATAAAGAGACATTCTTTCTATTCTTTGTCACTTTATTAGATCACCTTTTTCTAATTTAGTTCTGTTTGAGATCTCAAAGACCTATCATTCACACAAAGGAAAATGTATACTTTTAAAAAAATTAATGCATGATTTTCCACTATTCTTTGGTAAAATGGCTCTTGATTTTTCTCCTCCGATGTTCTTTTACTTTTCCACATATAGGCTTGTTTTTTCTTTTTAATTTGCAAACCCAAGTGAGTGAGTGGAAATTATGTCTCCGCTCCTCTAAATAGAATAACTTTTGCCCATCCCAAATATTAAAAATAAAAGTGATAAACTCTAAACTTTAATTTTTGTCACATCACTGCAAATTTATTTTTAAAATTCTCAAGTGAAAAAGATTATAAATTATCGAATTATTTTAAAGTTAGCCTCTTAACCTTTCAGTAAATAATGATAGAAGAAATATACATGACTTGAACTAATTTACCCTCAGTTTGATTTTTGTTTGTTTTTAGAATACTTGGATTGAATTAGTTGAGTCTAGGAAATGGACCTTGCTTCACTTCCTATCCTAAGGATTTACAGTTCTTACAGATTCATGAGATTGGAGTTGAAAAGACAGAAATAACGTCATACTCCAAAGTTAGCATTAAAATATTCCTGAAAATAGACATGAGATCTACATACGAAATGAATAAAATATTTATTCTCCAGAAAAAAAATACTTAGATTGAAATAGCATACCACATATCTATTTAAGGTAATGTGATTATTACAAAATTTAGAGGACTATTTTGTGATTCACCTTAATTTGAACTGCTATTTAAAGGTTAACTTTCTCAGCTGCATTTTAGATCATTCCTACTCATTTATACATGTAGTTAGTGGAAACTGAGTAAATAAATGAATAAGTAAATGATTTAATAAATGCAAGATTGGAGATAATACCTTTATTTTAGAATTCTTCTTGAGATACCTGGCTTATCTCCTTTGCTAGAATAGTTGGTTTTGAAAGTAGATACTAACCTAATCCACTCACATTTCCCTCAGAGGTCTAAATTGGAACATAGTTTAAGGGCTTTGTTAACATTTAAACTAAAAAATTTTTTTAAAAAGAAATTAAACTGAGTAAATTTTAAAGATCTTACTAGCTGTGTTCAGTGACTTAGGAATCAGACAAAACCCAATCTAACAGATGGAAAGGAGCTCCAAGGAGCAGTACAAGATGAAAAACTTCTATAGGCAGAAAGGAATGAGAACAAGGAAGTCCCACGATGGCTGGGGGAGGGACAGAAGGAGAAGCAGACTCCCTGCTGAGTGGGGAGCCACACATGTTGCTCGATCCCAGGGTCCTGGGATCTCAACCTGAGCCAAAGGCAGATGCTAAACCGAGTCACCCCGGCACCCCTCCTGTGTAGAACTACTGATAGTTCTTCTCCAGTTTTAAAAATTTCTCCTGTGTTGTCTTGTCCCTGTACTCTCCCTGGTCTGAATCTTAGCTGTATTTTTCTTGACTTTTGACTCTCTTCTGCAATCTTCCCCTCTTGGCCAAATAACTGTTAACAATGTCCCAAGTTCTTTTTGATTTCTACTCTGGATCCTCAGACAATCTCATTTGCATCCGCAGTTTCTATTTCTCTCTATTTCTTGATGCTTCACAAAAATACCTGTCTCTGATCTGGACTGCTCCTCAAAGTCATCATGTTCAACACCATTTTCCTGTACTCCTCCTTCCTTCCCCACACTTGGTGCTCTTGACCATTCCCTATCTTGGTAACTCACCACTATCCCTAACATTTTCTCTCCCTAACTGTCCACCATGTCTCATAGTGATGAATTAATCACGACGTCTGTTGCAATGGCCTCCAGAATACATTATAAGTCTGTCTGCCATTTTATTCTCCATCTCTGTAGTCCTAGGTTAGGTTATTATCTCCTTTTGGAGCATTTTGAATAGCTTCTCACAGATCTGTACAAGTCCAGTCTTCTTTTAGTCATTTTTCCACAGCATGGCCAAGGTGAACTTTTCTAATTGTTAATCTTATCACACCATCTCATTTCTGAACACTCATCTTAGCCCAGAATAGTTCCCTTCCTCCCTTCATCTCATTACTACATCCTCATTCCTGGGTCAAGTTTATTTACTCAGAAAAGAACTTGCCCCATCTGAGTAGATCACTGTTTGCATGTTATGTGCTAATGAGATCACATTCACTGCTTTCATAACATACATTGCATTTTATACTCACTATGTTATTAATTTGTGTAATGGCTTTCTCCCTCCCAGAGTAGGAATTTGATGAAGGCAGAACAAGTGCTTGTTTTTGCTCACGATTATAGACCCCTAATTTGACTTAATACCTATGCTGTAGCCGGTGAGTGACACATATTTACTGAATAAATAAATGAATAAGAAAATGATTTAACAAATGCAAGAGATAATACCTTTATTACAGAATTCCTCTTGAGATACCTGGCTTATCTCCCTTACTAGAATAGTTGGTTTTGAAAGTAGACACTAATCTAATCCACTCACATTTCCCTCAAAGGTCTAAGTTAGAACACAGTTTAAGTGCTTCGTTAACATTTAAACTAAAAAAATATATAAGTGGAAATAAAAATTTAAATCCGTGTTTCCTTTTTGATGTTTTAAGCAATGTTTCCCCTACTACCTAATCATAGCAATCACAAATTCATGGATGTTCTTCAGCAGAATCAGAGTGGGAACCTCAAATACACATTTTTAAACAGTCCTCTCTGGTGTTAGCAAGACTAGTTTGAGAAATACCAATTTAATATCATTAATGTATTTATATTTATAATAGACATAGTAATGAGCAAAAAATGACATCATTCACACACGTCCAAAAAAAATACATTCTTCTATTTTTCTTACCTTCTTTTTTTCCAACCATACATTCATACTGATGTATTCCAAAATCAAAATCAAGTTTATTTACAGCAGACTTGCAAATTGTGTCGTCTTTTTCCTGAATCATAAGTACACTTGGGATTTCCTGTATCAATTTTTTGCTAACGGAAGAAACATGTTGGTCTTCCTGTGTGATAAAGGAATTGTTACTTATGTCTTCAGGTTGGGGATATGCTACTTAAGATTGGCTGCTGATAGTGTGGTTGTACTTAATGTATAATTTATTTTGCTCTGCAGTGGGGCACTTAGTCTCATACATCTTTTGTATATTCTTTTGGGAAATCTCAACCTAAGTGCTAACGTTTTTCTAGGTTCAACTGTGTGGGTTAAATTGTCTGGAAAATAGCTAAGCTGAGAAAGTCATGTTAGGATTATTACAACAGCATTTTAGTGAAAAATTAGAGTGTCAAGGAAGAGTTGTACTGAGATGAATGACCTCATATTGATTTTATACAAAGGGGCAAGGGGTTTCCTAGGGAAAGAGAGAAAGGATCTTATTTCTGTCTCAGCATTTTAAAATGATAATAAATTAGATTAATGACATTCTAATGGTTTCAGTTTTAGAAAAGTAAGATTTCTGCTAGAGTTGGATCTGAGTTTCTGAATTAGGATTTCATTACTTAAAGATGGCTATTCAATGTAGTTCAGAGTCAGGATGAAAGTCAAAGCCCTGGAGAACCACAAAGGCCTCCCCTTATTCACAGCTTTTTGTTTTTTTAAAGAAAATTGCCACACAAAATAGTATCTATGATCCATTCTGTTAAAAAAAAAAAAAAAAAGGCAGTGCTGACTCCCAGCACAAAAGCATTACCTACAAGATGGCCACACCATGCCCAGGACATGGCTCCTTGTCTTGCTACCTGGACTTGGTCAGTTATTAAAACTGCTTTTTACTGTGCTGCAATCTGTTTCCCATGTGTGTGGTCTAAAGGAATACAAAATAGGGCCCTTATTTCACTGAAATTTAGTTTGTGGCCATGTCACCTTATGCTGACCAAAACTGAAAACCATGAAGTAGAAAAGACCTTTGCCCAAAAAACCTGTCACAAAATCCATGCAATAATGTTATTGCTGTGAATTTATTATCTAATATTGCCCAGACTGTATTTCCCAGAACTACCTGCAACAATAGGGGTTCCAAAAAGGAAGCTTTATACTGTGTCTCCTCAAAAAAACACAGCATTAAAGAAATGTTTAACTTTATTTAACCTATGTTAAAAATTTGTCTGAGAAAGCTCACCCCTCAATCCTTACTTTTACTGATGTTGTCCTATGTGGGAAACAGTTCTATGAATTTGAAAGTATATTGGTAACAGAGACCTCATATTAAACTTGAATGATTTCACAGAAATTTTCAAAGTGCCAATTTGCAGTAGTTGAAAAATTTAATAAATGAATGGGTTAGTGGATGGATGGATAGATGGAAGGATGAGTAAGTAAATAAATTAATAAAAACTCTTAAGCCTAATACAATGAATGTAACATAGATATAGTAAAGATGAAATCAAGTTTGCTAAACTCAGATGCTACCAGTAAAATGAACCAATATTTGCAATCTATCTATATATATATATATATTTATATATCCTCTAATATCCTTTTTAATCAATGTATTAAGCTTTTAGAGGACATTTCTTCCAAATCTCTTCCTTTTTTACCTCCACTTTCCTTTATTCCCTTCCTCCTACCCAACCAGGTTCTCTGTTATACCAAGAACCCTCTTCATATTTCTGTATACGACATTATAATTGCATGTTAATTTTTCTGCTCCCTCCGTTAATAACCAATAATCTCTAACATGGAGCAGGCATTCTTCTAAACACTCCACACATATTACCTCATTTAGTCCTGGACTCTGACCTGTAGCTGTTGTTACTCTAATTTTATGAATGTGGATACTGAGGAGTTAAGGACCTTGCTCCAGGTTGGCAGCTAATCAGTGAGAGTTGTTATCAGCCCAGATGTCTAACTAAAGGACCCTTACTTGGCACTGCTCTTTTCTGTTTATGTTATCTCCACACTAAAGAGGAGGTTTCTCTTGCCTCTTTGTCTTTAAAGCCAAGAGCACTTTTGCCAGATCACTCATATTAGCTCCTCACATGTATAAGTTCTTATGACAATGAATAAAATAAAACCCACATGCCTAAAACCAAACTAAGGCTATTGTTGTATTACAATATAGTAATTATTGTTCATCATAATGATGATGGGACATTAAAGAAAGAAGAAAATATGTTGAATATATCCTATCTCAGAAGATAGAGTAGTCTCTAGTACAGTTGAATAATTCATTATGGTTTAAGATACCAGGGTTTGAAAGGAGCAGATACTCTAGTAGTTTGAAAACACCCTATTTAGTAAGAAATCTCCCATTAGACAGATGATAATGTCCTTTGAGTTCCAGATGGCACAGTTTTATCATATTCTGCTTATACAACTTGTGTATCAAAACAGAGCTTTTTTTGTTTAAAATTCATACTCAGCTATACTATTCTTGCTCCCGTTGTTGGAATAGTAATAAAATATGGCACCAGATGAGTTACTTGATGAAGCAATTTAAAACTGCAACATGTTTCCAATACAGTTCTAACACCTGGAGTCAGCTGATGGTTATAGATTAATGTCACAATTAGTATGTGGATGTATGATATGCCAATCTCCTGGGTTTGGAGCACTTGTAAAATGCTATGGGCTCAGCTGGGCGTTGTGTTGTCTTTGCTCACAAAGGTAATATAAACAGACATCTTCTGGGCTTCTGCTGAGATGGGGTTTCAAGATGGGCCTCTCCTGAAGTAAGACTTGATTTGACTTCAAGGAGAAAAAAGAATTCCAAAGTGAAAATATTTTTTTCAGAAGGCAAATATCACAACACCTTTTATAGACAATTAAATGATCATCAGGAAGTCAAATTGTGTACATTCACCATTCACACTGTGGGAGTTTAATAGATGGCAAAGCTGTTGTAGTTTGGTCATTATGCATGAGAGAAAATCTGCCCCTTCAAATGTCTTTAAAAATTGAAACTTGGGCGCCTGGGTGGCTCAGTTGGTTAAGCGACTGCCTTCTGCTAAGGTCATGATCCTGGAGTCCTGGGATCAAGTCCCACATCGGGCTCCCAGCTCGGCGGAGAGCCTTCTTCTCCCTCTGACCCTATCCCCTCTCATGCTGTTTCTCTTTCTCTCTCTCTCTCAAATAAATAAATAAATAAAATCTAAAAAAAAAAAAAATTGAAACTTATGCTGGTTATATTTTTAGAATTGAAACACAACTGAGAGAGAGCACAGAGTACATGCACAGTAAATTCCTTGAATCTTTCTTTAAAGCTTTTTATTGACTTTTTTTTAGATTCAATTTTTGACTTTTTTAAAATTCAATTTTATTGAATTTTTTTAAAAAGCCCTGGAAATTGAATAAAACATTTACAACCCTTAACTGGTTGGACTTTAGCTGCTGATTTAAAGGACTAAGCAACTGGCAGGTTTCATTAGTTTAAAAGACACTTTTTAAACTGTGTTTAGCAAAGGTGTTTTAGGTCTTCCTGAAGCATGAAATGATTTAGGCAATTATATTTAGCAACTTGCCTGCATACTTTATAGCAAGGAGATAAAATTACTGAAACTCGCTAGATTTGGTGAGTTTATAAATTTAAGGGATGGCAGTAAAAGAAATCAAAAATCTCATGATTAAACACCCTCTAATGGAAATGATGAATTTCCCAAATCTATATCAAAGATCATGATCGCTAAACTTCATTGAGAAAAAGTATTGATTTTCAACTGAAATCTACCCCGAACAACTAAATATATTCATGTACATCTCAGTGAAGGAAATGTTTTTTTACATAAAAACATGTTAAAATGTGAGAAACTTAAAAGAAAAAATATATTTGGATTATAGAAAATATAGAAGTAAGCGTTTCATTATTACCTACTCGTGTTTATAGGCATTGAAAGGTAATTTATTCATTAACTTTACAAGTTATATTGTAAATTTTGAGATGTAAGCATTTTCCAAAGCTCTGTGATAGAACTTTGATTGCGCTCTTGATATGATTTGCGCTCTTTTGGAAAGTTACAGATGGGGTCATTTCTACTACAGCTGTTATTAGTGTTAAAAGTGACTGATACTTTGGTAAAAATCTGATTTATGTTTGTAAAGCAGTTGGATACATATGCAGTTGAAAGTCTGTCCTGTTTTTAAGAACAGAATTGCTTTTGCAAGGCTTAAAGACAGTGTTTTTTTCTTTTTTTTATAAAAAGAACATAAAAATATTAGTAAATCTGAACAGGTTAACATCTATCATAAAGCATAAAAAGCTATGAAATGTCTAAAGATTCTAAAGGTTGGTTCCTTTATTATTGTGTTTTGCTGTTCTAAGGACAGTGCTTCATGTGACAATTCTATCTTTATAAGCTGGTAGAAAAGAGAAATGCTCACATTTTAAGGTTTGTTTTCCATGTAATGGACGAATTATTACAGGCTTTTGTGATATGCTGCTATTCATTATCCGAAGGCTCAAAAAAAAAAATCTGTTTGATGTACATGTCTGCTCTGGATCAGCAGTCTCATTTCAAGCCTTCTGAGTTATGCTAGACAGGTTTCTTTTTATGAAGGGACCAGTGTGGCAGCAAAGGCAAGAGTGGTGTTGCTTTCTTTTCAAATGTCTTTAGGATGATACTGTTATTTCTTAGAATAGTGATGGGTTTGACTTCCTCTCTAGAAGCTTGTGTAATTCATATTGCTACTAAGAAGCCATGGTAAATAGCTTTGAGAAAACAGAGATTGCTAAATATTCCTGTAGCCTCCTTTGGAATATAAAATAGAGAGGTAAAGAATGGCTGATTGGAAACTTTACTAAATGCATTCAAGATTTTTTTTTAGGTTTGAATTGGGTAGAAAATAGGTTGTTTTTTTTTTTTTTTTTTTGGTCATGATACATGACTTTCTTTAGACACTTTTATTATCCCTTGCTACTGCATCAAGAACATTGACAGAGCTGTGAACTTTAAAACACATGGACACAAATCAGATGGTGTAAATGATGGGGTTTTGGAATATAGGTGAAGTTCAGTGGGGTGAGGTCCGGAGCTGACGACCAAGAAAGAATTCTTGAGGCATCTTTGGTGCAAAATGGTGGTTTATTAAAGCACGCGGACAGGACCCTTGGGCAGAAAAAGGTGCTGCCCCGAGGTTGTGAAAGGTGGCTGATTATATACTATGGGGTTGGGGTAGGCAAGGAAAAAAAGGGAGGTTTTGAAAGAACTTTCCTGTATTAAAGAAGACACACAGGACACCAGAGGCTTTGCTATTTGTCAAGTTAAGGTTGTTTTTCCTTCTAGTAAGACCTTAACAGTAAGGTAGTTGGGAGCTTCCTGGAGGAATGTTGCATTCCTCCTATCACACGTCCTTATCAATGGGCTATAGATTTACAAGAAATTCAATTTTATTTACATTTCCTTCTGCCTCAGCCTCCCTCAATTTTATGGAGGGGAGGGTGATATTAGGGCTTCAGGAAACTGAGTTATGGGTCTCTGGAAGTTAGGCTATTGATAAGAAAGCTTCTTCCTTGTAAATCACTAGGACATTTGTAAACTGAGGGAGACTCAGGTCTTGCAGGATTGTGATCTCTACAAGTTAACTATTTGTTTTTCCTTTAGGGCAGCCAGCAATGCCTGAGGAATGTCACACATATCCCAAGGCGGTGGAGGGGGTGGGGGGGTTGGTTTACAGGGTGTCAGCTTCAGCTTTGTCCTCAGCTTGCCTTCTGTTCCCTCATCATAAACAGAGCCTACATATAACTATGCTTATCTTAAAGTGGATTATGTACTCTTCACAAGGACTGACACGGATTTACTTGACTTCATTATCATGATAAGGCTTACAAAGGAGACATAAGGTGGTCAGGGAGCACAAAGGACAGACAGGTAGCCAAGACCTGGGAGGTAAGGAGAGAATGTCTGAAAAAAAGTAAAAACTTAAAGATTGAGTTAATCAGTCAACAAATGGGGAGAAGGAGGAATATTCTAGGAAGGAGCACATTTGCCAGTGGATTTAGATTGAAGAATGGTAAAAGATTGAACTAGAGAGGGGAAAAGGTATTGGGGCATAGAGGACTTTTAAGTATCATGGCAGTTGGACTTGATTCTGTAATAGTGGAGAACCAGGGAAGCACTTGAAGCTCTACATGAAGTTGTTTTGCAATTTAAAACGAGCACCATCATCTTGTCAGTTGGTTGGAAAATAGATTGGAAGTGGTGAGAACAGATGCAGTGTAGACAGTTTAAGGCGCTGTCCCAGAAATTTCTGCAAGAGAGAGACTTGAATTCAACAAGGAATAACGATGATGGAAAATGCAGGCAATTAAAGAAATACTTAGCATGCAGAATCACTAGAACTTGTGAGTAATTAGAGTTGGGTATCAGATGAGGGGGGAAAAAAGGCAAAACCTAAAGTTGGCATTGAACAACTGAGAGACATCATAGGAGGAGGGATAGATTCAGTGAGTTTAAATTTAATTAAACTCATTAAATCATGACTTTAATTTTTGAGTGTTGAGTTTTATTTGTATATGTCTCAAGAGGCAGTTAAGGTATACATCTAGAGATCAGAAGACTGATCTTACCTACAAAAGAATGAAGTCATAAAAAGTACTTAAGATTCCTAATAGAGAATGTGTAGAGTAGTAAAAGATGGTCTAGATACATATTTTTAGTAATACTAATATTTATAGGATGGCCAGAGGAGTTGGAGGAGAAGACACTAGATAGGAGGAAAATCGGGAAAGTATTGTATTCCAAAGGCAAAGAGAATAGAAGCTTTCCAGGAGAAATTAGTAAACAACCATTGATTCATCCATTAATTCACAAATACTCAATAAATTTCTACTTTGCATCAAGCACAATTGTGGAAAACCCCTATAAGGGCTCTGCCCTCAGGGAACTTACAGAAAGGTGGGAAAATAAATGTAAATTAAATAATCACAAATATTTCATTGTAAATTGCAATTAGTCAAAAAGTAAAATTATCATAAAGAACTCTAAAAAATATAAAGCAGTTGAACTTCTGTAAGTTTTGGGAGCCCCTGTCTGAAGAGGTAAACTCTGATTTAAGATTTAAGGAGGAGCTAACAAGGCATGAAGTGGGAGGGGGCAGTTCTGGCAATGAAATAGCAAACATTATGCACCTACTATGTGAGGGACTTGGCCATGTACCCTGAGCTCTACGAGTTAACTTGAAACTTTTAGCGTGAGAATGATCTCAGCTTCCAGGAATTTTTAAAAAATAAATTATTACTTTTAGGGAACCAACCATGCAAGGATGGTGGTCCTAGACCAACAGGGATGTTGGAGTTTGGTACATTTCGATTTTAGGCTGAGAGGATATTAATCATGGGAAATATGAACTTAATAATTTATTAAATATTTATTCCATTACATATAATATGTGTGAGGTACTATGGGGAAGAATTTTAAATCAACTTTATTATAATTTGAGGGACAACATACATTCGCCCATTTTAAGTGCATAAGTCAAAAATTTGGTAATTTTACTAAGTTGTCACATTATCTTTAATGAAATTTTTATACCTTAATTGATGTGGTTTTCCTCCCTTGGATGGCAAAAGCCTCTACCAGGCTTAACGATGAAATCTTGCCTTGTCAAGCCTTTACTAGGGCCAGTGTTAGATGCTTGATTGTTCTACCCAGCAATAAATAACATTTCTAAGCCCTCAACTTAAAACTGAAAAGTAAAGGAGATCACACATTTTAAACATTAAGTCACATATTGTTACCAAAAAATAATCCATTTTTCTTCCTATTTCTATTTTCTTTAAGTAAATCAAACAAGAATGTTCAATAAATATTGATGACAGTGAAAAAAAATAATAATTCAAACAAGAAAGAAAATACAGCCACCTTGTAAAATTAGGAATTGTTCAAGTTTCCATAGGGAGAGAGTTCATCCTAGAACTGATACTTAGGTTCAAGTTCTCAAGCACAGTGCAGAGTTCCCTAAAGTTACCATGTCACCTGTTCCAGAGACAAGATACAGTTCAGGAGAACTTTTTACCACAGATTCACAATGAAACACCTGACAAGTAATTTGCTGTTGGAATCTCTGAGTTTAATGGAGGCTTCTAAGCATGGTGGTCCAGAATAGAACTGCCCAGATACCTACATTACTGTTTCATAGAAAAATAGTACTTCTTTTTTTATATTTAGAAAAGGAATAGACGTTTGTGTCTGTTTTGGGGTGATGTATATGGTAGACATATAGAGAGAGAGTTCCTCACATGAACTGAGATCAAGAGTCGGAGGCTCAACTGACTCAACAGAGGCTCGGCTCGGACTCAACTGACTCAGTCGGAGGCTCAACAGTCACCCACACGCTCCAGATTGTATATATACTTTTTATAATAAAATTCTCTGCCTTTTGTTTCAAGAGGTGGGGGTGATAATTCTCCACCACTACAGCTATCATTGGGGGGCACACCATATACGTGAATAAAAAATGTGAAGTGATTATTTCTTGAATGTAATAGAGACCAACTAAAGATTTGTAGACTCACTATGATGAATTAACTTGACTTTATGAGGGAAATAAAATTGTTTCTTTTGTTGGAGAACTATCTCACATAATTTGTGCTATTGCAGGCGTATCTCAGAGATATTGCAGGTTTGGTTACAGACCACCACAATAAAGTGAATATCATACTAAAGTGAGTCCAGTGAACTTTTTGGTTTCCCAGTGCATGTAAGTTAGGTTTACACTATTCTGTAGTCTATTAAATGTGCAATAGCATTATGTCTAGAAACAATGTACAAACCTTAATTTAAAAATACTTTATTGCTTAAAAATGCTAGCCATCATTTGAGCTTGCAGCGAGTTGTAATCTTTTTATTGGTAGAGGGTCTTGCCTTGATGTTGATGGCTGCTGATTGATCAGGGTGGTGGTTGCTAAAGGTTGGGGTGGCTGTGATAACTTCTTAAAATAAGACAACAATAAATTTTTCCTCATCTATTGATTCTTCCTTTCACAGATAATTTCTCTGTAGCATGCAGTGCTGTTGGATAGCATTTGACCCACAGTAGAACTTTTCTCAAATTTGGGTTCAATCCTCTCAAACCCTGCTGCTGCTTTATCAGCTAAGTTCCTGGAATATTCTAACTCCTCTGTGGTCATTTCAACAATCTTCACAGCATCTTCACCAGGATTAAGTTCCATCTGAAGAAACTACTTTCTTTCCTCACACGTAAGAAGCAACTCCTCATTCATTCGAGACTTCTCATGGATTATGGCCATTCGGTCACATCTCTAGGCTCCACCTCTAATTCTAATTCTTGTGCTGCTTCCACCCCATCTGTAGTTATTTTCTCCACTGAATTCTCGAACCCCTCAAATTCCTCCATGAGAATTGTAATTAACTTCTTCCAAACTCCTGTTCAGTTTGATATTCGACCTCTTCCCATGAATCACAAATGTTCTTTATGGTATCTAGAATGGTGAATCCTTTCCAGAAGGTCTTGATTTTGCCCAGATCCATCAGAGGAATCACTATCTATGGCAGCTAGAGCCTTATGAACTGTCTCTTCAGTAATAAGACTTGGAAGTAGAAGTAACTCCTTGATCTATGGGCTATAGAAAGGACATTGTGTTAACAGACATGAAAACATTAATCTTGCTGTACATCTCCATCAGAGCTCTTAGATGACCAGGTGCATTGTCAATGAGCAATGTTATTTTGAAGGGATTTTTTTTTTTTTTCCTGAGCAGTGGTTCTCAACAGCGGGCTTCGAATATGGTAAACACGTTGTAAACAGATGTGCTGCTGTCATCCAAGCTTTGTTGTTCCACTGATGGAGCACAAGCAGAGTAGATTTAGCGTAATTCTTACGGGCCCTAGGATTTTCAGACTGGCCGATGAGCACTGCCTTCAAATAAAAGTCATCAGCCGCTTTGGCCCCTAATAAGAGAGTCGGCCAGGCATTGATTTCTCTTCTCTAGCTATGAAAGTCCTGGATGGCATCTTCCAAAATAAAGCAGTTTTCTCTACATCAAAAATCTGTTGTTTCGTGTAACCGCTTTCCTGAATTAGGTCTTCTGGTGAACTTGCTATAGCTTCTCCAATAGCACTTGGTGCTTCACTTTGTACTTTTATGTTATGGAGACAGCTTCCTTCTTTGAATCTTAATAACCAACCTCTGCTAGCTTCAAATTTTTGTTATGCAGCTTCCTTCCCTCGCTCAGCTCACATAAAATTAAAGAGAGTCAGGGTCTTGCTCTGGATTAGGCTTTGGTTTAAGAGAGTGTTGTGGCTGGTTTGACCTCCTATCCAGACCACTAAAATTTTCTCCATATTAGCAATAAGGCTATTTCGCTTTCTTGTCTTTCATGTGTTCACTGGAGTAGCACTTCTGATATCCTTCAAGAGCTTATCTTTTACTTTCACAACTTGGCTAACCATTTGGTGCAAGAGGCCTAGCTTTTGGCTTATCTCCACTTTGGACATGCCTTCCTCACTAAGCTTAATCATTTCTAGCTTTTGTTTTAAAGTGAGAGATGCGCAGCTCTTTAACTTGAACATTTAGAGGTCATCGTGATGTGGGAAACAAAGGCAGAAGAAAAATTATTAAATTTCCTTACTACTTACAGCCCATTGACAAGTCCTTGAAAGAAAAGGCAGAGTGACATTCTTCTAGGGACTCAGCTGCCTCGATGTTAAGACTGTGCTAAGGGCAAAAGGCAATCTTAGCCCAACCCTCCAGGATCCTGTAAATCAACTTTAACTTATAAAAATTCCTTTGGAAACTTTATCTCTGCCCCCAAGATATATGTTGGCAATCATCCCCCAAGCATATGACCCACTGAGACACATCGGAAGGGTCTCATGACTAAGGTTTTATTAGACGGTAATAAATGACCTTTTCCTAAGAATAGCTAGCCCCCTTAAGGTCCTGGAATCCTTGCTTCCAAAATTCCTTCGAGACTTACCCTATCCCTAACTCCTCCCGCCCAACTTGAAAGTATATGATGGGCCATTCCTCCTGACCCCAGTGCAGCTCCTTCTGCCCAAGGGTCCTGTCCCCGTGCTCTAATAAAACCACTTTTTTTTTTGGCACCGAAGACATCTCAAGAATGCTTTCTTGGCTATCGGCTTCGAACCCTAAGGTCTTTCCTACATCAGTTGTAGGGTGGATAAGCTGCCTAATTTCAATATTATTGTGTCTCAGAGAATAGGGAGGTCCAAGGAGAAGGAGAGAGAGATGAGGGGGAATGGCTGGTGGGCAGAGTAGTCAGTCACAGATCACCACAACAAATATAATAATGAAAAAGTTTGAAATATTGCCAGAATTACCAAAATGTAAAGAGACAAAGTGAGCAAATGCTGTCAGAAAAGTGGCCCCGACAGACTTGCTGGAGACAGGGTCAAACCTTGAGAAACCTTCAAACTGTAAGCAAAAGATACTGCAAAGCACAGTAAAGCAAAGTGCGATAAAACAAGATACACCAGCATATAAATGTACACTTCTACAACAGTATTTTTTAAATGTAATAAAATATTCAGATTTTAATTGGATAGGATAAATAATCCTAGCATACAGCACCTTTTTCTTTGGCATTCTGCATGTGGGGCTTTTTATGCCAAACTTTCTTACGCTAATTCTAAGTACAATCATCTATTGTTTTCTCCAACGTAAGGCTTTTAATATGTTAAAGTAGAAACAGTCACCACTGTTTTTGGTATTCTAATGGAATGTCTTATTTGGCCATTTTTCTTTTTCAAAAAAGAAAACACCACAATCTACCCTGAAAAATACTTTCCATCACATATATGTGCTAGGTTTGGTTCCAATCTGATGAATTTAGAAAACATCAATGTCTTTCAAATAATCACTTGGCTTGTGTGTCTCATATATTATTTGCTTTCTGAAGGGTGTTAAAATTAGAGGGCTATTACTGTCCGTCTGAAGTAAACTGGGGCCTTTTTATTTCCTCTTTCTTTCGTGTAACTCTATTTACTTCTTAACTAGTGTGACAAATGTGGTTTCGAGTAAAAATTGTGCTATTTAATGAAAAATGCGTTGGCAGCCGCAGAGCTGAGAATCGCAAAATGTCACAGAGCACTTATTTTCCTGTCGATTTGGTGGAGTGGTAGTTAAGGAAAAAGTTGTAATCAACATAATAATGGGATGGTTAACGTTCTAGCAGAGTGGAATTTTACTTTGATTTACTGAAAAGAAACCCATCGAAAAGCAGCCATTTAATTACTATTCATGAAACAAGAGTTGTTAAACATCAAATTATTTTTTCTCCTACATTTCACCGTAAGCTAATCAAGATTTTGGAAACAATATAGATGAATGGAAAACCCCACTGTACAAAATGAATGGTAATTTAGATTTAAACAAGAGCTTGGAAATGGCAAAAAAAAATTAAAAAAAATTAGAGCATGAGCAAAGACTAAATACCTGTATAACACTGAACAAATTTGGAGCTGTTGTCATAGCTTTGTTACTCACAGATTTGACTAAGGTAGTGTGTATTATGATCAGAAGATTACCGTATGCTGCTGAGCTGGAAGCACAAAATGAGCTATGTTTCTTAATAGGATTTGATTATCTGTCCCATTAAAGCTATTGGTAATCTAAATTTATTATGTTTGCAACATTTGGGTAGAAAAACACATGATGTTAGTGTGCCCCCGTGTGGCTGTAGACTGGTCAGTAAGCATGTCAGAAAAGGCCGACAAAGAAAGAGGGTCATAACTGGTTAGATTATCAATTGAATACTTGCTGTATCCAGGCAGAGGGTGGCGTCTCCTGTTTTTAAAGTTACTCTGAGAGGATTCACAATTGCTTCTATAGTTCTTTTTTTTTTTTTTTTTTTAAGATTTTATTTATTTATTTGACAGAGAGAGACACAGCGAGAGAGGGAACACAAGCAGGGGGAGTGGGAGAGGGAGAAGCAGGCTCCCCGCTGAGCAGGGAGCCCGATGCGGGACTCGATCCCAGGACTCTGGGATCATGACCTGAGCTGAAGGCAGTCGCTTAACCAACTGAGCCACCCAGGCGCCCCACAATTGCTTCTATAGTTCTTATGAATATTTTACTTTTAGTAGTTACTCCTGCTAACTAGCACATCCGTCTCTGATTCTGAAGTCGTGTCACATCGGAAAAACACGTATCTCTACAAGAAAGATTTCTTTTTTCTTATGTATGTAGCGTGTGATTAAGTCAAGCCTGATGGATCTGTGCAAGTATTTGCAACTATAGTTCGTGATTCAGTAGGATAGTAAGAAAACTTGTCTTAGGACAGGCCCATAGCCTGAAAGAAACTAGTTTGCCAATTTGTATGATGTACATGAAGACTGGTGTTCGTTTTTAAGTTTTGCGAACCAATAGGATATGGGATATCTATAACGTATGCTGTAGACTTCACAGAATTTGAAACCCCTTTTCTATAGAGCTGCTTTTAGAGTCACCAACTTCAATATTTTGACTCCGGGGTATTACCAATGAATACTCTTCTTCATTTAACTCTCTAGTCACTAGTCCCAAGATGCAAAGACTTATCTGTTGACCAGTTCATGCTTCTGGAAAAACTCAGTTGTCAGTGACTCTGTTAGCCATAAGCCTGCTCCAGATCCCTCAGGTGGTGCAGTGTATCTACAACTGGACACATTTTAGAAATGAATGAGTTGGAAGTGTTAAAAATCTGAGGCAAGAGGATTTAAGGACATTCTGAGTGAGGAAGAGAAACCTCAAATAACAGAAAAGGAAAATAGTATAATAACATTTGAACTTTGATAAACACGAAGACTGCTTCTTTGAGACACGTCAAACAAGAACGCTACCTGTACAGCTGGAAGGTTGAAATTTCCATTGAAATAGGTATTTGAATTCTAACCAACTTTAATATTGCTGGTCTCAGGGCAACTTTCTTCTGGCTAAAGCATGGTTTTCCAGATTTTCCATTTTGTTACTTTCTTTAATTAGTTCAAAATACTGTGTGTCTAGGCCAACCTTTTTTGTTAAAAATTTAAAAAGTGAAATCAGACATAGACTCACTTTTAAGGAGGGTGATCACTAAAGTCATAATGCAAACATCTATTTTCTCTACTAAAGATTTCTCTTTTTAATTAAAATGAATTGTTTGGCATAACAACTGTTGTGATTGTGAAGGAATTTTTAAAATTCCAATCATTGGGTTGGAAGGAATAGGTTTTGTTTTGTTTTCCTGTAATCTGAAGTAACCTCTAATTTTAGTTTGATCACTTAACATATTTTTTTAATTTCTCAGAGAATAGTATTTTATAAATATTGATACTTGTCAAATTTTTGCACATAATGAAATGAGTTACGTATTTTTAAAAGACAAATTGAGGGCGCCTGGGTGGCTCAGATGGTTAAGCATCTGCCTTCGGCTCAGGTCATGATCCCAGGGTCCTGGGGTCGAGTCCCACATCGGGCTCCCGGCTCAGTGGGGAGCCTGCTTCTTCCTCTGACCCTCTCCCCTCTCCCCTCTCATGCTGTTTCTCTCTCGCTCGCTCTCTAAAAAATAAATAAAAATCTTTAAAAAATAAATAAATAAATAAATAAATAAAAGACAAATTGAACCATTTCTGACCCCACCATTTACACCGAAAAGAGAAATCCTAAGGGTAAGACAAAGTCAAAATCCAAATAAAATAGTAATACTTCTCAAACTATCTAACTCCATTATGGAAAATTCTCTTCACACTGTTAGAGAAAAGCAGGTTAAAGTAGAATGGGAAAAAATAAAAAGACAAAGCAAAAGATGAAATGATAGCATTTGTGATCTTAATTTAGAATCTCTGAGCATTGAATATCTCCTAGCAAAATGTTGGGTTTTTGTCATATAGATATTGGTTCTTAGCCAGAAAATTTTATTGAATTCTTGAACTAAATGTTTTCTCTTTTTTCTGTCCTTGCTATCTTAGGCTCCTTAATAATTTATATTCTGCAAAGAAATTTCCAATTAATTTTTCTTATTATCACATTTTTATTGGATTATATTTGTTGATAACTCCTTTGTGTTTTTTGAAAGTAAAGCCAGAAGCACTCCAGTCAAGGCTATTTATTGAATAGTGATCATTCCTAAGTGTTTAGAATGGAAATGTTACAGAACCAGGAAGAAGTGACCCTGAGACATAGCTACCTAAACCCATCTAAGCTACAGATTGGCAAATTGCTTAATTTCTGATTTCCTAATTTAGCTTGTAAAACACTAATTAGCTCTCTTTTCAGGGTAGTCATAAATCTCATCCACTGACCTACTATTCTGACCTATGTATCACCTTCTACTAGGATAGAGAGTAAACAATATTGAGACCTGCTTGAAAAGGTTATGTTGTAAGTGGTACATACTTTAAAAAAGAGAAGTCATCTTTTCTGTTTGCAAATGACATCTTTTCTGTTTGTAAGGCACCAAATTAGCTTTTATAAAGTAGGCTTGACCATTATCATGCAGTCGAACATTTAGAATGGACCCTATGGTACCAATAGAGAAGCTCAATGTTTCTCTTCTACAAAATCTCCTAATTATTAACTCTTACTTCCTACTTCTTAGTCACAAAACCAAAACATACTAAATGCCAAGAAACGGAATTATTTTTCTCTCCTGTGGTCTAAAATTATTGTCCCTCAACCATCAGTTGTAATAATGCTCCATGCCACGTTGGAGTAAAATGTGGGAAATGAGTACTCCATTAAGGACTGTTGTTCAGCCTGATCAGCCTTACCCTATATATTGACCGCACACAGTCCCATTTTCTACTAGGCTGGTACAAAAAAGATAGATTGTTAAAATCTCTAATTCTAAGGGTAAATTCAGCATGAATGACTTTTTTCCCTAAGAAAAATGTAGCAGATAAAATTGCATGCGTTTCTTTTGCATATGGAATTTCTCATCGACAAGTACATGTCTAGTGAACATTTCATTAACAACTTACTGATTGGAGGAATTGACCAATAATGAATAGTCGTTATAGTAAAGACACAGTTACGTATCAGTGAAAACAAATGTCTCTCAAAATGTGGCCAGTGAAATAATACGGGATACCTTGCATTTTTTGTGTTCTATGATTAGAAATAGATCACAATACAGAAATTTACTACCAAGCAAATTCACTGTCATTAATATGTACCGATACATTACCAAAATGTACGTTTTCAGACCTGAGGACACGAAAGACACCCCCCATCCTCAATGTCCCAGAAAAATTGAAACTTAACCAGACAGAGCCGACAATATAGTAAAATTTTTGTATGAAAACTTTTTGTTTTAGAACACTAATCTGTTAAAACTAAACACATCGCACAACACCTTTCCTTCTGTATCTTGAGAAGTGTACATGAGCAAGAGTGGAAGAAAAAAAGGACTGATTAGAAAAGCCCACAGTCTTTCATTTTTTTTTTTAAAGATTTTTATTTATTTATTGAGAGAGAGAGAATGAGAGAGAGAGAATCATAGAGAGAGAGCATGAGAAGGTGGAAGGTCAGAGGGAGAAGCAGACTCCCTGCTGAGCAGGGAGCCCGATGCGGGATTCGATCCCGGGACTCCAGGATCATGACCTGAGCCGAAGACAGTCGCTTAACTGACTGAGCCACCCAGGCGCCCAAGCCCACAGTCTTTTAGATTCTCTTTGATTATTATATCTGTAACTACATCCAACACGAACTTGACATCTTGGGTATCTGTAGCACAGGTCATGTGGGAATAAATTTCCTTATCTTCTTTCTTTAAATTCAGGTCTAGAAACTGGTTTTTGATGTAGTTCCCTGCATCTTCAAATGTATTTGGTCCTTGTTAAAAAAAAGAAAAGAAAAGAAACATTAATTGCATTTTAAAAGGAATAAAATTAGAAATATCACTAAGTTTTAGGATTTTACTTTGTGTGCTGCTATTTGATACACTCAGTGTTGAAAAATCAAGATGGCAATGGTCAGTTATCTGGGATTTATGCGATACTAAATTTGTGCGGGGAACCATGCATGCCCCACTGAGTGGGGGCTTCACTTGCCTCAAATACTCACAATACAGTAAAAATACTAACATATATACATAAATGAGCAATGAAGTCTATGTATATGACAAAGGCTGTTCATTTCTCTGTGTACGTGGGTGTGTGTGTGTGTGTTAATATGAACTACAAGAAGAATGGCATTTGTAGATGAGTGGACCGCAGAACGAGGTGGTGTTTGAGCTGGATCTTGACGGGGAGCTAGAAGAAAGAAGGAAGCAGTCTGAGTGAGGCCAAAAAGTGGGAGTGAGAATGGCCTGTATCACTGGACTTGAGGGTGGGGTTGAGAGTCAAATGTGCACTTTGGAGAGTCTAGTTGGACGGAAAGGACAGATTTTTGCAGAGGAATTGTAGCAAATCAAGTAGAATGGATGGTACGGGTCAGATTATGGACTATGTTGCTAACCAAACGAAGGAGTTGAGATGACATAGGTCAAACCAGAGAGAGCTGTTCTTGACTGATGCTTTAGTGGAGCTAAATGGAAAGTTGATGAAGGGTGGGCTCAGGCATGGTTAGCCCTGTAGCAGGACATACAACGGATCAACTGGGAAAAGGCAGAAATAAAATACGAATGCTAAGAAACACAAGGCAGCTAAAAGTGATCCATGTTGATGGGCTTTATAACAGAATATACTTTCAGGGAACCTAACATAGGATAGGGCAGCAACGTGAAAATTTTCCAAGGAGATACAATTTGTGTTCCTCACTTTATCGTAACTAGGAGAAAAATTCCATGAGAGACAATCTTTAAAACCGTGTAACGTGGCTAAAGTCCAAAACACTAATAATACCAAATGCTGGCGAAGATGTGGAGCCACAGGAACTCAAAATGGTACAGCCACTTTGGACGGCAGTTGGGCAGTTTCTTACAAAGCTAAACATAGTTTTACTATACAGCCCAACACATGTGCTTCTAGATATTTGCACAAAAACTTACACGTACATAGAATCCTGAACATAGATGTTTACAGCAGCTTTATTCATAATTGCCAAAAGTTGGAAGTAACTAAGATGTCTTTCGATAGGTGAAAGATTAAACAAACTGGTTTTTGGAGTGAATTATTATTTAACAATAAAAGGAAATGGACTATCAACCCATGAAAAGACATGGAGGAAATTTAAATGCATATAGTTTTTATAATGGAAAGTGAAAGCCGTCTGTCAGAAAATGCCATATACTGTAGGAGTACAGCTCTGTGACATTCTGGAAAGGGCACAACTGTAAAAAAGATCAGAGGTTGCCACAAGTTGGATGGGAGAGGTAAAGCATAGATTTATAGTGGAACACAGATGATTTTTATGGCAGTGGAACTATTCTGTATGTTATTATAATGGTAGGGACGTGACATGAATTTGCAAAGCACACAGAACTGCATGACTCAGAGTGCCCCTAGTAAACTATGGACTTTAGTCATAACGTATCAATACCTGTTAGTCAATTGTCACAAATATACCACATCAATGCAAAATGTGAATAGTAAGGGAAATGGGAAGCTGACCAGAGAGGGAGTAGGTGAGAACTCTGCCTTTTCCATTCATTTGTCCTGTAAATGAAAAATTGCTCTAAGAAATAAAGCCTATTAGTTAGAAGAAAATATACAGAGCTTTATTGAGTCTATATTTAGTTTGTAAAAATCAACATGGAATCATGATTATATTTAATCACATGATAAATGTGTTAACACATAATTAATATTTACAAAGCTAGAAGAAAGATAGAAGCTCTAGTTTTAGATTAGCATAAATAGCTACTATGACAGAATGCCAAGCTTATAGTAACATCTGGGCTACCCATGAAACAAAGTGGTGGAATTGGGCTTCTATTTGTGCTTTTTTAAATTAATTTTTATTTTTTTAGAAGATTTTATTTCTTTGAGAGAGCAAGAGTGCACATGAGGGGGGGGAGGGGCAGAGGGAGAGGGAGAAGCAAATCCCCCACGGAGCAGGGGGCCTGACAAGGGGCTCCATCCCAGGACCTAGAGATCATGACCTGAGCCAAAGGCAGATGCTTAACCAACTGAGCCACCCAGGCACCCCTATTTGTCGTTTAATTCATAAGTATTTCCATCTTACACATAGTTTCATTAACAGAGCATGTAGCTATATTAAAAAAAAAAGTGTCTCTGAAGGAAAAAAAAACCCACTTATAGAACCTGACATTTATAGTCATTAGCAGGATCAGCACTAACATTCTAGGAGCTAGGAAAACTGGAAAATGAAAACTGGAAAGAGAAAATGTCACTATTCTCAAAAATCATTCAAACTGTCCCTCAGGAAACTTAATTCAGACTTTGAGAAACAACTGCATTATAAAGTTTCATCAGGAGATACATAAAAAGTGCCAAGTTGGGGGGGATGCTGGGTGGTGCAGTCAGCTGGGCCTCTGACTCTTGGTTTCAGCTCAGGTCATGATCTCTGGATCTTGAGACTGGGCCCTGCATCAGACTCCCCACTCAGCGCAGAGTCTGCTTAGGACTCTCTCTGCTCCTCCTGCTTGTTCTCTCCTCTCTCTTGAATAAAATTAATCTTTAAAAAAAAAATGCCAATTTGTAATATATTATATTGTTTATAATGTTTAAGATAACACAGTTTGCGGTGTTGTTTAATACATAGATTAGCAACGCTGGTCCATCTAATCTCCCATTTTTTCATTAGAGCTTTTCTTTAATGCCGACAGTGTAGAGAGGCATTTCCTATTTAGCTGCAAGACTTCTTCCAGTTTGGATCATACATGTTACTCAAGCAATTATCATAAGCCTCAACTTCATAAATGTTACCTGTCAAGATGAAGACAGGAAAACAGAGGTCTATATAAGAGTTTTGTATGGAATTAAAAAAGTATCTTACCAGTGTATTCCGGAAAGCAGACACTAAGATGCACTTTGGTTACTTTTTCTTGAAAAAGATCTTTTTTATTGAGAAACAGGACAATGGAGGTGGTTGCAAAGTACTTGTGATTACAGATGCTGTTGAGCAAGTGAAGGCTCTCGTGCATTCTGTTCTGTTAGGGATAAAGATGAGCATGTGTAGGATTATTATTGGCAAAATATTAACATTGGGCATTATAAGCAAGGATCTAGAAGTAACATCTATGTTTGGAAGATCTTCCCTGAGTTGGGGAATGTGGTAGTCATGTTGGGAAGCACCGATGCTTGGTTTTTTGTTTGTTTGTTTGTTTGTTTTACCCTGGCTTTATTTTCCTTTGAGACTTACCACTTCCTCATCTTCCACCAGGACCATGTCATAGGCACTGAGTGCTGCACAAAATATAATACATGTAACACCTTCAAAGCAGTGAATCCATTTCTTTCTCTCAGATCTCTGTCCTTCTACATCAAACATTCTTTAAAAAAATAAAAACAGGATAACAAGTCTCAGAAATACCCACCGAAAGTTACATTAATATTAACATTTAGAGCTATAAACAAACGCTCTCATATCTTTAAAAGATAGTCTTTCGTTTTCATTGATTATAAAATATTTTATTTGACCAATTTGCAGCTCAAGGACTACAGAAAAAAAAGGTCATCTTTTTTTTTTTTTTTTTTGTATCCATGCACGCTAGATAAAATCGCATACTGACTTTGAGGGACTGGGCAATTTTTAGCAGTTTACAGTTTTAGAAAGAAATTTACTAGACTTGAGAGATTTTTGATCAAAGTCTATGCAGAGTGTGGAAGTATTACATCGCTATGTTGTACACCTAAAACTAATAGAACACTGCATGTGAACTGTACAGGAACTAAAATTAAAAGTCTATGCATAGTCTTAAATGAACAGAACCTACAAAAAGATTGGAAGCTAACATAGTTCTAATACTATGATTCTTGCTTCTTCTCTTAGTTCTTCCTACATTCATTCATTCATTCATTCATTCAATTATTGTTTGCATTTTTTGTGCGAGACACTGTGTTAGGCCTACCAACAGAAAGATGAAAAGATATGGTCACTATCTTCAAAGAGCCTGTTGTCTCGGAGAGAGAAAACCAGAATGTTATTATAGGATTATATGATAAATAATCTTTTATTTTAAAGATTGTATTTATTTGAGAGAGAGAAAGCGAGGGGAGGGGCAGAACGAGAGGGAATCTCGAGCAGACTCCTTGCCCAGTGCGGAGTCTGACAGGGGGCTCAATCCCATGACCCTGAGATCATGACCCCAGCCGAAATCAACCATTGGACACTTAACTGACTGAGCCATCCCGGTGCCCAGCACTATATAATGAGTATCCTAATACTCATTTACAAGGTAAAATGTGAGCCCAGAGGAAAACCTAAATCAGCCTGAGTCATCTTGGAACTTCCTCAGAGGAGGTGTTTGAAAATGTGGCTCTCCCCCAGTGCTAGTATTTTGGTAAATGTCCCCATCATGGACCTAGTAACTCAGTAAAGAAACGAGGAGCTATTCTTTTTTTTTTTTTTTAAAGGATTTATTTATTTATTTGACAGAGAGAGACACAGCAAAGAGAGGGAACACAGCAGGGGGAATGGGAGAGGGAAAAGCAGGCTTCCCGCTGAGCAGAGAGCCCAATGCGGGGCTCGATCCCAGGACCCTGGGATCATGACCTGAGCCGAAGGCAGACGCTTAACGGCTGAGCCACCCAGACGCCCACAAGGAGCTATTCTTAAGACCTTCCTTTCCCTTACCCTCCATCTAACACCCATGCAAAATGCAGTTCCCAATTCATCCACTTCTCTCCGAGGCCCCTTCTCTTGTCCCAGCCACCAACATTTCTCAGCACGGCCATGGCCAGAGTTCTGCAACTTCCTGCAGGCTTCTCAGCCATAGGACAACACACAGGCTGGTCTGATGACCCCTAAAGCTCTGGAGATGTTGGTTCCTGCTTACTTTTCCCAGCTTAATTCATACCACTTTCTTCTTTAATACAGTGAGATCACAAGGCTACTCTAGAAACTCCTTTAGTATAAACCTAACTTTTTGCTGCTTCAGGACTTTGGCACAGCCCGTCTCCTTCCCAGGTGACATGATTCCTTTCTTCATGACATGACCTGCCTCATTCTCACCTCGCAGGTCTTACAGTCAGTGTCTCCTCCACAAGAAAGCCGCCGTCAGCCTCCATGTGGATTGTGTCTCTCCCCATCTCCATTTACCTTCTCTCACATCATTTTCTTTCCTATAAAGGATTGCTTTATAGGATAGTATTAATGGGACCGGGGGGGAGTTTGATATCAAGTGCACATGTCAATTATCAAGGAAAGAGAGAACATTGCATGTCTGGGATAAGCACAGAATTTATATTTTCAGGAACGTGAAAACTTAGCTAAAACCATCGAGATAAATGGCCTGATAATTATTCATTTATTCAGTGAATATTTATTGATCATGCCAGGCATTAGAGATTCAACCTCAAGAAGTTTCTAATCTATGTGGGGGTGGTGGTGGCAGTGGTGGTGGGGTGTGTGTGTGGGTGTGTGTGTGTGTGCGTGTGTGTGTGGGTGTGTGAGTGTGTGTGTGTGTGGGGTGTGTGAGTGTGTGTGTGTGGGGTGTGTGTGTGGGGTGTGTGTGTGTGTGTGTGTGTGTGTGTGTGGGTGTGTGAGTGTGTGTGGGGTGTGTGAGTGTGTGTGTGTGTGTGGGGTGTGTGTGGGTGTGTGTGTGGGTGGGTGTGTATGGGTGTGTGTGTGTGTGGGTGTGTGAGTGTGTGTGTGTGGGGTGTGTGTGTGTGTGGGGGTGTGTGTGTGT
>NC_138380.1:74169980-74241262 GCF_054177405.1 Leptonychotes weddellii | reverse complement strand
TTTTTTTTTTTTAAAGATTTTATTTATTTATCTGACAGATAGACAGCGAGAGAGGAAACACAAGCAGGAGGAGTGGGAGAGGGAGAAGCAGGCTTCCCGCTGAGCAGGGAGCCCGATGCGGGGCTCGATCCCATGACCCTGGGATCATGACCTGAGCCGAAGGCAGACGCTTAACGACTGAGCCACCCAGGCGCCCCTGTTCCATGATTTTAATGGTGATAGTACAGACTGTCAGGATTCTAGGTGTTGTGTATATTCTCCATTTGGTCATAGACAAATATA
The DNA here is from genome assembly GCF_054177405.1 of Leptonychotes weddellii. NCBI lineage: Eukaryota > Metazoa > Chordata > Mammalia > Carnivora > Phocidae > Leptonychotes > Leptonychotes weddellii. The sequence continues at coordinate 74,240,980 of NC_138380.1, read as the reverse complement.
TGATGGATCATTTGTTGGCAAAGAAATGTGATACTGTGATTGAACAAAAATACATCAACTTGTGGATTTTGGCGTGTTGAGGATTGAATATGCATCAGTAGGTTTAAACTCCTGGTAAGCTTTTCAAACTAAAACCACCTGCTGTGTCTCCACCCACTAGATTTGGATATGCAAGTATCTCCATAATTCTTGTTTTCTCTTTTGTTCTAGTCCTCTCTTCAGGGTTTGCTTCCATCATGGGCATCCCACAATGGAGAGTGAACAGAATGAGGAGAAAAGTTGCTGGATGAATAGAATGTCAGTGCTGAGAGCCTGATAATGAATTTCTACAGTAGAAATGATATTGCTGTAGGAACCAAACTCCAGGACACCTTGGTTAAGTTTTCTCCACCAGATAAATGGGACGTGGGTTTGTCTAACTAACATTTCTTTTTGAGTCTTTTTTTCTTTGCTTTTATGGCCAGCTAAATAAGCTATCTCCATCTATCTGATGATTTCTTTTTTTAATTACTTCTATATTTTCAATTAGATTATATTCAAAACTTACAAATCTGAGGATATTCTACTAGTAGAACTGCTCAGATTCCTGGCACAGTGATCAAATATTTTATCTCAAAGAGGATAACCTTATTGCTCTCATGTTAATAGTTTTTAAATCAGAAAAAAAAATTGCAGGGAGTCCCTTGCAATGAAAACAGTAATAAGAATTATCAAGATATGGATATCACCAATTTATGAACTCTGGGGGGGAATTTAAACTCCCCAGGAAAAGGGAAAAACAGAAACTTCATGTACTTTCTATGTTTTTCTTTTCTACAATGTAATGATCTCAAATGACTTTCCCAAGAAATAGAATGTTTGAAAAATCTTTTGAGATGAAATTCAGAGCAAGCCCAGCAAACTCGCTGGCTCTCTCCTGATGTTTTCTGATCATTCAGCTTCTTCACAGCCTACTGTTGACATTAACACCTTTGTGTAAGGGTAGCTATTCTCCTCTTCAGGTAAATATATACAATTCTTGAGGGGTATAATGTGTAATATGACCCTTAGACCACTGTTCTTTTAATGTATCATGCAGCCTTCAGTAAACGTGTTTTAATAGGCTTAGCTTTCTCCTGAGGAAGGGAAGACAAAGATTTGTCCTCTGAGGGTTTTGTCATATTGATAAAAATGGCTTTCGAAAGTCTTAGATGGCATGCTAATTACCTTCTCATTTTATGACTCACTTGATCAACACTGATGCGTGTCTGTGTGCATGTGCTCAGGTTGATGTTAGAGACAAAGGTCCAGGGAGCATAGAACATGCCATCTGCCATTACAGAATTTAAATGTTCATTAGCAAATCAGAACAACAGCTGGAGTTTTGCTTTCATACTGAGTCTACTGGATATTATGTTAGCCCTAAGAAGTTACGTGTTGTTTTGCTGCTATTGTAGTAATTTCTTTTCATACGTCTCTCCTCACTTTTAGCTCTTCCTCTAAATTTTAACTTGCGACTTACTTTAGAGGTGTAAAGCATTAAAGCCTATTGAAACAATTTAGAGATTCCCAAAGTAGAAGCCTTTACTTAAATTATTGAATAAGAAATATCTATCTAAAAAAATTTGTAAGGATATATGAGTACAGAAATATATCAGAATAGGGGTGCCTGGGTGGCTCAGTCTTTAAGCATCTGCCTTTGGCTCAGGTCATGATCCCAGGGTCCTGGGATCGAGCCCCACATCAGGCTCCCTGCTCCGCGGGAAGCCTGCTTCTCCCTCTCCCACTCCCCCTGCTTGTGTTCCCTCTCTTCGCTGTGTCTCTCTCTGTCAAATAAATAAAATCTTAAAAAAAAAAAGTATATCAGAATATACATGAATGTGAATACATGTATATTCCATCATGACCATTTTGTGAAAAACAGAAGGAGAAATCCAAGAAAAACATGCATTCTCACTGACTGAACATTTGGATTGGTCAAATCTACAGGAACAATTAATGAGATAAACTTACATGTGATACAGATTGAGTCCCCTTGATTCCCTGAGGAGTGAAAGTAACCAGAGTCTTCATGATAGTGAATGGAACGTGCAGTTCTCATTTTTGTGTGAAGAAGTTTTGTTTTACTTATTTATTTGTTTGGTAATACATATTTCTTTCTTTTTTTTTTTTTTAAAGATTTTATTTATTTATTTGAGAGAGAGAGAATGAGAGAGAGCACATGAGAGGGGGGAGGGTCAGAGGGAGAAGCAGACTCCCTGCCGAGCAGGAAGCCCGTGTGGGACTCGATCCAGGGACTCCAGGATCATGACCTGAGCCGAAGGCAGTCGCTTAACCAACTGAGCCACCCAGGCGCCCTGGTAATACATATTTCCTTATTAAGTCTGATATTTCAGTTAGAATTCTTAAATTAAAAAAAAAAGGTTTTAAATGCCTGAGCTGTACAATACAGCTAAAAATCCACAGGCAAGACTTTTAAGTGACCATTGAACATTGATTATTTGTTAAACTACCTATAGCATTGACATAGGGCAAGTCATCAAGGTTTTATGGCTTTATATTCAGCAGTTGAGTTGTGTAGTCTATTTTAAACAACTGAGGAAGCTGTTGAGTTTTATGGCTTTATGTCAAACAGTTGGCTAAATATTTAACCACACCACATTATTCACACTTAATATTAGAATAGATTATAATAAAGTAATCTGTACTTTGTAGTGCTTAGAAAATTATTACATAATCTAGGATAGCCAAAAATTACTAATGCTACTGCAGCTAATTTGTTAGAAGTCTTTGCTCTTCTTCTAAGTATATGACTTCTCTTGGAAAAAAAAAAATCACAATTTCTGACATCTATATATTTGACCACAGAAAAAGCAGACCTAATCTGAGTTGGAATTTATTTTAAATTATTATGTTGAGTGGAGTTGTTCCAAGATAATTGGTTGTATCAGAATTGGCATAACTTCTTAAGATGGCCATATAAATCTGTGTCATCACTATACAGACATAACAAAGTGGCCTAACCAAGTCTTTCCCTTGTGCCAAGTTCTGAAAATAGATCAGGGTAAATATTTTCAGACAAAAGAGATATGCACAGAGATCATTCTAGATCCCTCAATTGCTTGTAATTAAAAAATGGAATCAAAAGGACTTATAACCATAAAAAAGTCAGGTCTCTAAATGCTCATAGTTGTTAATAACATGATGTACTTTCTAGCAATGTGTGTGTGTCTGTTCGGAACTTAAAATGCCCACTAGATAATCCTCTAATTATTGAATAACATAATTCATAAAATCACTAAAATATATTACTAGAATAAATTAGACATGTTATAAAGCTTACTGTTTGGATAATATTGACCATGAACATACCTGAAACAGATAGTTATATATGAGTTATTGCTCTGTGAGATTTAATAGATAATGACAATGCTAATTTGGGATCTAGCAGCTGGGTAGACAATCAGACTCACTCCTAAGCTAATACCCCCACAAAAAGGAACCCAGTGCACATGATCAATTTAATATTCAAGAAAATTATAATTTATGTCATATCATAGATCCACTCAAACGTTGTTGAGAATAGTTATGTTGAATTTACAAAACCTAAAGCTCCACATTGTAATAGCTGCTGACTTCTCTTCTTTGACTTCCACATAGTTTTATGTCCTTTCAGTTCTCTTTTTAATTGTGGAACAATTAGGAAAAAAGTGACTTCTCTATAATTGTTTGATAAAGTCTTGTAAATCTTTAAGTTCTTTGTCCTGAGGAATTATTTTATAACAAATAAAAGAGCTCACACTTGTGTTTTCCATTTACATAGTACTTTCACATCTGTAAAAATAATTTCTTTTATGTTTGACTGTTGGAGTTCTGGTTTGATAAGAACTCTAAGGTAATTTCCATTAAATTAGGTGATACAGGAAGATGATACAGTACATTGGCAGAGAGAATTTTTCATTTTGATGTTCCTGTTTAAAATTCTAGAGTTCTCTAATTTAATATGCAAATTAAATCTTTAGTTTTAAATAATCATAGGATGATGTACGCTATGTGAATACAAATCAATGCTAATGCAATATATTTTAATACCTGGGCACTTACTGAAATGAAGTTGGAAGGTATCTTATTTTTATACTTTCTATTTTGAAATACTACCGAATTTTACACTACAAAAGCCTGTGTGTACTTTTAGATAATCCTATTCAACCCTTCAAAAAAAAAAAGTTATTTAACTGTGGGAATTTATTAAGGGATTAATATATCTCAGTTGCTGTGATCAAACTTAAAAATGTAATTAAGTGATTTTAAATAGTTCCTTAAGAAAGAAGAGTTGCCTTTTTTATATTTTGTAGTAAAACCTAAATATTTTCAAAATTTCATTGTTTAAATACTTGTGTTTAGAGAAACTCCCTGCATTTGAGTAGTTAATATTCTCCATTTCTTTATAGAAGATGCCTTTTGTTAACAAACCCTCTTGAGCGGGAGGAAATACAGAACCTATTAAAAGAGTTAAAAACCTGTTTTAATGAATGGCAAAGAGGTAGTAGTTGGGTAGTATAGAGAATGTTAGGTCAAAAGAAGTCCTAACTTGGCTTTACAATCCAGTTCACAAACACCTTCCATTTTCAGCATTGATGCTCTCATAGAGAATCTAACAGGACCTTTCCTACTCCTTCGTAAGGGCCAGTGAGATATGAAAGCAGCGTAGGCACTCACCTACCTGTAGGACTCAGACAGTCTCACAAACCACAGAACTGCAAAAGGACAGGAAAATGATGATGCACGAATGGGAGTTTAGAGGTATAATCTGAAGAGGCCTATCATGAGGTCATATATCTTTAAAATGATGTTTTATTTTTTAAAAATTAATGCAAATACAGTATTCTACTCAGAATATAATTTTTAAAATTTTATGACTATTATTTGGTGCTGAGAGAAATAGATGTTCCAGGAAATGAATGTGACTTTCTGAGGTTTTGGGTGCTCATTGGTAGTCGTCATGTCCCTTGGTTTCAGAAGCACAAATGTGCGAAGGTACCAGAGCCTGTCAACTCAGAGATAGCTCCCCAACAGGCTGTCGTTTTATTCCCTGTTCCCTCTTCTCTCTGAAGGGAGTTACAGAGGACCAACAACATTGGAAGGAGCATTTACTCAGTGGAAGAAAGAACGGTTTCTGCTCCAATTTACCTCGTAGCGCACAGAGATATGCAGTGTAAGAAGTGTGGTCTTGGAAGTTAGAAAGATGTGTTCTATTCACATTTCTAGCACTTCTATGTATGATCGTGGGGAAATCTTTTACCTCATTTTAGCCTTCATTTTTTTTGACTCTTGGTCCAACATAAGGGCAGCATTGCTCAGTTCAACATGTTACAAGGGGTGTGTACAAATAGGGTCCATACAGTGAGTGGCATAGCACATTTATTCATCCGGCAAGAACTGACTGTAAGCCTACTCTGTGATAGCCACCATGATAATCACATGAGATGGTACTGTGAAGACATGGCCCCTACCCTCCGGGAGCTCAGAGCATATGAGACAGAAACAGAAACAAAAGAGCAAACAAATAAAGAAGTCGATTTCACATATTAGTAAGGATTTTTTTTTTTTAAAAGAACAAAATAGTGTGGTATTTCAATCCTTGAAGGCATTGGCTCACATTGGTATGGCAAGTGAGAGCTGTTTGTGTTTCTTCCTGGTACCGCCCTTAGTGACCTCACATTGCTAGGTTGCAATTAGCCATTGTTAAGGTATTTTTATACCAAGGGAAGCTGCAGGGGCCACACATCGGACTTTCCTTCTCCCCCTGTCCCAGAGAGCCTACTGATATGTTTACCAGCACACTATTGGGTATAGTAGTGACAAGTATATGCAGGGATGGCAGACAGAATGATCAAGGCTCCATGAGGAGACAGCATCTCATTTCGGAACTCAATGATAACAAGGAGCCAGTCCTTGCAGAGATCCAGGGTCAGAGCATTTTAGGCAAAGAGAACAGCAAGTACAAAGGCACTAAGGTTTGGAATGTTCAAGGAACAGATATATACAGCAGATAATTTATGATAGTGACTATTTCAGAGAAGATACTAAATTGGTGTTGCATAGACTGACTGGAGTTGTAAACTTCTAGGTATTCAATATGTGATAGTAATTTTCATAACTGGTTCATGATCCAGTCTAAACTCTAGAAAATTCCATTAACTTGTGTAATGCTTTGACAGGCTTAGGAGGGGCAAACGGTCCAAGCAATTGGACTTGGATTCCCATAGGAAAACCTTAGAAACTGGATCGAAAACAAGGAGTCTAGAGAAAGTAGTTGCCAAAGAGGAATTGTACAGCAGCCATGACAGGACTGAAGACAAACTGCTTACATCTGCCAAGAGTAGATGTCGATCTAAATCTTGGCAGTCTCTTTATCCTGGTTTGATCTTTGACTCATCTGTCAGAAAATTCACTATTTGTGGACCTGAAATTCAGGTGTAAATTTTGAAGAGCTTTCTTTGATATTAACTTGGAAATATACTGGCTATCTATATAACATCTATTCTAGTTAGATATTCTGTCTCACCAATGTTAATAATAAATTTTTTTTTGTTTTTAAGATTATATTTATTTATTTGACAGAGAAAGAGATAGCGACAGCAGGAACACAAGCAGGGGGAGTGGGAGAGGGAGAAGCAGGCTTCCCGCTGAGCAGGGAGCCCGATGCGGGGCTCGATCCCAGGACCCTGGGATCACGACCTGAGCCGAAGGCAGACGCTTAATGACTGAGCCACCCAGGTGCCCCAATAATAAAAAAATTTTTAAAGCTTTTATCCCACTGAAGTAAGTTTTGCTTCACAAATGGATACAGATAATTCATGTCACTTCTGTTCGGTTTTTCTACTTTTAAAAAATATTCCCAGTTTGCATACATGAATGAGTTTATTAATTGCATTTTTAATTAATTTTTTCATTTATTAAGTGGTACATCTGGAACCTGGTTTTGATGTTTAATAGTCCATCTTATCCACAATCCACAGGGAGAGGCACTTAAGTGTCGTGACATTTTATAACAACTACGGTTTGGATTTCCATTTCTTGGTGTAGTAGATGAGTGGTTTTGCGATAGCATTTCTAGAAAGGTCTTGATAATGTGACGGCAATAAAAATAGTGGACTCATTTTCATACCCAAACCATGCTTATAAAATAGGTCTTGTTATTTCAGTAAATAGCATCACATTCCAATAGTTCTCTCAATTATTTGCATTTTTTAAATTAAGGAAATGAATAAGAATATTTCAGGCAAGTGGGAGATTGGACGGCAAAGGACATACTAACTCTGGCACTTTCTTTTTCTCTCTCTTCTTTTTTTTCAAAGTAGGATATCAGTTTCTAGAGGAAAATGAACTCAAGCACTCACCTAGTTAAGACAAGGCATGTTTCTTGGAGGGAGGGATGGAGCTTAGGCTGAAGGGTAGGTGTAGGGTCACAGGAAGGCAGTAAGAGCAGGTGGTAGCGAAAGCAAACCAGGCCTGGGAAGGATGCCCAAGCGCTCACTTGGTTTGAATCTGGGTTAGACCTTTCTCTGTGAAAAAATATTGAATATTTTTGTTGATGGTTAGAAAAGACACGGTGCATACCTGAAATGCAAGTCTTTAAAGGAGAATTGAGTTTCAATGAGTCCGGTTGTTTTCACTCGAGAATGCAGCACATCTTGCTCATTTGGGACATACCCAGGAGCTGTGATTCTGTCGACATCATTCAGATAGCTAATAAAACAACAAAAATAGCATACATTTTTTAAATTTCTGTTTGAACAGACCAGGAGTCGGTACAAATGAAGCTTTACTTCAAGGTCCATTAAAATTACTAAGCTCCAGACTGGTGCTTTTTGAATTCTGCTCATCAGAGCTTGGTGGCTGGTTGTGGCAGAGGGCAGCTGACCCATGGAGGCCTCTTATACAGATTGCTAGATTGATGCTGCCTTAGCCTGTATTTTATGAGGTGTATGTAACAGAATTGATGGTGTATGGATATATTTCAGAGAAAAGTTCTATTTTTGGGTTTTGATCATCCAAAAAAAAAAATGCTATCATGTAATGCTAGGCACTAGACTATCCTAAAAATGCTGTGGTTTGAATTTAGGCACTTTGAATTTTAAGAGAGTAATTGGTTGCTATAATGTTGTTCTCCACAGATTGTCTAGCTTAGGGCTCTGGACCATTTGTGTTAAGTGCCATGATTATATACAGTTAATGCAGTTAAAAAAAAGAAAACAACAAAAAACTTTTGGCTTTCTTGCTGGTTCACAATGGAACTAACTCATGACATTGGTGACCCATCCAGGGGACAGAAGGCTGAACTTAGACATTACACCCACTCTACTACTCTTCTCTTCCACCCATGTGTCAGTGTCCTTAACTCTTTCCTGGAGGACATATTTAAAAACCCTACCGTTACCAAGCTGAATACTGCCCTCTTTTTGCCCACAGGATCTAGGGGTCCTGAGAAGGAGGAACAGGTCTGAGTAAACTGTGTGCTCTATTAGAGTCTGTTAGATGAGAGGAAAGGAACTGCTCTTTGCCTCCTTCTTGAAACCAAATCATGTCTTTAAACTAAAAGTATTTCATTGCTTTCAAAACATTTGACAACCACTCTTCTAGACTTTCAATACTAAGGCTTCAGTGGCTTAGCAATATGGCTATTTCTGTGAAAATGCTGAATAGAGATAGTAAAAGTCTGGTAAGGTTTCTATGACAAAATTGGCCATTATATTAAATGAAGTTTACATTATATAGCTAAACAGGTAGATCGTGATGGGTATACCTCCATCCCGACAGAATTCGAGGGGTAGAATCCAGCTAAATATTACACATTATTCAAAAGTTGAATTTTTCAGGGACTTAGTTGAAGAGTTGTTATGTGTTAGCACCTCACACAGTGCCTTAAACAGCAAAACTATGTCGTCATTTTTTAAAAAAATAAATTCAACAGCAATATGGATAATTTATTCTTGGAGGATCTTTCTGCTTTTGAGCCAAAACAAACGGAGTGAATGCCCCAAAGGGATTTTGGCCAAATGACAAATAGGCGATCATAGTTCAGAAACACATGTATGTGTGATGTGAAAATTTATCACCATGCTTGATTCTAAAAAAGCTGAATTTTTCTTAAAAGCAAGAGACAAATCAAGATACAGATCTATCAGAAGAAAATATTAGAAGATTTTTCCAGTTTATCTGTTTTCTATTTTGTGATGTCAGGCCCTTTGTGAATTCCCTACTAAGTCTTCACATAGGGTAAAGTCTACTTTTGGTCAGGTGGTTTAGGCGGGAACAACAACAACAAAAGCAAACTTGTCAACATAGCGGTTAAATTCATTTTAATGATAGCTAAGTGAATACTTTGGTAAAGACACATTTAATGTACTTTCATTTGCGTATACAAATGATTTCAAGCAAAGCAGAAGCATTAGCAGAGTGACAAATTTGCATTTAAGATGCCTGCTTTCAATAAGTACAAGATTTGAGTGCTCAGGCCTGTGGTCTAGAACTTAAGCCATAAGCCCAAAATACATATAGCTCAAATCGTTAAAAATAAATAAATAAATAAATAAATAAATAAATAAATAAATAAATAAACCTGATTCTTTTTCTAATCATGTAAAAATAGTATTTTTTTCCTGTTAGTCTTTGTTAAATCTTAAGGCTTGTAGAATTTAAATAGCACATTAGATGGCCTCAATCAGGAAACCATGAAGTATTAATAACAAAATCTTTCCCCTGTTTGTCACTGTCATGCCCTTTTTCTTTCCGTTTGCTAGTGCTGATGAAGGCAGTTTGGTGTCCTGTTGCCACGGACATTACCTTCCCTGCTCTGATTAGGACTCACCTCTTTGTTAGCCTAAACTTGAAGGGGCCATAGGGTTTTTCTCTTTCTTTCTTTTTTTTTTAAGATTTATTTACTTGAGAGAGAGTGAGAGAACGCGTGTGCATGCACACCTGCGTGGGGGTAGGGGCAGGGTGAGTGGCGGTGGGGAGTAAGGGGGAGGGGCAGAGGCAGAGGCAGAGGGAGAGTGAGTCCTAAGCAGACTCCTTCTTAGCACGGAGCCTGACCTGGGCTGGTCTCACAATCTTGAGATCTCGCCCTGACCCCGGAGATCTGGACCTGAGCCGAAACCAAGAGTCGGAAGGTGAACCGACTGCACCACGCAGGCGCCCTGAAGAGGCTCTAGGTTTGAAAAAATAATAAATATCCTATTTTGACTGAAAAAAGAAAAAAAAGGAAAAAGGGGAAAAGGTAGAGAGAAGGAGAGGAGAAAGAAAAACGGCGGGAGGGAGCGAGGGAAGAGGCCATTGCCGTGTATAGTACATGTGAAATAGACATGGGTTTGGTACCTATCTGATACTGTATTTAGCTTTAAAATGTGAATGTGATGCAGTATTTGAAAAAAAGCGTCAATTGTTGGAAGAAAGCAATGGCCGTTCAGCTATTTTTCTTTGTGTTTTACTTAATCTTTCTTTTAAGGGCCTCTAGGGGCAGAAAATGATAATACTTAAATTTGGAGGTGTTTTTAATAATGACAATTTTCTTAGACATGGAGGTGGGAGTAAAGGTGGAGGAGTGGGTCAGATTTCTTGTTCTACTGCTCTGTAAATTAGTCAGGGTATTTAAAACCATTATAATATGGGCAACATTCACAAAATGGGTACAAATGTGTAATTGCATTTAACCTGAACAGAGAAATGCTTTGAATATGAATCTATAATGTGATACTTCCACTGTAAATTTTATATTTTGTGTGCCAAAACAGAAAAACTGAAACTGAAGTTTAGAAAGATTAGAAAATAAAATGTCATTTCATCTACCCATTTTAACAATACAATATGTAAAATGTTTTTGCTAATAAAGAGCAAAGTGTTTGGTAAACATAATGATAGTGTAATTGCAAACACACTTAGAATATGTGAATGGAAAAATAAAGCTTAATTGCTAATGTATATCTAAAACTAACTCTATTAAGTACAGCTATTGAAGGGGTTCAGGAAAGCACATCCCCCCGTACCCCAGAATGTGCCACTTTGGCATGTGGATTATTTTGAGCTGAAGGCACCTGAGACCCTGGAGGCTCAAGAGAACATTTGCCCCTCCCTCAACTACATAGAAGAATCTTAATTGAGAGTCGTTGCCCTCAGTTTAGCAGAGATACATTTTATCTGAGTGACCCATCTGCATGGCAGGGCAAACATCTAATTACCAAACATCTGCTCTTCTTATCACTCTGTAAAACACATTACTTTCCTCTCAAGTCCCAGACCACTACCCCCTCCTCTTTAGTTCAGAATAACATATATACCTCATTTCGCCTGACTTGGAAATTTCCACGTCCATGTAGATTCCCTGTAGGTATGCCTATTACATTCTATTTTCTCCTGTTAATCTGTCTCATGTCAATATGATTCTTAGGCCAGCTAAAAGGACCTTGGAGGGGACAGGAATTCTTTGTCCCCAACACTATCTTGTGCTCATTTCGGCAGCACATATGCCAACACCATTAATCTCTCACTTCTTCCCTAGAATTTTGTTAAACAACGTTTTAGGAGACTATTCCACGATTCAGTTTCTTATTGTGACTGCCCTTATCAATGATTTATATAGAAAAGCAGTGTTTCCTATACTACAGAGAGTTCTGTTAGTATTAAGATGTGGCTAGGTGCTGGGACACATAAAATAATTCTTTGAGTTTGTGTAATCACATGATGATATGCATTCTCTACTCCACCAAAGAGGCTTTGGTGGACTTTCCTCCAAGGGCTTTAGAATTTAAAATGAACATGAGTGAGTAATCACAGAAGACTGTTGTTGTTATTAGTTTTTCCTAAAATTTATATGGTTTGTTTTCTCTCTATAATCCTTCTGACCATCATGATCAGAAGTCTGAAGTATCATGCAAGTTTCATTGTTCTGTCTTCATACAATCTTTCATTTGTTTCATTTTTACTGTATACATATTTTTTAAAGTATTACTAACATGTTCTGTTGGGAGTTCATCAAAAGGACTGTATTTATACCTTTTTAGACATTGCTATGCATGTCTAAATATAATTAATATAGGGCACCTGGGTGGCTCAGTTGGTTAAGCGGCTGCCTTCGGCTCAGGTCATGATCCCGGAGTCCCTGGATCGAGTCCCGCATCGGGCTCCCTGCTCGGCGGGGAGTCTGCTTCTCCCTCTGACCCCCCCCTTTCATGTGCTCTCTCTCATTCTCTCTCTCTCAAATAAATAAATAAAATCTTTAAAAAAAAATAATAATAATAAATAAATAAATAAATAAAATTAATATAGAATAATTAAATTATATTTGCATCCATGTGCACACACAGCACAGGTTAAAAATTGCTTACTAAAATAGAAATTTAAAATAATTTTGATAACGAAATTATTCAGACTGCCATAACCTCCTAACTTCCTTATGGCTGATAATTGCCAACTGGATGATAGTAGCTGTGAAAATTATATAATCTTTCTCAAGACTCAAACAGAATCCCACAATACACAAATGTTTTGGAAATCATTATTTTCCTTCTAGAATTCAGCATCCTAATCATCGAACCAAAGGAGCGAAAGAATGTGTCATCAATAAAATTATTTTGGAAGATGATTTCAGCAATAGGACTAGAAATGAAATGAATAGCCCAAAACCTCAGTATGATGTCAACAATCTGCCTTAATGTTGAGCACAGTGCACAGTGATTAATTCCTTTCAACTGGGAGAAAATATTTGCAAAATAGGGGTCTCAGGCAAATAGTTTCAAAATTAGTTATTTTAAATGCTCCTTTGCTTAGATTTTTAAATCTCATGATGTCACCTTGATCTTTATTTCTCTTCAATTACTTTTTCTTTTAGTCTAACAAAATGTGACGCTGTTTGCATTCCTCATTGGTGATTACAAAAGCAGAGTTTGAAGAATTAGAATTCCTAATATAAAATGTTTCAACTATAATTGTTGTCAAACGCATTCACTTCCTAAGCTGCTGAGTCGTTGAGGTGATACTCAGATGCCCTTTCAAAGCAGGCCTGAACTCCAGGGTCCCTCCAGAGTCGTTTTATTACCTCGGCCAGTTCGGGTGTCATGCTGCCATCTTGCAGAGTGTTCGCCATCGCCCAGAGTTGTTGTTGGTCTTCCTAGAACAATGTTTTTGTGACAATGATAAAAATGTGTTGTTATTTGGAATCACGTAACTTTTTTTTAATAGAGCACTTTCATTTTATTATTTTTATCTTATTCTTTTAGGTAATAATTTTGTTGAGCATCTATTCAGTGTATCTTGAGGTCAATGGAATCTTAAGTGTCCTTATAATGGCTGGGTGAAGAGTTCTCGGTTGCAAAAACTATGTATCGTCATATGGTGAAAATAAGATATTTTGGAATATATCATTAACTTCTGAATATGGTGTCAAAGGGATTAATAATATTTCAATGTAAATCCATTGAGATCTCAGTCAAAATTCAAGGAGAAAATATAGTGTCTTTTACAAATGAATCCAAAACTAGGAGGCTAATTTGCGAAACCAAGAAAGACAATGAGCATCAGAAGAAGAGTCAGACTTAGACTACTTTGTGCAGTGTGAGGTGGCTCCCAGTGAAGAACGGCCAATGAGAACTTGCTGTTTTTCTGATACAATTCAATTTATTATTTTAAAATACTAATAATAGTTCATTTCACCATTTTATTAAAAATCTGTTCTTTGCATTAAAAATGAAAGTATGTCTCTCATTGTCAAAAAGAGGCTCTGTTAAGACTAAAAATCTTATTACATCTGTCTTCACATTCAGTTTTTATTGATGACTATTAAGTCAAAAGTTGTAAATGGCCCAAATCCAAGGACTGACCCCATTTTCATATATTGGCACAGAGTAAATTTTTAAGTCCTTCTTCCCAATAAGTTGGATGTGAGAGAGGGCTGCAAATCCAGCGAAGTATGACCCAGCCAGCTTAGCTGGCATCCTCCCATTTGCCTCCTTTCACTGTTAAGGTACCATTTAGGACAAATTTAGGATGCAGTGAAACAGCTGCTCAGACTAGTTTGTCACTAAAGGGAAAAAATGACATGCCCTGTCAGCATTCCTTTACAAACCAAACTAATTTCTAATACACTCTTTCATTAAAAATTTTTTTTCTAATTTCAGTTTACACTTTATTTGAATAGATATCATGAAAATAGTCTCATCTGGAACATGTAAATGTGATAAAGTATTCTTCGACCACCACCTCAGTCCTTGTGCTTCCCCCAAAGGGCAGGTCACCATATCAGCTTGGTTTTTTGTCTTTCAAGACCTTTTATTACTTAGCTTATTGCTTGCATAGGTAAAGCCAATGGTGGGGGTTTTCAAACCAGCTGTGCCTTATAAGCATGTGGGGCACTTTTAAAAAATACTGATACCAGGACCTCAACTCAAACAAAATGAGGCAGAACCTCTGGATGTCAGATTCTACAAAGGTAATTTTGAAAATCTTGCAGGTGGCTCAAATGCGCAGCCTGAGTTGAGAATCCCTGACAATATACAGTTTTGTTTAACCATAAATAATATCTTATTGGACATATGGTATTTTAATTTGTGAATTAAAAAAAGGGCTGACATGGTAATTTAAAGAATCAAAATTCATGTGTTTAAGGAGTTGGGCCCCCCAATCATATTTGAATTTTTAAAATATATAATACCAAAATCAACCAGTATTATGAAAAGACGTCTTCTACATAAATAGCCAAAGTGATGGAAAACTGATTTCTACTGATAATCTTACTCTTATATTTTAAAAGCTCCAGTAATTTCCCATGCACATTTTCAACCACTTACACGTGTGGACATGTTACAGAGCTCACAAACACACCACTTCTTAAAAGAAATGTACTAGTTCTGTCCTATCCCCACTGGTGATAGCATTTCCTTTTTTCAGTAATTCTTTCCATAAATGAGGATTTGGCTCCCCATCCCAGCTGTGCTACACTTTTGAAATAGCTGATGCTTTGTAATTACTTGTTCAGCTTCAGACTTCCCTCTCTTGAGAGCAGATACTGTTTCTGTTTTATTTACTGCTGATCCCTCAGTGTATCCCCAGTGTCCAGTCAGGTGTCTGCCATATAAATCATAGTTTAATATAATTTTTTCAAATGATATTAGATGTGTAGATTTTAGTACATAAATGTTAATGAGCTTATATTCGGAGTGATTATTGGAAAATAAATACTCAATATTTACTAGAATCATGACCTGAGCCGAAGGCAGACGCTTAACTGACTGAGCCACCCACGTGCCCCAACTTCTCACATTTTTCAAATAGCTCCAAAGAAGCTGTTTTGTTTTTAAGTGGATTTCCTATATTTCTGTTTGCTTCTGTAATAGTCCTTGAAACTTAGTGAAAAAAGCACTAAAGTTTCGTGGATAAAGAAACCCAAATGTAGAGAGATTAAGTAACTCATCCAAATTTACAGAACCAGTAACCAATAAAGCTTATGGACATTTTCCTTTAGGGCTATAGTGTAAAAATATATAAATTATATAAATAGCTAAATTGAAAGCTATAGAAAACTACTTTCAGAGTACACACACATAGATGTTTAGCAATTAATCTGTTAAAGAAACAGTTCAAGCCAGGTATTGAGTACATTAATCTTAAAATCAAATACTAAAGAAGGTCACTGAAATTACTATAGTTTTCAACAACTGAAATCAAAATTTGAGTTACACGGTACCCTGCCAACTGATGTTTGACACTTAAGGGCCTAGGTCCTCCTGAGAAGTCGTGTTAGTCCTTCAGTGCTGCATAAATTACTCTTTTACCATTTAATGTACAGTTTGAATAAATTGCATTTATCTTAATTTTTTGTCAGCATAATGGCAGCAATCTACAGAGTCTATATTATTTTCACTCCACCTGCATGCCAGATCATTCAGATGTTAATCAGTGGAGGATTAGCAATCATTCCTGGTCATTCAAAGTATTTTTACAAAAATCCCTTCATTGGGAAAAGCACTCTAGTGGAAGCCAGAAGTGGGTTTTGCCAAAACACTGGCTATGCAATGCAAGCCACCTTGCCAATCCTCTTTGGCCTTTATTTTTCACATCTATAAATATGAGGCTTATACCAGGCTGTTTCTGAAGGGCCAATTTAAAGTCTCAGATCCTTAGGAACAGCCAAGGTCAGAGGGATAACCAAACTACCCTTAAATAAAAAGGGGATCACCAAGTCATGGAATGGTAAAGAATGCAAGGATATTGGAGTTGAGCTCTTGTAAGTTCCCCTCTTACACGTGAGTGGGAAACTGTAACCTAAAGAAGGAGATGACTTACTGGAGCCCACTTTGAGGAAAACTAAAAATGGAAGAGGAGTCTAGCCGAATTCCTGACTCTGCTTTACAAAGGATCTGCCCTAAGAACATACTTAGAATTTTTGTGCTCTTTGTTGGAAAACGGCGGAACAAGATGAGGGTTTACCATTTCCTTTAAAATTAACAGCACGAAAGAGGTATTTTTCTTTTTATCCTAATGGTGTCCAATGGTAATTTACATGGTCTAACCCTAAACTCCTGGAGGGGTAGGAAGAGGAAAGTACAAGGGTCATATTCTTCTCTATACTTAACATGCTGATCCTCTCTTTCTTATTGTTAGTGTACCAGGTATCTAAGTTACACTGGGAGCAGTTCAGTTGATATCATCTGGGGGCACCCAGCTGCTCCAGGACAGGAAAAATGGAAATGAGTGTTTTCCTGTTGATTGTACACTCTTACTCCTTTTTTTGCGTGTGGTTAACTATTGTTCTTTGGAGAACGCTATATGTTTCAGTTGCCAACTAAAATAGTTCTATACGCTTGCACATAAACTGTTTGAAACTAAGTGGGTTTTTAATGTATTTTAACATAAAATAATTATATTACAGAATATAAAATAGAATGAAATGGAACCGTTTAGATGCTACCTTGTGAACATAACTCTGACTACTTGAGTATATTTATTATACAAAAATCTTACTTAGTCACACAATTTTGAATTCTTTTTTAAAAAATTACCACTATAAAATAATCATTTCCCTGCCCAACATTGTCTTATAATTATTGTTGAACAATAATGATAATTAGAATATTATTACTATTACTCTAATGTTATAAATATAATCACTCTATGAAATGACTCATAATTAAACTAAGAAAATAAAAGTAGAGCTATTGCAGTTTGATTTTATGGGATGAACTCTTCTGTATTTAGTAAACATCAATATTTTACTCTAATACAGTATATTATTTGATACTAGGTTTGATTCCTAGGAAAAAATGCTGAATAATATTATGGCACACAAAGTTTCATTTGAAGAAGAAAAGGATATCTTACACTAAACAGAATTAAAGTTCCCCAAATTCATATTTTATATTCTTAAATTTTTGGTGTAGATTAGTACTACAAATTTAGTTCTGTTTTACGGCTCAAACTCCCATTGTAGGACTACAACTGTCATTATTTGCATACTTACTGCACTTGTGGGATTTACATAATCAATCCCAAGGGTAGTCATGGCTTTCACAATAGCTAGGATGGATTGCAATGTATTACTGTATATTACTGCTTTGAACTCCATGCATTCTTGCTCACTGTAACCATTCTTATGGATGATCCTATAATTTAAACATGAAAAGCTTTTGTGAGTTGAGCAATTTTTTTAAAATAATATTAAAACACATCAACAATAATTTGCTTGACTAAAATTCCAGTATTTATTTGTTACAAAAAATATTGTCCATATGTATATGTTAAATCTGAACAATTACATGGCTTTGGACTTTTATTATTATCATTGGGACTTAATACAATATTTTCTTTGTAAGCTCCTTGTGCAAAATATAAAGAGGACTTAGAATTTGTCCAAAGTAAACCAGTATTTAAAATGAGTAAATCATGAGAATTTTACTTAGAAAGCTTATTATTTTCAAAAAACAAATTTCCAGTTTCCCAGGACAAAGATACATACGGAGTTCTGAAACTGGTCTTTATAACGCGATGTCTAGAGGAAGCAAAGTAATATAGTAGAACATTCAATCCTTTTCCTATCACTTAAGACACACTGGAAAATAGGAGTGACTGCTTTCTATTTATAGCATTAACAAGGGCATCTTTTTTTTTTTTAATGTAGGTAATTACCTCTTAAATGCTATTAAATCCCTTGCTACTTTTCCATCTGTGTTTGTGCCACTAGTTCTCAAAGTTGAAAGGCTCACTTTATTTGGCTGAACTCTTCTTTTCCTTCCATTCACTCAATCGAAACTCAAAGTTTTATGGTTTAGGAATGTTAGATTGAAATAGGTTTACCTTCAAAAGCTAAAATCTCTGCATATGCTAATTACTTTATTGCTTCTTTATTGTATAATATGTTATTGCTCCTTTTTGCTGTTGTTGTTTTTGAAGTTCTTTGTGTACATTAGGCATCATTTTGGAAGTCATATTCTGAAGGGTTTGTGTTTTATCTATACACAGAGAAGCTTTAGCATAGGGGAAAAAGAATACAAATGCCCCCCAAGATATTAAAACTTTTTTTTAATTATGTTATGGTAGACACCATACAGTACATCATTAGTGTTTGATGTAGTGTTCCATGATTCATTGTTTGCATATAACACCGTGCTCCATGCAGTATATACCCTCCTTAGTAGCCATCACTGGGCTAACCTATCCTCCCCACCCCCTTCCCCCTAAAACCCAAATACAAGAATTTCTGCAGTGAAAATAGAGGTAGCCCCTATATCCATTATTGACTCTTTTTGCCATTTGCTTGCCAATTTCTATTTCTTGCTGTATTTCTATTTTAAGCGTGGCCATGTTTATCTTGCTATATTAAACACATAACTTTAATAAGTAAATAAAGTAGGCAACTAAAGGTTGTAGAAAAATGCAGTAAAATGTCTTTGTGGATAGATCAAGAATAAGTTCATTAAATCTCAGTTCTTCCTCAAAAACTGAAATTGGAAAGTTATTTTAATTACTAAATTAAAATGGCAGTTACCACTAAACTTGGGGGCATTTAGGTTTTCTAACTGGAACAAGTTCTGATTCCTATCTTTTTATCATAGGATAAGGAAACATCACAAAGCAAAATGGCAAGAGCAGACTTTAAAAAATCCAGCCATAACGAACAATGAATCATGGAACACTTCATCTAGAACTAATGATGTAATGTATGGGGATTAACATAAGAATAAAAAAAAAATTAAAAAAAAAAAAAAAAAAAAAAATCCAGCCATAGTGGGACTTTAAGCAACGTTGTTTTTCTAGGAACTGCGTAAATCCATTTCTGTGAGATAGAGCTTTCTACTTGCAAGTTGATTCCTAAATCTGTTCCAGTTAATGAGCTTTTACTGGGCATTTTCTGTAACATACTGCATTATGTGCTGAAAAGAATGAATTATACTTTCTCTTCTCCCCAAAAACCTATAGACTGGAGTTCCACTGTCCAATACAGTAGCCACTAGATGTTAATTAAAATTAAAATAATTCCTCATTCACACTAGCCACATTTCAAATGCTTAATGGCCACATATGACTAGGAGCTGCCATATTGGAGAGCACAGACAGAGAATCTTCCTGTCATCACGGAACATTCTATTGGACAGTACTAGATTATAGAAAGGTAGCGCATAAAATCCATTTTTATGCAGTGATAGTATATAACCACAATGTCTGCATGTGGTACCATAAACTAGAAAAGAAAAAGTGATAAACTTTATTGGGAGTAGGTGTAAGGGATCACAGGAGACTGCCTGGGAGCAGTGATGATCAGTTGAGTTTTCAAGGAGAAGTCGTTATTTCCAGATAGTGAAAAGGAAGAACATTCTAGGCAGAAGGATTAGTATGACCACATAGATGGTTACCATCATCAAGCTCTCAGTGTGTGCAAAGCATTGTGTTAAGTCCTTTATACGTCTTCTCATTTCTTGCAATAAGTCCTTTAAAGAAGGTAAAATTGTTACCTACATTTTACAGGAAAGTAATGTAGGCACAGATAAATGAAGGAACTACCCCTAACTTATACAGTACATGGTACAGTTGGGCAACGAATGCAGTCTGGTTTGGGAGCCCGTGATCTTAGCTGCTAAACTGTACTGCCTTCTGTAGTCCGCGGAACTATGTGAGTTCAGCACTTCCGGGATAGAAAGCAGGAAGGGGGAAGTCATGGGACATTAGAATGAAGAGACAGCTAAGAGCTGGATTCTAAAGTATCTTATGTATCCTTCAAGGAGTCTGTTCTTGATAGTTCATGAAGAGTACAATTCGGGAAAGAGATGCAGTTTTCTTTTTAAAGAAATCGGTTGGTGTTGGTGTGGATATTGCAGTGGAAGAAAGAGGAGGGAGGGGAAAAGTGCTTTGCAGGATATTGTATTAATCCAGTTCAGAAATGCAGGGGTTTTAAGCTAAGGCAGCAACAATGGGGTTAAATGACAGCCTTGAAGACAAGAGTTGTGTAGATGTGGCAAAACTTAGAAAGTGAATGTCAACCTATCTACACTCAGATTAATTGCTTTAGAGGCCTGTGCTGCTATTTAATTCATTGTAGGGACAAGGAGGCCAGATGGGGAGATAACTTACTGTTGTTTGTTCTGATTTGGACCTATCCATAGAATATGGAGGAAGCAGGAGGTACCTGCTTCCCTAGTTTAGACAAAGTGAATTGAAAGAAATATCCTGAGACAGTCCACTTGAAGATGAGAGTAAAAATCATTGTACCTTAGCAGTTTTCATTTGAAGGTATAAAGTAAGCAGAGAAGGAGGCCAAGTGCATTAGATACACCAGCAGTTAGGATGTGGTCAGAGAATCTGAGAGTAAAGCAGGCAATTAGGAAGTAAACTAGGGAAGAGTTCTTCAAAAGCCAGGGTGAAGTTTTAGAAGAGAAAAGCCCAGTGGAATTGAATGGAATTAAAATAGGCACCGGGTGTTATACACAAACAATGAATCATGGAACACTACTTCAAAACCTAATGATGTAATGTATGGTGATTAACATAACATAATAAAATAAAATTAAAAAAAAAAAAGGGAACTCATGATGGGGTGCCTGGGTGGCTCAGTCGTTAAGCGTCTGCCTTCGGCTCAGGTCATGATCCCAGGGTCCTGGGATCGAGCCCCTCGTTGGGCTCCCTGCTCAGTGGGGAGCCTGCTTCTCCCTCTCCTACTCCCCCTGCTTATGTTCCCTCTCTCGCTGTGTCTCGCTGTGTCACATAAATAAATAAAATCTTAAAAAAATAAAATAGGAACTCATGAGCATTTCAGACAAAATGGCAATTAGGAGATAATACTGATGTTTATAAGGGCAACTGATGTGGCATGCCAGAGGCGGGAGTGATGGAAATGGTTTAAGAGAAAATGAAAGGTGGAAGAGTGAAGAGACCTAATGGCAATGATTCTTCGTAGAGTCTACTGAGAAAAGGAAGGAGGAGGTAGAATGAGGAGAGTCTTTGTTACTAACAAAAGCAATACTTGCTCATTGTAGAAAATGTGAAAAGTCCAGCAGTATTCAAAATGAAGGTGCAATGTAACTTTAAATCCCGGTATTGAGAAATAAATATCATTGAACATTGGCCTATATTCTTCCCTTTTGAAAAACTATTTTGTCATAGTTGAGGTAAAGATGTTTATGCAATTTTGGATCTTA
The DNA here is from genome assembly GCF_054177405.1 of Leptonychotes weddellii. Taxonomy (NCBI): domain Eukaryota; kingdom Metazoa; phylum Chordata; class Mammalia; order Carnivora; family Phocidae; genus Leptonychotes; species Leptonychotes weddellii. Next base: position 74,219,321 of record NC_138380.1, on the reverse strand, counting down.
GTTTTTTTAACTAGCATAAGTATTTTCTGTTATTAAAGCTTTCTCATATACTTATAACTTGTAATGGATGCAAAATATTGCAATTGAAAGGTGAATTGTTCCATACTTTTGCAATCTATTTCCTTGTGTTTTATTTTGATTTAAGGTACTTTATTCTATCTCATATTTAATTATTTTAAATAAGATGAATCTAAATCTCTTGGGGCATTAATGTTCATATTTTCTTGTTTACATTATTTTATTTTTGTGCTTTTTCAAATTTAAATTATTTTACTAAAATTCTCAGACATATATTTAGATCAATAATTATTATTTTCCCAGTTTCCTATGTAGATTGCAAAAATTATTTCTATAAATTTGCTGTAACAAATTATTTTATTGGTAGTAATGAAAAATATTAACTTCTCAAAACCTCACCTTTATTGGGTAATATTATTTAAAATTGTTTGCTAATCTGCTAAGATAAAGCATAGCTCATTATTGCTTTAAATAGATATTTGAATTTTGTCTTGTGTGAATTGTCTGTTCATAGTCTCTTTCCGTTTATATATATTGGGCAGCTAATTTTTCTTACCAGTCTATATGACTGTTTATATTATGATAGTCAATTATAAATCATATTCATTATAGATTTTTTCTTTTCTTTTTTAAAACTTATTTATGGTTTAATATATTTAAAAGTTTTAATTTTTAAATAGCCAAATAATTGGTTATGTCTTGTTTTACTGCATTTAACTTCATAGAGAATGAAGAGGTAAAAAGGATAGGGATTCGAGCATGATTAGAACCAGAAAGAAAAGAACAGGTGAACACAGTGGAAGTGTGATGGGGGGTGTGAGATGATTTGGGTGCATGGATGGAGCCAAGAACCCAAAAGCGGTCTGAGCAATGATCAGGAGAAAGGAGTGTCCTGTTCTTCAAAGACAGAAGAAAAGGAACAAAATTTGGTTGCAAGTACACCTGTCAGGAAATTCCAAAAGTGGGACTTAAATAATTGTTTGTATGGAACTTACATGACATGATTATTTGAAAAGAAAGAGAAGACCAGTGATTTAGATTCTAAACAGACAATCACATCATTGACCGGGATGATGTCATCATGTGACATATTCCAAAGAACAAGATCCTCCAACATAGAACGAAAAATTAGCCAAAAAAAAAAAGATGATCTTCTTCTCCCATAGCAATAGTTGTCCTTGAAAATTCTCCAGCAGTGACAGAGCCATGAGGTTTTACATAATCACCTCCACTTACCAATTGAAATTTTATTCATTTAGACATTATATTCTTGAATTTTAGCACTTTTGTGTTTGTTGTCTCATTAAGGAATCCACGTCTAGTTTTTTCATTATAAAAAGATTTTTAAAAAGTAGAGAAAAGAGGTGCAAAAATAATTGAAATCCACGATAGTAATAACTATAAATAAGCACTTTATTCCCAGGTAGGCAAAATGCCAATTAAAAATACCATTTCCTCTTAAATTCAATTGGGTCATCGATGGACATATTTTGAAATGTTTATGGCTTCTGCCCACAATACTGAAGCCCTAGATTAGGCCCAGATTAATATATTTAAAACATGACTGCTTTGAGTATTCATCTTGTTGAGAGGCAAAATTTAAAAGAAAAATGGAAATTCCAATACCACACACAAGTTACACTCCCTGCTAAAGGATAGGAGGGAGGCTTGCACGGGAATTGAGCTAGCTCTGCCACCACCTGCATGGATAGACCATCAGTCAGATTTTCCCAAAGTATTTCTTTTCAGACTGGTCGAGTACACAGACAGACTTCAAATATCAAACATGTAAAATAGTGTATACCTACTTCATTTGTTTAACGATCGTACTTTTTCCAGATTCTCCGGCACCTGCAACAGAAAGAGCGGAGTGTTATCAATTGCTACACTAAATTCATATAGATAATAAAATCTGGGATTGTCTCTTTCTTGTGGGTAAATCTTGACCAGACAACTCTCCTATATAAAGAAGAAAAATAATCTCTCTCAAGTCTTGAAAGATGTTAGCTGCCTACTTTCCAGGAGAGCAGAAGAAAATAAAACCCTCTATGATTGATGTTAAATCCAGATATAGGTCTGGCTTCAAGGGAAAGGGTATCTTCTAAAACAAGAATCGTATACTCTCAGGAAAAAGAAAATATTATTGCATTTGAACATAATTTGGAAAGCTCATGTCTCCTGGGTTTGCACCCCAAGGAAAGTGGTCCCAACTTTGCAGTCTCTAGAAAACTCTGTCTCCCAGAATGTCTCCTCATATATCCTATTTGATTAAATAGCAATAAAAAAGAGCACTAGACAATTGTCTTTTATTTCCAGAATTGTTTAAAGCCTATTCTAATTGAAGAATGGACTCTTGTCTTTATTATTGTGTTTACCTTGGTACATAGGTGTTTTCTCTTCTGCTTAAATAAAGGAGTTAATAACACTAACAACACTAAGCAAACCTAAAGAGCCTGCAGATAACAATGATGCAGGAGTATCTGCAAATGGATTGCATACTCCAGGGGGAGGAACAAGGGGTGGCAATAATACCATAGAGAACCAGTTGCATTTACCTGGAACGTTTATTTTAGTTGATGATATACAATATACAACTTTATATTGGTATGTTTGGCAAACATTGTATAAAGAGATGCAAAATTCACATGATTTTTTTTTTAAAGATTTTATTTATTAGAGAGAGAGAATGAGCAGGGGGAAGGGGAAGAGGGAGAGGGAGAGGGAGAAGCAGACTCCCTGCTGAGCCAAGTGCCCGATGCTGGGCTCGATCCCAGGACCTCGGGATCATGCCTGAGCCGAAGGCAGACACTAAAGCAACTGAAGTACCCAAGCACCCCAAAATTCACATGATTTTTAAAATACAAAAGATGAAACTTTGATGAAAAAATCTGATTGTTTCCAGCTATGTCTCAAGGCCTTTTGGGCATATTTCTCGAGTGTCCTTTGCCATTAATGAGTGTTGACTTGGGAAATGAAACTCAAGAAGTACTAAAATGACCTAGGTTTGAGGATTTGGCTCTGTCCCCATGTGTGCACACATATGTGTTTGTGTGGAGCTGTGATATCTTTGGTAAATTCGTTAGCCCCTTAATTTCCTTATCTATAAACTGAGAATATTTACCTCACAAGATTATTAGAAGACTATAATGACATAATAAGCATGAATTTATCTGCCAACTACCATGCAAAATAAAACATAGAGCAATGTACTTAAGAATCCAGGGATGAAAGAAATTCTGTGGTGTTTTGTAAAGAGAACAGTGTCAAGATACCCGACATGTACTAGGTGAATGATGCTGAAGCAACTGGGTGTTCATGTGGAAAAACAACACTGACTTTTATATAACAGTAAGCCAAAATTAATTCGAACTGATTCATAAACATGTATGTGTTTTTGTGTATAATGAAACTCTAAAAGTTCTAGAGCAATATGTAGATGCAAAATCTTTCCAAACTTGTAGTCAAAATGCTCTTAGATAGGCCATAAAAAAAAAAACCCAAAACAACAAAAAATTGAAAATTGATAGATTGGACTTGTTCATGGTTAAAAATGTTTGCTCTCCAAACACTATCAAGAAAATAAAACGACAAGCCAATGTTTCCTAGGAGGAAACGTTCACACCATGTATGTCAGGCAAAGGACAGGTAACCAGATTTATAAAAACTATTGTAAGTTCATAATGAGAAGACATAAAAATCTAATAAAAATTAGGCAAAAAAAATTAAATTGATGTTTCTCAAAAAGAGATATATGTGACTAATAATCTTATAAAAAGATGCCCAATATTACCAGTAATTGAGGAAGTGCAAATGGCACCATAGAGAGATGGCATTACATATCCAGTAAAGTTGGCTAAAATTTAAGATTCACAATACCAACTATTGACAAGGACATAGAGCAACTGGAAGACTCTAGCATTGCTGGTAGAAAAGTACATAGTATAGCTACTTTGAAATATAGTTGGCAGCTCCTAAGATGTTAAACATAAACCTATCATATGATCCAGTCATTATACTCCTAGGCATTTACTTCAAATAAATGAAAATGTACATCCTCACAAGGATTTGTACATGAATGGTCATGAAACTTATTTGATAGCCCCAGAGCAGTAATACCCAAATGCCCATTAACAGGGATAATAAAATGTAGCCTATTTTTATAATGAAATGCTACAAGCAGTAAAAAGGAACACATTATTGACTCATGCAACAACATTAATAAACTTAAAATGATTATGCTGAGTGAAAGAAGACATAAAAAAGTGTATTTATCCCATATATTCCATAGTATATTTATTTCGTTTATATAAAACTCTAGAAAGTACAAGCCAAAGCATAGTGACAGAATGCAGACCAGTGCTTCCTACTCATGGGAGAGGAGAAAGGCAAGGATTGTAAAGGCACTTGAGGAAAATTTGGGGGTGATGAAAATGTTCAGCATCTTTAATCATGGTAATAATGATTTCATGGTGTGTACGTCTATCAAAACTCATCAAGTTGTACCCTTTCAGTATTTGTAGTTTATTATATATAGATTTTATCTCAATCTTGCTTAAAAAACATACATCCTCACCAACTTAGAACAACAATATTGTAGGTCATTATCCAGAATAATACAGAACATAAAACACCAACAATTTTTGAGGTCTAATAGTGCCATAATATCATTAATGTGTGTTTTATGAAGTAGGATATTACATATTTATGGTTATACTTTAAACAAGATAAATGCAGTGGGACTCAGGAATGTTCATGTAAGAGTGTTGATTAAAATGATGACTAATGTGAGGATGGCTGCCATATGAAGAGACTAAAAATGGATATGACTCTTGAGAGTGAAAATGATGGGAGAATTTAGTTAAAATTACTGCAAGATGTAGGACATATTGTATAGATAAAATGGGATATAATGACATACCTTTTAGTGTATTTATGTGATAAATACCTATGTATTTATCTTTAGTGTATGTGATAAATATGTATTTATCTTTATGGAAAGGAGAAAATTCAGGCAACCACTTGAACTTTGAATGTTCTGATTTTATAGATAGGAGAAAAGCAGAGAGTCACCAAGAGTTGGCAAAACCTGATAATACGAATTTGTTCATAAAATTTTTAGATACAATCACCAATAAATCTTGAAAGTATTAGGGGGGAAATTCAGTATTTTGTAACTGATATGAAATATTTTTTAGAATGTATCCTCAGGTTACAACTATAACTTTTCTTGGAAATTTGACATTAAAATATGGTATGTAACCAAGCACCTGAACTAAAATACCAATGACTAGATTTTTTGGTTTTCTCATCCTAATTTTTGTATCTTTAAGAGAAGCAAGAAACCGATATATTACTGTCAGCTCCAAAAATTGGGTCACAGGACACATTCGAAGTCTCTCTGTGCCTGTTAACTTTGGCAGTTTTAAAATTTTCCAGGAAAAATCCCAATTCAGGAAAACTAATAAACATATATATCCCTTACCAGCATGGCGGTCAACTGCCTTGTTTTACCTCTGTTTTTATGTAAGCAAAAGTAATATGACTTTTGGTAACCCTGAATCTCAGAATTTTATTTAAATTTGTATCAAAATATATACTGAATCAGAGGACCCTGCCTATCCTGTTTCAATTTTCAACTCCACTGTCACTCACTTTATTCTATTTTCCCTACTCCAGTTTTTCCTAGCGCTTATCTTATTCTACAAACTTACAAATTACTCACATGCTGTTTTTAATTTTTCTTGTCTGTCTTCCAATGCTGTGAGGTCAACTGCACAAGGGCGGGGGTTTTTGTTTTGTTCCCTGATGGATCTAAAGCATCTAGAAGAGTGCCTAATCGTAGAATTTCAATGAAATAAATGAATTCTTTAAATTCGTGCTTCAAAACTAAAATTTTGCCCTCTGTCTTGTATATTATATTTTTCACATTGCAACATTTCTCCCCAATTGGCACTATTTTCTTAAGCCGTGATAAACAGATATAATGACAGCTAAATTGAATTCTACCTCACAATGAATCTGTAGTGTCTCAGCCTATCTAAGTGTATCTAGTTCCTGCAGTTTATCTGCAACGGCTGCCCACCTTATATAGCCAGGATATGAGTGGCAAAGCTATGGGAAATGAAATTTTATTGCCCAGTGGGGATAAATGGATTCTTCCTCTTGGGTAAGCCTCCGGCATACTTCTCCTCAAGCCTTTATACTAGTGTGGTCTACACCACACAGCATAAAGTTTGATGAATGCAAAATCAACCACAGCCACTTGCTAATCGTTCTTTGACTGACAGATGGGGCAAAACCATCTCATTTAATAGTGACTGCTATGTCCAAGAGTAAAACTTTTGGGGATCAAATAAAAATCACATTATCACCTCACCTATCTTCAGAAGACAACTGGCTATGTTATTTTGCATGGCTGAGCATTGCTTGTTTGCAACAGTGGTAAGAGCAAATCGATGAGCTTTGTACAATATCTTGGTTTGCTGACTTCAGAAAATTTGCTCTTTTGCTCCAGGCTGTGCATTACTTTGGAAAAATAAAAAAGTTATCTGGCAAGATTATAAAACTGTTCTTGGTAGTTTTGTTTTAAATTCTCTAACAGTAGATGTGGACATGAGAAATTATAGCATCAACCTCTATAGCTGACATATTTGGAGAATATCTCACTTCTCCATATTTATATTTATATTTATATTATTTATATTTATGTTTATATTTATATTTATGTTAATAATTTTGCTATATGGAAAATTACAGAGTGATAGGGATGTGGGAGGAAAGCCGATGGACCCAATAGGAACTCCCTTGCTTGTTCATGCAGGTGTATTTAATCTTATATTTTGTTGAATCAGAATGGAAATATTGGGGGGAAAAGAACTTTGGAGAAAATCTGAGACTGAGAAAAGGAGCTCATCTCTATTATATTTAATTGTGAATCATACTGACAACACTAAGATCTGGCACATTTCCAAAATTATTTCTGAGTCTAGAGGGCATCTTATTATAAAATGATTCTTTCTGGGTTAGTTGATCATTCATGACCTTTCTTGGGTAAGCAGAATAATCAGTCATGTTTAAAAAATAGTATGTAAGGTTTTTTTTAATGAAACTACATATGAAATATGAGTATTTTCTTTGGAAGACTTTACAAAAGGTATCCGGAACATTTCTTGCTCTATGTAGTGTCTCCAGTCTTTTATATGAAGGTCTAGTATAGTCAGCTACAGCATTAACAGGAAAATTTCTGAAGAAAAGTGAATCTCTCTAAAATCTCATTTATTATCTGAAACAATTATAAAGTTATTTCCAAAATAAATTATCAAGTCCCGTAGTCACAATGATTCTGGGTCATAGTTCACAATAACATTCCATTCTTGTGTGATGAGATCATGTTACAGAGTCAAATATAGACATCAAAACAGCATGTTCACATAGGCTGAGGGCATCCCGAAATAATCTCTTCCTTCCAAACTGGTCATCACTAAAATTATTTTCTGGGCCAAGGGGTACTAAGGGAATTTTATCTCTTGGAAGTGGATAAATGTTTCAAATAATTAAATATTTAGGTTTATGCCTCATATTTTAATACTTATAAATTGGTCCTAAGAATTAGAGATTTTATTCCACGTTTTTATTTGCAAATATTAAAAACAATTTTAAAGCTGTATAGATACTTGTAACTGAACTTCAGCTGAACACATTCATTTGCTAAAAGAGGCAAAATGAGAATAAACACTCCAACTTGTTATCCTGCATAAGATTTCTTATAGGTGGTTTTAAATATCACACAACTGTGCAGTAGAATAAAACCTCAGAAATCAACCAGTTACCTGTGCATCTCTCTTCATTCCATGCATTGAGAAAAATGGGTCCAGTAGAAATTTTTGATATGCACCCAAAGTCCCACATCTACCTTAAAACAGAGAAGCTATGTCTTCTGACTCCCGTATTAATGCTGTAATGTTGCTTTTTTTAAAAAATAAGCACTGGTAATGTCAATATCAATATGATTTCAACACAGAAATTATTTTAAATTCCTTCATTTTAAATTAATATGAAAACAGTGTGCTTTTCATAGATCCTGGTATGCAGTGTCTGCTTGTCATGCATTTATAGACTGCAGCATGGAAGGTTTTTAGGGTAGCCCTTTTGAACAACTTAATTTTATTGCAGGGACTCTTCCTCTTTCTTATGGAGCAACAACAAAATTATCTGTTTCTTCTGCACGACAACCCTTCAAATCATCTAGACTGAAGGTAGGAAAATGTGATGAGCATTTTGGAATTCAACAAATGTGGGCTCGCAGTTATGTCTGATCTTGATCAAATTTTATCAGAGAGTCCGTTTTCTCCTTTATAAAATGGAGCTATTAATATCTACCTCTTAGGGTCAGGACAGGTTAAATTAGAGATATGAAATACCCACGACATACTTTAACTCATGGTGAGTTCTCAATATTTCCTCTTGATTGAAGCATGCTCTCTTTTCTAAGAGACTTTTCAAGTTTAATATGTTCTGTTCCTTTAATCCTTTCTCGTGGAACGTGATTTAGACCCATTCCACTCAGAACTGCGCTCCATGTGAAAGCCAGTGTATGAACTGGTACTGAAAATTGTGTCGTAGATATCAGGAGATTTATCAACATCACTGATATTCTGATGTAGTAGGATAGGAATGCAACCTAAGCTGCCCTTGCTCTTGGTGCTTGTTTTTAAATAGAACACTGAATTCGGACCATGATTCTTTTGCCTTTTTTTTTTTTTTTCCCCTGTATCTTTACCACATTCTTTACCTATATTGAGTTTGGAGTATTTAAGATTTTTCTACTTTTCTTCCACACCACCTCTTAGCAAACAGATTATTTCACATAGTACACATGTATCATCTTTTTTAAACCTCACTTGAAGATTTCTGTTAAATTCCATTTTGTTTATTTGGACCAGTCATTTCTGGTAGTTCAAGTCAGTTAGAATTTTGATTTTGTTTGTCACTATATGTTGCCAAACTCTGAATCTAACTTGAGTGTGAAATGCTGCCTATCCACCTTCACCCAAATCCCCGGTACGAGCATTGAATAGGAAAGGGTGAGGGGCAGGAAACTGCGTCAAGTGCCTGAATCATCACTAGCCCTTGTTCACTATTGGTAGTAACAACGCTAACAGTGTAGTAAACAGGGCTAACAGTAGTTAACTATGACAACCACTGAAGGGTTTTATACATACTACTTATCTGGTTAAGGGAATTGCCTTTATAGCTTGTTTGATAAGAGTTTTTATCAGGAACGGATGAAGGAAATTTATTATTTGTGTTTGGTTCAGCTTCTAACATAACTATAATGATTTTTCTCCTTTAATGTGACAATGTAGTGAATGATATTAATGTTCTAATACTATTTTAACCATGCAATCTTGAGATAACTCCCCCCCCCGCCCACACACACACTTTTTTTTTCTTATATTTCATGCATTGTTAGAATCAGCTTGCTAATATTGGCTTTGGTCTTTGTATTTATGTTTCTAAGGAGGGAGATAGGCCCGTCACCGTCTGTTAAATTTTGTTGTCAAGGTTATCAAATAATGCATTAAGAGGTATTTCTTTCTTCATGTAATTTTTAAATGATTTGTTCATGAGATAATTGGTCGGATTTATTTGTAAAGTCATATACTGAATTTGTAGATAAATTTGTACATTTTCTTTTGCCAGATAATAATTGTTTATTATCACTTATTACACTTATTTTTCCCAGACATTTTATTCTAATAATCTTAAAACCTGCAGAAGTTTGAGAAAATAGTACATTGGAAACCTCTATTTTATTTTTTAAATTCAAGTATAATTAACATACAGTGTTATATTAGTTTCAGGTATACAACATATTGATTCAACAGTTCTATACATTCTTCAATGGTATATATTGAGTATATAATAAATGCTCACCAAATAAGTATATTCGTCATCTGTCACCATACAGTGTTATTACAATAGTATTGACTATATTCCCTCTGCTGTACTTTTCATCTCCGTGACTTATATATTTTATGACTGGAAGCTTGTAATCCTCTTTATCTGTTTCGCCCGTCTTCCCAACGCATTACTCCTCTGGCAACCACCACTTCTCCATATTTAAGAGTCTGTTTGGTTTTTGTTTGTTCACATGTTTTGCTTTTTAGATTCCACATAGGAGTGAAATCATATGGTATGCATCTTTCTCTGACTTGTTTTACTTAGCATGATACCTTTAGGTCCATTCATGTTGTAGACAGCAAGATTTCATTCTTTTTTATGGCTGAGTGAGAGTCCATTGTATTTACCACATCTTATTTATCCATTTAGCAATTGGTAGACACTTGGGTTGCTTTTATATATTGCTTATTGTAAATGATGTTGCAGTAAATAGAGGGGTGCATATGTCTTTTCAAATTAGTGTTTTCATTTTCTTTGGGTAAATATCCAGCAGTGAAATTACTAGATCATACAACATTTCAATTTTTAATTTTTTGAGGAAACTGCAAGCTGTCTTCCACAGTAGCTGAACCGACTTCCATTCTCACCAACAGTGCATATGGGTTCCCTTCTCCACATCCTTGCCAACACTGGTTATTTCTTGTCTTTTTTGATACTAGCATTTCTGACTGGTATGAGGTGATAGGTCACCATGGTTTTGGTTTGCATTTCCCTGCATCCCATGGTTTCGATTTGCATCACTGATGATGATTAGTGATATGGAGCATCTCTTAATGTGTCTTTTGGCCATCTGTAGGTCTTTGGGAAAATGTCTATTCAGGTTCTCTGTCCATTTTTTAATTGGATGATGATGATGATCATTTGGTATTGTTATATAAGGTCTTTATACATTTTGGATATTAACTCCTTATAAGAGATAACATCTGCAAATATCTTCTCTCATTCACTAGGTTGCCTTTTTTTGTTGATGGTTTCCTTTATTGTGCATATATATATATATATATGTTTTTTTTATTTTGTTGTAGTCCCAGTAGTTTATTTTTGCTTTTGTTTCCCTTGCCTGAGGAGACATTTCCATAAATAAATTGCTAAGAGTGATGTCCAAGAGATTACTGCCTATTTTTTTTTTTCAGGAGTTTTATGTTTTGGGTCTCCCATTTAGGTCTTTAATCCATTTTGAGTTTATTTTTGTAGTCTAGTTTCATTCTTTTGCATGTAACTCTCCACTTTTCCCAACACCATTTATTCAAAAAGCTGTCTTTTCCCCATTGTATATTCTTTCCTCCTTAGTCATAGATTAGTTGATCTTATAGGCATGTGTTTATTTCTTGGCTCTCTATCCTGTTCCATTGATCTATTTGTCTATTTTTGTGCCAGTACCATACTATTTTGAATACTAAAACTCAGTAGTATATCATGAAATCTGTGATTGTGATGCCTCCAGCTTTGTTCTTTCTCAAAATTGCTTTCGTTATTCAGGGTTTTTGTGATTTCATAAATATTTTAGGATAATTTATTCTAGTTCTGTGAAAAATACTATTGGTATTCTGCTAGAAATTGTATTGAATCTGTAGATTGCTTTGGGTAGTATGGGCATTTTAATGGCATTAATTCTTTCAGTGCATGAGCATTGAACCTATAGGTTTGTGTTGTCTTCAATTTCTTTCCTCAATATTGTATAGTTCTCAATGTATAGGTCTTTCACCTCCTTGGTGAAATTTATTCCTAGGTATTTTATTCTTTTTGGTACAATTGTAAATGGGGCTTTTTTTTTTTTTAAAGATTTTATTTATTTTTCAACACAGAGGGAGACACAGCGAGAGAGGGAACACAAGCAGGGGGAGTGGGAGGGGGAGAAGCAGGCTTCCCGCTGAGCAGGGAGCCCGATGCGGGGCTCGATCCCAGGACCCTGGGATCATGACCTGAGCCGAAGGCAGACGCTTAACGACTGAGCCACCCAGGCGCCCGTAAATGGGGCTTTTTAAAAGTCTGCTACTTCATTGTTAGTGTATAGAAATGCAACTGATTATGTATATTAATTTTGTATGCTGTAAATTTACTGAATTAATTTATCAGTTCTAGTAATATTTTTGGTGGAATCTTTGGGGGTTTCTACATACAGTAACATGTCATCTGCAAATAGTGTGTTTTACTTCTTCCTTACCAATTTGGATGCCTTTTATTTCTTTTTCTTGTCTGATTGCTGTGCCCAGAACTTCCAGTACTGTGTTGAATAAAAGTTGTGAAGTGAATATCCTTATCTTGTTGATCTTAGAGGAAAAGTTTTTAGTTATTCACCATTGAGTATGTTTCCTGTAGGCCCACTTTGCTAAAAGTTCTTATCATGGATGTATATTCTATTTTGTCAAAAGCTTTTTCAGATGATCATGTGTTTTTTATCCCCTCTCTTATTAATGTGATATATCACATTGATTTTGTGAATATTGAACCACCTTTGCATCCCTGGAATAAATTCCACTTGATTGTGGTGAATGATTCTTTTAATGTATTGTTGAATTCAATTTAATATTTTTTAAGGACTTTTGCATGTACGTTCATCAGAGATACTGGCCTGGTAGTTCTTTTTTTTTTTTTTTCTTTTCTTTTTTCCTTTTTTTTTTTTTTTTTGTGGTGTCTTTGTCTGGTTTTGGTATTAGAGTATACTGGTCTCATAGAAGACATTTGGAAGTTTTCCTTCCTCTTCCTTTTTTTGGACTAGCTTGAGAAGAATAGGTATTCACTCTTAATGCTTGGTAGAATTTACCTTTGAAGGCATCTGGTCCCAGACTTTTGTTTGTTTTTTTAATCCATTTGGTCACCCACACCTTTTGACTAGAGCATATAGTCCATTTACATTTAAAGTAATTATTCATAGGTATGTACTTATTGCCATTTTGTGAATTGTTTTCTGGTTGTTTTTGTAGTTCTCTGTTCCTTTCTTCTCTTGCCCTCTTCCCTTGTGATTTGATGGCTTTCTTTAAATGTTACCCTTGTATTCCTTTTTCTTTATTTTTTGTGTATCTGTTACAGGTTTTTGATTTATGATTACCTTTAGGTTCATATATAACATCTCACATGTACAGTAGTCTGTATTAAGCTAATAGTCATTAAGTTCAAGCACATTCTAAAAACATGAAATTTTCCTTCCCTCATTGATGTTTTAGGTATATAAAGTTATATTTTATATACTTAATTTTCTATATCCCTTGACTTATTTTTTGTAGATATAATTGATTTTAACTGCTTTTGTGTTTTAACCTTTCACACTGGCTTTGTAAGTGAGAAATCCATTACCTTTACTCTGTATTTACTTTTACCTGTGAAATCTTTTCCTTTCATAATTTTCATCTAGTTATGACCTTTTCTTTCCACTCAAAGAATTTCCTTTAACATTACTTGTCAGGCTGATTTAGTGGCAATGAACTCCTCTAACTTTGTTCATCTGGGAAGCTCTGTATCTCTCCTTCTATTCCAAATGATAACCTTGATGGGCATAGTATCCTTGGTTGCAGGTTTTTACCTTTCTTGGAATATATTATGCCCCTCTCTTCTGGTCTCCAATGTTTCTGCTGAAAAATCTGCAAAGAGCCTCATGGGGTTGCCCTGTATATAACGGTTTTCTTTTTTTCTAGCTGCTTTTAAAATTCTCTCTTTATCATCACTTTTTGCTATTTTAATTATTATGTGTCTTGGCATGGACCTCCTTGGGTTAATCTTGTTAGGGACTTTCTGTGATTCCTGGTCCTGAATGTTTGTTTCCTCCCCCAGACATGATTACTCTTGATGATGTCACTGAGTTCCCTTAACCGATTCCCATTTTTTACTCTTTCTGCTGTTCAGCTTGCTTGCTTTCCATTACTCTCTTCTACATTGCTGATTTGTTCTTCTGCATCTTCCAATCTGCTCTTGATTCCCTGTGGAGTATTTTTTATTTTCACTATTGAATGCTTCATCTCTGACTGATTGTTTTTTATATTTTGTATCTTTGTGAAAGCTCTCACTGAGTTTATCCATTCTTCTCAAGTCCAGTGAGTATTCTTATGACAATTACTTTGAATTCTCTACCACACATATTTATCTTTGTTTCACTTAGCTTTTTTTGCTGTGATTTTGTCTTATTCTTTCATTTGAGACCTATTCCTCTGTCTCATTTTGTCTAATTCTGTGTTTGCCTCTGTGTAATAGGGTGATCAGCTACATCTCCTGGTCTTCAAAATAGTGGCCTTGTGTAGAAGAGGTCCTGTGGTACCCTGTATCACAATGCCCCCCCCCCCCCGGTCACCAGAACCAGATGATCCAGAGGTGTCTCCTGTGTGGCTGCAGGTGCCCTACTGTCGTCACTGAGTTGTGCTTGTTTTCTGCCCAGCCAGCTGCAATGTATTGGGTGCAGACATATCCAGTGGCAGGGCTTGCTCCCTGTGTAGACAGCTATGAAGCTTGGATGAAGGAACTGTGGTGTGCTGGTGTTGGGGGTTATCTTCCCTTCTCCCCAAGACAGGAATCATTTTGGAACGGTGCCGTTCCCTGCTGGGGCTGCTTGCACAGTGTGGTGGTTGGGGGGGCTCTTTAAGGGCAGAGACTCAGTTTCCTATTGCCTTCTGACTCTCCTGGAGTTAAGCCCACTGATTTTTAAAGTAATCGGGGTTAAACCCCACTGATTGTAAAACCTCTCAAATTTAAGCCCCACTGGTTTTCAAAGCCAGACCTTATGGAAACGTGTCCTCCCACCATGAGTTCCCTGTTCCTGGGGTACCTGGGGTGGAATTTGATCCTCTTGCTTTGCTGCACTTGTGGTGTCCCTCCTGTTTGTGGTTAGTCTCACTGGGGGTTTGGTTCACAACTGCATCTCCACCGCTCCTGCCCTTTTTGATGTAGACTCCTCTCTACAATTAACTGTGGAAGGTCTGTTTGGCCAGTCTTCAGGTCATTGTCAGAGTTGCATATGTGTAGCTGTTCTCTCAGTGTGTCCAAGGAACAAGGTGAGCTGAGCATCCTCCTACTCTACCATCTTCCCTGGACTCCCCTAAAAACCTATATTTTATATCATTTACCAATTGTTAATGTTTTGTCATGTTTCTTTTCTTTCATATATATATATGAAATAATGTTATATATGTATATACATATATATAATATGCTTTGTTTTGCTGAACCTTCGGAAGCAGCACTTTACCCAGAAATACTTCAGAATGCATAAGAATAAGGTCATTTTTTTTCTATAAAATCACAATACTAGTTTCATGTTTGAGAAAATTTATATTAATCCAAAATGTGATCTAATATATTTTCTTTTTTTTTTTTAAAGGTTTTATTTATTTATTTGACAGAGAGAGACACAGCGAGAGAGGGAACACAAGCAGGGGGAGCGGGAGAGGGAGAAGCAGGCTTCCTGAAGAGCAGGGAGCCCGATGCGGGGCTCGATCCCAGGACCCTGGGATCATGACCTGAGCTGAAGGCAGACGCTTAACGACTGAGCCGCTCAGACGCCCTTGATCTACTATATTTTCTACATCCAGTTTTATCTGATTGTTCCAAAAAATGGTTTTCATACCTTTTATATTTCTTGGATCCAAGATCCAGTCAAGGTTTATATATTCCCTCTGTTTATTATGACATTTAAATTTGTTTAAGTTAGAATATTTCCATTTTCATATTGTTTTTATTTTGTTTTTATGACATTAGCATTTTTGTAGGTCTAGGATAACTTCTTTTATTTATTTATTTATTTATTTATTTATTTATTTATTTATTTTAAAGATTTATTTATTTGACAGAGAGAACACGAGAGCAGGAACACAAGCAGGGGGAGTGGGAGAAGGAGAAGCAGGCTTCCCGCCAAGCCAGGAGCCCAATGCGGGGCTTGTTCCCAGGACCCTGAGATCATGACCTGAGCCAAAGGCAGACGCCTAATGATTGAGCCACCCAGGGGCCCCTATGATAACTTCTTATATAATGTCCAGTGTTCTGAATTTATCTGATTAGATTCAACATAAATATTTTAGCATAAATATGATATAAATAATATGGGGTTTTTTTGTGCATCACATCAGTATGCTTATGGTGTTAGATATATTTCTATGACTATTAGTATGTCTGAGTACCTATTTCTGTGATAGAATACTAATAAGCATCACAAATCTATAAGATACCTTATCAGGCAAACTAAGCATGTTTCATTTGTGAGAAATATTGTGGCTATGTACTATCTTTTCTAATGAAATTTTATTTAAGTACTTCCAATTATACTTGTTTTAAAAATATAATATTTAAAAGATGATATGAGCCTTTTTGGATTTTAAGAAGTATTTAGGGGCGCCTGGGTGGCTCAGTCATTGAGCGTCTGCCTTCGGCTCAGGTTGTGATCCCAGGGTCCTTGGATCGAGCCCCGCATCGGGCTCCCTGCTCCGCGGGAAGCCTGCTTCTCCCTCTCCCACTCCCCCTGCTTGTGTTCCCTCTCTCGCTGCGTCTCTCTGTCAAATAAATAAAATCTTAAAAGAAAAAAAAAGTATTTTAAAAATATGTCCTCTTTCTTATTACTATATGTTTTAGGCTGAAAAGGGAAGAAACTAAAATACAGAATTATGTGGTTTCCCCCAAAGAGGCCTATTTTAATTAGAAATATAGATGATAGATAGATTTGTCTAAATGTTCATTAATTGTGGAACAGGCATTTAAACACCTTTTTTTTTTTTAAATAATAAAGTTTCAAAAAAAAAGGCCTTGGTTAATTACATGGTTATTTTATCCACATTTGATAATTGGGCAAAGGAAAACAGAGGATTGAATATATCAAATCTCTAGTGCTCACTGGAATTGTCCCTCCTAATTTCCAGACCCATATATTCATCTATTTAATAGGTATTCCACTTGATTGTGCTATAAACATCACCCATTTGAATGTCCTAAATCATTTCTCCTTTCATATCTTCCCCAACTTAAACTTTGTCTTGCCTTTCACATACCAATGAATAAAATGATCACCATATTCAATTTCACCTTTAATCATTCCTTTCACTTAAAACCCATATGCAGGGGCGCCTGGGGGGCTCAGTTGGTTAAACCGCTGCCTTCAGCTCAGGTCATGATTCCAGAGTCCTGGGATCGAGCCCCGCATTGGGCTTCTTGCTCAGTGGGGAGCCTGCTTCTCCCTCTCCCTCTGCTGCCTCTCCCCCGCTTGTGATCTCTGTCTCTCTCACTATCTCTCTCTGTCAAATATATAAATAAAATCTTTAAAAAAAAAAACCATATGCAGTCAGCTACCAAGTTCTGTTGACCTTGTCTCTGGATGTCCCTCAAATCTTACTTCCAAACTTGTAATTTCCACCTTAACTTACAATCTCATCAAGTATTTGCATAGTAGTGACAGTTTCCTAGATGGCCCACCTACCTCAATCATTCTTATAAAATCTTTGTCTCATAGTATAGCCAGGATGGTTTTTGACCCCCCCCCCCAAAAAAAATCCAAATATTATCTTTCTCACTTACATTCTGAAAACCTATCAATATCTTCCAATTGAATTAAACAAGCTCTTTATGGGAAGACATATGGCTTTTTTTAAGCTCTGTTTCCACATATCAAATGTATGTGTATGCTTTAGACACTATGAACAGCTTACAGAAATATTTTAGATTCCGATTCTGTCATTCTTCCATACATACATCATGCATGCATGCATTCCTGTGCTAAGCCATAGGAATTCAATGAGGAACAAAGCCTGACATGTTTGTTTTCATAGACCTTAGAATGCAGATAAGAATTTAAAACTGTCACGGATAAAAATAAGAGGCTTTGTTTTCTTGTAAGCTAATTTGTGATCTTAGAAACTGAATTATCTTCTTAATTTCTTAAGATTCTTATCTGTATAATGAAAATAATATCTATTTCATAGGGGTGTTTTTGTAGATTGAAAACAATAGCAAGCAGTGGAGAAATATGAGATCCATTCTATCAGAGATAGAGATAAAACTCAACTTTGCCACAAGGTTGCCCTCGGGCAATGGACAAAGAATGATCACAAAGGAGTTAAAGAAAATTAAGTACAGAATTGATATAAGGAGAAAGAATATAATGGGGAGCCTCATAAAATACAAAGTTTAAGGATAAATAGGCAGCAAGATAAACCTGAAAAATAATTTTGAGATCTCCTAAGTTGCAATCAGTTCACTGATAAATAACAAATTTGCAAATATGGATCAAAACATGGGCAAAGGAAGGATATTAGTGTCCTTCTTCCAGAAGAGATCATTAACTTCTGATGTGAGGTCCCCAAGAGGACAGATTGCAAAATATAAGATCCAAGGACAAACTTTGATAGGTGAAACCACTTAAGAATGGGGAGAAGAAGCAAGTTTCAATAAAGGGAGCAGTGAGAGGATATAAAACACTAGAGGGTATTGCAGTCTTACAGGATGAAGAAAGAAGAGAGATGCAAAATTACCGAGGTCTGAGTTTTGTGAACTGGGGGTTATCAGGGCTTTATGAGAGATAGCATTTTAGTAGAGAGGAAGATACACAGGTAGATTGTAATTAACTGAAGAGAATGTAGAGGGTAAGAAAACAAGCAGTGAGCAAACACTATGAGAAGTATTTCAATGCAAAAACATGTTTAAAAAGATACCTGTGTAAGGTCAATTCAAGGAGATTATGGAGTCAAAGAATGTTTTTTAGGCTAATGGAGAGAAATATCTCTATATGCCAAGAGGAAGGAGCCAGTAGAGAATTCTGAAAATTCACTTAATAAACTTCTATTGCTTTAAAAAAAAGGAAAAGAAAAAATAATTCAAAAAGCAAAATTCTTAAGATATGGAAGAGGATAAAATTTATAACATAGAGGATGAAATTAGCTTTAAACTGAAAATGGAATAGTTCAGTGAGATTTGGAGATGATGATTGATCACTATCTGGTACACGGATGTTCATCTAGGGTGAGGCGAGAGGAGGAGGAGTTTTAGATGAAAGTGGTATCGAGAATACAGAAACAGCTTCCCTTTGGATAACTTTAGGAGAAAACTAGGACTAAGTAAAATAATTATCGGCCCAGCTGAAGTTAAAAACAGAAATTTGTCAGCCAGGAAACAGAAAATGATACCATTTTATTCTACAACACCTGGGAATGAAGGAAATTAGGAGTATGCGTGGGGGTCAGGGTTAGGTCATCCCTAAGGGCTGAAAAGATGTTGAATAGCATCACTTTGGTGGAACTTGGTTGGCTTCAGTGTATTAGAACAATGGTGAATGGAGAATTTTGAGGAATTAGCTAGGGTTGAGGGTATGAATCTCAAGGCAAAAGATTAAAGGGACAGGATATTTCAGAACTGTCAGAGGAATGAAGCTAAAATGGCTGATTCTGATTGAAGGGGTCAGGAAAGTATATGAAATCAAAGAACTAACTCAGCAAGAGTCGAAAAGAATGAGAGAATATAAAATGCTGGTCAGAGATTGAAACTTTCAGATATCTTAAAAAAGGAACAATTCTAAGTAGCACATTTATTCTATTTGAATATGAAATACTGAGGCAGGAATGAAAGCTGTGAAATCTGCTTTAAAGCATCAGAATCTAATGAACAGAATGGGTGTTTTTCCACATCTTGGTGGGTCTCATCCTCAGTTTCACATTGAATCAATCCTACTTCTATAGGTTCAAGGCTACACTGATGTATTTACACATCAATACTTGGAGAAAACTTAGATAAGCAGATGGATTCTGAGTTTGAGTCTAAAATCTTAACTGGAGGTATATTTTATGTGAAATCTATCATGGAGTTATTATGCTCTCAAAAGTTCACTACCCTCCTATCTCTCTAACAGTTTGGAGGTGTAAGTGACTTTTTGTTAGCTGCTCCTGGTGCTTATGTAAATGTTTTTAAAGGTACAGTATCGCTTGCTCTTGAATCAGTAATTCAGAGTTTGAATGAAAAAAAGTGAATGCAAAAAATTCTGTGATATTACTAGAGAGGTTCTGTTAAGTTAGAGTTAACCAGTCTTTTCCAGAGTACTTAATCTCATTAGCAAATACTGTCATTTGGCTAAATATGGAATGCCTTAATAAATGGTTTGCATCTTTTATGTGAGAGACCCGAGTCTATGTATAAGATGTGCTGCTTATTTAAGATAGATTAACTTAAAACAAACAACCAAATATATGCAAAACATTTGTCTAAGTTCTTTTTGCCTGTTGGGAAAGAGGACATTATATAGAGCTCTTTGATACTGCCATGTGTCATTGGTGGCAAATAAATACAACATTATAAATATTTGGCTTTGCTTTTGGAACTTTCAAATTGTTATGGTGCAAATGGTTCATCGCATTTTGGAGAAAATTTGAAAACTCTCCAAGTAGACCTACTTTAAAAAGGAAAGAATAAAAGTAAGAACTTTGATTTAACCTGAATTTCTGTCTTCTTTTCTCTTAGGTATACATAAGAGGAAAACAAAAGGAAGAAAAATTGTATACATTGACATTCAACTTATTTCAGTTTTGCAAATCTATTACACAACAAAAATCACATTTGTCTGGATTTTTACAGTTTATAAAATACTTTGATACCCACCATTTCTCTGAGGTTATGTGGCTAGCCTGAGGTACCTCAGAGATGTGAAAAAGGCATAACATAATGAAAGCATTAAATCAATTTTTTTTTTAATCTCACATGGCTTAAAAACACATTGTACTCATTTGTTTTGAATTACATTCTCTCCACTCTGCCAGGTAGATACGCCTATTTAGTCAATTCTGCTGTGCAGATTTTGTTTTACCAATTATTTTGAAATAAGCTTTTAGACAGTGTCAGAATTATTATAATTCTCCTACTGTCATACTGGAAAAATGATACACTTTCTAAAATATCCATTTGTTGAGTAAGTGGGGCCATT
The DNA here is from genome assembly GCF_054177405.1 of Leptonychotes weddellii. Classification (NCBI taxonomy): domain Eukaryota; kingdom Metazoa; phylum Chordata; class Mammalia; order Carnivora; family Phocidae; genus Leptonychotes; species Leptonychotes weddellii. The sequence continues at coordinate 74,198,467 of NC_138380.1, read as the reverse complement.
TGAAAAATTTGAAAATGTTGATTACCTAAGTAAATATAAACACATTTAAAGTAGATATTCTTTTGTATTTGGATGTTCAGGTTCATGTTTCTAAGAGTTAGATGATTGCAATAATATTTTAAGACAATAAAGCTCAAATAGCACCATTAAAAAGTTATGTGACATTTATAATATAGCACATAGAAAAATAAAGAATATAAAGGTTTAGAGTTAAAAGAAAATGAATGATGAACAGTCCAGGATAGTGCTGGAAATCACTGGCTAAAAGCTAATTATAATATCATAACTGAAAATTGTAGAATAAATATGACTGTGTTTCAAATATGAAGAGAAAACAAAGCTAAGTTTTCCTTATATTTCCCATTAAGCTCTGAACTTACAGAAGTACTAAAGAAGTTAATGTAAAATATAAAGAGAAGGGACATGGAAAGAATGGAAATGATCCACACTGATTCTGCAATTTAATGACAGGTATTTCTTTTCAACAGAAATAAAGTTTAATCAGACATTTATAAATTAAGTCTTTAAAAAATAACTAACTTAGGAATTCTCCAAAAGAGAACATGTTATTCATTAGAATTTGTTCTTCTTATTAAAATGTACTCTTTCCGGGGCATCTTTACAGGCTTTTTCCCCCCTCTTTTTAAAGCATATGACATTATTGTCCTGATAGCAATTTTCACATGTGGCCGGGATGTCTGAGTCATCTCCAGTGTTTCCTAGAAGCCTGCTTTTTGCGAAGGAAAAAGATGTGGCATCTCTTCTGTAATATTACTAAATGTCTGAAAGGCATAATAAAGAGGGAACCTGTCTGCAAGGTGATTCTTTATTTGTAAAATAGCCATTAGATAGCTCTTTAACTTCAGTGAAGTCTTGTGTCCTGCAATAATACCAAATGGTACATCTTCTTTACAGCACATGTTAAATTTGGTAAGTTGTGTTATGTGTTTAAGCACCTAGAATTTATTAGATAAGAGGATCAGCATAAAGCATGACTTATGTCAAAAATATTTTTCAATTTGAATCTTTTAAAAAATTGAGTTAGAATCAGGATCTGATCACTACCAAGCCTTAACTGGTCGGTCCCGCATGACACACACACATTGATACACATAAAAACTGTTGCTTAGACTGCTCTCATGAATAGGAATCATTGTTTCAATGATGGGAGAGGTTAAATTTCATTCGTGAGGGGATTTGAGTGTAGAAGGATGGCAAGGTTTAGGTTAGTTCCACTGAATGCTCGTATGTCTTAATGAGGCCATATTGCATATAAAAAATGACTAGAGAATTTGAGTTCAAGGAAAAAATGAGGATTGAAGCAGAGTTTTTACAAGACTTTGTTGTTTTGAACTTGACAATTGAATGATCATGCATAGAACTCAAGAGTCCAGAAGGGAAAACTTAAGACAAATATTTGGACTAAACTGAAAGAGGAAGACTTGAGAATTTGATTCACTTGTGTAAATAAGAAGTTCGGTGCACATATTGTCGGAACCAAATAAATCCAAGCGTATTGTCTGGTAACTTTGGAACTGAATTTATGAAACTGTGACTGTCTGGGGAAAGTAAAAGATAAAATAGTGCTCCTAGTGATTCTTTTTTTATCTCTGGTATTAAAAGTTACCCTCTTTTCTTGATCTAACTCAACCGCTTTGATCTAAAAATAACTGGTGTATTGAGAATAGGTCTAGTCTTTCGGAAATTTTATTCAAACATAGGTGTTTTTTAAAAAAGATTTTATTTATTTATTTGACAGAGAGAGAGGGAACACAAGCAGGGGGAGTGGGAGAGGGAGAGGCAGGCTTCCCGCCAAGCAGGGAGCCCCATGCGGGGCTTGATCCCAGGACGCCGGGATCCTGACCTGAGCCGAAGGCAGACGCTTAACGACTGAGCCACCCAGGCGCCCCTCAACATAGGGATTTTTAAATATATTTTATCATTACTCTTCTATCACTGTTCTTAGTACAAGAGAGGGACACCGAATGCATTTGTAGAAGTGCTTGGCTTTCCCTCTCTTCTTTTATTTGCTTTTTCTATGTCCACATTACTTTTACTCTTGATCAAAGCCTCAGGGAATGCTCTGGAGTGTGAGGGAAAATATATTCGGTGCTTTCATAAGAGCTGGCCCCAACATCTTTCTAAGTTCCCATCCTTAGGTGGTTACTTGTGAGTGCTGTGGGCAAGTGTGAGCCACAGAACTTGTGCATAAAGGAAGAGAATGTTTTCTTTTCTTTGAGGAGCAGGTGCTGGGAATCCCACAGTTGGTTTCTGAGACACTCTTGCCACTGGGAGCAAACTAGACACAGGAAAGGGGGCACTTAGAAAAATGAGGGTATTTCATGTGAACGATACACAATTCTGAAATAAAATGAAGTCCTTTTGTGTGTAACTAAGCAGGAGGAACACACAACTGATTAAAGTTCTTGTTTTGATCTCTTTATATAGGTCTTGATTTTTATTTCAAAAACATTTTTTCTTGCTGTGACCACTATATGTTAGATTTTTTATGTTTAGAAAAATGTGCAGCATACAGATTTCCTTCAACTCATTAAACATTTGTTGAATTTAGAGTTGTGGTAAAACATTGTGCTGAGTTTTAAAAGGATAAAAAGATAGAAGGAACATAATTCCTGACCTGAATCAATATATAAATATCCTAAAAGACTTTAAATGGAGTATTTTACAAGTGTAAAACAGTATCACAGGCAATATTCAGAAGCCTGAACAGTGTTATTAATATAAAGTACCTTATCATTCATTACTCTCTAAATAACTTGAGACTAATTGGTTTTCACAGCACAAGTAATTAAATAACATACTAATTTGATATCAAACAATTCAACATGTTTCTGTTCAAACAAAATAATGTAACTCTTTATAACTTGTAATTAAAGGATTGTTTTCAGTACTAAATAACTGACATTCAGAAAATGATTAGGGTGAGATAAAATAATAAATGGATATGAGTTTTATTTTAATAATAGTAAATTGTATTATTAACAAAGAGGAATTGAATCATCTCATAAATATTTGTCTCTCTGCTTAAGCAAAAAAAATAAAATATTAAACAAGCAAAGTAAACATTTATAGAGGGCATATAAAATCTTTTTAAGTTTCCAAGCACATATTCATTATACATCCCCCATATGGTAATATACCTGAAATTAAAATTTGAGAAAAGGAAATACATCATAATTGAAAAAAAAGTGGGGGTTTTGAAAGCAAAAGGGAAAAAAAAATATTACCTAATAACAGCAACTTTACAGTTCTTGCATCTCGCTCAGCGTCTTCCTGAAGCTTTTTCTCCAGTTCTTTGGATCTTTTGGCTGACTCCTTGCTCTCTGAGCTAATTCCGCTCCCCATCTTGTGGTGTTAGATACTTGTTAGTTTATTTGCCCAAACTTTTCCAAACGTCGAGCACAGCTCTGCCTTGGACATAGGATGCAGAAGCACTGCTCTCCTGAGCTTCCTAACAGCCCACTCCCTTACTCTCTGAGATTCTGCTTTGACTAAGGAGATGCTTTTTGAGCTGTCACCTGATCAAAGGGTAAAGCCACAAAACCCCATGGTTGTATGGCTGGAAGCAAAAGGGGAAATTCATTATGCTTTCAAATTAAATGACCACTCATGGCATATCTTCAACAACTTGCCCATCTTGTTTAGAGAATAGTGCACAATAATGTAGAACGTGGTCCAAATCTATACACTAAAGATAATCTGCAATGAACAGTTCAATTGGAACGTGCTCTTTATTACTGTGATTTAAAGTTATTACTAATCAACAAGCTTGTATCTTCAGATATTTGAGTCTTCAGATTCTTCATAATCATTCCAGTATCACTATCAGAATATTTATATTGAATCATCCAAATTTCTAGTCTTGTATATTCAGATTATCACTCAAAATTATTGGGAATCTCTTAGTATTAACTAGAAAACATTTTTTTTTAAAAAATGGAAACAAATAAATGTAGTTTTTATATTTATAACACATTGTTGTATTGCCACAAACCTAGAATTCAACACACACCCTGCTTTGGAATTACTGATTTTAGTCTTACAGGAGCCATCTCTAAAAATTGAGTTTTTACTGCTTGTGAGAAAGCCAATCCGTCAACATTACTTGAGGGCCCACTTGGTGTAAACACTGAACTGTGTTCAATTTAGGCAGTGCATTCACTCTTTGGGGCCATTAAGCAACAGCTGTTGTTGACTTTTATTGATTTGGTACCAAGGAAATAAAAAACAATGTTGTTTGAAATGGTTGGTAATTTGGTTCTCCCTGAAAAGTAAGAACAGTAAATATGTCTAAATATATTCCCTGCCTTTCAACTATCCCAATAGGTATCATGCACTTGAAGACCTCCAAGGTTGGGGACAAAGATTATGTTGTACAACTTTTTGTTTATATGAGGCATAGAAAAGTACTTGTTAGGTAGTTGAGATATATTTATATCTTATATATAATAATATAATTGAGATATATATAATTATATATATAACTGATATATATATAAAGTATTATACCTAATACTTTATATATACTTATATATATAGTATATATATACTATAGAATACTTTATATAGAATACTTTATATATACTTATATATAGTATATATATACTATATAATACCTTATATAGAATACTAATACTTTATATATAATACTGAGATATATATCTCAATTATATAATTACTATATATAATATAGTATAATATAATTATATAATTACTATATAATATATATTATGCATATAGAATATATATAATTTTATAAGCAGGGTTGGCTACCTGTGGCAGCAGGCAAATCTTTCAGTGAATATGTTGGGATTTGTGAAAGTGCCCTAACCAGGAAATGATAGAACACAGTCAGTCCATCAACATGTCAGTGTTGTCCTTCTTTTAAATCTTGTGCAAAGTTAGAACAGGTGGGGTTTTGCATATTCATAAAACAAAGAAATTTAGGCTTCCAAATTAAATACATATTCCTGATTTGTTTACTTTTTCACATACAATATTAGGCTGTAGATATATAAGCATAGTCAAAACTCCTGGATTTCACCTCTCCAAAGCCATGTTATGATAGCATAAAGATGTGGAAAGGTAGGTACGCAAGGCTTTGTGCAAATCGTGTGGTACTGTTTTTACAATGCAAAAGGCCTGCCCCAAAGGAATAAGATTTGCACTGCTTAGTTTATTTATACCCATCCCTGAACACAGAGTTTACTATGACAGCATTGCAAAATAGCAAACATTAAAATAAATTTGTTTTCGCCTATTGTTTTTATATCAAAATCAAATATACCTAGTACATTGACTATACAAGATTCATGTATGTTTCATAACAATTATGAACTAAGACACTTCATATAATTTGCATTTAAGTAAATATACCCCACAGCTTTTTGGTGGGGACATACCTGGGCTTTGAAAAGGTGTGCATTTTACTCCGCCTTCCTAAGTAGGTTATTAACTTAAACTGACCAACTCCTTCAGGGCTGTATGCAATTTTCTGCACTGTATAAAGTTATAAACTTCTACTTTTCTGTGTAACCCAGAAGGTTCAGTCATCAACTTGGAGATGATTGTATGATTTCTTTTCATCAGTGATTCAAATAAGCTTGATATAAAATTCCAGATGTTTCTATATTTAGGGGAGGCAGGCTGGGGAGGGCCAGGGAGAAGAGAAAGGTTCCTTTTACAGCTCTCTCCCCTGGGTACCTGGGCCACAGCCTTACTAATGAGCTGGGGTTGTTAATACAGCTATTAGTCCTGTGGCTTCATTTAGGATTATAGTTTTCCAGGCCTAAGAAAATGATGAAAGTAAAATAATAAACTCCACTAGAGTGGGGACAATATCTTCCTAGCTTGGATGTGGTCCACAGTATTTGGCAGTGTTACCCATAGGAAATGTTCAAAACTTATTTCTTGCTAATAAATTGAGGCCTGGAGTCTTCTTTATTTCTTATGCTCTGCTGAGGTGACGGTATGGTTAGGGCTCCTTTCCAAGGTTCATTGTCATAGTGGGTCTATCTCAACAACCTAGAAATTTTAGAGTGTCTCCAAAAATCAATGAAAAAGCCCAATTTTGGTCTGAAATAATGTCAATATATACAATTACAACTGTTAGCCCAACATTTACCTTTTTTTTCCTCAGCCTTAAGAATAACACTAGCATAATCCCTTTCTATGGTTAAACCTCATTTCATAGTGAGAGAAAATTGATAAAAGTTGACAGTGAGAGGGGCGCCTGGGTGGCTCAGTCGGTTAAGCGACTGCCTTCGGCTCAGGTCATGGTCCTGGAGTCCCAGGATCGAGTCCCGCATCGGGCTCCCTGCTCGGCGGGGAGTCTGCTTCTCCCTGTGACCCTCCCCCCTCTCATGTGCTCTCTCTATCTCATTCTCTCTCTCAAATAAATAAATAAAATCTTTAAAAAAAAAAAAGTTGACAGTGAGAAAGGTAACTAAATTAGAAGCTTTTTATTCAGGGAAAAGTGCAACCATAAATTTTGTTCTTGAAAACGAACATAAAGTTATCTAAGACACTATAATGTTAGAGTTCTATGTATTAGCCAGCTGACGGGATAGATCGCTCTGTGTACACACACACACACACACACACACACACACACACACCTCGAAAGCAGGAGACATTGTACTGGAATGTCATGGTCTTTTAGAATAATCATTTAGAATGACTTCTAAGAGCCTTGTTTGTTTTTTTTTTTATTATGCTATGTTAATCCCCATACATTACATCATTAGTTTTTGATGTAGTGTTCCATGATTCATTGTTTGCGTATAACACCCAGTGCTCCATTCAGTACGTGCCCTCTTTAATAACCCATCGCCAGGCTAACCCATCCCCCTACCCCCCTCCCCTCTAGAACCCTCAGTTTGTTTCTCAGAGTCCTTAGTAGAACCTTGTTGCTTTTTAATTTTTTTTTTTTTCCCCACAGCATCAGCCTGCCTGAGAATATCTTCTTTTGGTACCAGGCTGTGCAAAAGAAAATTGGCTTGAGGTAAAGTACAGAGAGAGTCCTCAGCTCTAAAGGTCACTGAAATACCACAAGCTTTGAATGGTGTGAATAATTTTTCCTCTTGATATTTTTGGTCAGGGTCTCAGTGTAATCTTCAGAAGGGGACATTAGCCTTTAAAAAAGTTTGAGTAATCACTATTTTACATTTATAATTCCACATCTAGCTTGAGAGGACATGCAATTATTCCCCACCTGCTTTTCATAATGAGATTTCAAACCATGTTTTTGTAGGTGTCTCTTTTGCCAGTATTACCTGGGCTTCAAGCTGGATTTCTTCCAAGGATGTGATATGTGGCTGATTTTCATAAGTGGCTTCAGTGGCTCAGCTCCTTCTGGAAATTGTAAATGCAGGCTACCATCTGTATTACTCTTTATTTTGTTTCCACATATTATAGGAACTGTTGACTTCAGACACTGGGTCCCTGGGTGGATTGTCTGGCTGCCTTAGCAATGACCTTTATCCTTATATATTCCCATGAAATTTGAGGCAAACCACCCCTCCTTTGCTAATGGTACTCAAATGTGCACTTCTGGGAGCTATGTGCATGGTATTTCCTCCAGAGAGTTCACATCTTTGGGGACTTCCTGAGAGCAATCTTTTGATCTTGAGGGAATAAGGCAAAACTTGCTGTTTCAAGTTAGTACATTCATGTGGTGCAATAAATTTACAATACCAGCATTAAGCAGCTCTTATGTCTTAAGAGATAATACAAATATGTGTTTTTATTCATTGGAATGGATTTCTTTTTTTTTTTAAGATTTTATTTATTTATTTGAGAGAGAGAATAAGAGAGAGAATGCAGGAGAGGGGAGAGGATCAGAGGGAGAAGCAGACTCCCTGCCGAGCAGGGAGCCCGATGCGGGACTCGATCCTGGGACTCCAGGATCATGACCTGAGCCAAAGGCAGTCGCTTAACCAACTGAGCCACCCAGGCGCCCTGGAATGGATTTCTACATTTACTTATTCTACATGTTCTTTTTAGACTAGAATATGCTTATATATAATGATTATTTGAAATTAAAAAATGCTATAAGCTTAATCGACAAAGGTGAGAATCATAATTATCTCCAAGGGACCACTTCCTGGCCCAGATTCTGATCTTATTTAAGATGTTTTTTTACTATGTCTTTTTAACACAATATTTCTACCACTTACCCCCTTACTCTTACTCTTCAGTCACTTCAGTTCTGGTAATTGCAACCACCTCTTACTTAGGTTTGCGGATTCTAGTCTCTGCTCTATTCCACTGTAACCTGTCTAATTGTGCCAGGTTAAATTCCCTCAAACCCAAGTTTCATGATTATACTTTTCTTGTTGAAAAAAATTAAAGAACTCCTTCACTGTGACTGTTTCCTGCCACCATATACTCAGAATCCAGTTAGCACTATCCAACTATCCCAATGTATTTCCCATTACTTCTCATAACACATTCTCTATTATAGCCAGGCTTTTATCTTTTTCCTAACTAGATGTCCAAACTTAACTTTCACACATGCTTTCTTTCCTCTGTAGGAATATCTCGCCTTTCCATAGCTAACTTTTTCTGTAGTATCCATTCTTTAAGAACCTAATATGTATATTCTCCATTTTGCCTCACAACTGCTACCACCCATTGGGTGATCCTTTACTTTCCAAATTCCTAAGAGGAATCTATCACTGGTTAGTTTGTTCTTCCTCATTAATGAGGCAGAATACTTTCCAGTGACCGTGCCTTCTGCTTCTCTTCTGTTTGCAAGCTCCAAGCTAAGAGTACAAAGGAGGAAATCTTCCTTATTGAAATAGTTGGTGAATAGTAAGTAATTGATGGAAATATGGTATTTGACACCTCTTTGCTCTGTCTTGGAAATACATGATTCTCCTTTCCACATGATTGCAAGTATGAAATATTACCTCTAGAATTGCAGGAATTTATTTGACAATTGATATATTTAACAACTGTTATGTACCAGGCATGGCAGATTCAGCAGTAAACAAATTAAATAACACCTCTTATATAGCTTAAATTCTAGAAGGTGAGTATGTATGGGGGCTCACACAGACAATAAACATGATAAATATTTAAAGTATGTAGAATTATAGATGGTGACAAGTGTTAAAGAAAACAAAATGAAAAAAAAGGGGGGGTGCACCTGGGTGGCTCAGTCAATTAAGTGTCTGCCTTTGGCTCAGGTCATGATCTCAGGGTCCTGGTATCGAGACCTACGTCAGGCTCCCTGCTCAGCGGGGAGTCTGCTTCTCACTCTCACTCTCCCTCTGTGCTCTCCCCCCTCCAAATAAAATAAAATCTAAAACAAAGCAAACCCAGAATGAAATAAGGAGTATGAAAATTGTGATGAGGATGAGAGATTAGAATTTTATATAACTTGTCCAGGGAAGACCTAACTGAAAAAGTAATTATTTTAGATCAAGTTTTCTAAAATCTGACTTTAATATGAAGAATCATGCAGGGAGTTTACCAGAAAGTGTTTTTTGGAACAATCCATGTGAGTGAGTAAAGAAAGCAATATTGACAGAAGTAGAAATTAGATTGCAATGCAGTTGCAACAGAGAATTCAGCCACTCCTATGGGGAGCTCAAAAGCTGAGATGTTCCCTCAGATTTATATTGAAATGAGCCACAATGGACCAGTACACCTCCTTTAAGGACCGTAACAGCCAGGGGCTGGGTGGGGCAATATCATAGGCATCTATTTGATATTCACTGTGTTAACTCTTACTGAATAAACCAGAAAAGTGATATGAGGATTTTGCCAATTGCCATATTTATTTATTCCAACTATGCATTTAGGGAGTTGAGAAATGAGTACTGACTGAGTCTGTGAATCCAGTGGATCCACTGTAACCTCGATATGGTCCAGGATACCATTTATTACCTGCTTCCCATATGTCTCTGTTCTAACATGATGGGCATGATGCTGTTGCTGGTCCCCAAGTATCACGGTTCACATGGACCCCATAAGATATCTTTTGTGAATCTTCACCCTATACATATCTCATGGTGTTGAAGTTTTGTCATTCATGAGGATCTTTCAGTAATTGGGTCCTGGCTTTGAGAAATAGCTCAGGTATAGAAATAGAACAAGAGTTCATAACATTTTTTTGAGAGTGACCACTCTTATCCTCTAATGATTACCCTTCACTTTTCTGGTTGTTTAACTTGAGCAAAATACTTATGTTGCCTACTCATTTATTTGGGCTTTAAGAACATTCTGTTCTATTAACTTTTTTCATAGATCTCTGCATATAAGGGTCTCCGGGCTGCCACTCTGAATTTGACTCTCATTACAATATTATACTTAGTTTTGTTCTCATAATTAAGTGCTGAAACCTGGTCTTTCTTATTTTGGGATCTTATTATTCTTATTGCTTTGAGGAAGCCTAGGTCTGTAATTGAATGTTTTATTAACCCCTGCTTATAAAGAGCTATCTCAATAATGCTGAAATTTTCTTCACTAGTGTATTTCTTATTATTTTATTTTATTTATTTTATTTTTTTTAAAGATTTTATTTATTTATTTGACAGAGAGAGACACAGCGAGAGAGGGAACACAAGCAGGGGGAGTGGGAGAGGGAGAAGCAGGCTCCCCGCAGAGCAGGGAGCCCGACGCGGGACTCGATCCCAGGACCCCGGGACCATGACCTGAGCCGAAGGCAGTCGCCCAACCAACTGAGCCACCCAGGCGCCCCTATTTCTTATTATTTTAATACATAGAAAACTTTTTGGTCATTTCCTAAAGTCTGGTTGGTTTTCCAGGATGCCAACTTCTTTAAGCCTCTTGTTGCTCTTCTCTACCATCTTCCATGGGACACCACTATATCCAGTCTTCTAAGAGCCATCCTATAAAATGTGTTAATACCATCTGCCAGGGTGCTGGCACCCTGTATCATAGGAACAAGCTTCTGTATGGTACCTCTCCTTTGTCTAACTTTATGTCCCACCTTCCTTTGATCTAGCAACCTTAGAATCCAGTTGTTTATGTATATGATATATATGTATATGCATTCCAGCTCCTGTACATGTTGGTTAATTTCTGTAGTTCTTTTGGTATGTGGGCTCTTCTGATGGCAGGTCCAGAGCTTCCCTGGCCAGGTTATGTCATAAGTAGATTATAGTTATTTACCTGATCTATAGGAGCAGTGGTTATAGATCTTCATTAGGTTAAATGTTATAAGACAAAGGCCTCTGTATTGTCTTCATGCAAGGGGGAGTGCTAGCCTTTAAAAAAGAAGAGTATTCTACTTTTGCTAGTCCAGATGGTCCAAATCTAAGGATTCAAGGTTTTTTGATGCTTCAGACCAGGCACTGCTTTCCAATGAGGACTTTGATTTTGGTGTAAGAGTCTTGCCAAGGTTGAAAATTCGATCTTCTTTGGAACTCTCCTACCCTTATAGTTAAGTCCTACACCTGATCATCATTTTTTCCATCCTCATCTTTACTGCAGGAGATGAAAGTCTCTTTCTATGCAGCACAAGAGATCTGTTGGCTTTTGTACTTTGCATTTAACTGTTGATTAATCACTTTTGGCCTTTCATTGTCTTTCTCCAGTGAATTGATAGTCCACCACTACAGTCCTTATAATTTCTATTTCCCTTAACTCAAACATTAAGATTTTGCTCATCTATACATTGACTTTCACTGGTATGCCACTTCAGGTGAAAAGTTTACAAACTAAACTGCTACTGAAGTCAGCGGCTATCACCAGTAAAGGGAGTCTAATAGTTCAGCTGGCTAGAGATTGAGGGTAAGGGGTGGGTAATCTTTTTCTAATGTCCCATTTTTGAGTCTGCTTCTTAGGTACACTCCTCGAACTAACTCTCTCAGATTAAGTTTCCTGGAAACAGAATCTGAGACAGATTTACATGACAAAGTGGAGTGGGGCATACCCTTGGCAGATATGCCTCTATGGAACTAGAGTCAAAACTTGGCAGGAGCACAGGCTGAAGTACAATGCATTTACAAGGAGTCTTTAACTAGAATGAGCCTTCAAAGTCATAACTGAGAAGGGAGATGAAGCCTTATACTCCCAAGCTGTCCAATCATTGGATGGGAGATTCCCTCAGATAGGAGTTAAAGCCTTGGGAAAGACAGCTCCTTTTGGTCAAGCACAGTTCCTGAAGAGGGACTCAGCTGCCAACACTCCCATTAGCTGAAAGAACAAGTGTCTCAGTCAGGAAAAGAGTTCTAAGTGGTGAAGCAGAATGTTCACTTCAGTAACATTTAGGCAGGGGCATCAAAGAGATGAGGAATAAAAACAAAGTCATCTGGAGAAAGACAAATCTGAGCAAAGGGAATGGTAACGTGAAAGCCGTGAGGCAGACACTGGCCTAGTGTGATTGAAGAATTGTAAGAGAACCAGACTGCCTTGAGTAGAATGAGTACAGGGACCGTAGTAGAAGAATAAAGCATAGTTAGTAGGTGGGGGGATGGGTGGTCCAGATTGTTGAGAGACTCCTAGGTTAACTCAGACTTTGACTTTTTCTCTGAGATATTAGAAAACATTGCAGGGTTAGCAGAATTCTGGATAGCATGTTGAAAATTAACTAGGAAAATTTCACAATAATGAAAGTGAAAGGCAACATGATTTCGGCTAGAGTCTCACCATGGTAACAAATGGTCAGATTTTGGATACAGGTTATAGGTAGAACTGACACGGTATGAGAGGTGCAACATTTGAAAGAAAGAGAGAAGCCTGAGTAATTGTAAGAGTGTAGTTGCTGTGTATTGAGATGGGAAACATTGTGAAACAAATTTGGAGGAGAAAGATCATGAGCTCAATTTTGAATATTTGAGCTCAAAATATCTTGAATATTTGCAATAATTATTAACCAAACTTAAGTGTTTAAGCAGGCCATTTGTACATGAGTCTATGGGTATAGGACTGTCTCAAGTAAAATTCTAGCTAGAATATAATTCTGGATAGAATATAATTTAGGAGTCATCAGCAGATGATGGTATTCAAAGCATTCACAAGTAGACGATACAATCAAGGGAATATGTAAAGATAGAAAATAGGTTCAGAGGTTGTGCCCAAGACTTTAAAGAAGTCTGAGAAGTTGTTGCTAGTGTGAAAGGAGAAGAGCCAGGAAAACATACTGTCGTCCTAGAAGCCAAGGAAAGGGAGGGTTCTTAAGTGAAGGCAATGATTCACTCTGTCAAATGCTACTGATAAGTAAAATATATTGAGAATTAATCATTGATTCTAATCAGGCCTACCGCTAACATTTTCAAGGAAGAATATCATTCAAAGCACATATACTACACAACTAAATATTTATTATAAATCAAGCTAACAATGAAAAAAAGGTATTCTTTCCTCTTAAAAAAAAAAGTAACTTCATAGTGCTGTAAAAAGGCATTCAAATTTAGCATACTGAGTGCTTTTCAGTTCCAAAATATGAAAGAATGAGGATCCTGCCCCTCTTCTCTTCCTACCATCAACTCTATGTTCTGCCATGACAGAATTCTTGCACAGGCAAGCTCTGGCCAAGCTTCTTAACACCATACAAACCCGGGCTTATTGCCAATCTTTCTAGACTAGGGATAAGTATACAGTTGGTGTGATCAACTCTTGAGGGGTCAGACTCAAGAAAGAGGCCCATACAGATCCTGAAGTGGGCTGAAGTGATTTTAGCAGGAAATTAGGGGATTCTGATTTCCTGAAGTGTGGTCTAGAGGAAGAGCATAGGCTCCAAGAGGTCATGTCCACTTGGCCTCATGAACTCCTTGCTTTATGAGGGAAGAGCTCAGCCAGTGAAGGGCCAGAGCAGGGATTTCTAAGTTGTGGGGCTCAGGAAAGTGTCCCCTCTTAACTGAATATAGAGGTGGTACAGAATTTAGAAGTGTTGACCTTGATAACAGTTGTTTGAAAGCCGTGTTAAGAGTGAAAAAATGGGGAGAGAAATTAGAGACTGCAATGGACATTGCTTTCCAGGTTTTCTTCTGTAAAGGAAAGGAGAAGACTGGCACGGTAACTGACAGGGAGCGTTGGTCAAGGGCTATGCTTTTGTACATACTGATGAGAAGACACAGTGCAGAGGGAAAATGTTAAGATTTGATAATGCGTAATAGAGAAGGGACTGTGTTGTTGAAGTGATCTTCTTGAGTAGGTGAGAAAGAATGAGAGGTAGTACACAAGTGAATGGTAGTTCTCTACTGGAAGACCAGACCATTCATCTACGGTAACAAGAAAGAAGGAAAAGTAAATTGATCCTGAAACAGACAGGTATTAAGATTTGATGCTGGAAGGGTTCCCATTTTTTTTTTTTAAGATTTTATTTATTTATTTGAGAGAGAGAGAATGAGAGACATAAGGGTCAGAGGGAGAAGCAGACTCCCTGCCGAGCATGGAGCCCGATGCGGGACTCGATCCAGGGACTCCAGGATCATGACCTGAGCCGAAGGCAGTCGCTTAACCAACTGAGCCACCCAGGCGCCCCTGGAAGGGTTCCCATTTACAGTTGAACCCAAAATAATGATATATCAAGGAATAAACTTAACCAAAGAGGTAAAAGAACTGAACCCTGAAAACTATAAAACATTGATGAAAGAAATTAAAGATGGCACAAACAAATGAAAAGCTATTCATTCCATGCTCATAGATTGGAAGAACCAATATTGTTAAAATGCCCATACTACCTAAAGCAATCTACAGGTTTAATGCAACATCTATCAAAATACCAGTAACATTTTTCATAGAACTAGAACAAATAATCCTGAAACTTGCATGGAGCTATAGAAGACCCTAAGAAGACAAAGCTATCTTGAAAAAGAACAAAGGTGGAACTGTCATAATCCCAAATTTCAAGATACTACCAAAGCTGTAGTAACGAAAACAGGATGGTACTGGCACAAAAACAGGCACATAGATCAAAGGAACGGGATAGGGTACCATATACAAACCCATGCTTATATGGCTGATTAATCTATGACAAAGGAGGCAAGACTATACAATGGGTAAAAGACAATCTTTTCAATAAATAGTGCTGGGAAAGCTGGGCCACTTTTTTTATATCAAACACAAAAATCAAGTCAAAGTGGATTAAAGACCCAACAGTGAGACCTGAAGCCATAAAACTCCTAGAAGAAAATGTTAACAGTAATTTCTTTAACTTTGGCTATGGAAGCATTTTTCTAGATATGTCTCCTCAGGCAAGGGAAACAAAAGCAAAATTAAACAACTAGGACTACATTAAAAAAAAAAAACAACACAACTTTTGAGCAGGGAAGGAAACCATCAACCAAACAAAAAGGCAACCTAATGAATGGGAGAAGATACTTTCAAATGATATGTCTGATAAAAGGTTAATATCCAAAATATATAAAGAACTTATACAACTCTACAGCAAAAACAAAAAACAAAACAAAACCAAAAAACCCACCAAATAATCTGATTAAAATGGGCAGAGAAACTGAATAAACATTTTTCCAAAAAAGACTTACAGATGGCCAACAGACACATAAAAAGATCACTATTCATCAGGGAAATGCAAATTAAAACCACAATGAAATATCACTTTATAACTGTCAGAGGGGTTAAAATAAAAAACACCAGAAATAATAAGTGTTGGAGCGGAAGTGGAGAAGAGGGAACCCTTGTGCACTGTTGGTAGAAATGCAAACTGGTGCAGCCACTGTGGAAAACAGTATGCAGGGGTCCTCAAAAAAGTAAAAATAGAATTATCATATGATCCAGTAATTGCACTATTGGGGATTTACCCAAAGGAAAACAAAAACACTAATTCAAAAAGATATATGTTTACCCCTATGTTTACTGCAGCAATATTTACAAGATTACTATTTACAAGATTATTATTTACATTATTTACATTCCATGCCAAGATACGGAAGCAACCCAAGGGTCCATCCATAGATGAATGGATAAAGAAGATGTGGTATGTATACACAATGGAATATCACTCAGCCATAAAAAAGAATGAAATCTTGCCTTTTGCAACAACATGGATGGAGCTAGAGAGTATAATGCTAAGTGAAATAAGTCAGGGAAGAACAAATCCCATATGATTTCACTCGTATGTGGAATTTAAGAAATAAAACAAGGGGGATAAAAGACTCTTAAACAGAGGGAACAAACTGGTGGTTGCCGGGTAAGGAGGTGGGTGGGGCATGTGGGTGAAAGAGATAAAGGGATTAAGAGTACACTTACCTTGGTGAGCACTGAGAAATGTATAGAATTGTTGAATCAGTATATTGTACACCTAAAGTTAACATAACAGTATATGTTATACTTCAGTAAAAAGATAACAAATACAAATAAAATATATTTCTCTTCTGATTGCTTCTGTTTTCTCACTGAAATAGAAAGCAAGAGTGGGAGCTTGTATTGGAGATACCAAAGGAGAAAGAGTGAAATAGTCATCCAGTTTGTTACCAGTTCTATCCAAACAATCCTTTATATCAGCCACATAACCCCACCCATTCAACTCTACCAAAGTTGCCTCATCAGTCATTGTGGTGTACAAATCACCAAGTCCTTTTTCCCTTAGGGGTTGTCCTTGAATCCCTTGAGCATTTGGAGATCGCTAAACCATTCATTCTTCTGAAACATCTGTCACACAGGGTTTCATGTTCTGGCTAATAACCTTTTATGCCTCACACCTGGTCTTCTGTCGTCACTGTATTCTTTCCCTGTTACTTTTTCTAAAACCACGTTCTTTCACATTTCTGTCTTTAAATCCCATGCTCCTTCTTCAGGCAATCTCATTGCCTCTTTAGGCTTCAGATGTTATAAGATGAAGCCCCAAATGTTTACTTCCACCTCGACCGACCCTCCTCAGTTTGTGGCTAGTCCTATAGCACTTCAAAATTAACATGTTTGAAATCACCATGTTTCTCTATAAACTCCTTATTCCCTTGTGTAGCATCACGTACTGGGCATCTGAGTCATTTCTGATTTTTTTCTTCCTGCATTTAATATAGGTTCTGTAGCACTCATGAGTTCTTTAAAATCCTTTGTTCCCTTTCTGTTTCTTATCCAGGTACATACTTCACCCTCTCTCCTTGATTATTGGAGCAGACTCCTAAAGTTTCCTACTTCCTCTTTTCTTTCAACTAAACTCTTATGGATCTGACATCATAGGGATAGAAGATTTATCTTCCCAAGGAATGAGTGGCAATGTCCCTTATAACATGTCCATTGTTTAAATTAAAAACTTTTAGAAGGCCCAAAGAACAGAAACTAGTTTTTTTTCTAGTTTTTAAGTTTTTAGTAATTTAAACAGTAGGATTTGAGAAACCATTATCCTAAAAACTTGAAATGCTCAATAATGGAAATTACACAATTTCCACTCCCCACTTCTGACTGTACTTTCCCAGAACTGTTGAATTACGAGTTCAAATAAAACTGAGGTCCATCCTACACCAAAACTTACCACTAAGACCAAAGAGCTGCAAGCCTACTGAAGTTATCCATTATAGAAGACCTTCCATTTCCAAATATCTCTGTAAATATTTACTTCGTGTTTCCAGCTTGAAGGAAGACATCATAAAATAAAATGCCTTGTAAAAACAACAACAACATCAAAAACTTTTAAGTCTCTACGAGTTTATCTCAATCTACCTCTCTCCTGAATTTTACATTTCTCTCCTACATTTATTCTAAATCCTAGTCAAAATTAATCACTATTTTTCATACCTTTTTTTGTTAGCCCTTCATGCCTTTCATCATTAATCTTGCGCTATTCTTGTTGCCTCAATGCCCTTTCCCATCTCAAAAATATTTGATGCCTAATTCAATGTCACTGCATCTACTACTCTCAACTCTACCCAAACTTGAGCAATTTATATATTGTCTGAAAATATAGAATTTTATATAAATTTTATAAAATTTATAGAATTTTATTGGGACCACTTTTATAATAATTGTTGAACTTACTGCAACTCATTTGAATTATTGATATATCTGGTTTATTATTTCTTTTTGGTTTGCAAGTAGCTCAGGGGATTTCCAGGTATAATCTGAAACTGGTCCCCCAACATGGAGGGCAGAGAAAGACTGAAGAAAGAGGTTGCTCCAGATTGGTAGGTGGCAATTTTAAGAAGGAAAGGAACTTATATACGAGGCTTATCCCGGGTGGCTGCAAATTTGAGTAGTTTTCTGCACCTGCCCATGAAATTGTAAAAGTTTATATAAAGGACTTAACTGGGTTCAGTCTCATATTCCAACTAGATGGTCTCAACTGCACATCACTAGCTCAAGGCTATGTCCTTGGAGCAGCCTCTGGGATCAGGGAAGGCAAGTGGACCCCACAATCCAAGGACAGAGGAGAGGGTGAGGAGTCTTCAGTTGCTGGGTCCATCTCATAGGCCAACCAGCAGTCACATCTTCTTAATGACCTCCCCCAACAATTATTCATACTAATTGATGAGCTGTAGGCTCTGGAGACAGAAAAATCTGAAAAAAAACCTGCACGTTACTTGCACTTTAGTCAGAACTCTGAAATAGAATCTTCTGCAATGGTGGGAATATTCTGTATTTGCACAGTCCAATACACTAGCCACTAGCTGCATGTGGCTACTGAGCACTTGAGGTGTGTGCAAATAAAAACTGAATTTAAGGGCGCCTGGGTGGCTCAGTTGGTTAAGTGACTGCCTTCGGCTCAGGTCATGATCCTGGAGTCCCTGGATCGAGTCCTGCATCGGACTCTCTGCTCAGCAGGGAGTCTGCTTCTCCCTCTGACCCTCCCCCCTCTCATGTGCTCTCTCTCATTCTCTCTCTCTCAAATAAATAAATAAAATCTTTAAAAAAAAAAAACTAAATTTAAAATTTGATTCAATTTTAATTATTTTGGTTTTAAATTTAAATAGGTACTAGTAGGTAATGCCTTTCAGTTATTACACGTTTGGCCTGCATGTGTACACTGAGATTTCCTGTGTAACTGTCACCACAATCCATTCATCTCATCACATGCAAACTCTCGAGGTGATGCTGCTATAAGAGTCACATCTCACCCAGCCATTGAAAAACTGCACTGTACATACCACCTTTGGCCTCCTTTCTATGACTCATGCTAACTAACCCTAATCTGAGTGTTTTGCTCTTTCCTCCACACTACCCAAAACACATGAAAGCCTAAAAACAGTCACAAAGCCATTACTCATCAAACACTAGCCCATGATCTAGTATTTTCATTTCTATTTGTGGGGTGGTTTCTATTTTCTATGCATCTAGGGGTCAGAGAGACATTACTGGGTGCTTGATGGAGCAGGAAGAAAAGTTAATCTGTTTCAATGACTATGCATTTTTCTCTTCCTTTGCTGTGTTAGCAAAAGAATGATTTCCTGTCTCCATTGAATTATTTTTTCCCTAGAAAATCCTCAAATGATTTCTCTACCTGTTCAACCCTTTTTATGTCTCTACCAAAGTTTTGAACTGTGGTCATACCACAGAATGATATTCCTAAAGAATATTAAAAAATGGTTAAGTCAATAATACAAGTGCACAAGAAAAGAAAACTGTGGTACAAGAAGTTTATGGTTAACGTCAAAAGAATTGTAAGGGGCACCTGGGTGGTTCAGTCAGTTAAGTGTCTGACTTTTGGTTTCGGCTCAAGTTGTGATCTCAGGGTTGTGAGATTGAGCCCTGTGTGGGGCTCCATGCTTAGCGGGGAGTCTGTTTGAGATTCTCTCCATCTCCCTTTGCCACTTTCCCTGCTCCCTCTGTCTCTTTCTCTCTAAAACAAATATTTTATTTTATTTTTTTTAAAGATTTTATTTATTTATTTGAGAGAGAGAGAGAATGAGAAACAGAGAGCATGAGAGGGAGGAGGGTCAGAGGGAGAAGCAGACTCCCTGCCGAGCAGGGAGCCCGATGCGGGACTCGATCCCGGGACTCCAGGATCATGACCTGAGCCGAAGGCAGTCGCTTAACCAGCTGAGCCACCCAGGCGCCCCTAAAACAAATATTTTTAAAAAATTGTACACACACATGCACACAAAGATTCAAAGAGTTCAGAGGAGAGACCTATATCCTTTACATATAAGGAATCTTGTATGAAGAAGTAATGATTTTAGCTATTCTTTGAATTATAGGTAAAATTTCAAATGGGTAAAATAAAAGGCATGCAGAACACAGTATAGACTACTCCAAAGACATGGAATTTGTAGGCACGCCATTCTCTTGGTAGTTGTGTCACTCTTTGCAAATTTCTTAATATTTAAAAACTGATTTTTCTTTCCTTCTAAAGTGAGAGACTTAACACCATTCTTTTTGTTATTTGATGATTAGATACAATGTCTGCAAAACTCCTCGCATGGTGCTTAGAGAATCACTGGATTTCAGTATAGAGTGGCATTATGACTTTTCCAGATGCAGGAAGCTGCATGTCCTGAGAACCAGAGGCAGGAATTCCCACAGACACAAGAGAGTTTAAGGGACACCGTGGTGAGTTACCATGAACAGATCAGTTTGGCTCAAGGATTGTGTATATTTGGGAGCAATGTGAGACATACTTAGAAAAATAGATTGAAACAAGATTGTGAAAGGCATTTTATTCCAAGGTAAGGAGTTTATCTATATGATAAACTGGAAAACTTGGAAAGAGCCAATGAATGTTCTTCAGTAACGCAGTAGCCAAGTAGAAGTGGTGTTTTGAGAATAGAAATTGATCTACCATACTTGGAAGAAAGAGGAATAGAAATAAAGCCTCAAGTCTGGAGTCCAGTATGGTAATTGAAACATTAGAAAATAAGGAATAGAATTAAGGTATCAAATATGGAAAAGTAACTTAAAAGTGATATACAAATGGAAGAAATATTACCTACAGAAAAGGTAATAAATGCTTGATAAAAAGGGGAACATGGAATGAAAATTTGGTGTAATGAAAGGAATTTTTTGGAGTCAGAGAGTCTTGGGCTTAAAATCCTGCCTTCACTCTTTGCGTGAATTTAATCACATACCCAATCTCCCTGAGTCTTGGTTATCTCCTCTGTAAAGTAAAACTAACGATACCGGGCTCCTGGGTGGCTCAGTCGTTAAGTGTCTGCCTTCGGCTCAGGTCATGATCCCAGGGTCCTGGGATCGAGTCCCACATCGGGCTCCCTGCTCAGCGGGAAGGCTGCTTCTCCCTCTCCCACTCCCCCTGCTTGTGTTCCTGCTCTCGCTATCTCTCTCTGTCAAATAAATAAATAAAATCTTAAAAAAAAAAAAAACTAACGATACCAGTGAATTTGCTGTGTAACTATAATATGATGGAATGGTAATGCATTTTGTATTTTGAATTGGAATGATGATGGTGTAAATGAACAGGATTTGGAAAAAAGAGCAACATATTTGAAATAGGAAATAAGAAGACTAACATTTATTTAATTTGACATTATAGAAGGATCTCCTTGAGGCAACATAAAATAGGTATTTGAAAATTCATGACTGGTACTCAAGAGAGACACCATTATTTTATTTTGAAAATGGAGGTTATTTTGGAAGAATGGGGTAGAAATCTCAGCCTGGAATGTCAGAATTGTGAGGTTCACGAACTCTCTCCTCCATTCCTCAGTGCAGCTCATGATGAAGTCTGCTATAGACCAAGGTAATAGATTTCTTAGCCTGTAACTCTTACCTTTCCCATTCAGTCTCCACACTATGACTAAATATATTTATCTAAGCCTCATTTGAAAATTTCCATTAATTTTGGAGATGTGGCATTCTGATCTCTCTGCTAGAGAGCTCCAATATCCCCATTTTGGCTCATACTTTACCATATTTCCATTAAGTTCTTTGCTGTTCAAGGCAAAATCTCCCAGGACTTTTCAGTCTTCCTCAAAAACAAACTCTTCACTTTATCTCTCTATTTCCTGAAGTTATTTCTATGTGAAATGTCATTATGAATTCCAAACATGCCCAGGATATCAGGGTTATGCAACATTCATTTAAAAGTTGAAAATGTGGAGTATGTAAATTAGAAAATCTATTTTAGGGAAGTGCAGATCTAGCAGTCAGGGTAGCAGATTTATACTGCATTCTGTGTTGACTCAAACAATTTGGGTCAGATGCAAAAAGTTTAAGAATTAGGTTTTCCTTTCCCTTTCTTAGCTTTAAAAAAATAAGGTAAACACAAACGTTTCCCACTGAGGGCGATAATGGATCATTGGCAGAATGCAAAGAAGGCTTTATTATCCACCACGATGTTTAGCTGGAATGAAGAGCCAACATTACTAAATAATCATTCCCTTAGTTTTATTTGACCTGAGACCAATCCCTTTAAAGAGAGTTACCCTGTTAGGAAATGAGTGACATCATTATTTGCACACCCTACCTCCCTTTTGAGAGTTTTTCTTTTCCTATCTCTTGGTACATTCTTCCTTAAAAGCTCAGAGACCCAGAAAACTTCCCATTTTCTAAATGACACACTTCCTTCAAACCCTCCCACAAAACAGAACCTCTTAATTCAGACCTACTCTACCCTCTAAAGATCACACAATTAAAGCTGTTGTAGTAGGCAGTATAGGGGAATGGAAAGTCAAGCAGATCTCTCTCTTCCTGGTCCTGTGCCAAAAAGAGATGTTCTGATAGGACTCCCCTAAGTAACCACTGATGATTATATCTCCAGCACAATTCTTTATCCTGTGGGTGGCCTAATGGACATGTTTACTAGGATTTTGCATAGATATCCTGTTGTGGATCCTGTGCCTAGTCATCCACACCCTTATTCAGGGTTGAAGGTTACTCCCCTTCAATTGCTAGAATGTTGTTGCCTGATGATAGCTGTGGGATTGTCAGTTTTTTCTAGAGATTTCCCGCAGCCGAAAATACCTATTTCACCCAAGGTCATACACCCCAAAGGGGATAGTCTGCATCCAATGACTGGGGCTTCCAGTCAAGACAAATCTGAAGAACCATCCCAGTTTCAGAGCTCCTATGGGCTTTGTGGAAACATTATTACTGCATGGCACCCTACCTTTCCCTTCTACCTAATTCTTAATACTTTTACTTCCCTCATAGATGTTGATCCTGGGAGCACGCCCTAATAAACTTCCTTTACATGGTCTTGTTTCAGAGTTGGCTTCCTAGGAAACCACACCAAATACCATGCTCCAAGCCAAAACAGACTACCACCAATAACAACAGCACAACTTCTAGCAAACCTGACATTTTGTGCACTGAACATTATGACTCAATCAGCCAAGGTATTTTTGCCACTTACTCTCACTTTATTTCCACATCCAAGGAAAGAAAGAATCTATTCAATTTTTAACAGACTTTATTTTTTAAACAATTTTAGATTTATAGCAAAATTGAACAGAAAGCACAGAGATTTCTCATATACTTCTGTCCCTATATTCATAGCCTCCCCCATTACTACCATCCCCACCAAAATGGTACATTTGTTACAATTAATGAACCTACATTGACACATCATTATCACCCAAAGTCCATAGCTTAAATTAGGGTTCACTCCTGATATTGTACATTCTCTGGGTTTGGACAAATATATAATGGCGTATATCCATCATTATAGTATACAGAGTAGTTTCATTGCCCTCAAAATCCTTTGTGTTCTACTTATACATCCCTTTTCCCCTTAACCCTTGACAACCACTGACTTTCTTTTTTACCATCTCCATAGTTTTGCCTTTTCCAGAATGGCATGTAGTTGGAATCATAGAGTATATAGCCTTTACAGATTGTTTTCTTTCACTTAGCAATATGTATTTAAGTTTTCTCCATGTCTATGGCTTGACAGCTCATTTCTTTTTAGCAATGAATAATATTCCATTGTGTGGTTGTACCACAGTTTATTTTTTTCATCACCCACTGGGCAACATCTTGGTTGCTTCCAAATTTTGGCAATTACAAATAAAACTGCTATATATCCACCTGTAGATTTTTGTATGGACATAAGTTTTGAACTCTTTTGGATAAATACCAAGGGGCACAATTGCTGGATTAAATGGTGAAGATATGTTTACTTTTGTAGGAAACCACCAAAATGTCTTCCAAAATGGCTGTACCATTTTTCATTCCTACCAGCAATGGATGAGAGTTCCTGTTGCTCCACATCATTGTAAGCATTTAGTGTGTCAGTATTCTGGATTTTGACCATTTTCATAAATGTGTAGCACTATCTCTTTTTTTAATTTGCACATCCCTGATGACATACGATGTGGAGCATCTTTTCATATGCTTATTTGCCATCTAAATATCCACTTTTGTGTCTTTTAAGGAATTGGTCTAGGTTATCAAATTCATAAAAGCTATCAAATTTGTGGGCATACAGCTGTTCCTTCTAATGTAAATGGGAATGATGTCCTTTCTTTCATTTCTAACATTAGTGATTTGTCCACTGTCTTTTTTCTGTTAGTCTGTATAGAGGCTTATTGATTTTATTGATCTTTTCAAAGAACCAGATTTTGGTTTCATTTGTTTTTCTCTATTGATTTCCTGTTTTCAATTTCATCAATTTCTGTTGTAATTTTTATTACTTATTTTATTCTACTCTTTGTATTTTTTTTGCACTTTTTTTCCTAGTTTTCTAAGATGGGAGTTTAGGTGATTAATTTTAGATCCTTATTCTTTTGTAATATATGCATTTAATGTTATAAATTATCCTCTAAGTATGACTTCACTTCATCCCACAAATTTTGATATGTTGTGTGTTCATTTTCATTTAATTCCAATGTTTTAGTATTTCTCTTGAGATTTCTTCTTTGACCCATGTGTTATTTAAAAGTGTGCTCTTTGATTTCCAAGTATTTGGCAGAATTTCTACCTATCTTTTTGTTATTGATTTCTAGTCTAATTGCATTGTGTGATTTCTACCCTTTTAAATTGGTGAGGTGTGCTTCATGGTACAGACTATGATCTATCTTGATGAATGTTCCATGCAAGCATGAGGAGATTTTATATTCTGCTGCTGTTGCACCAAGTAGTCTATAGATGCCTATTACAATCAGTTGATTGATGGTATTGTTTTTTCAACTATGTCCTTATTAGTTTTCTGCCTGCTAGATCTGTCCATTTCTGATGAAGGATGTTGAAGTCTCTAACTATGCTAGTGGATCCATCTATTTGTCTTTGCAATTCTACTTTTATCTTGTTTTGTTGTTAGGCACATATACCTTAAGGATCATGATGGAGAATTGACACCTTTATCATTATGTAATGTCCTTACTTTATTATTATTTCTCCTTCAGTTTTGAAGAATGATACCTTAGAGTACAGAATTTTAGGTTTTTTTTTTTCTCAACACTTTAAATATTTTTATCCCACTCTTTTCTTACTTACATGGTTTCTGAGAAGGTGGATAATTTAATTCTTATCTTTGTTTCTTTATAGGGAAGGTATTTCCTCCCCCCCCACCCCCCACTGACTTTTTCAGGATCTGTGTTTTATCTTTGATTTTCTGTAGTTTGGATATAATATGTCCAGGTGTACTCCTGTTTTTTGTTTGTTTTTTGTTTGTTTGTTTGTTTGTTTGTTTTGGCATTTATCCTTCTTGGTGTTCTCTGAACTTTCTGCATTTGTGGTTTGGTGTAGGACATTAATATGGGGAAATTCTTAGTCATTATTGTTTCAAGTATTTCTTCTGTTTCTTTTTTCTCCTTCTCCTAATGGTAGTCCCATTATGCATATGTTATACCTTTTGTACTTGTCCCACAGTTCTTGAATATTCTGTTCTGCTTTTATTCATTCTTTTTTCTCTTTGCTTTTCAGTTTTTGGAGTTTTCTACCAGGATATCCTCAAGCTCAGAAATTTTATTCTCACTCACTTGCTCATTCATACAGACTGCCTGCTGGAGAGCTTGTCTGATTTGGTATTCAGTTCAACAAGCAGCAGGTTGCCTTACTACAGTGCACAGGGCTCTTCATGATCCAGCTCTTCCTTCACTCCCCAGTCACATTTCTTGTCATTACACCACACCCCCACTGTAGTCATACTAAGTTACTTATAGTCATGACATTCTTTTCTTTTTTTTAAGATTTTATTTATTTACTTGACACAGAGAGAGAGAGAGCACAAGCAGGGGGAGTGGCAGGCAGAGGCAGAGGGAGAAGCAGGCTCCCCGCAGAGCAGGCAGCCCGATGCGGGACTTGATCCCAGGACCCCAGGATCATGACCTGAGCCGAAGGCAGTTGCTTAACCAACTGAGCCACCCAGGCACCCCTAGTCATGACATTCTTTCTCTATTTTGCACAAACTGCTCCCTCTGTCTTGGCTTATCTTGCTAATATTATTCACCAATACATAAAATTGCTTAGTTGTTAATTTCTTAAATTAGGTTCCAAAATAACTAGGGAAGATTCTATGTATTATTTACTATCCTAGTCTCTGATCTTGACATAATGCCTGACATGGTATACACTCAAATTAAAAAAAAAAAAGTGATTTCTGTGTTGAAATGGTTTTTTGTTTGTTTGTTTCTTTTGCTAAATTGATATAATCAAATTGTTTTGAATGTGGTTAGGCATAGTTCTAAGCTATGGACATTTTGGGGAGAAATTTTTTTCTCTTAAAGTTATTGATACAATTTTAGGGCTCTGCCTCAAGCAAAATAGAACAAGAAATAATGCATTAACAAATAATGCCAAAATCTCAGGAACTTGAAACAACGATGATTTCATATAGTCATTACATGGAGACAATATTCATGGAATGAAAAGACCAGAATTCTGAGGACAGAGTACTGGGGAATGTTTCACAAGTAAAATAAAGAAGAAACTTTTTCTGTATTCCAGTATAATTACAAGAAGATAATTATTTCTATATTTTCTACTGCACAGAAATTGCATTTATGTGCACCTATATGAATTTATAAACTCCTACATATAGTTTATAATTGAATGTTTAAGAATATGTAGATATCGGGCGCCTGGGTGGCTCAGTTGGTTAAGCAACTGCCTTCGGCTCAGGTCATGATCCTGGAGTCCCGGGATCGAGTCCCGCATCGGGCTATCTGCTCAGCAGGGAGTCTGCTTCTTCCTCTCCTGCTCCCCCCTCTTGCGCTCTTTCTCTCTCTCACTCTCTCTCTCAAATAAATAAATAAAATCTTTAAAAAAAAAAGAATATGTAGATATCTAAGACATTGTTATTAATTACATTTTTCTAGAAAGTGAGACATTTGTATTTTGAAATATATGACTATTTTGTCTAAAAGAGTGATTATTTAGTTTTTTTCCGAATATTCCAGAATAAACATACGTGAAGTATATTTTCTCTTTAGGTATCTGAATTAGCAAGAATGAAACACTTTCTCACAGAAGACTTTAGTGATGGTTTACAAATTGTTTGCATGTTACCATATTTTTTCCAGGTTTTATGTTGTAGATTAGTTCTAATTAAATTCTAAGACCTTATTATTATTTTTTTTAATATTTGGTTATAGCAGTTATTCCAGTTATTTAGAGAACTGTTGATTTTCTAACTGGTGTGCTAGCATTCTCTAGCTTATTTCCCAGAAATGGAGAGAATGTCTTACTTTAGGAATTTTATTTTTTAGGTCTATTGCTACTGATAATGCAGATTATAGCACATTCGATAAATGAAAGCATATATTACCTCCAGTTCTTCCTCAATTTCTTCTAGCTTATTGCTTCTTTCTATAGGCAATATTCCCAAGAAAAGATCCACTCAGCTTATGAGTAGATTAAGTGGATTGATAAGCATACCATATCTTTTGAGTAGTTCCAGATTTCTCCCCCACCCAGTTCCAGTGTCTCACATTCCCACACTGGGCAGGCTTCTTAAGCTATTTTGGCACATTTATAATGTTAACTCCCACAAATGTTTTTTATCTGTTTTCTCTATGTTGTTGCTCTGTTTTCACATTTTATTTCTCAGAATATTAAAAAGAAATGTTAATTTGTTGAGTTATTTTATAACTGTAAATAAAAAGGAAAGGAAGAGAAAGGCTTTAGTCATAGTCCAGAAACTATTAGCACAGCTCAAATCACTCACTCTTTTGTTCTATAAGAATTATTGACCAAGGGAAGATTAGAAAGGGTCAAGGAAAGCTATCCTTCTTCCATGCCTTAGGAATACATATTTTCTTCTATGAAGGAGGATATATATATCCTCCTTCAAAGAAGAAATATAAATATATATATATTTATTAATCCTCATTTTATTCACTATTTCAAAGTCTTCCAATAATATATCTTTCTAATTAAGTTGAAAGGTAAATGATAGTGGAAGGCACCCAGTTCCATTATAACTATTTCCAGCTAATCTTGTATAGCTAAGATTGTGTCTCCTGAATTGGACTGAGAACTTCCTGGGTAGAATGATTTCATTTTTTTTTTCCTTTTAATTTCCATAGTACCTGGCACATCAAGACCTTCAGTAAATCTTGCTAAAGTAATGAATGAAAAAATACATTGATGGATATACTTTAAAATGTTATTCAATTATTAAAGAGCTTTCTGGCATAAAAACCTAGAAAATCTATTCTTTTGAGTAGTTTTAAAGCAGATTTAAAATTCATTTCCCAACA
>NC_138380.1:74138864-74169480 GCF_054177405.1 Leptonychotes weddellii | reverse complement strand
TTCTCATTGATCGGTAAACTTGGTCTTGGCTGACTGTTCTCGCTGATCTTCTGGGGGAGGGGCCTGTTGCCGTGGTTCCCAAATGTCTTTCCCCGAGGCGGAACTGCCCCGCCCTTGCCCGGTCCAGGCTAACTAATCTGCTCGGCTTTGCTCTGGGGAGCTTTTGTTCCCTGCAAGCTTTCCGTACAGCTTTGGAGGACGAGAGTGAAAATGGTGGCCTCCCAATCTCCGTCGCGGAGGAGCCGAGAACTCGGGCCCTGCTCCTCAGTGCGCCCCCAGAGAAAAGCAGTCAATCACTCCCGTCTCCCCGGTCTCTGGCCGCACTCCGTGCTCACCCAGCCTGTGACCGAGAGTTTCTATCTCTGGCACATGACCCCGTCTGGAGTCTCCAAACCCAGGAGATCCCTGCGGTGAGCTCCTGCACCGCTCCTCCTGGGTGAGGAAGGGGAGTCTCCCCGGATCTGCCGCTTATTGGGTCCCTGCTGGAGGAGCAGTGGCCCGACTGTGCCGCGGATCACAGTTTATGGCAACCCTGAGCTGAGAGCCCGTGCCTCGGCTCCGTCTCTGCAGCCGGCTTCCCTGCTCCATTACCTGGGAGCTCTGCCACACTCAGGCACCCCCGGTCTTTCTGTGACCCCAAGGGTCCTGAGACCACACAGTCCTGCGAGGGTTCCACCCCCTGCTTAGCCACCAGAGTGATGTCCCTCAGCAGAGCAGACTTCTAAAATTTTTGATTTTGTGCTCCACAGCTCTATCACTTGCCAGAAGTGGCCGACAGAGGCCCTTCCCCCGCCGTCTATCTTCCCGAATATCACCTTGGATTCACTTCTCCACACGTCCTATCTTCCAGAAAGTGGTCGCTTTTCTGTTCAGAGAGTTGCTGCTATTCTTTTCTTTGATCTCCTATTGAGTTTGTAGGTGTTCAGAATAGTTTAATCCCTATCTAGCTGAATTCCTGGGACCAGACGAAATTTAGGTCTCCTACTCCTCTGCCATCTCGCTCCTATATCAAGATTTTATTTATTGTTTAAAGTAATCTTTACATCCAACGTGGGGCTCAAACAACCCTGAGAACAAGAGTCACATGCTCCACTGAGCAAGCCAGGTGCCCCCAAACTGGTGTGGTTTTGTTTCATTTCTCATTGTGGTTTTGAATTGCAATTCCTTGATGATTAATGATGCTGAGCATCTTTTCATGTGTCTATTTACCATGTATATGACTTCCTTAGAAAATTGTCTATTCAAGTATTCTGTCCATTTTTGAATTGGATTGTTTGGGGTTTTTTTTTTTTTTTTTTGCTAGTGAGTTGTATGAGTTCTTTATATATTCTGGATGTTATCCCTTTATCAGACATATGATTTGCAAATATTTTCTCCCATTCAGTAGTTCACCTTGTCATTTTGTTGATGGTTTCCTTTGCTGTGCAGAATCTTTGTAGTTTGATACATTCCCACTTGTTTATTTTTGCTTTTGTTGCTTGTGCCTTTGATGTCAGATTCAAAAACTCCTCACCAAGACTGATGTCAAGGAGCTTACCACCTATGTTTTCTGCTTGGTGTTTTATTGTTTCAGGTCTTATGTTCAAATTTTTAGTCCATTTGGGTTAATGTTTTGTGTATAGGACAAGATACAGGTCAAGTTTCACTCTTTTGCATGCAGCTGTCCAGTTCTTTCCAACACAGTTTATTGAGAGACTGTCCTTTCCTTATTGCATATTCTTGATTCCTTTCTTGTAAATTAATTAACCATGTATGCACGAGTTTATTTATGGGCTCTTCATTACGTTTAATTGATCGGTGTGTCTGTTTTAATGCCAGTACTATACTGGCTTTTTGTTTGTTTTTTAAATATTTTATTTATTTATTTGATAGAGACACAGTGAGAGAGGGAACACAAGCAGGGAGAATGGGAGAGGGAGAAGCAGGCTTCCCACTGAGCAGGGACCCCGATGTGGGGCTCGATCCCAGGACTCTGGGATTATGACCTGAGCCAAAGGCAGATGCTTAATGACTGAGCCACTCAGGCGACCCAATACTATACTGTTTTAATTACTATAGCTTTGTAATATAGTTTGAAGAGAGGGAACATGATGCCTCCAGTTTGTTCTTCTTTCTTAATATTGGGCTATTTGGATATTTTTGTTATTGCATTCAACTTTTAAGATTATTTGTTGTGTATCTTTGAAAAATGCTATTGGAATTTTGATAGGGATTGCATTGACTCTATAGATTGCTTTGAGTAGTGTGGGCATTTTAACAATATTGACTCTTATAATCCATGAGCACAGAATATCTTTCTATTCATTTGTGTCTTTTTCAATTTCTTTCATAATTGTCTTTTCAATATGCAAGTCTTTGACAATGTATTGGTAAAATGTATTCCTAGGTATTTTATTCTTTTTGATGCAATTATAAATGGGATTGTTTTCTTAATATTACCCTTCCAATATTTTGTTAATAATCTATGCAACAGACTTTTGCGTATTGATTGCATATCCTGCAACTTTACTGGATTTGTTTATTCAAACAGATTTTTGATGGAGTTTTTACGGTTTTCTGTATGTAATATCATGTCATCTGAAAGTAGTGACAGTTTTGCTTCTTCCCCCATTCCCTACTCAAACACTCATACTCCATAAAGTTTACTGATTTGGGGTCTGGGATGCCTCAAGTTTTGGACATTAGGTAACCCAAGAAAACTTGACTGCAGACAGAGTAGATAGTGGCATTTTATCTTCTGTATTCCTATTTCTCTTCTCTGTGCTATGACTGCAGCTCTGCAGACCTTCCTACTGGCCTATCTTAGGTTCCCTTCATCTCCTCGCATAGCCCTCTTTGACCACTTTCCTTTGCCATCAATACCTGAATTGGGGTTACATTCTACCAGTCCTTTTTACCTTTTTTTGAATTGAGCAGCATAGTGATAAAACATGGGCCTACCTATGAAATAAAAAGAGCCCATTCTGCAATTAAAACCAAGCCTTAAAATACTTATATCCTTAAGGCACATGAATAAGATTTGCCTGTTTTAAATATTAAGCAGTATAAGTGGAAGTTTTCATAAGTATTAATTTTTTTTAAAGATTTATTTTAGAGAGCATGAGCAGGAGGAGCAGGGGGAAAGGGAGAGAGACTCTCAAGCAGACTCCATGCTGAGCACAGAGCTCAATGTGGGGTTCAATCTCACAACCCTGAGATCAGGACCTGAGCGGAAACCAAGAGACACTCAACTGACTATGCCACTCAGGTAGCCCTAAATGCAAATTTTCAAAAGAGGGTACAAATGGAAATGGCACAATAGCTTTTGATGGAAGGAGATGCCAAATCGAGAGTAATTTCACAAGAATGGAAAGCCAAGGAATCAAACTAAAACTTCTACTTCAAATTTTTGCCTAAAATGAGCCTTCGGAGTTTGTCTGCAAGGGTTCCCATCTAGGTGTACACAGCTATACTGAGCTCCTGCTTGTCACCAGACTTTGTAATAGACCACTGGACCATTCTGCAGTAAACAACAAGGCTACCAGATTAGCAGGGCAAATATTTTTCTTTCCATTTAACAGACAAGAAAACTGAGGCCCAGAAAACTTACATAAGTGACTTTCCTGAGGTTAAGAACTGCATCAAGAATCTGGGTCTCCTCATTGCTCTTAGTAGACCATCTACAAATCACACTTCAGGTATGTGATTCTAATAAAACCTTGTCATGTTTGCTTACATCCTGTCCCCATTTGTTCTTCACTTATTCGACTATTATTCT
Source organism: Leptonychotes weddellii (assembly GCF_054177405.1). Classification (NCBI taxonomy): domain Eukaryota; kingdom Metazoa; phylum Chordata; class Mammalia; order Carnivora; family Phocidae; genus Leptonychotes; species Leptonychotes weddellii. The sequence goes on along the minus strand of NC_138380.1, from coordinate 74,165,723 downwards.
CTATTTTCCTCCGTCTTTTTCTCTGTTTCCAAAGCACCTTTTGTACTTTGCCTTTGATATTATGTGTGTTGCTCCATTATCTTAAATAGGCCGAACCAAAGATTCACATGATAATCTCTGCCGTGAGCACGTTGATCAAGGTACTAGGGAGGCAGGAGGTGTGCCAACACATTGTTTAAGTGCCTTGATCACGTAATCCAATACTGTGACACAGGACAAAGTGGCCAAGGTAAGCAAGGAAGTAAGGCCGAGTGAAAGTGAAAAGGAGACAGCCACAGAACTGCTATCACAATGTACTAGAAGCAGAATAGGCTGAGCTTCTTCTGCAACCATACTGTTAGAGAGTTTACTGAAAGAAGGATTAAATAAAATCCAGAATTTCATTATATGGAAACTTATTAGGCCACTTGATCCATGATCAAAGACAAGAAAGACATTTCCTTTGTAGCACAGAGTATGGGATCTCCCTAGTGGAGCTAGGATATACAAAGTTATAGTGTAAGCTCACTAATATTGTTTGAGCTTTTTTCTCTGAAATTTGTGGCAGGTTTTGTTCCATAAGATCACAGAACTGGGGAAAGTCTTAGAATGCTCTTTTATGCAATCTCTGAAATGTCATTTGTTTTAAAATTTTAAAGGAAAGGTATTTCACTTCATATTCTATTTTCTCATTTTAGGTACCATTTTCTGCTCACCCTCAAATGATTATTGTATGATGTCTTTGCATATTTAGCAAGAAATGGGTACTTGGTACACTCTAATTTCATACACAACAAAGCTTAGAAACGGCTGTGGGAAGAGATGCTTGGGGAAGGTGCTAACATCTCTACCTGTCCCTTGTAGAAGAGCCTCAAGATGGTATTTTTTTTGAGTCATCTTGTTCATCCCCTGCTGTCACAGTCCTTAATGTCACCACTTACCAGTACCCAAGATTTTCTAAATAGTTTTTATGCTACAAAAAGAAACATTCTGGGAGTGGGTGTATAAGACATGTCTGGATGTCAGAGAATTTAGGATATGAGCTCATTCTGTTTATTTACAGCTTGATTTCTCTTGGGAGGAAATGTACTCCCTTTTCACTTACAGGATCTCCCAGGTGGAAGACAATTGTTTTTAAGTCATTCTGTTTGCTCTTTCAGTCAAAGTTGTTGGGCTTGAGACTGATTTTTCTTCAAGGCTGTATAAACCTTGGAGTTGGCAGGATGATTTTGGAGAAGGTACAAGATGGAAAATAGGGAGCACAGGCTCTGAAGGCAATGATTTGACATGTTCTTTCTTATAACTCCTTAAGGAAACTTCAACTGCATGATTGACTCCTCCCAATTGAATGAATACTAATTTTAAATTGTATTAATATCATAAAGTAGTTGTAAAAAACAATGGAAAGTATATTTATAAGGCAGTACTTGTTCTATTTCTTATTCTACCATAAGTAAATAAATATATTTTATTTCTTATACTCTTACATTAAAAATGTAAGTATAACTGGCAGGTTGCATAAAATATTTCCTTGGGAAAATATTCAAACCATAGCTTTCATATTGTCTTTCTTGATATAATTTTTAAATTTTTAGTTGATTTTTTCTGTATAAAGGTGAACATGTTCTTTAAATGTAAATAGGGAAATACTTGAAAATGAAAAAAAAAATTCCACTTCCCTCCAGGAGCTTCTAATTCAGTGGATAATGATAATTAACGACACAAGGCAGCATTTGTTAATAAACACTCAAATGAGTGTCACCGGCAGTAAGTTCTCCAGGAATTCATAAGAAACAATCTTTCTAAACAGAGAGGCTCATAAACTGAGCCAAACCTCCATGTTCCCTGACAGTAATTTGTCCAGGTTTCATGTGAAACTAAACACTCAACTAAATGTACATTCTTCCCCAAGGCTTGATTATTGCCATACACAACTTATTCTTTATTTCTGTTTTATAATATGGCTGGGAACAGCAACAAGCCTAAAAGGAGGCATTAGTAATGTTCTCTGAACATATTTCATTAACGTCTTTTAAAAACATATATTTTTAAGCCATGATGCAAAATTACCAGAAGTTTCTATAACATGATTATAAATGTGGAATACTTTTTTAAAAAAGGAAACTCTCAAGACTCATAAGAAAAAATAGAAAAACATCAATCCTACTGATAAACTAGATCAAGTGAAGGTTTATCCAGGACCTTGTCTCTTGGTGAAGAAAAAAAGAAGCTGCTTTTCCTAGGACTTGATTCAATCTCTTACATGGCACTTGTATAAATGTATTATAAATTTTTATTAAGCCACCACAATAGTTAACCTAATTGCCCCTTTCTGAGAGAAACTGATAGAAAAGTATATGATCTGTGCTATGCTGTTTTTCAGGTCATTACTCAAAGGAACTGCAAAAGAAAGTTTGTGAATTCATAGAATCATCCATAGAAAGTTAGATGATTGCAACAATTTTCATTAATCCCCTGGACCTATTCAAAGGGTTACAGAGGTATCTCACACAATGTAGGGATGTAAATATCTTTTCTGGCTCTTATGTACCCCATCTGACTGTGTCGTATGGGTTTGGAGGATATTTAAGTATTGTTCAGTGATTTAAGACAAATGAGACAATTGTTGAGACTGGCCTTAGGATATTTTTAAGCTTTTTACAGATCAGATTGCTGCACAAGTTGCTTATTTTCTATAGTTTCTTCCTGTGAAGGTGGAGTAAAATTCTCAATATGAGCAAAAGGGGATCTGGAAATCCTATTTAGTTGTATAGTCTGAAAAGATTTTCAAAGCCAAGGAAAGGAAGCAGGATTTGGGTAGAAAGAAAAGGAGGATGGAGAATCACTGGTCACATACACCTTTTGTTTTTAGGGCTTCTTTGGTGCTCCTTGGAGTGTGGGAAGATTTGCTAATGCCACTGGTGAGCTAAGCTAGTTCTCTCATGTGCCCAGAGTGACAGAGCTCCAAAATGTCAAGTCAGTGACTTCTATCCTCAGAGTATCATCATCTCTCCCTTGAATGACTCTTTGTCAACTTGGTAGCACATCAGTCTCCCAGTGTAACCAGAAACATTTCCTCATACAGATCTTTGAAATACTTTCCACTCAATTCCCATAGAAAGCCTTCAGTGGGATGGGCCCTGAGCTAAATAAAGGGAAACTCACTAATCTTGAGTTGTGATTGGCAAGTAACTGAGCCAAACCTCCAAAGGACTTTATATGATAATGTGACAAAGGTAGTGGAGTAGACTTCTCATGTGGGGTATCATCAGGGAAAGTAGAAGTGACATTTTTAGACTCAATGCTTTATATCATCTCTTTGATCCTACAACCGACATATTATAGCAAAATGAACCCGATCGGTTTCTTCTGGCTTGTGAACTGGCTTGCATGCAAAAACAAAAACATAACATTTCATGAATGCTTTTATTTAGTGACTCTCAACCTTGGTCTTTGCAATTCTAATTGAATCTCTGATTTAGCTTCCAACTTTCAATACTCGCATATCCATTCATTTTTCATGTGTCCTCCATGTTTCCCTTTATATATTCAGCAAAGGCCTTCTGGACTCAGTATACAAAAAGGATTTGATGTACAAATGGCAAAATAGTGATAAACACTGAAGCTGGGAAATGGTCATATAAGGTCATTATACCTTTATTTCCACTTTTAGAGAGTCCAAAACACAAAGTCAAAAGATAAAACCGTAATAAGAATGATTTTTAGGTTTTGTGTTTATTATCAAGATGAGTACATAGAGTTACAAACATTACAGAAAGAAGTTTATAGGCAGGCTCAGACTTAATTGTGCTTCCTCTGTCCATTAAAGAACACAAATATGTCCATTGAAAAACACAAGTATTTTCTGTATTAGTTTTGTGTGCAATTAAGTCCTTGAAAGACTGTCAGTGTCCTGTGGTTTCTAAGTTTCCTTGATGGGGTGATATCATGTAAATCATGATCAAGAGTTAGGCCTTGGAATCTTAACTGCTAAATTCACCATTTCTATGTGGTGGTCATTGTTGTTAAATATAAAATTCCACAAATGATTCTTTTTTAACACATCACTAGTGTCAGGGATGAGATGTTTCCTTTAGATCACGTTAAGGCTTCTTAGTTGCTTCCCTTTTTTCTCTTATAATACATATCTTGCAATATCTTCCATGCAGTTGTTTAAGGAACATTACACTATAGAGTCCTTGAGCTGGAAGCTTGAAATAGTGTCTCAGTGACAAGGAAAGAAACTAAGTGAAAAATGAGGAAAGAAAAAAAATAATAATAAAAGAAACAAACACAGTATATAGATATACCAGATGAGACTAAGAAAAAAAATAGGCAACATTCTCCAACTTGTTTAACTGTGATCTTAATAGAGAAGAAAAAAAAAAAAAAACAACTAATGGGGAAATGTTCCAATTTGCATTGTTAGTTTAATATTCAGAAAAACTTTTAGTAACTGTCTTTTAGAATGTGATAGTATCCCATGGCTTAATATTCACACTGTATTGGGGCACCTGGGTGGCTCAGTCACTTAAGCGACTGACTCTTGATTTTGGTTCAGGTCATGATCTCAGGGTCAGCCCCGTGGTCAGGCTCCTCAACAGGCACTGAGACTGCTTAAGATTCTCTTTCTACCCCTCCCCTACCTCTCTCTCTCTCCCTCTTTCTAATATATATATATTTTTTCCTCACTGTATCATTACATTTTCTATTATGTATCATTTAATGGGAAAACAAAAATACAATGTTATTCATTACGTTTCTTTTGAGGTAACTTTTGTATGATCAAATAAAAAACATGCATCAACAAAAGGCAAAAACCAAGTTAATCAGGTTTTATTAATTTATCGTCTTTCTGCTGCATTTTACAAATGATAAAATTAAGATTTTGAGGGCGCCTGGGTGGCTCAGTTGGTTAAGCGACTGCCTTCGGCTCAGGTCATGATCCTGGAGTCCCAGGATCGAGTCCCGCATCGGGCTCCCTGCTCGGCAGGGAGTCTGCTTCTCCCTCTGACCCTGCCCCCTCTCATGTGCTCTCTCTCATTCTCTCTCTCTCTCAAATAAATAAATAAAATCTTTAAAAAAAAAAAAAGTACATTCATTAAAAAAAAAAAAATTAAGATTTTGAGAAGGGGGTCTATGATCACATACATTATAAGTAGGAGAGTCACCATCCCAGATCTCCTGGTTCAGTGTTTAATTTTCAAGGGCTCCCGTTATGTAAACGGCTCATTTTTTTTCCTTTGATAAAAAAGAAAAACAGCATTTAAAAATATATTCTGGGTTTTTTTTTCAGCTTCTCAAAAGTCTTTTCCTCCAGATTTAAATGAGTCTCAACTAAGTTGTCATTAGGTTGTCAAACATATTTAATTGGTGAATCCTGTATCTCATCTAAATCTCATTGCAAGTGGTTACGTGTTTTTGCCTGACAACCATTATTTCTCAAGATCTCATATTTAGAAACAGGATATTTCCAAAGGAAGGAAATGACAAGGCTTTATCTTTTTTTTTTAAAAAAACTAATGCTGTATTTTAGGGGTGAAGCCCAGCTTATTCAAAGTCTCATCAGAAATTATGGTGAGGACTCATTTGTCACCAGGAAAAAACAGTCACTAAATTTTGTTTGTTTTTACATGCTTGACAATTCAGAAGAAATATCGGATTTATTTTGCTATCTACTAACTTCATCTATAAACATATACACAGAATATAAGCAAATTCTTAAAATACCTTTAAATGTTCAAATGTCTGTCCTAAAATGTATTTTAATAGGTGATAAAAGAATTCAAGAGGCCTGAATAGACTTCATTTTAAACTCCAAACTGTTAAACAAAGGCTGGTCATGTGGGACACCATATGAGTGTCAAGGAAGAAGATTGAGTTTTTCGAGGACCGAGACCTCATTGAAAATAGCCGACTCAAAAAACTAAGCAACCCTCATTGCAGATGGAATGAGCCTAAGCAAAGTGCATAAGATAAGGTTGAGATCCATCTTCCAGGCAAAGAACCTAGGAATACCAAGGTCAATGATGAGGCTTGAGGTTAAAATCAGAGAGAAGTTTCAGAGCTAGATGAGAGAGTTAGGAATGTCATGAGCACAGACTGGAAATGAGCAAGCAGGTCTGAGTTTCATGGGCTGTCTGAGCTGAGCAGCAGAGTTCAGATGCCAGTGAGGCCCACTCATTTCTCGCAGATTCTGAATGGAAACCTATGTCAGTAATTAGGTAAAATGACTTGAGAAAATTTTCTTGCCTTCTGCTGGGCTTTTCTTCATCAGGAATAATAGCCTATGCTCTCAATGAGGGCCTCCCACTTTGAACCCCCCCCCCCACCACACCACCCCTACACTCACCAGGCTATTTAAACTGGAAGTAAAAGAAAAGAAGTTACATGATTACATGTTCAACAATTTATTAGCATCTACCTGCTGGCAAATTTGTGACACATACATCAGGCACATCACTTAACATTTATAATTTCTACAGTCTTCCTTCACTGAAAAATGCGTGGCAGCGCGCGTCCCCTTCCCCCCATTGAATGCATCGCCATGCCCCATGGCAGCTCTGGAAATATTTGGGGGAACATTAAAGAGAAAAGTATCCTCTGTCATGATGAGCACTGAGTAATGAATAGAATTGTTCAATCACTAAACTGTATACCTGAAACTAACTAACCAAAGTATGATCAGCAAACATACAGGTTTTCTTTATCATCTGGTAACAGAGACTATTGTGATGTATTATATAATTATAAAATAATTTGAACTTTCTCTCACAATTATTTGAACTTTATCCCATACAAAAAAATAAAAACATCTCATTACATAATATTATTATTAAGTCTTTAGGATTTCTGCCAAAAGTGTTTCAATTTTGATAGATAGGAAATCTCTTTTCCTTGTACCCTTATTGTTATGACTGATTTCTGGCTGCATGTTGAGTCGCCAGCTGAATCATAGACATGATCAGTTATTATGATCTGAACTCAGTACAGAGATATTGTGGGTTTCGTTCCAGACCACCACAATAAAGCAAGTATCACAATAAAGTTAGTCAAATGAATTTTTTCATCTCCAAGTATATATGACAGTTATGTTCACATATAGTATAGTTTATTAAAGAGTGCAGTAGCATTACAGCTAAAAAAATGCACAATTTATTTATTTATTTTTAATTAATTAATTAATTATTAATTTATTTATTATTTAAAATGCTTTATTGCTGAAAAATGCTAACCATCATCTGCACTTTCAGTAAGTTGTACTCTTTTTGCTGGTGGAGGGTTTTGTCTTGACGTCAATGGCTGCTGACAGATCAGGGTGGTGGTGGTTGCTGAAGGTTGGGGGACTATGGCAATTTTGTCAAATAAGACAGTGAAGTTTCTTTCATTATTTGAGTCTTCCTTTCATGAATGATTTATCTGTAGCATGTGATGCTGTGTGTTAGCATTTGACCAACAGCAGGACTTCTTTCAAAATTGGAGCTAATCCTCTCAGTCCCTGATGCTATTTTATCCACTACGTTTCTGTAATATTCTCACTCCTCCGTGGCCATTTCAACAATCTTCTTCACCAGCATAGATTCCATCTCAAGAGACCACTTTCTTTCCTCATACATTAAGAAGCAACTCCTCATCTGCTCAATTTCTACCATGAGATTGCAGTCATTCAATCTCTTCTCTAGGCTCCACTTCTAATTCTAGTTCTTGTGCTGTTTCCACCCCATCTGCAGTTAATTTCTTCACTGAAGTCTTGACCCTTCAAAGTCATCCATGAGGGTTGGAATCAACTTCTTCCAAATTCGTGTTCAGGTTGATATTTTGACCTCTTCCCATGAATCATGAATGTTCTTCATGGCATCTAGAATGGTCAATTCTTTCTAGAAGGTTTTCAATTTATCTTGCCCAGGTCCATCAAAGAAATCACTGTCTATGGCAGTTACAGCCTTATAAAGTGTATTTCTCCAATAATAACATTTGGAGATCAAAATTACTTCTCCGTCTATGGGCTGCAGAATGTATATTTTGTTAGGCATGAAAACAACATTAATCTCATTGTCTACCTTCATCAGAGCTCTTATCAATAAGCAGTAATATTTTGAGTCTTTTTTTTTTTCTATGTAGTAGGTCTCAAGAGTGGTCTTCAAATATTCAGTGAACCGTGTTATAAACAGATGTGCTGTCATCCAGGCTTTGTTGTTCCACTAATAGAGCACAGGCAGAGTAGATTTAGCATAATTCTTGAGGGCCTTAGGATTTTCAGAATGGTCAATGAGCATTGGCTTCGACTTCAAGCCACCAGCTGCATTAGTCCCTAATATGAGAGTCAGCCTCTGTCCTTTGAAGTTTTGAAGCCAGGCAATGACTTCTCCCTAGCTATGAAAGTCCTACCTTGCATCTTCTTCTAATATAAGTTTGTTTTGTCCGCATTAAAAATCTGTTGTTTAGTGTAGCCACCTTAATTGCTTTGGCTAGATTTTCTAGATAGCTTGCTGCAGCTTTTACATCAGTACTGGCTGCTTCACCTTACATTTTTATGATATGGAGGTGGCTTCTTTCCTTAAACCTCATAAGCCAACTTCTGCTAGCTTCAGGTTTTTCTTCTGCAGCTTCCTCAATCTTCAGAAAATTAAAGAGAGAACATTGCTCTGGATTAGGCTTTAGCTTAAGAGAATGTTGTGGCTGGTTTGATCTACTCAGACCACTAAAACTTTGTATCAACAACAAGGCTGTTTCATTTTTTTTATCCTTTGTGTGTTTATGGAATAGCACTTTTAATTTCAAAAAGTTGGGTTTTTTGTTTTTTGTTTTTTTGTTTGTTTGTTTTTTGCATTCATAACTTGGGTAACTGGTGTAAGAGGCCTAGATTTTGGCCTATCAGCTTTTGACAGGACTTCCTCATGAAGCCGAATCATTTCTACCTCTTGACTTAACATGAGAGATATGAGATTCTTCCTTCCACTTAAACTCTTAGAGGCCATTGTAGGGTGATTGATTGATTTAAATAATTGACATACAATGTTATATTAGTTTCAGATATACAACATAGCAGTTGGACAGCTCAATACATTATGCTTACCCTGATAAGTATTGTCACCATAAAATGCTATTATAATAATATTGACTCTATTTTCTATGTTGTACTTTTCATCACCATGACTGATTTATTTTATAACTGGAAGCTTGTACCTCTTAATCCCCTTCATCTATTTTACCCATCCCCTAGCCCTCCTCCTCTTTGGCAACCCCTAATTTGTCTTTTGTATTTAAGAGTCTGTTTGGTGTTTGTTCATTTGTTTTTTAGAGTCCACATATGAGTGAAATCATATGGCATTTGTGTTTCTCTGACTTGTTTCACTTAGCATAATACCTTCTGGGTCCATCCATGTTTGCACAAATGGCAAGATCTCATTCTTTTTTACGGCTAATATCCAATTGTATATGTATACCACACATTCTTTATCCATTCATGTATGGATTGCTTTCATATCTAAGTTATTGTCATTAATAGTGCAGTAAGCATAGGCGTGCATATATTTTTCGAATTAGTGATTTGGGCAAATATCCAGTGGTAGAATTACTGAATCATATGGTATTTCTATTTTTTATTTTTTGAGGAACGTCATACTATTTCCACAGTGGTTGCACCAATTTAAATTCCGACCAACAGTGTACAAGCGTTCCCTTTTCTCCACATCCTCTCCACACTTACTACTTCTCACCTTTTTGATACTAGCCATTCTAACAGGTATGAAGTGATAACCCGTTGTGGTTTTGATTTGCATTTCCCTGATGGTTAGTATGTTGAACATATTTAATGTGTCTGTTGTCTGGGGCGCCTGGGTGGCTCAGTCGGTTAAGCGACTGCCTTCGGCTCAGGTCATGATCCTGGAGTCCCGGGATCGAGTCCCACATCGGGCTCCCTGCTCGGCAGGGAGTCTGCTTCTCCCTCTGACCCTCCTCCCTCTCATGCTCTCTGTCTCTCATTCTCTCTCTCAAATAAATAAATAAAACCTTTAAAAAAAAAAATGTGTCTGTTGTCCATCTGTATATCTTCTTTGGAAAAAAAAAGTCTATTCAAGTATTCTCATTTTTTAATAAGATTTGTGGGTTTTTTGGTGTTGTATAAGTTATTTATACATTTTAGACGTTAACCCCTTATTGGCTGTACCATTTGCAAATAACTTGTCCCATTCACTAGTTTGCCTTTTTGTTGTTGTTGTTGATGGTTTCCTTTGCTGTGCAAAGGCTTTTTATTTTGAAATGGTTCCATTTGTTTATTTTTGCTTTTGTTTCCCTTACCTGAGGAGACATATCTGTAAATATGTTGTTAAAGCTCTTGCCCAAGAGATTACTGCCTATTTTTTTTTCAAGATTTTATTTATTTATTTGACAGAGAGAGACACAGCAAGAGAGGGAACACAAGCAGGGGGAGTGGGAGAGGGAGAAGCAGGCTTCCCGCTGAGCAGGGAGCCCGACGCGGGGCTCCATCCCAGGACCCCGGGGTCATGACCTGAGCCGAAGGCAGACGCTTAGTGACTGAGCCACCCAGGCATCCCTGCCTATTTTTCTTTCAGGAGTTCTATGGTTTCAGGTCTCACATTTATGTCTTTAATTCATTTTGAATTTATTTTTGGTTATGGTATAAGAAAGTGATCCAGTTTCATTTTTTTGCATGTAGCAGTTTTCTCAACATGATGTATTGAAAAGACTATCTTTTCCCCATTGTATATTCTTCCCTATTTCATTGTAGCTTAATTGGCCTTACAAGTGTGGGTCTATTTCTGGGCTCTCTATCCTGTCCCATTGATCTATGTCTATTTTTGTACTAGTACCATACTGTTTCAATTATGATACCTTTGTAGTATATCTTGAAATCTGTGATTGTGTGTAGGGTTATTGACTGGTCTAATTTCGATATTGTTGTGTCTCAGGGAACAGGGGTGCCCCTGCAAGGGAAAGAGGCCAGAAACAGCTGGCCCTTGAAATAGTCAGAACACATACAAGATTTAACAAGTTTGGTGTTTTATATGGCACAGTTTGTGACAACTCAAAACAATTACAATGATAACATCAAAGATCACTGATCACAGATCACCACAGCAAATATAACAATAATGAGGTAAACAGTGATTTCTCTATCATCCTTCTGAATGTGAATAGTTAACAACTTTTGTTGGACTTTATTTAGAATAAGAGCATATTAGATGTGGTAGACAGAATTCCATAATGGCCCCCAATATTCCTGGTCCTGATACACACACCTTTTATGATTTCCTGCCCTTGAGAATAAGTGGGAATGTCTATATTTCATTTTTCACTCCAGTGATGACAGTGTATTTTATTGCAAAATTGAAGGGAGTCAACCCGAGGGGGAGGTCTTAAAAGAGGACAGAGATTTTAAGTGTGAGAGATTGTCTTGCTGGCTTTCAAGAAAATTACTGTGTTGCGAGAGGTCCACATACCGCTAAGGCCTGAGGACACCCCTAGTAGCTGAGGACAACCCCTGGCCAACAGCAAGCAAGGAAGCATGAGCTTCAGTCCTACACCACAAGGAACTCATTTTTTTCCAAGAAACACATGAGTGTAGAAGATAACCCCAAGCCTTAACTGAGAATGTAGCCCAACAAAAGCCTTGATTTCAGCCATGTAAGACTCTCAGAAGAGAATTCAGCCAGCCCGTGCCCAGACTTTTGAAATCCACAGAAGTGTGAGATAATAAATGGGTATTGTTTTAAGCCACTAAGTTTGTGGTAATGTGTTATGAAGCAATAGTGAACTAATTCATTAAGGGTATTTTTGTTTTGTTGCTATTACTTCTCATCATTTTCTGAAAAACAAACAAACAAACAAACCTGGAAGCTATTTCTTGACTTATAAATATTCTATCCCCCATAGAAATCCTTTCATGGACTTAAGGTTCAATGTTAAATCTCAAACATTTTGGTTGTGGGTTAATGTAATAAATAAATATACGACAAATAGGGCGCTGGGGGGCTCAGTTGGTTAAGCGACTGCCTTCGGCTCAGGTCATGATCCTGGAGTCCCAGGATCGAGTCCCGCATCGGGCTCCCTGCTCAGCGGGGAGTCTGCTTCTCCCTCTGACCCTCCCCCCTCTCATGTGCTCTCTCTCTCTCATTCTCTCTCTCAAATAAATAAAATCTTTAAAAAATAAATAAATATATGACAAATAGTTTACTTAACTTGTTAATAAATTTTTCCAGTATGCCTTCTTTCTGTGTGTTGGATAGTCTTCTAAGCAGTATGGACTATGGCAGTGAACAAGACAGTGGAAATTCCCTGGCCTCGAGGAACATCTATTTTCATATAGTATATTAAAAACTTAAAAAATACCAAACAGATATTTGATAAAATCAAGTAACATAATAAATGGAATAAAGAGGACTTAGAAGATAGAGTATGATGAGAGATTGTTCATTGACTCATAGAACACTAGATCAAAAACTAATGATGTAATGTATGGTGATTAACGTAATATAAATACATACATACATACATACACACATACATACGTTGGCCCCAAGAGAGGTAACATTTGAGCAGAGAAGCTGAAGGAAGAGAGGGAGCAGCACCAGCACAGAAACATCTGGGAGAAGGGAGTTTAAGTAGAGGAAACAACCATGGAAGGTCCAGATAGAGTTTGGCCTGTTCCAGGAAGGCCAGTATGGTTTGAGCAGAGTCCATGAAATGGAGCATAGTAAGAGATAAGCATGAAGAAGTGATTAACATCAAAAGCATATGAGGTCTTTTTTATTTATGTATTTATTTTAAGTAGGCTCTACACTCAATGTGGGGCTCAAACTCGTGACCTCAAGAGCAAGAGTCACATGCTCTACCAACTGAGCCAGCCATGAGCCCCCATATGAGGCCTTTTAGATTCTGAATCTATGAAGATATTTTCTACTTCTGAACCTTTTGTTAGAATTCTTTGAAGACGCTGTGCCTTTTAATGTCTATCTCAAAAAGATCTACTTAACTGAGTTAACTTAGAGTACGTGAAATTTGAGGTCTACTGAAGGACTGCTGTTTTCTTTTATGATGAGAGCTTTGACATATATCAGAGCTCCATTGTGGGCCTGGCCACCAGGGGACACCAAGCTTGGCTTTGAGTGAACTAACATTCCTCAGGTAGGGTTTTGAGATAAATCCATTGCCCCTCCTTCATGGTTGTCTTTGTTATTCATTTCATGTCTCCATGGATTTTATGTTGTTTATTGTTTTAAATAACTTTTAGAAACAGGTACAATAAAAAAAGGGGGGACATTAAAGATACATTTGCCAACCAGAGATCTTTCTTTCTAAAACTATGATTCATATTAAATCCCTTTATTAAACAACTGGTTAGTATCTAGGGACTGTGGATTAAATTAAATGAAAAAAAGCCCTCCATGTCATCAAAGAGATTAAATATGTATGTTAAGTACGATAAAATAAGATTTAAGTTTACAGGGAAGTAAAACCTCATATACGATACTATGGAAGGTCAACACAGGAAAAGCTTATGCTAAGGGGAATTGACTAAGACAAGACAGAAAGGAGAGGTTTTCACTGAATTTTGAAGCAGGACTACAGTGGGCTGCTAAATATGGTAATGCTTGTACAATGAACAATACTAAAGGGTGTCATTAGTACTGTATATGTCCCATAAATTATATATATGTGATAAATGATATAATATAAATTGTATAGTGTAAGATATATAATATAAATAAATATAAATATACATGGCAATTTTCTTACAGAGTGCAGGAGAGTGTCTTGAAGAAGGGATTGTTTTCATTTGCAAAAAGTAACTCTGTGGGCTAATAGTAGCACTAACAGTAATTTTTAAACATGGAAGTATCCATTAATTCTGATTTAATTTGTCTGGGCTGGAAATTAAGCATGTTATATATTTTTTAAAGCTTCAAGTGTACACACCATGTTAAAGGATCATTGAATTTGAAGAGTAACATTTACGTAGAGCTTTCAGACTTCTACACAGAGGAAAAATTTGAAGCGGTGGGAAATGCAAGGTGAGAATGCAGGGACCATTTCACTGAAGAATGGACTTCACACAGGAATAGAAATGACAGCTGAGGGCCTTCAACAGTGGTCTAAGGAGTTTAAAGTCCATTCTTTGGGCTATGGGTACAATTAATGTTTTATTTTAAATAAATAAGTCATAAAAACTAATTTGTGTTTTTGGAAGATTAATCTGCAAGCAGTGGAAAGGAGAAACGAGAAGGCACTGATTCTGCATGCAGGAAAATCAATTAGGAGACCAGGGCAGTGAACAAGGTACATTGGAATCAAAACCTGACTTAGGTAGAGGCAGTGAAAATAATACACAGGAGACAAATAGAAGATTCATGGTGAAATTAGAACTGTTAGGAATTGGAAGATGATTGGGTGCATGGGAAACAGTTTCAGGCTGGGTGACAGAAAGAACAGTGATATAATGGTGCAGAGATCGGGAACACAGCCTCAGAGATATGGAGGCGGAGACATGTGTTTAAGGCAGCGGAGTAGAGATGTCCCCAGAAGTGGGAGATGCAATTATACCACAGCGAGTCAAGCACAGCGATGTCTCCCAGCTCAAGAGCTGGATCCATGGAGAGCCGGACCCATATCTGGCCACCTGGAGCACTCTAACCATGAAGCAATAACTTAACTTTACTAAACTTCCATTTAAATTTGTCAAGTGGTAAATATTAGTTTTATCCCAAAGTTGTTTTTTGTTTGTTTGTTTGTTTTAATCACATGAGATAATACAGACATTTGACTAGTGTGTAGAGAATTCTCAACAATGCTAACTAAATGTATTAGTAGGATAGAAGTTATGGATAAAAATAGATTTGGGGGTTAACTGCAGAGGTGCTCAATTAAGCCCACAGAGTAGGATATGTTGCCAAGGAAGAAAAGATACAGGAGAAAAAGAAGGGATAGGCCTAGACCTTCGTAGATGCCTACTTTGAGAATGCAGGCAGAGCAAGGGAAACCCAAACATGGATGGGAAAAGGACAGCCAAGAAAATGGGTGTCTGATCTTTACATGAAAAAAAATTATGCAGAAAAAAAAGGAATCATTGCAAATCATGATCTAAAGACTAGAGGTCTTAATTCTAGAGCTTTGTTAGAGCCTTCTAATTGACCTCAGGACTGTCCTACTTCATCTTTCCATTTCTCTTAAAGAAAAGAGGAGAGGGCTACAGTGCCCTAGACACTGCTTTGCACAATCACACACCAAGAAAGTACTAAGAATTGCCTGATGATTAGCTGATTAGTACGTGATAACATCAAAACAAAATATTATACCCAGAAAATGCTACAATGTGGAAGTAATAATTATAACAAACCAAGGTTCTGTGTCTAGTTTTAAAAACCAGTGGGACATCTGCTTGGCTGCTACCATAATTGGCTACCAGCCTGTTGTTTTGTTGTGCTGGAAGGAGGACTTTATGTTCTGTGGGTATTATTTGCTCTTGGTCCAGAGGGACCCAAGTTTCCATTAGATTACAAGCTCTAGACACATAGCCACATGTGTGCAAGAGTCTGTGCAAGAGTCTTGCACAATTTCTCCTAGTCACTAAATTTCTTTCCTTTGAGCACTGGGTTCTTTCAGACTTTCTGGATACTTTTGTGAGAATTGATAATCCCCCTGACCTTCTGGTCTCTGAGGTATCACTTGGTGTGTTATGACTCCCCTTGGGGTAGCTTTGAGAAAACTGCCTATGATAACCTAAACAAACAAACAAAGATACATGTCACAATATAACTGTTCACTCCTGTTCACAAGTCCTTAATTCCACTCACTCACTTATTCATTTATACCACCTGTCATTCAAGAAATATTTCAGCATCAGCTCTGTGCCAATCACTGAGCTAGATGTCTTCTGTTATCTGAAGAGTAGTGTGCATGTTAGCGTCTAGAATGATTTCTGGAATACCTTCAGTTTAAGGACTTCCTCAATTAATTCTTCTTCCCCTTTCCTCATATACCACCACCAGCATCACCACCAAAATCTGTTGAATTTACCTTCTAAATATATTTTTGTAAATCCATATGTTTTTCTTTTTTCCCCCCCATTTTTCCTATATCCGTTTTAGGTCAGGCTACCATTCAGGTTAGTCACAGCTGCCTTACTGGTTTTTCCACACCCATTCTTCCATTCTTACCTCTCTTCAATCCCAGCAACCATGCTGCTATCAGAGTTTGTTTTTCCAGTGTAATTCAGATTTGCTCATGTATCTCTCTGGATTAAAATTTCCAAAGGCTCCCCACTGTTCTTAGAATAAATCCCTGCAAGTATTTATGATGTCTGGCTCTTCCCTAACTCTTCTGCATCATCTCTTATTACTCTTCCCTATCCTCTTGTCCAACCATGTTGGGCTTCTGCTCTCTGCTTTCAGTGACTTGAATCTTCTGTGCTCCTTCCTGTCCATGGCAGACTGCTTACAGTTGCTGGCTTCTTACCTTTGAATGCTTTCCAAATTCTTTGCCACTTAAAACCTACTCACTCTTAGGGGCGCCTGGGTGGCTCAGTCGTTAAGCGTCTGCCTTCGGCTCAGGTCATGATCCCAGGGTCCTGGGATCGAGACCCGCATCGGGCTCCCTGCTCAGTGGGAAGCCTGCTTCTCCCTCTCCCTCTCCCCCTGCTTGTGTTCCCTCTCTCACCGTCTCTCTCTCTCTCTGTGAAATAAATAAATAAAATCTTAAAAAAAAAAAAAACCTACTCACTCTTAGATATTAGTGTGTCTGTAAATCAATGGTAAATAAAAAGCCAAAGTTTGTGCTCCCAAGTATCTTATTGTTTTGTGAAGAGAGCGAGGCATTATTTAAGAAATCATAATATATAATCATAAACTGAGATAAACTGGAATAAATTGAAAAGGAATGTTACACTGTGATAAGCTAAGCTGAAAGTTCAGAGAGGCTTCCCTACATATATATAGGCTTCCTTATATAATGTGTATTTATATAGATATATAGATATGTATGGATATATATCCATATCCACACACATGTACATATATAAACAAATGCTTACAATTTATATGCACATATACATATATGATCACATACACATATATAACATTTATACATATATATGTATATTAGAGAAACCTCTCTGACCATTCAGCTTAGCTTACCACAATGACATGTTCTTTCATTACTTACCCCAGTTTATTGTAACACATTATGATTTGTTAAATGGTGCTTGTCTTCCTTCAATAAACAATAAGATACTTGAGAACACAAACTCTGGCTCTTAATTAAGCATTTTTCCCCAAAGGAGTAGCACAATCCTGTACACAGAAACAGAATTTCAATGCATCTTGCTGTTGAATTAATAAATGATTAAATGACTACCCATCCAACTCAAAACGCTGCTTTGGGGCTATAATATTTCATGCGAATTCTTGGTAAAGCTTTTATGACTAATGAAGATGACATTGGAAGGGAGATAAAAATAAGGATATGAAATTTAGCAATAATTTGAGGCTTCAAAGACTTAAAAAAAAGCAAAGAGAACGACTGTTAGATTTTTTTAATAGTATAGATTTCCATGTTTCCTCGTTACTTTTGAATAACAAACATAGAGCTAGAATTCTCTCCTAGAGTCAGTTTTGAGAATAAATGGTAAGAAAAATTTTACCTGAAGCTGATGTTAAGACTAAAGGCATTTCACACATGTATAGATTTGAGGAGAGCAAGTTAAGAGATTACTAGTAAGCCTTTATCCAAGCTTTCCTGAGGAAAATGCTCCTTATGAAGAAGGTCTTTGAGTGAAATTATTTATTCCATGCAAACAACCAACAGCCAAACAAATAGAAAACCCTGGTAAAGAGGAGTCTATTAATAGAATCTGTTACAGATAAGCCCAAAATTGTCTTTCAGACCCTGAATATACACTTTAAGCAAGCTGATAATAATCCAAGGGCGTTTTCCAAATACGTTTTTCCTAAAAACAGGGTAGCAAGGTTAATGTGTTGAAGTGTCTTGGTGAATATTCTCATTGTTTTCAAGTGTGTACAGGGGTATATGCCAAAATTTCCCAACAAGGCTACAAACTATTCCTTCCCTATTATGTTACAGAGCCAAGGATTCAAGAACACTTTACTGTTAACTCTTACACAATGGACAGAAATATAAAATGAGGGACAAATCTTTGATTTAAAATTTGAATTTCTCTGAAGAGAATTTTTTAAGGCATATTATTAGTTTAAAAGTCCTATACGCATTCATCATGGCATGCTTAAGGATGAAGTCCATTCTGTTACCAATACTTGATGAAGGC
The DNA here is from genome assembly GCF_054177405.1 of Leptonychotes weddellii. Taxonomy (NCBI): domain Eukaryota; kingdom Metazoa; phylum Chordata; class Mammalia; order Carnivora; family Phocidae; genus Leptonychotes; species Leptonychotes weddellii. The sequence goes on along the minus strand of NC_138380.1, from coordinate 74,147,446 downwards.
CACTGGAAGAGGCAGGCTGGATGAAGAAGAAAGATATCTGGAAGAAGAATGGCACCCTGGGGACATCAGAGACACAGGACTGGGAGGCTTTGGGAAGGACAGAAAATGAGTCCTCTTAACGCCACTGTATTGATGATGTTTTGCATACGTACAGATGAACTGCTTGTTTTGAGAAAAGATTTTCACAATGAAATGGGAAATTCCATAATAGCATCTTGTGAGGAAGAGTCTATCAACAGCTGGTGAGAGCTGCTATTTACAGCAGGATTATTGGTTCAACTCGAATGCCTTAAAGTTCTGCCATTCAGTGTGCAACAAAAAACAGATGTTTTGGTTTTGTCTGGTTCAAAAATGTAGGCTCATCAACACTTGAAAGGTGACTGATTTGTGGGGGTTGGGAGAAGTCCTGGGTTTAACTGACATTCTGTGATGAAATGTTTAATTTTAAAGATAGTTGGTGAAGAAAGTTTCTGATGATTCTCTGGATGAAGGGGGTCAGAGATCTTGTCCTTGTTCATTATCCCAGAGCCATAGTCTTTTTTTAATTTTTATTTTAAGTAGGCTCCAGACCCAATGTGGGGCTTGAACTCATGACCCTGAGATTAAGAGTCACATGCTCTACCAACTGAGCCAGCCAAGTGCCCCTGTAGTCTTTTTTTTTTTTTTAAACTCAATCTACCACTAGTCTTTCCTCTCTCTCACCACCCACTGCTTATAAATTGGTGCCTAGCAGGGAGTGAACAAGTTAATGACAATGAATAGGTAATTCATGGAAAGGAATTTCAGGATTTCCTATTCTTATTTATAGGACACAATCCATATTCAAAGATAATGGTGCTTAGAGTGTTGGAGACATCCTGTGATATTCATTGTGATTCATAGAAAATATGTGTGATCCTGAGTTCACTGGATTTTTTGTCTTTTCAGTTCTTTGATGAAATATTTTATTAATAAGTTCAAATAATAGACATTTTACACGCATGGAAAAATAATTTTTTTGAATGAACAGGGTGACATTGACATTCTATGATAGTTGAACATGGGGCCCCCCACCCCCCTTCTCATGCAAAATCTCCCTGGTATTTGTTCGCTAAGCTCACTGGCTGACTCTCTGCCCTGTGGCTATCCTTCCTCTAGGCCGTTGCCCAATCTCCACCTGCCAGACATGATGTTATGGCTGAGAAGTGGCCATCAGGCTCCAGCAGGTCAAACTCTGCTTATACAAATCCATGAGGACAAGCTGAAAAACGTAAATGCAAGAGATGAGAAAGATCTTTGGCTAGAATTGTGCCTTCCAGAGCTATCTTTTCCTTGTGCTGGGGACATAATGCTTCTGGGCATTTCCTGGTGTCATAGCAATACTCCACAGGGACCGTTTCTGTACTTTCTCTAACTTTGTTTTAAACTAAAAAAATTGAAGAAGCCTGGGTATTACTCATAGATAGAGATAGAGATAAAGCATGGAAGAAACTCATTTTTAACCTGTAACTATATTGCATGATGGGAAAGAAACATACTCTCAAGTCAAAATTACATGAGATAGACTCTCCTATGAGTCACTTATTAGCCATAGGTCCACTGTCAGTATTTACCCTTTTAAGTTCTAGGTTTCTTTTCTGCAAATGGGACCTAAAAATATTAACTTGATTTGAAAGGATTTTTTTGGAATGGGAAAAGAGAATGAGATTATATGATATCTACTTAGCAAAGTGCCAAGAACATAGACAGTGCTCAAAACATGGGACTTATTATTCAAATACAAAAATACTGGTTTCAGTCATTGGAAAAAAGAACCATTTTCCTTTCTGGATGTTAGGTGCTGCTAGTTACAGGCCGGCATCATTTAGAAAGTGGTGACCCAAAATCCATTATTTTTCTCTAATGCCATTCAGTAAAACACATACTATTGACTGAAAATATTTAGTACCTCAAAATCTAAGGAGAGCAGTGTGACTTTTCTAGTTCCCCTGCTCACTTTGTTCTAATATAAAATTAGAGATTCTTAAATTATGAATCCTAGAAAGTGATTTATTGTTAGAAATTTTGCCATCATATTGTCAGAGTAATAACTTTAATCATAGCTTCTCAGGCCAAGGGTAACCTTATTTATATGTTTACAAATAGTACTAAGCAAAATTCAATTTCAATCCACTACATTATACAACTCTACCAAAAGATTAACTTAAACCAAAGCACGTGGCAATGCATGAGGCTTTCTCTCACTGAGACAAACGAAACAGGACCAAATTACCCCTCCACCTTAGAAGAGAAAAGATACCAGAAAGTTTACCAAATAGATATTTACATTTATGGACTGACCTGCATAAGTTACTTAAAAAAAAGTTGAGTAAAGAATTCTTAATATTCACTATTATGTTTCTTTTATACTTCAACGAGAAAGGAGACTTTGTCATAACAAATGGTAAATCTGGAGAGAAGCAAATTGATTACTAATGATTATTTGATTTCTCATGTTTCATAAGCACAGAAACTTTTTTTTTAAGGGGCATAAAAGGTTTTAATAGGAAAGGGATTAAAGGTTTTATTTTCCTCAACTGAAGCACAAAATGAATGAGATTTTTCAAGTTAACTTTCATTCCATCTGGCTCAGGTGTCAGGGATCTATATTTATCTCGTGTTAGGCATGCGCTTAAAGTGCTGGAAGGCTCAATGGCTTTCAGATGTCAGGATAACCTTAAAGACAGATGAATGGTCAAGACCCCGTGCCTCATTTTTGAGTCCTCAGCTGCTGTGCTGTGGAAATCATGTGTTTATTTTCTGCGTCTCCTCCTACAACAGTGTCTCTGAAGCCAGACTTCTGATCCTACATCTAGGCAAGCAAGCTCCTCCAGAAGTTGGTGAGCAAAATTATTTTTACTTAGGGGTGTGGCTGTAAGTGTCTTTGTTGTGGATGGGTTATCATCTAGTAAATATTAATAACTATTATTTTTGACTCTTTAGGAAGATCATATTACCTGTTGTAATAATTTAGTCTAGGATGCTTCTTTTAACATTTGTAAGCTTTCAACTAAATAGACACTAAATGACACTTAATTGTAACATTTCCACTAGTCTCCAAATTCATCCTATATTTCCATTTGCACATTTTCATGGCTTCGACTTGGAAAGTATCAGAAAACGTAAATTTCTTATTTCAAAAATGATAATTTTACTGGAAATCTTATTCCTTCAGATTCTCTAAGTTGATATGGCTTGTCCCAATCTACTCTGAGTTATCTTATTTTAATTTCTGTATACCTTCTTCTAGGCTTTAAAAAATACTATTCTTGTGAAAAGGACACTCTAAAAATCTGGCCAATTAAATTTTTCTCTGCCAAATTGGAAAAACTTTTTTTTAAATGAGACTAGAGGTTGAATGACCTTTGTTCATGGGACTCTGAAAATGTTTTTTGACACACTGTCAAGACTAACAAGTATATTTAAGAAATAATTTAAAAGATCCAATCCTTTTAATAGGCCGACTCTTAGAAGGAAAAAAAGAAAAAAAAATCTTTCCATATATACACTTACTGATCACTGGTGATCATACAGATTGTACTGACTGGGCACCAGATATCTTATTTTGGAGGGAGGGGGTTTTGTCACATAGCAGAACTTTGTTACCTGGGTTGTTTCATAGTATGTCTGTATAAGCTCAGAGAACACTGCAGAGAATGATAGAGGAGTGACTTACGCAGAAAGGAAACTTAAGGACATACTTAGCTTACAGACAAAACCAGGTGCTGATTTAAAAACAGTCCCTCTTCTGACACCCCATGCTATTTTATAAAGTCTCAAAAGGAATTGGGTAGAATTCTTTACCCTTAAAGAAGATCATTTCCTTTTATTCTTTGGGGAAATGGTTGCTTGGAGCTGTGCTGAATTCTGGGGAGAGCATTTTGGGCTGATGCTTACAAAAGTGTTAACTTCTTGTTCACTCCCTGAGTGAGAACTCACAACTCCGGTGGGACGTGGATCAGATGAAGAGAAATAGGCAACCTGTCTTGTTCTCAGGTACACCTGACTAAATAATGAAAGTGGGATTTGTAGGGCAATACGTGAGACTCCTGTAATCCTGACAAGGAAAGGAGAAATGTTTTCAAATGATGTACAACGCAAACAAACACTAATTATTTGGAATCTGATCCTTTTGTAAAGGACAATGACAACTTTGCTGCTAACCGTTCCGAGAGTTTGAGAAAGAAAGCAAACACTTGAGGATAATAAAACAATTTTCACCTGGGAAAAGGTAAGCTCTTGAACTCAGAAGAATCACTGTCAGGCAAAAGTGGGAGGAAAATACAAGGTGGGGGCGGTGCATAATGTGGCTAACAAATCAGTGGTAAAGACCATATAAGACTGCAGAGTAGGTCAGTAAATGGACAAATATGTTTTTCTTAGAGCGAAGAAATACATAATAATCTACTGATGATGATGTGACTATGGCTAATTTTGCTTTTAGCACAAATGGCTAATTAAGATTACTCATTAAAGAATTTAATATTCTTAGTATTTATAAATGAAGCTTCATAGAATTCTGAAATTCAAAAGAAATGCTTTAAAATGAATGACAAGGGAAAATGTCTTTTATTGGTCCGTTGGTTATGTTTTTTGATTGCTCCTTGGATGAAACTGCAAAGTGTATCCCCACTTTCCTGCAGCCTAAAAGAAGCGGTCTCAAGTGAGGAAGGGGGAGGTGACTGCAGGTAAAGTGACCCTGTGTTTTCTTCCGGTTCCTGGAATCTCAAATTCTGCTGGGTTGAGTGATTCTCTCCATCATAAACAATGAACTGTTTGTCAGGAAGAAGGAAACAGACTTAAACTAGCATAAGTGCTCGAGAATATAAAAAGAAACATAGATTTATAGTGTTACTGTTTGTTGTATTGTAGCAAAGTGCAGAAGCTAAGCCACTAAAAATTTTTTTCTTTTACCAAAGGCAGTGAGTATACTCCTGGTTTCCCAGGGAACTTTCTAGCCATTTCTTTACGAAGGTTGGTAAGGTGGATTCTGTTTTGTGTCTTCTGACGAATTTAACTGTGCGGAAATTGAGTGACACTTTAAAGAAGGTGCTTGGTGGTACATTGTTAAATTGTTTAAAATGTTTTGAAATATACTTGGAGACCTTTGTCACACAAACACGATCATCTGAAAGAGGAAATGACAGAAAATTGGCAAGCATTATTGAGGGGCATAGCAAACAGCTTGGCTACATTCATTAAGGAGTCCAGAGTGTCCCCAAATAGAAAAGCATTGTTCTTCGTTCAGTGCTCGTAAAGTTTAAAAGTGGAATAAGAACAGTGCTTTAAAACACAGTTTCATCTCTTAATGTTGTTTTTCTCATTAAATCTTCCAAATATAAATGTTCTGTTCCTCCCACTTTGATTGTTAGGAAATCAGAAAGGATATTAGTAGTCACGTCCTAGTTTTAAAAAATGAAGGGCACAGTCTAAACAATATTCACGTGGAGCCTCATCTTGTCCTATTCTGGAATTTCATTATTACTCTATTTGAAATGTAACAGATGCCATTGTAAAGTGTCCTTCTTCCATCTCAATCTAGGAAGTTTTAGAAATGAAGTAATCGAAGTTAATTTATTCAGGACAGGGGTTTCATAGCGTGGACCCTTAACACAGTATCTTCTTAGAGCAGCCACAAATTTACAGTAAGTGAGAGGGATCTTTTCAACAAGTATTCTTACTTTAAGAGTGAACCCTAAAACAGCAAACCCAGTGGAATCAACTACTCTGAATCACTTATTCATTGATGCATTCGTCAAAATATACATATGAGCATTTACTATGTGTCAGACTCTGTTGTAGGCTCTAAACAACATGATTAACCATATGGTGCTGGACGTTTGTAAGGATCCAGAATCTTTTTTTCAGGTGCTTGTGCTTTTTTTTTTTCCCCCAGGTGCTTGTTCTAAATCTTGTTTATATGGAATGAAACCTTTTGATGAAAGTTTAAAAAAACCTGTTAACTTAGTAAATGATAAAGACGTAGGATGATTTTGTGGACACTTTCCCCACCATGCACACAAACAGACCCCTTAATGAACCATCCATCTCCTGAAGAAGATAGGCTGGACGGGTGACTGTTAAATTGACAGAACTAGAAAGAAGATACTGGGCAGAATTGCTTCCTTTGACCGCTCTTAACTTCTTGTCATTGCCCCTACAAATGAGCATTGCATTCTTAAAATGCTGAGTAACTAACGGAAAGCACATGGAAACCCCTCCGGAATATGATCACATAACTGAGTGCGCACTCTCACTGTTTAATAGCTCCTTAGGGTTACTTTTTGTTGAACTGTTTCGTCTGAAATGGAGAACCAACACTCCTCTAAAGCTTAGCTCAGTCTCTTGGAGGGGAAGGGAAAGACGTCTAGTTTCTATGGAGACTTCTAGTTTCTAGGAGCTGCCTCCTTTTCAGAGCCGCTTGGTCAAAAGTTAGATCTCAGCAGACATGTGGAGGGGCAATTACAGGGCAGGAGGACACAAGCGGTGGTAAGTGCAATGAAGGGAGACAAGACTTTCACTGTGCCCTCAGAGTTGGCCCTTTGGCTGGGCTGTCGGCTCCATGGAGGCGGGGGTCATTTGTAACTGAGCATCAGCACTGCCCAGTGTCTGACATATAGTAAGCACTCAGTAGCTAGATGTTACTCATTTATTCAAAAGTATTATGTCTAAGTCTTTCCTAACCCAAAATGTTCACCTTCCACTAAGCGCTCTAAAATTTTCGGAAGTTTTCATCGTTTAAGCATTTAAATGCATCTCTTAGGCTTAGTGCTCTTTAAAAAAAATATCCAACTTAGTACAAATCTCTACCATAAAGCAATAGATCTGTGCAGTGTTTTGTGTGCGAAATCCTTAGGTAGGCAGTTTCATGGAACATTACAACAACGAGCACCACCCTGCCCTTCCCAGCATGCCTGGGGGTTTGTTTTTGTTATTTTGTCATACAGGATAGATCATCTATTAAAAATTTAATTATAAAATGTAATACACAAATATTCTGTAATTCACATAACACTAAGTGTGTAAACTCACACTGATGATCTCCCGTGGGTCAAGTCCACGAAGCTCATTTATTTCACCGAATATCACTGATTTCTTAGTCATCCCCCCACCCCCGTCTGTGTGCAAAGCTTAGACGTGCTTGCTTCTGCTTTCAGTCTCTGAGATGTCTTTACTACATGTGCCAAGTTTTGGACAAAGCTGGAGAAAAACTCCTAGATCTGTCTGTTCTGTTCTACTCAGGGTCCAATGGTAATCTTCAAGATTTGTTAAGCTGGCCCCAGGTATAGATCATGATTTCTCCACTTCTCACACGCTTAATGGGAAACCACAGCAAGTAGAGTAGCTGTTGTTTGCTAGCCTAGTCACGCAGAACCCCAGAATCCTCCCCGGGGGGTGGAAGGAATGGCCAGCTGGTGGCAGAGGCACGGTTATCATCTGTTGTCTTCCTCAGTTCCCTGGTCAGGCTTCCTCCGGGACCACACTGAGAGTGTCTTGCAAAGTTTCTTCCTTCAGTTTTCCAAACCTCTGTATTGCATCCTTATCCTGCACTCCTATTACGATAATTCAGTGACGTTTTATGTTTTACCCGATGAAGTCGGGGGGGGGGGGCGGAAAAAAGGATTAGGCAAGGAAAAAGGTAAATCCTGGTACTAGGAGGCAAACTTCAGGAAGCTTACTGTGATTATGCCCATTATCTTCTCTACCCCATTAATATTCCTCTTAAGTAATAGAGATGCCATTTTGTTTTTCTCTCTCAAATCTCCCATGCAGAACTTCTGTACATAGTAACCGCAAAAACATTTCTGAAGCTGAAATTCTGTAGAATAAATAAAAGCAACTGAAACTCACTGAATGGTCTTTTGTGAAAAGAAAACGACTTACTAATTATTTACCATGGCAGAGCGACAGCTATGAAGCTTGGCTTTTTTCTGAGGTTTAAAGCTAGAAGTTGACGTTCGGCAGCCTCCCAGTGTTCACATTTGTTCACAGCAAAAGCTGCAAACATTAGAAGTGGGAAGAGTTCTTAGCATACTCTTAAACCAAGGTCCACTGATTTTTACAAGTGAGGACTCCGAGGCCCATAGAAGTTAAAGGAGCTTTTTATGCCATTGCCTAATAGGCATTGAAGTGATGGTCCCGTTTCCTCGTGAATCTTCAGTGTTTTTAGGGCCCCCTTCCCCATCAACACTTACTAAGTAACCTTATCAGTTTTTTCATCTCACCAATAATCTATATGTTCAAGAGCACCCAAATCTCTATCTTATGGCCCCCAGTGCCTGCCGGTCAAGGTCTCGATGTGGACGCTTTGTATCTTGTGTTGATAGTATCTGACCCCTTTAAAAACATAATTTTGTCTTCTGTTTCAGGATGTACATTTTATGTTCAAAATTAAACTGAAAGCATCCCAAGATAAGTGTGTCACTTACTATGGCTAGATCCTAGTATTGAGTAAAATGTATGTACATACATAGATTCTGCACTTTTTAAAAATTTTATTATGTTAGTCCCCATACATTACATCATTAGTTTTAGATGAAGTGTTCCATGATTCATTGTTTGCG
>NC_138380.1:74072315-74138364 GCF_054177405.1 Leptonychotes weddellii | reverse complement strand
CTCTAGAACCCCCAGTTTGTTTCTCAGAGTCCATCGTCTCTCATGGTTCATCCTCCCCTCTGATTGCCCCCCTCCCCCTTCATTTTTCCTTTCCTGCTGTCTTCTAAAATCCAAAGGCAACTAGGACTTAAGTCTTTTTGAGATTTAAGGCTTAAAGTCTTTTTAAAGATTACAGATGTCTGTCACCAGCCTAGGAGATGCGGGTTTATTCAAGTCTTGTACAACCAATGGCAGCACTTGGGGTCCTGAGACCCTAAGAGTTCAGTAGTTACAGCAAGATCCTGATAACTGACTTGATTCCTTGTTATCAGTAATAAAAAGGAAATAATGTCAATAAAGTAAAAATATCCATTAGTTACTTGGGAAATTAGTATTCCTGGAGACCATTCTTCTCTATTTTATGCAGGGTCAAATTTGCATAAATGTACTTGCGGATGTATACTTTCTTTAATATTACTGTCTGGAAGTTTGCTACAGATAAGCATTAATTACTGCTTTTTGTAATGGTCAAAGTATTTTTGTGTGCTCAGTTTAGCAAGAGATACCTATTTTAAATGGAAATAAAAGAGGATTAAGGCCAATCACTTTCCTTACCTGAAATAGTCCTGCACTTGGTGTGTTTCTGCAAACTCTTCACACATCACAGATATTCTTAAAACAGTTGTTATGACTTATGCCAGAATAAAATGGCGACTTTCTCCTCTTGCTTATTTCTTTTTTTTTTTTTTTAAAGATTTTATTTATTTATTTGAGAGAGAGAGAATGAGAGAGAGCACATGAGAGAGAGCAGGGTCAGAGGGAGAAGCAGACTCCCCGCCGAGCAGGGAGCCCGATGCGGGACTCGATCCCGGGACTCCAGGATCATGACCTGAGCCGAAGGCAGTCGCTCAACCAACTGAGCCACCCAGGAGCCCTCCTCTTGCTTATTTCTAATCCTTGTATCTCCAGAGCATGTCAGCCTTAGGGGCAAACAGAGGTGATTGTTTTTAATGGCAAAAACTACCCAGGTTATTTCTTGGAGAGTCGTCTTGTTTTCCAGGGGCTTAGATTCTCTTTCTTTCTTTATCCTGTACCTCTTTAAACTGTCCTAATGCGTTTACATTTTATGCACCCACTGGCCAAACAAGACCAATTATACAGATGTGCACCACAAAGCAGGTTCATACAATCTTTTTACGGACTGCTTATTCCTGACAAGTTCCTTCTCGAAGTTACTGACCCTGGACTAAGTAAGGCAAATGATCAATGTCTCCTACTTACTGGTCCCTGCCTTTGCAATAGAGCACTCTGTCTCTCGACCTTTGGTCCCCAACCTTATCCCCTGCATCTCTCCCCCAACCCCCATGATGCTGAAGTGCTACCCCGATTCTGCACGACCCTGTGAGCCAAATCACAGCCTGGGAAACGTGAGAAATTAGGAGATTAAATGCTTCCTAATAGCCGCTGAAAGCCATGAGTGCCCTTGTTATCTGCTTTGCTCTTTGTTACCATTATACCAGAGTTGGCCCTTCAACCAGAGCCAGTATAAGAGAAATGCCCCATCCCAGGTGCCTTTGGATTTTAGTGGTTTTGTCTCTGCCTTTACTGGGGCTGTCAGTTCAGTTCTTACCCAGTTTTCATTACTTCTTCTTAACCCTGCTTTTAGGCCCCATCAAACAAGCTTTGCAGGAGTATTTCTCCCACTCCTGAGGAGGACTCCAGGGACTAGCTTCCCAGTTTGACAGCGCCCCCCACCCCCTTGCCATGGCTGCCGCCATAACTGCATGTAGTCCCATGACTCCAGATTCTGTCTACAATGACTCTACCTTCTCCTCATTGGACTGAACACAAGTTTTAGTTCAGAACCTCATGTCGTTCCGGTATTCATTAGTCTTCTGTTGACTCTCATCCCAATTTACTGCTTTTAATATGACCCTTTATAAGTGAAAACTCTTATCTTGTCATTTCCCCTACTTACAGTTACTTAATGATTCTCTTCGGCTTATAGAATAAAATTCAAGTTTCTTAGAAATACACAAGGGGCTTCAAAATCTTGTTTCCATCCATTTCCTTCACTTTTTGATAGTTCCTTAAAAATTTTGTGGTTTTCCAAATACATCATTCTCTTCTGATTTTGAATTTATTCATGCTGTTCTTTTTGCTTGTCCTGCCTTTTCTCCCTCTTGCCTGATTAGAAGATGTCTACTTATCCATTGAAGCCCTTCCGTTAATGGATAGTGTAGCTCCTCTCAACAAATCCACTATCAAACACCATGTTTTTATTCATCTTTGTATCCCTGTGCTAAGCTCAAAGTCTGGATATAATCAGTGGCCAGTAAGTGTTTAAATGAATATATGAGTAAATGAGTTCCCTAACACCTTTCCTCCATTTTAATCCAAAGCTTAGAACTTTCTTTACTTCTACTCTTTATAGTTTCTCCCAGAAAACCTTAGGAGAAAAGCTTTATGAAAACTCTTGGAGCTTTCCCCGATAGCAGTTCCTAGTATAAAATTTATATGGCATTAAGTAGATCTGAATTCAAGTGTTACATATTAGTTTCATGCCCTTGAATACATTGTGCAGTCTCTCGGTGTCTCAGTTCCACATCTGTAAAATGGGTGCAAAATTATCGTGTGGTTATGATTTTATAAGCCAGACTACCAAAAAAAAAAAAAAGAAAGAACTCTATTTCCTCATCTGAGAAATTAATCATTGAGATTAAATGATTTTTTATTTTCCTTTCGGTTTCAGAATTAGAAGACATGAACTTGGTCCCTGTTCTCTTACTATCCGTGACATTGAGAAAATAAATTTTGGGGTCCTCTTTCTGCTTCCTAGCTAAAATGAGGAAGTTGTACCAGATGATCTATAAAGAATCTTCCAGTCTAAGTTTACTTGATCATCTGTTATCTGAATCTATATCTCTCTTTCCTTTCTTTTGTATATACAATTGCACTCTAGTTTCCCAAGTATGTTTTTAAAATTATTGACAAATGAAGATAATTTCAATGGGGGAAGTGTTCTAGATTTACAGAATAGGTGGCTGGGAGCTGGTAAGCAACAGGCTATAATATCTTAGTCAAATTCCAAACACAGAAGTAAATTTTAGTATGTTGATATTCTGATCTACAGAATTATATAGCAACCATTTGTAAAGACTTCAATAAACTTTTTAGACTAATTAGGGATGATGTCAGCAAGAGAGCAGTTTTAGAAATTTCTAGTATCCATTCCGTCCCAGAAACATCAATCTGAACAACTACCTACACATGAAAATACCTTCACAAGAGCTAAGGATTCCAGGCGAGGAATTACAGTCCCTGTGCGAAGCAGATACTCTATTTTTATAGAGACGTTGAGACTGTATCAGATTACCTCAATCTTTTCAATGAAGTAAAAAATAAAGCAGTTTTCTGAGAAGATAAATTTCCTGGGAAATTCTTAAGAAAATAAAGAAGAAGAGAGTGAAGGTAAAAGACACAAGGTAGGGAAAAAAAGTAAAGGATTGGTAAGTACTTACTGTGGACAGCTCCATTCGAATATAATATTGTTTTAAAATGTATTTGATTGGGGCACCTGGGTGGCTCAGTCGGATAAGCGTCTGCCTTCGGCTCAGGTCATGATCTCAGGGTCCTGGGATTGAGCCCCGTGTTGGGCTCCCAGCTCAGCGGGGAGCCTGCTTTTTCCTCTCCCCCTGCGCCTCACCCTGCTAGTGCTCACTCTCTTGCTCACTCTCTCACAAATAAATAAAATCTTAAATAAATAAGTAAATCAAGAAATGTATTTAATTTTCAAATGAATGTGATTGAAAAAAAGTCAAGTGGTATTTTAGCACCTAAAGAAAAAAAATTCAATTGCCCTAGTTTCCCTGTCTTCTCCCATTCCCCATGTCTCTTTCCAGGAGAAAGAGCATTTTCTAGATAATGTAGCTATGGTGTTATTCCTTGAATTAAGGGGAAAAAAAAATTGTCCTTTACACATTAGCCTTTGATCTGCTCCTGTGGAGGAGAAGGACCTAGCTTTTATCGTACACACACAGAACGCTCCCTCCACTTCACGCACCACCTGCACATGCACACTTCTTCCAACCCGACCAGTGCGGCTCCTTCTTGATACTGTTCACTGTGGGCATTCATATCATACATTTTCTGAGAAGTAGAGCCACAAGTTTGGAATGAGTGCTTTCTTTCTGGTCAAATGTATCTTTTCCTGGTGATGATAATTGCCTCCTTCAATCTTCTGTCATCCTCCTGATCCAATATTATCTTTCCACACCCCCCGGCCTGTGACCTAATTCTTACCCTGAAACTTCCTTTAAATTTCTTCGTGGAAATTCCCTTTGTCTCTCAGTTGTCAGACCAGCTATTTCTTCAACCTTCTGTCTTCTGGTTTCTTGGTTTACTTCCTTACTTTGGTGGAGGGTTTCTGTTCTGGGAGTTCCTTGAGCTCCTTAGGAAAGGGTAAAAGCCAAGCAAAATTTGGGAACTTACAGACATTGAAATGTCTTTATCCTCACTCTTGAAAATGTGTTTGCCTATAGAATGACAGCCGGAAATAATTTTCCCTCCGATTCTTGAAGAGATTGCTTACGTGACTTCTAAATTCCCAGCGTTGCTATTGAATTTTGTTGTCTTTTTGACTTGCGTGTGACATTACTCCCAAGCCCACCAGAGGCTTTTAAGATCTTTTGTTTGTTCTTGATAGTCTGAAACCTCGTGAGTACAGACAGCGAGGACACAGCCTGGGGCCCTGTGAATCCACTGTGCTATATAACTTGGGTGACTTCTTACACTCTGGAGACTTCTGTCCTTCAATTCTGGAAAATATTCATGCATTCTATCCTTATTTCCTTGTTTTGTTTCTGATTTTATTTTGCTTTCCCTGGAAATGCCTTCACGGGAATGTCGGATCTGTTTTACCCCAGTGACGGTGCTCTGTGGCTCCTCTCTGTACAACGAACAGCGTGACCCGGATATTCCAACAGCTCCGCTGACTCTGTTATTTCTGTGATCATCGCTTGCATTTCCCAGATTGCTACCTTTTATTTCCCTTTCTATGATTTTACAATTTTCTGTCTCACTAGCCTCAGGATGGAATCTCTTCTCTTAGTTGCCTAAAGACATCAATCACAAAAATATTTAGTGTTTTTTATTCCCCTTTCTTATATTTATCCTTATTGTTTGCTTGCCTGTTTTAAATTGTGTCTTGCAGGTCAGATGTTCCTCAAATGTCTGATGATTGTCCATTTATATTTAAAATGGTGGCAAATAAATACGAATCTCATTCTAGAGTTTCACTGACCAGTAGGGTAGCCACTGGCCATAGGTGGCTATTGAGAACTTGAAATACACTTAGCCCCAACTGAGATGTGCTATTTTTTAAAATTTTATTTTATTTTATTTACCTTCAATTAATTAACATATAGCATATTATTAGTTTCAGAGGTAGAGTTCAGTGATTCACCAGTTGTATATAACACCCAGTGCTCATCACATCACGTGCCCTGCTTAATGTCTGTCACCCAGTTAACCCACCCCCACCCCAGCAACCCTCAGTTTATTTCCTATGGTTAATAAGATGTGCTATAATAGTAAAATAAAAACCAGACTTCTAAGACTTTATATAACAAAGGTAAAATATCTCATTAATTAAAGATAATATAATAATTTTGATTATTAAAAAATTATGCTTTGTAACATTATAATTAATACATATTAATATATTAGGTACACAGATTATAATTGATTAAAATGATAGTATTTATGATATTGGGCTAAATGATACATTAATATTAAAATTAATATCACCCATTTATGCTTTTAATGGGGCTACTGGACATTTCAAAAGTATATATAGCATGAGGCCCATGATATACTTCTACTGGACAGTATCACTCTGGAGGAATCACGTAAGGTCCTGGCCATGTCATTGTCCTCCCCCACAGCCCACCTCCACTAGGAAGTCCTATCAACATGTTTTCTCTTACACCAGTCAGTTCCCCCAGAAAAGAATCCTCTCATTTCTGGCTTGCTAGAGTTCTGGAAATGGCAAGAGAAAAGGAATCAGCATGTGGAATTTTGCTTAAACTTATTTCAGCATGGATCTCCCTCATGCCCCTAAGTGGGCCACCTGCTCTTAAGAATTTTCTGGCTCAATATTGCCAAAGAGGAAGGACCCCCCCCCCTTTCAGCAGGGCGAGGAAGGCGAGTGAGCAGGCTGAGTAGAGTATGTGGAGAGAGGATCTAGGGTTTAGGACTTACAAAGATACTCAACCAAGTTAGACCCTGCTTCCCATGACACCCTACGCTGCTAATCCATGGCCTATCTGGGATTGTAGAACAGATTCCTTTTGCTTCTTACTGGCTTTCTGTTGTAGGCATGGATACTGAGAATCTGACACTCTAGGGTTTGCTGAGCAATTATTAGTCCATTTGCTTTCTAAGTATTGACTTGTTTCTGACCTCTCTTATCTAAATATTTAGGCTGAACAGGTGCGTTCGTGTTTTTGTAAACTCTATTACTTTCATTTTAATGAAATATCAGGTGCCAGTGAAAACACATTCAATCCGCCACGTTTAACCAAAAGTCTTAAAAGTACTTCATCTTTTCTTCTTTCTTTTCCGTCAGGTTATGCTCAGACATTTAAGTCTCCTATAACCTGGTCTAAATATATTTACCTCTACCTGTAGATATATCAAACCAGGAATAGGTTGTTCACATGCCTTTTTTCAACCATGCCAATTACAGTGCTAAATGCTTTATGTAATTACCTAGTTTTATTTTCTGAGAATCCCACTTCCTTCTACCTGGATCTAAGAGTTCTGCGAATATATTCTTAGGACTCCATGTGATTGTTTCCTACAACTTACAGTTTTTCTAGTAGGATAAAATGTTATTGTGACTTATTAATCCACATAGTTTCGTCCCTCCCACGCTCTTCATCTTCTCTGAACTGCAAAATAGGAAGCTGCAAATCGGGGAAGGACCTTAAGTGGAGACAAGAAATGGACTTTATGTGACTAATCAGTTTTTTGTTTTTAATTTGAGAGACGGGGAAAGGACATGAGTGAGGGGAGGGACGGAGGGAGAAGAAGAGGGAGAGATAGAATCTCAAGCAGACTCTGCACTGAGCATGGAGCCCCACAAAGGCCCACATGGGGCTCGATCTCATGACCCTGAGATCGTGAGCTGAGCCAAAACCAAGAGTCAGATGCTTAAGGGACTGAGCCACCCCAGTTGCCCCAACTCTTCAGTTTTAATAAAGATCTGGAAAGCAGTTACGACCAACCTGAAACATTGTTCTCAACACTATCCCAAGGCAGATAAAAGAGGATTAAGTTTGAATGGAAGTGGGAACACAGGAGCTTAGATGTGAAGGAATCCCAGAGAGCTACTGTGGTCGGCCTTGCCATAGACACACTGCTGGAGACCAGCTTTCTCCCCTCCCTCCCCTCAGGCGAATATAAGGATCTCAGAGCTGAGGTGTGACTCAGAGAAAACACCAGAGCAGTGGTGTCCCGTGGGCTCTATGTGGTGTATAGGCAGCTACGTTTAGAAGCAGATTCATGAAGACCCTGGGACCCTAGCAGTTTGTGCTCAGGGTTCTAGAAGGTTGTGTAAGTAAACAGGAAAACAGCCATGATCTGCCAAGAGCTCATGGCCAGGACAGAGAAAACCATAGCCACCAGTTTAGAGAGGGTATGTTCTGTGTTCTCCTCTCTTCCTCTGAACCTAACACCTACTGAGAAACCGTAATCGAGAGTTTAAACCTGAGATGACTGAGAAATATAAAAAATGGGAAGTGTCTTAAAAGTGGCTATATGAAACATGCTGGGCCAGATAGAATGAAAGCTTGAAGTAAAAAACAAAATGTAGAAAAATAGAATTTCAGTTTTGCACACCTGAGTCTGTGACTCTGAAGCTCATTTCCATTTCAGTGATAAACAGCCACTCCCAAAGTTGCCAGCTGTGATGGTTCACTCTTGCCAGGACAAATGGAAAAGCCTCTCGAGGTCACCAGGACAGCTTCTCTTGGTTGTGAATTTTATATTCCACATTCCCTTTGTCAGGATAGACAGTTGTCTTTCCTGGAGGGATGGCAACTTGGACTGGATTTTTATTTTCAACTTTGATTTTAGTTTGAAACCTTAACATGGAACGTTCTCCCTTTAAATAAATACACACCCTTCTAGGTGACAGGAGATCCCGTGGCATTTCCGTGGTCTCTGGTTCAAGTTGATGGCATACACATACACGTGCATAAGCAATTTGAGCAAATGACTGTGCTTTCAAGATGGTAAAACGGCACAATGTTTTACACTGGCTGCTCCTGAACAAAGGTAGCGTTTCAGAAGCTGATCGTTACTTCCTAATAGGTATTATTTGACAAGTATGTCAGTGTTCCTCCATATTTTGAGCTACTTTTATTGGAGCAGTCTGTTCCTTGCAGATAAAAGCATCCCCGTTGATACAGCCAGAGCTTCAGCACTCTTTGACCTTGAGCCAGAGACTTAACCTGTCAGTCCTTTCCCCTCTCAGTACTTGGGCATTTTTGCCATTTGTAATACTGGCAAAACGATAATCCCTCAAATGGTTGTGAGACAGATTCATTTAGACCCATATCAAGTTCTCGGAATGGTGTCTGGTCTGTAGTAAACACCCTCAGTGTTAGTATAACATGACACAATGTGGGTTTTTCAAAAAAAAAAAAAAAAAGTTCTTCTGATAAGATGATCATTTTGCAAATTAAATACAATGTGATATTACAAAAATAAAAATGGAGATGTGATTATTTAAAAAGTCAAGCAACACACAGTAAGACTATGTCAACCAGCCCTGCAATCAGATTCTGGAGATAAGTGCAGTGACTGTTGAAATTACTCATGAGAAATAATTTTGGTTGTACTTAACCTTAAGGATGAAGGGGCACAAGTACCATTTAGGTGGTATTTACTAGATTAAAAGAATTATTTGCCCAGGTGTCTCATTCTAGGAGCTTGCCCATATATCTGAACATTTATCTGTGAGTTTAAACATTGAAGCTCAGTAATGTTTAGAGAAAGAGGAATCCGGTCCCTACCTCCAGGGAGTTAGGGAGTTACCTATTTGATAGAGGAAAGCAAGACTTGGCTTTTTATTACCTAATCCAGTTGAGCAATAAAGAGGGAGAGACTCCAGGGTAAACTGCCTGACAGAGCTCAGTGGGGAGGATTGCATGCTGAGAGAGTGTTCTGTCCTCACATTGCCTCCCTGTCTTGTAAGGTTAGGAAAGCCTCGCAATGAATATGACCAGAAAGCTTTATATTTGGGTGGGACCTGTAGGAGTAGATGTTAAAATCAGTGATCTGGGATTGGGAAAAGACTTTTAAAGTGAAGGAAATAAAGGAGATAAAAGGACAATCAGTACTTCTAGAAAGCCAACCTCCCTGACCTAAAGCTACAATGTAGGCTATCCATATTTTAAGAATGTTTTATGATGAAAAATAGAAGAACTGAGAAATTTTTCTTTAAGAATTTTTCCTCTATGCATTCAAATGGAAACAAATTCCACCCCTCACCCCTGCATTTAGTTTCTTTAAACAAGAATGCATTACTTAAGTTTCTATCTTTTGTGAATTAGTATTTGTACAACCTCAGGTTTCTTGTTTCCCGAGGCATGAATATGAATGTTTGCTTTCTGCAATGCCTAACATTCACGGTAAGATGATAGATTTTACCCATAACAAGAGATATGTAAATATACGAAGATCTTAAAATTTACTTAATACAACAAGGCAATCTATAACTGTCATAAGCATGTACATTTTGATATGTTTAGCCTGCCTAGTTTTAGATATAAAAATCATTAAAGTGCTTCCAAAGTTATATATATACACCTTTATTTTTCATCTTCATTATTTTCAGATTAAGTTGATACGTTTTTATAATAGTCAATATATTTATACTCATTTTCTAAATTTAAGTGACTTTTCATTATCTGTGAAGGTATCAAACAACCAATGATGTTTGTAAAAGGCATCTAGGATGTTTTGTTTTTTCCCAGCATTAAGTAAATTTTTTGTGTGCTCTGAAGCAGAATTTTTAGTTCTTTCCTGGACTTACTTATGCAAAGTTATAACTCTTGGCAGCTTAACACAAATTGCTTTTGAATTTTAGGGTGAAACCACATTTTGACCTAACGGTGCCCGAACTTAGCAGGCACTCAGTTGGAAATTAATTTCCTCTAATCTTGTTCATTTTGATGTTGCCACAACAACTTTTTATATTTTCTTCCTTGAAGTCACTAGCTTTCTGGTAGAAATTGCTATATCTTTCTGAAGATGGAGAAATATTCTCTGCCTACAACCCTTCTCTGCGTTGGCCAATACATGGTAATTGGTGTCTGATTCATGTGCTTATGGAAGGAACTAGAAACATTCCTCTGTGAAGCTCGGCAACTCTGCTGAAACCTCCCCCTTCTGTAAGTCCTCCACTGCACCATAAATCTTCCGTTAGATCACCTGTTTTCCTATTATAATAATTTTTCTGTATGTCTGTCTCTCACTCCATGAAGATAAGGTTATATTTTATTTACTTTCATAATCTCTGCACCCAGAAATATCCAGTGCCAAGAGGAATAGATTTTTAAGACAACAAATTTATTCACTTTTATTTAACTCTAATCTCTTGATAAAAGTAATGAAAATAATTCTAAAACCTCAAAGTAGCATAGCAAAATGCATCTGCTGAGAGCTTTATATTGACAAAAGGTAAAGATTTAGATCTGGGCAAGGAAATGTTTGTATGTAACCACATACCCTTTTGTCTTTCTACTAATCTTTGATATTGTCACTTGGATGCATAAACTCAAGGTCATCCGTTTCATACTAATACTGAAAATCTTAGCATTTATCTAATTTTCCTAGTTTTCTCTGTGTTAGTTATCTCTTCCGTAAAAATGTGGCTAACAATACCTAATGACAGAATTTTCTGTGGACTTGAATAATGACACACGGGACCATTTAGGCACAACGCCTGGCCCATGGTATAATGTTAATAAATATTAGTTTTCTCCCTTGCCCTTTCTGAGAATTTTTCACATTGTCCCATGTGAAAGGGAAGAACTAGAATATATTAATCAAATAGAAATGTTTTCTTTTCATATGTAATAATTTAAGTAATTGTTAAAATGTTTAAATATTTAGAATCAAATTTGAAAAGTCGAAAAAGCAAGAAACAGAATAGTTTTAAAAACTTCACTCTGGTAACAGGGCCTAGCATATGGGAATCAAAAAGAGAGGAAAGTTATTCTAATTATCCAGGAACTGAATATTAAATTAAAAATAACTAGCATTGCTGAAGAAGAATAAAGAATAATGGAACACACACAAAATCAAAGCATTGCCTTAGCAAATGATCAAGCCAGAACCTGGAAGAAGATATGTGAAAAAGGTAAAAATTGGAGAAAATAGAAACATAAGGAGAAAAAGCAGTATTCTGGTTGAGGTTTTATTTGGTCTTTTTTTCTTTTTTTTTTTTGGTTTATTGTTTTGTTTTGTTTTGTTTTGAAAAAAGACAATGTAGAACAAGCATTTCCGGCTCTCTGGGTCTCTGTAATCTCTTCTGTTAAAAGATCGGGACCAGATGATTCCTAAGATTCCTTCCATTTCTGCAGCATAAAGGTCATGAACAGAGAGAAGAAATGTGTCATACACAGAAGTGGGTGAAAGATCTTTGAACGAAGAGTCACAGCTATTTATATCTGAATAAATGTGGATGTTGTAGGAGCCCAGGAAACTTTGTAGTCTTCTACCCTAGACTATATACATAGAATTACCCTTTGTGTGTGAGCTATCTCCTTAGACTGTGAGCTCCTTGCAGGTAGGTGTTGCTAAACGATCCAAGCCAATTTTGAGCATGCACTATTATCAGGTTATCTTAGTAAATATCGGTAGCCCTCAATAACTAACAGCAAGGCGAGCTACAGACCTCCTTCACAGAACAAAGTGAAAGTTCTCTCAGATTGGCTTCTGACGGAAGCAGATGAGTAGCAAGCAGGAAAAGCTGGAACTCAACCTGTTGCTTACGCTCCGTGAAGCCCTCACACTCAGTAGGCTCAGTAGTTCTTAATTGGACAGTTCAGAGGCATGCGCTTACCATGCAAACAACGGAATTCAGCTAACCACCTGGGTCTAGGCAGATAACCAGGAATGCCCCCAAATCAAAATTAAGACAGTGGGCCATTTCTCAGCTGAGCCTTAGGCAACTGGGCTCGGTGGGTATTAAGAGCCTGTAGCGTAAGAGTAGGGAGTGAACCATATGTCTAGGCAACTCATAAATCTTTCATTTCACCACTGAAAACTCCATGTATATATTTTCATGGACCTTTTCAGATTTTAGGAGATAAAGATAATAAAATTATAGACTTCGATTACATGCTAAATAGCTCGACAAGGAATGTTCACAACCAGGGTAGCAGCCCATTTTAAGAAGGTAGCTTAAAAGTGCTCAGTACTCATACGTTGTATTTTCTATGGAAGTATTTGAAGTACTTTACAGAAAACCTCGTGGTAGGAGTCATGCTTTCTTCCTTTTTGTGGCAGACTTCTGGGCACATCATGGCCACATGATAAATCTTAATCGAATACGTGTATGGATAAGGATGCAGGTCATCAACAGTAATCCCCAGGGAATTATTGCCTAAATGATGTGGGAAAAATCATATTTTATTTTGCCCAGTTTAGCATATACCATAAATGGCTTGATTTGGTGTTGGAGTGTCTTTGTTTTAATTTTTTTTTTTTTAAAGAATTTATTTATTTATTTGACAGAGAGAGAGACAGCGAGAGAGGGAACACAAGCAGGCGGAGTGGGAGAGGGAGAAGCAGGCCTCCCGCTGAGCAGGGAGCCCGATGCGGGGCTCCATCCCAGGACACTGGGATCATGACCTAAGCTGAAGGCAGATGCCCAACGACTGAGCCACCCAGGCGCCCCTGTTTTAATTTTTTATTCTGATGAGTTGCATATATAATAACATACCCACCAAATATTGCTATCCTGGTTCTCTCATATGGCCAAAGAATGTCATGATTCTTGTAGACCCGAACCTGTTCATTTTGCAAGGCCCTGCACCAGAAGCCTCTTATCTCCAGTTTTCACAAACTAGAATAGGCACCGATGCTTTGTTTCTTATCCTAAAGACAAGTGTGCATGTTGTTATGTGGTTCCTAGGAGGGCTGGAGAGTCCTATAACAAAGACACAGGATGAAAAGAGCCAAGGGAATTGCCTTGAGAAAATAAGTAGGGAGATCCCCAGAGAGGGACCTGCTTCTGTGTTCTTTTAAACGTCACAGAGTAATTGTTTCTCTCTCTCTCTCTTTTTTTTTTGTTTTAAAGGAAAGACCCAGGGTGAGGAGCAGCTCACTTTCAAGCTGGGGAGGTTGGTAAACACTGGCGACAGGGCTCACTGTGGTTTAGGAATCCCACTGCCTCAGTGGAGTGTCACTCAAAATTCCACAGCCATTCTTGGATACTGGGAGGTGGGGCTGACCGATGTACAGCCGTGATTTGACCAGCACTTGGGGCAAACTCAACCACAGTTATCAGTGTTAATTCCATTTTCTTCCAACCAGCATTTTGCAAATGAGTTAATATTGGCGGCTTCGCAATTTTTCATCGGACTTCAAACTGGTAATTATGCTTATGTAATCACTGTGAAGTTTTCTAGCTTAACGTGGGACTCAAGACTGGTGCCTGCAATACTAAAATCTCTCCGTTGATCTGATTTTTGCTTTCTTCTTGTCCAGTGTAAGCTCTACTTGTGTTTTTCTCTTCTCTCGGCGAGTATTTGAGACCCAGATGTACGGGCAGCCTATCCCAAGCTTTTAGATGAGAAGTTGTATCTAAAAGAAAATGGAAAGAGTTGGTCAGCTGTAGTAACTGCTGTGATCTTGTCAGTGAGAAGTATAATACTAAGTGATAAGAGGATATTCAAAAATATTTGAAAGTATCCAGACCCTCCAACATACAGGTGCTTATATACACGCAACAATGGAGGAATATCTTAAGAGAACAGCAACATACTAAAAGGGCAAATTCGTGCATGGTTATCTTTTCCTCTTAAGAACATCAGTGCCCAGGAAGACTGTTAAATTACAGATGGTCACTTTTTACGTGAAGAGGCAGTTACAATAGCATGAGCAAGTTTTGGACTCTCGAATATTAAGATTGTAATGCAGAGTGGTTGTCTTCCCGATCTTGGAGAAGGAAGCAGCTATCCTTGCCCACTTCGGGTCAACAGTAATTGGTAGAGGTCACAGGCAGAGTTTGTCCTGCTGACACTCCTGGCATGGCTCTAGCCAACAGGTGGCTGCTGTGACTTGTTGGAGAGGTGATTCTGCAACTTTATTTTATACTCGGGTTAGAGAACTCGGTCATTGTGTTGTATATCTGACTTGGGTTACCGAATCTTTGATTCAAAGGCTAAGAGACTATAGGACGTAATGTTAGAGACTTAGCCATTAAATTAAAGGCAGTTTTCAACTTGCACATCATTCCTACACTGTTTTTGATGGTAAGAACCAGCCACATGGAATGATAATAGGAAGCATCAAAGACCAGATACGAGAGTTAGGTAGAATTTTTACAGATTTCCGACAGAACCATTTTACCGGTCACATATAACCATTTCTAGTCGTGGCATTTTATTTTGACCTGCGTTGTGATACAGTGTTCTGCAGCAACAAACAATATCTGTATGCCTTAACTTTATTTCACCGTGATTATCTTAACTAGTTGGAAAGTGAACCTTGTGAATTACAAGACAGCTTTAGGTTCACCTCTGTGGGTGTGAAGACAGGGGACTGAGGGGAGAGACTGTTTGACATAGACAGGGACAGGAAATGCTAATACAACCTCATTCAAAGAATAATTCGTGACCTTGCTTGTACCTCAGACCTATACAATTCCGTTTGACATCTGGGTGGTTAACATTGTTTAAGCATTCTAGACAAGCCATAATTAAACATTCCAATACCAGATCACAGGCCATTATGGATTTACAGTTACATATGTTACCTAAATGTAAACCATTAGAAAACAAAAAAACTGAAATGACATGCTGTGTGGTAATGCTACTAAACAGATACATTTTCTTTTATACTCAAGGGCTAGGACTTCATGAATGCTAGCATTATGCAAATGACTTTGTCTTTAGACAGTTGGATTGTTTATTCAACAAATATTTGTCTGTCCAACCCAAACTTGGTACCGATCATTTTCTGTACCTAATATCATCCACTTAACACTCTGAAAAGCAATTCCCCATTACAAATATTATTATTTAATAAGTTAAATGGATATCAAGACTGGAGCATTTTATAGGAGGTCGCCACTCTACTAGGTCATCAGGGAATCCTCCACGGAATCTGGTACCACAGGTTTTCATATTTCTCCCTTAAGGATGATGAAAGATCAGTGAATTCCTGAGTATCTGAAGTCTGTGGAGTCTTGGGTTGCTTAGAAACTGAGTGACTAGGGGCTTGCTATGGCAACCCAATTTATCAGTGAATGCAGAACCAATGTAGCTGGCATTATGCCACATCTCCGTACTTCGCCGGTAAGAATATTCAGACTAGATCCTCTGTTGTAACAGTATTTTTATTACTTATACAATCGAACTAAAAATCACAGATTACCAAATATGGAAATAACGACCTACAGCTCATAATGGATAGAAACTACATGAAAATTAAGCTTAAGCTTACCGTGTAATTTTAGCTATGTCAAATATATTATGTCTGTTGGTTATTATTCCATTGCCTACCTTGCTTTTATAGAAACGATTTTCATTAAATTGAAAGCATGAGAAAACAAGACTAGTAAAGTATTTAATCTCCGTGATAATAAAAAGGTTCTGGGGGTGCCTGGGTGGCTCAGTCGTTAAGCGTCTGCCTTCGGTTCAGGTCATGATCCCAGGGTCCTGGGATCGAGACCCGCATCGGGCTCCCTGCTCCGCGGGAAGCCTGCTTCTCCCTCTCCCACTCCCCCTGCTTGTGTTCCCTCTCTCGCTGTATCTCTCACTGTCAAATAAATAAAATCTTTAAAATAAAAAAAAAAAGGTTCTGAAATTTGACTTAGATTGATAGTTCCATACAAATAATCTGTAAATGTATCTATGTATGTAGTATATTTTAACGATATCCTCATTTTATATTAACTCTTTATTTGCATATAATAAATGTGTTTTACCATATTTTTTTAAAAATCTTAGGCCTTAGGCGATATATTCATGTCCTCTGACACACAAATGTATCAGATAATTAATTTATTTGGAAAGCACATTTTTGCAATAATGGGGGGAAAGACCTTAGAGGCCTACTCCCACCCTCAGTTTGAGTATTTGCTCCCTTCAGTGCACTTTTAGACATGTTTTCGGATTTTAATGACACCTTTTCATAGTTTTTATATATTCATGCTATATGTAAGTGCAATCTCTGCCCCTCCTCATAGGTAGGTGCTGTATGGATCTTTTCTCCCTGTTGCCCCCAACTTTTTCTATGTTTATCACGGTCCGTAGCAGAGAGAGAGATTTTGTTTTGATTGTATTAAGGGTTCTCCTGAGAGTAAAAAAGAAAATCAGTGTGACTCAGGTTTTCATGGGACAAAGAAGGATCCATCTGGTGATATTTTCAATTTGTTCTTTATACTTATTCATGTCTACAGAATTCTGAAATTGATCAGTGTTTTGAATCCTCCAGCGTGTCTATTTAGCTGGGCAATGCCCAACTTAATGATAATATGTCTCATCTCACAGGTGGAAATAAGGACAAAGACCGCACTTGAGCCAATTTTCTGGAACTAACTGCTATCAGAACAGAAAAGCCAGTTCCCAGGGGTGCTTGTGTAAGGCACCAAAGACTGAGCCATATGAACTTTGTCCCTTGACAAAGGTGCATTTTGAAGTCAGAGAAAGGCCCACTGTTTTTTTAACAAAATAAGTGAGCAGTCCAGAACAAATTTAGAAATCTTCATTTTTTTTTTTTTAGAGATTTATTTCAGAGAGCGTGTATGTGCGCACATGAGTCGGAGAGGAGCAGAGGGAGAGAAGAAGACTCCCCGCTGAGCACAGAGCTCATCACGGGGCTTAATCCCTTGACCCCGAGATCATGACCGGAGCCGAAATTAAGAGTCAGATGCCCAACCAAGTGAGCCACTCAGGCGACCCTAGAAATACTCACTTGAATAAATATGTCTTTTCCTTGCTGTGGACCCATAAACGCATTTGGTCTATTAGAGTCATTGAAAACACTTGCAAAGAGCTTACTGTGTAGGAGCTTGTCCTACATCCTTGCATTGCAGTTCCTCAGTTAAGTGTCTGTGGAATGGCAGAAGTAAAGCCCTTTGTAAGAATATTTTCTAATGTGGAAGAATCAGACTGTTGGTTCAGTACGTGCAGATTTTTGCTTAAAGCAGATCACAACTGTTCTTGGTTTGATTTCATGCCTGGTGTCTACTGCATATAAAAAAACACACCTAGAAAATAATCAGTCCTTCTAAACTTGATATCAGATAACCTGGTACCTCCTCTCCTACCACAGTATTGAACACACCCATGTCTCTTTTTGATCTCTGCCGTGATACCTCTAGTATAGGGTTTTCAGTATCACTTCAACGCATATTTGAACACCTGTTAGGTGGTAGGCACTATTTTAAAATCTGGGATATAAAGATAAACACTACCAACACAGTTCCCAGTGCGTACATTACAGGGAGCTCCATTCTGACAGGCTCCCTTGCAACTCAGGAATAAACAACTAAATGATGAATTGAGCTTTTTATAACACTTTTTATGAGTATAACACTAAAGAGTTCTGGAGATACATGGAAGAAAATGTAGTTACATGATAGTTTATATGTGCTTAATAATATATTAATATCTCTGTTGCATATGGTGTAAAAAAACATACTTCTTGCCTTTTTTTATTTTTTAAAGGCCTCCTGGTTAGGTCATGTTTCTTGACCACATTTAATGAGCCAGGACTTTGGTTAGATATTTTAGTTGTTTAAAATGTATGTGATCTAAGGTGCACATTTTACATAGAGTCTCAAGGTATCAGTTTGGGTGCTTTCAGCTCAAACTAGCTGAATCAATACAGGGATTTTTGGTGGTCCACATAATTGAAAACTCCAGCAGTACTCTTGAGGCATAGTTGGACCAAACTTGCTGGTTCTTTCTCCTTAACTTTCTCTGTTCTTCCCTTTATTTG
The DNA here is from genome assembly GCF_054177405.1 of Leptonychotes weddellii. NCBI lineage: Eukaryota > Metazoa > Chordata > Mammalia > Carnivora > Phocidae > Leptonychotes > Leptonychotes weddellii. Next base: position 74,120,139 of record NC_138380.1, on the reverse strand, counting down.
GGTGTTGGCTTTGACTTAGATTGACTTTCCTTGAGGTTTTAAGAAGTCCTCCAACAGCATGAGTATGTGTTTCCCTATTCTTCTACATCGAGGATGGGGAGGGGGGAGAGATAATAATAGAAAGAGTGATTCCCACCAATGTTGAGCAATGTTGGCCAATGTCTTTGTGAGTCCTGAGGGAAAATGTATGTTCTGGTAACACTCCCTATTTAATTAAAGGAAAATATTAAATGGAACATTTGTATTTTTAGAGGCAATGCCTCTAGAACCAAAACCTTTATAAATCAAAACCTGGAGGCAGTTTTTTGAATCTTTCCTGCTGAACTCAATATGTAAAGGCATTTCTAAAAGCTGAGTCAGCCACTCGTGGCTTCCAGGGCCCAAGCTACCCACCCTACATGGGAGGCACTGAGGATCTGAGAGTGTGAAGTTCCTGAACAAATGTTACTGTCTTTCTTTCCTCTGGGAAATTATCAAGCATAGTGAAATATCCCTTGCAGATCATGATTTAGTCAATTATAATGGCTGAATTTAGTCAGATTTATTCATTATGTTTCATCTTTAAAAATCAAAACCAGTTTCCCAGGATATGTCTTGACACTTATGTATTGGACTTAAAACAAACAAACAAAACAGACATTATCTATTCTCAGTTTTAATTTCATTTGCCTAGGATCCGATGAAGATCGAAAGAGTGGCCTATACGATGGTAGAATATTCTAGAAAGAAAAGTTTTCCAAGTGATAAATTTGCACCAGAGGACTTAAAAAGAAAATCACATGGTATTTTTTCCCTCACCTAGCTGACATGGCACTTAAGGCAGAGAAAGTTTAGTAAATAGCACAAATGTAATCTTCAATTCTTGAGTTTCATAGTTTGAAGAATTTAAATATTTTCTACTGCACAGGATGGTAAATATGAGGTTAAAAGAATGACAAAATGAGGCAAAGTTTTGACTAGAATATTTTCTGGTAGTATCTGGTATATTGAATTCCCATTGGAGGCTGGTGCCTTTCAAAACAGAAATATCTGTCAAGTGGATAATGTGAGTCTGTTTGTAAAAGGAGTGAAGGGTCAAATGAATTCATGATTTCCACTGATTTAGGGATAGCTGTGCTTTTGTAAATGCAACTGCACTAAGTAATTTGGATGCAACTCCAAATTTACACATCCAAAATCATGGACCCTTTTGAGAGAATACTAGAAAGAAAGAAAGGATATGTCAAATAGTCACATAGAAATCAACCAGGACAGATACACGTAGGGTAACCGAGGAAGAAAAGAAGGAAAAATTAAAACAGAGAAGCTCGTGAAAGAGAGAAGTCAATGCTGAGGCTTATTATAAAAACAATATTTGGGGACATGCCTCTTTATAACAATAGGAATTATTTTCATGGTTTTTAATTTTGAATTGAGCTAACTCATGAAATGGAATGGTTTCCGTGCTTTTATGGACTTACTTCAGCTCCGATTTCACTCCCGGTAGCCGCCTTTTTTCCAACCTACCATGATGACCCAGTTTTCCCTGAGGGGTTGTAGGAAATGAGAGGAAAAACAGGCCTAGCAACATTCTTGGATCATATCCAGAAAATGGTTTTTAGCCCTTGGAATACATGGAGGATGCCGTTTGAGCCTTGTATCTGTGGCTTGGGAAAACAATAATAATCTCAGGATTCACTCTGAACCGGAAAGCACTGTGCTGTTAACAGAAGGAGCGTCACAGAATAAAATGAAAAGCCCTCAGATAACATAAGCACTCCAGTTCACATTTGTGTCCTTACCCATGAACTGGAGGCATTGTGGAGGAGGATAGTTTGCTTGCCTACATACCACAACTGAGAGACCTCGGGCCCCAGCAGTCACTGAGGAGAGAAGAGGTCATGAAGCAGAACAAAACTAGCAGGACTAGCAGAGTCATGCAAGGGTGACATTCCGTAGCAATTCATATTGTTCAAGCTGCTGTTGTTTACGTGAATCATACCCTCAGAACAAAAGAGAAGAGTGACCTTCAGGAATCTGAAAGGGATGGCCACAAGAAACATGTTTTGAGTCCTTGGTGGCTTGTTGGAGAGCTATGAGGATGACAGAGACTTGTACAGAGACAGGGTTGATGCTGCCTAAACTCACTTAAACCTCCCTAGTACGGTTACCACAAGGTGATTTCCTTTATCAGTTTTACTCTCAAAGCCCCAAAATGCAACGCAAGCTTTAATGCTGCTACTAAAGTGTCACAGCCAAAATGAAGTTTAATAGGCAAGTCAGACTTCTTTATGATTCAGAATTGAAGTGTGGAGATTACAAAGGGAAGGTTTTACTCTACCTCTACTTCTGCTTGCATGAAAGAAGCAGACAACCAGCAATCACAGAGACACATGTAGGCCGGTTTCAGGGTTTGGATATTTTAGAATTATTCGGAATTCATCTCTCTGTCTAATGTATCACAGAGTGGTAGTGTACCCCTTTTTATTCCGTCTGGATTCTGATGTTTATGGTATCTGGGCTATGCCCATTGGAATATGTAAAGGACATGAGCTAAATGATTCATAACCTTTCCAGATCAATATTTACTTCTGGAAGTTTTATCAGATAGATTTATATAAGCAGTCTATGCATGTGTATATATTCAATGTTTTTGTTGTTATTTTTCTTACAAAGTATTGTACGAGGCTTTATTCAAACTGAAAAATACATCTAGAATAAAATGTTCCCACCTTGAATCCTATGGAGTCTTGGAAATCTTAAGAATATATTTCAAGTTCTTCCAAGGAGTTTATTTGATAAGTAGCACTCTCAACCAAACTTGTGGTTTCTTTGAAGACAGAAAACTCAGGCTTGTCCAAGAGCAAACCCTTTCCTTTAGCCCACTAAGAACCAAGCTGGATGATGAAGATGATTTGATTTCACTCTAGGGTCGACAGACTGTTTTTTATACTCCCTTAAATCTTCTAGCAGCAGCTGCCATGTCACTCAAATGCAGGGTTTGTGCCAAGGGATTCTTTGTAGTGTCAAACTTTTCCACTTCAAACAAACAAAAAGAAAGGCATCAAGAATATATTTTTTCCTGTGTGGTGATTTTTTAAGATAAATTATTGTTGTATAATGTGTATCTTAGAAACTTTTTTTCATCTTTGAAAAGAAATCTAATTAGGTATGCTCCTATGTCCCTGGAAAAGTGTGTGCATGTGCGTGTGTGTGCGTGTGTGTACATTTAACTCTTACAGGAATCTGATGTCCAGGTGTTGTGTATCTTTAAACTTAAGGTAACAGGTTGTCCGGTGAGATGGATGTCCATATAATTAAGGTGGTTAGTATGTCTCTTAAATGGAACAAAATCACTTTCTCATTATCCAGCTGGTTTCTCTGTGTAAATTTTTTTTGTTGTTGTACATTTGCCACACTCTTCAATTTTTTTTTTTAAGATTTTTATTTATTTATTTGAGAGAGAGCACATGAGAGTGGGGAGGGTCAGAGGGAGAAGCAGACTCCCTGCCGAGCAGGGAGCCTGATGCGGGACTCGATCCAGGGTCTCCAGGATCATGACCTGAGCTGAAGGCAGTCGCTTAACCAACTGAGCCACCCAGGCGCCCCACACTCTTCAATTTTTTAACTGGTGCTTAAACAGTAAAAAACCTGATATTTTAGCATTTTAAAGCACATCATTTTGACCAAGCCATGAGCTAACACGAATGTAAACTGATTTCTCTAACCCTTCTTAAAATTATTTTATTTCATTTTTAAGATCCCACTTCAGGGGCTATCTGTAGTCAGATTACATTTCTTAAGAATAAAATGTGTTCTACCCTCAATTCAGTCATTTTTTAATATTTCTGTCCTCTGAAATTTCAAATTAGTTGGTTGTATACATTTTTTCCCAACCTTTTCTAATTTGGCATTTGTTAACTAAATGCTTGTTTTCCTTATTGATTATTGTGCTTTTTTCCCTACTATTTCACCATGCCATGTTTTCAGACCTAGTTATCCTTTTACCTGACTATTTCTGTTTCTCCCCCCTAATAATTTTCCATTTAGTGTATGAGCACAGATTACTCTGACAACTATGTTGATCATATCTGTTCCTTGTGTTTCCTAGTATCATTTACATGTTGACTTATTTTCTTCCCCCTTACAGAGTTGAGTCAGCTTTGCAAACTGTTGAAATAAAGATTAGGTCAACACTTTTAGATGGCCTGTGAAATTTACATATTGATTTGGCCCTGCCCACATGAGCATTAGCTGCATACATAGAGGTGCGCTCTCTTTAATCTCTTTTACACACAGCTCCTGTGATGGCTTCTACTAAACATGTGGGTAAGTTAATTTTCTAATTTTAATGCAGTATCTTTGCTTTTATCCTGCGTTTCAATTCATTAGATTACATGGTTTAAATCTAAACTTTAATTACCCTGATATTCTGCCTTTTACCTTTGATGATGTCCTTGAAATTCTCTTTTTAGGGCCATCTTACAAGCCTCTGTTTTAATCTCTCCAGCTTTTGCTGGCATTACATTATACTGTTATGTCTTAATTATGTACATCTATATTTATTTCTTTTTATTCCTTCATGTGAAGCCCTTCCTCACCGTAGAAAGCAGGTAAAACATGCCATTGGTTTAATGCTTTCACAAATAAGCAAGGTAGCAATTGAAAATAATAGGTGTATGTTTATACACACACACACACACAATTATGTGTGTATATACATGTGCATAAATATGTATGCGTATGTATGTGTGTATGTAAATCTCTATGGTTAGTTATCCCCAAAGATTAAAGTGATAAAACACATTTTACTTACGGTTTGACACTGGCAACTAATGTTCTGAGAAAGTTTACAGGCCTTTAGAAAGATTTTATTGAATTTCTTTTTCTTTTTTTTTTTTTTAAAGATTTTATTTATTTATTCATGAGAGAGAGAGAGGCAGAGCGAGAAGCAGGCTCCCAAGGAGTAGGGAGCCCGATGCGGGACTCGATCCCAGGACCCTGAGATCATGACCTGAGCCGAAGGCAGACGCTTAACCATCTGAGCCACCCAGGCGCCCGATTTAATTGAATTTCAAAATAATTCTATTAGTTACCACTTACAGACTATGTTCACTGCTCATTCTCCCTTGTGGTTAGAAATCATTTTCTTCTCAATGTAGCATCAGGTTATTTAAAATTGTTATTCAATTTGTACAAATGTGTCAAAGAATATGCAAAAGTACGTATTGATCAAGAACTTATCTTCTTTTTTTTTTTTTTTAAGATTTTATTTATTTGCGAGAGAGAGAATGAGAGACAGAGAGCACGAGAGGGAAGAGGGTCAGAGGGAGAAGCAGACCCCCTGCCGAGCAGGGAGCCCGATGCGGGACTCGATCCCGGGACTCCAGGATCATGACCAGAGCCGAAGGCAGTCGCTTAACCGACTGAGCCACCCAGGCGCCCCAATCTTCTTTTTTTCTTTCAGAAAAGAGTATAGGCTCTTCATTCAGTCTCTCTGGGTTTTAATCCTTGCTTTGGCACATACTAGCTTTGCGACCTCAGTTGTCTAAAGAGCCCAGGGAGGTGTTATCACAGGTCGATGAGCTAACACAGATGGAAGACTTAGTTGGACAAGACTCCAGTGTGTGTGAGCTCCTTCATTATGTCATCATCATAACTTATACGTCTTTGCGTACCCATACAATCTACAATTGCCATGTCTGTTTTACTAAGATTCTTCATTTCCTGAACTGTAAAAAAAAAAAAAAAAAAAATCACTTAAAAAAATTCCATCTCCTAATAGAAGCTGCATACAGATTTGCATTAGGTTTAAACCTAATATCTGATTTGATCTTTCAGCCTGAGGGTGTAGGTGTAGTCTGTATGATTATCCTCTTTGGCAAGAAAAGAAATCAGAAGTACAATGACTAGGGGCGCCTGGGTGGCTCAGTTGGTTAAGCGACTGCCTTCGGCTCAGGTCATGATCCTGGAGTCCCGGGATCGAGTCCCGCATCGGGCTCCCTGCTCGGCAGGGAGTCTGCTTCTCCCTCTGACCCTCTCCCCTCTCATGTACTCTCTCTCATTCTCGCTCTCTCAAATAAATAAATAAATCTTTAAAAAAAAGAAGTACAATGACTATGCGTTACTGAGTCCACAAATCTTGTTGTTAATAAGCAGTGATCAGAACTCAGGCCATGTGACCCCTCTTTTAGAGTCCTTACAATGCATCTATCATCTGTTTCTCAAATATGTTGCAATATTTGTTACTCAACTTACTTTACTCTTCCTCTTTTACTTCATAAGTGTTAAATTCCATGAATCAGCTTATCTGAAAATACTGTTACCAAGGATTTTATCTAAACCATACAAAACTAAAAGAAGGTTTATTATTTTTAATATTTTTGAAATGAAGAGAGTCTTTCAAAGTGTGACACAGTATTTAAAAGGAAATTACTGTGAAAGTTAATGACATAAAAATTTTAAATTTTAGTATAAAATTATAAAAAAAATAAAGTTTAAAATTGTCAAAAATTTTTTTATAATTGTCAATGTCAGAAGACTGGCCTGTTCCTCTCTAATTAACAAGGAAAGGACAAACAAAGTCATAGGGAAAAAAAGATGAACGAGAATATAATCACAAATATTTTAAAGATTTATTTATTTTAGAGATAGTGTGTGCACCAGCATGGAGAGGGACAGAGAGAGAGAGAGAATCCCAACCAGACTCTCCACTGAGTGTGGAAACCATGCAGGCTCAGTCTCAGGACCCTGAGAGATCAGGACCTGAGCTGAAACCAAGAGTCAAAAAACACTCAACCAACAGAGCCACCCAGGCACCCCTCACAAATATTTTAAAATAGAAATGGCTAATAAGAAAATAGGTTAAACTACATTCATTTGAGTATTTACCAATATAAAAGTACTTGTTGGGGGTGCCTAGGTGGCTCAGTCGTTAAGCGTCTGCCTTTGGCTCAGGTCATGATCCCAGAGTCCTGGGATCGAGCCTCGCATCGGGCTCCATGCTCAGCGGGAAGCATGCTTCTCCCTCTCCCACTCCCCTTGCTTGTGTTCCCTCTCTCGCTGTGTCTCTCTCTGTCAAATAAATAAATAAAATCTTAAAAAAAAAAAGAAAATCTTAAAAAAAAACAATAAAAATAAAGTACTTGTTAAAAACTCAAAATTCAGTATAAACTAGTATGAGTGTGTATGCAGACAGGTAGTCTCCACATTGTGGTGTAAAAATATGAACAGAAATTTGGTAAAACTCTACCCCCGCCCCCCAAAAAAATGTACACACTTTTGACCTAGAAATTTCACTCACTGCTGTTTACTGGTGTCCTAGATCAGGAAAACAAAACTATATATACATGCAATGATATTGTAATAGTATTGTATGGTGACAGATGACAGCTACACTTAGGAGCATAGCATAACATACAGCGATGTTGAATCACCATATTCTACACCTGAAACTAACATTGTGTGTTAACTATACTCAAAAAATTTTTAAACTGTATATGAATGCTTAGCATTTTTTGGTGAGATTAAAGAACTGCAAATAAAAAAAGTATCCATTAAATAAGTGATCAGTTATTTAAAAGACAATACATCCTTTACTATGGAATATTTTTCAATAATGGAAAAAGAGAGCATTAACTCTATCCAAAATATCATAACTCCAAGGCACATAATTTGAGAAGAGTCAGGTTGCAGAAAGTATGATTTGGTATATGTACTATTCCATATACATATGTATGTAAATTTAAAATTCATAAAGCTCTAGGTGGTTGGGGAGAACATACCTGAACTGGGGGTTGAAAGAAACTTCTCATTTTACGCCTTTTTATAATTTTCAAAATTTCTTATTTGTCCACATTACTTTAATAAATTCCCTAAAATAAACATTTGCTTAATAGCCATTGATCACCATAGCAAGTATTGATTAAACACTATATGTCAGGATCTGTGCTAAATCCTTTATATTATCACTGTCCATTTTTACAACAATTCTGAGAAGGCAATATTTCCACCGTAACCAAGAGAGGTGAAGTAGTTAGCAACAAGTCACACACTTCAGGAAGTGAACTCCAAATTCAAACTCTGGTCCATTGACTTTCAAAACAGATGCTCTTCATCCCAATCAAACCATTGAATATTCGTGGTATGAACAGACAGCCTAGTAACTTCTAATTTCTGGTCATCCTCACTCTTTTTTTTTTTTTTTTTTAAGAGGGAGGGAGGGAGTGGGGAGAGAGAATCTTAAGCAGGCTCCATACCCAGTGTGGAGCCTGATGTGGGGCTCGAACTCATGACCCTGAGATCATGACCTGAGCCCAAATCAATAGTCAGAAACAACCTACTGAGCCCCCCAGGGGCCCCCATTCTGACTCCTTTTAAAATATTATTATGGTTATGACAATTATTGTGTGTGTCCATTTATTTGGTTACCAGCTTTGAGTCTGGTCTTTACTCTGGTAAAGACCAGAGTAGTTCAGCAGTGAACTAACCAGACAAATGTCCCCCTCCTGATGGAGCCAATATTCTAGCAGATGCAAAAACAGAACAAAAAATATAAGCCAAATCTATGTGGGATGGTGCTATGTAATCATAAGAAAATAGAAGGGAGAAAAGGGACAGGGGCCCAATGGAAGGGGTTTGAGTTTGAGTGCTAGTAATCAAGCCCCTGTAAAGTGTTGCAAACAACTCCCTCACTTAGTTCTTATTACTATCCGCTTACTTAGTTTTGTCCATTTTTTGATTAAAAAGAATAAGAGTAAGTGGTCCTTTAACTGCTAACCCCCACTCGATACAACCAGTGCCCAATAACACCAGGATTCACTTGGCTGTCGGATTCCAAACCCTGTGTGGTCACAAAAAAAAGAGTTCCCAAAGAACTGTGCCTAAGCGGACTTTATTATGTTGTAAGTTTTATCCTTCATCATACTAGATCTACCTCGTGTTCTAGTGGATGTACATAAGGTGTATCTCGTGTAAGATATATCCCTTCAAAATACTGTGGGTACATATTCTTTTCCCAAAATGAAAATCTCAACAATGTTTACTCAGAAATGGGTACAGTGTTTTTCTACCTTATTGTTCCAGGTAACGATTTTGCTCAAAATCTAAATGTATGGTTACAGATTTTACTTAGCTGTGCTCTTTCTGGGTCTTAGCACACAAGACTCAGAAAGCTACTCAGGAACTGCTGTCTATGGGATTGAACACAGCTGCTTCTGGGAATGTAAATTTGATTCTTTGGACTGCTTGGGAGTGTGTGACATTTCCCTCTCCAGAGACAGTCAGAGGGTTTGGATGACATTGGGCTACTGATGAGTGATCCAAGTAAGTTCAGTGTCAAAGCATCTATTTTGCTTGTATTTTTTTTCTGAAGGATCTTTCTCTAATGGTGTTCACGTTTTCATTGTTATTTAACTATCCTTTCCATATGTTTAAAATGTGCTCTTTAAAACAGGAACTATCTGAACTCCTGTGTCTGTGAGCTATTTCTGAATTGTCATGTTGGGGGCGGGGAAAATGTGTGAGAATTCAAGTTGAGAAGAAAATATATCAAAGCAGTTTAAATCCAATAAAATAGATACTCTTAAGATAGTTATTGAAATAGCCCTTTTATTACCTTTTTACTAATATAACAAAGATTAAAGTTCACAGTTTAAAGGACTCTTCTTTTTAAGTTACCTGAAATCTCTAAGTTCTTCTGTTGAAACGAAAAGCATAAATCACAAGGGGATTGTACAAGTTCATTTCTACTTTATCCTACCTGAGTGGTCTAAATTTTGGAAAGAAAAAAGCCCAATAGGCCTAAAGTATTAATACCTAAGCATTCATCTTTAAATAAATGTGTCAGTGAAAATACCTGGGAAAAAGAAGGCAATGCTTGAGGGAAAAAAGAGCACTTGGGATTCTTGTCCAGTTGAACCGCAGTGCTAACAAAAGATTCACCACACACTCAGAAGGGAGAGCACAGGCAATCCAATGAGAAGGACTGCTTTAAATATGATCTAATGAACTAAATATACTTCTGCCTGTTATTGTCACCTCACTTTATTTCAAGGTTGACTTGGAAGCATGTATTCAGCTGGCCTGTCTGATAGATGACAGTTTAACTTTGTACAGATGTTGATCTTCCTTACATGATTTTGGGAATTTCTTTGTAAGAAGGGATTCTTAATATTGACGGTCTTTCCCCCCCCCCAAGACCTTTTGTTTTCGTTAGATTTTAAATATTGCCTTTCCTTTAAAGTACCTTACGTATATACCTTTTTACAGTAAAGGTCATCTTAAATGTAATTCTTTTTAAATGTTATTGAATAGTTGTATTTTGGCTGAAGAAACTTAAGGGAAATTTAATTTTTTGTTTTCACATGGATATTTTGCCGTGCTCGTGAAACTTGGGGAAAACTAACAGAAAATGATAAACAGTGAAGAATTTCTAGTTAGAACAATATGCGATTCCTTTTTTAAAGTCAGTTTATCATCCATGCTGATTGAGTGTCTCCAATTGTTTTCAAAATCCTTAGTCTTTATGCACTTTAGATTAATGCTGTATAGAGAAGTGCATTCTATTTCAACCTCATGGAGTTTTGCAAGCTAAATCATGACAAGGAAGTGAGATTGCTAATTCATCCTAATTTACACTTTCCACCCCCGGACCCAATTCATCATCTGGAATAATAATGATTGTGCAGGAAAATAGGACATATTAGAGGCAGATCAGCAGGTCAGTGCCTTTTGTTTCTCTGGCCTCTGACTTACTTGGATGGGAAAATGGCCAAAAAAAAAAAAAAAAAAAAAAAGTCTGCTGAGTGTCTGAGATATAGGTAATGGGTCCTCACCAGACCATAAAAATAGACCCGTAAGAGCCATACCAGTGGTGTGATGTGCGTGGGTTTCTTTTTTTTTTTTTTCCTAACTCCTCTGGCAACAAACCACTCATTGGGATTTGATCTCGTACTTTTTTTTTTTTAAAGGATATGTAAAATCACACACTTTATGTAATGAGGATTTTAGTGTAGGGTTTTTCTGCAGAATACCATTTGGTCCTACCAAGAACTGTCTGTTCAAATGTTTGAGCCTTTGATTGAAAGATCTTGCTTAGCCTTTTTAAAGGTAAGTCATATGATTTGTTTTTAACAAAAAAGATTTCTATCTCCTAAGTGATAGGAGATGCCTCGACTCTATAAACACTCTTAAGGAGTTGTAGAACAATAACAGTAAAAAGCTGTAACTTTTTTCAAAGACATTAGACTTTATTTAAAAATTAGGTTTGTGTTGTTTTCCAAGTTACCAGTCTTTCTACATTTTATGTTTAAAGAGTATTAAAACCTTGTCCAATGGTCAATGGCATTTTATTTTTTGATGTTTAAAGTCTTCTATAAACATTTATTAATATTTAAAATGATTTATGATCCAATTTGATTATTGTGAAACTTTCATTTTACACTTAGGCTATTTATACCTGACTTTTAATTTAATTTAGGAATAAAAATTCATCATAAGACTAATATAATGCGTTAATTGTTATAAATGACTTACCACTCTTATGTCAATGTACTTTCTAGTTTGCAATTACCTTCTTATTACCTGACAGAGTCATTAGTGTGTTTAATTTTCTATCTATCTATTCTATTCTATCTATTATTTCTATCTATTAATTTTTGGTGAACTTTGTCACTATGGTTAAATGCAATGTTTATTTTGGATATGTTCTTATTAAGCATTTTTTTTCTTAATGAACAAAGATACTATAATTGCTACTTGGAACAGTAAATTATATTCTAAACAATGATTCTAGATTTAATTAGTGTAAATTATGTAAAATTTGGTAGGTAGGAGAATAAAAATAAATCAAAATTAATATTTTTGGCTCTGTAGGAAGCTTATTACAAATATCAGTAAATTATTTACTTGAATGATGACACCAAGTTTAAATAAAGGATAAATCATTCTGGGAAAATTTAAAGTTTCAATTTAATTACAGTAAGTTAATTCATACTGGAAATGGCATAAATTCTCTTGAGTGAATCTCACACAGTTTGGGAATTATCAAGAAACATAGTGAAAGACATATTTAAAATGTTTGCAGGCAATTTTCAGTCCTCTCCTATGTGGTTTTGAATTAGTAATGTCTTTTGAATCTAAAAGAGGCATCGCTTCCAATATTGGTTCAGAAAATAATCAAAATGAAATTTTAAAATGGTTTCGTTATATAGAATCCAGTGGTCCATTGGATTTTATGAGAGAAAAATATGTAGTAGAAAATCTTTATTTACCAGAATCATTAAATCAGAACAATGAATCCAATCCACCATCATCAGATAATAGGTTAGCCTGGGAGGAACATCATCCTTACAATTGGACAGTACTTGCACAGGATGTACTGAAAAGTTTGGAATTTATAGTTGCCTCCCTTATTTTTTATGAGAATGTTTGGCGCTGTTTACTCAAGCACATTTGAATCTTGTGGATTTTTTGTTTCCGAAGGAACAAATTCTGTAATTGTCTTTTGATATAATCACAAGGTGTTTTAGTTCACTGGCCCAAGTTATGGCTAAAAGCTTTAAGGAGCATCTCCTAAGCTAGCAACTACCTGTCCATTTGTGATACTCTAAGTTCCTATAGATAAAAAAAAGAAAAAATCATTTCATCAGATTTTATTGTCATCTCAGTGTTTTGCAAATAATCATTTCTATCTATGTACACTATATACATTTATTAGATTAAAAAATTGGCCAATATGAAATAACATTTTACTGTTTATTTGTATGGTTGTTCAAAATAATATTTCATGATAACATGTCAAAATAACATTTTCTATGATAGGTATTTTTATACATAATCTCATTTACTTTTGACATTTACAACCTTATTTGATTAGTGATACAGCCATTTTAGAGAAAATTTAGCCACAAAGAAACTATCCTATTAAGACCCAGATTAAATCTAAATCACTTGACTTCAAAGTCCAGAATCTGAACCGTTGCAAACCACATGGCATCTTACTGTTTATAATATAATTTGAGGTGGGAAAAAAATAGAATTCCTGTGTGAGATTCAAAGATCAAGAAAAGCTGTAGACAGTCCTATTTAAACTGCTATGACTCTAAGAGAATCACTTCAAACCTATAGTAATTCCGGTAATCAAGTACTCCAAAAGATAAGCTTGTGTCTAGAAAGATCCTTAGTATAGCATATGAAGTCCAATATACTTTTTAAATTTAAGTTTACTACCAAAACAAGTTTTAAATTGTAATATTTGAAAAGTATAATTTAGTGATATGTATTATTGTTTCATATTATAGATGTTTATAATTTTTTTCTATTGTATATTTTTACCTCCACATATTTTTTTTTTAAGATTGATTGATTGATTTTTAGAGGGGCTGGGGAAGGGCAGAAGGGGAGGGACAGAGAGAATCCCAAGCAGACTCTCTGCTGAGTGTGGAGCCCGGTGCGGGGCTTGATCCCCAGGACCCTGAGATTGTGACCTGAGCTGAAACCAAAAGTCGGACATTTAACTGACTGAGCCATCCAGGTGCCCCTACCCCCACATATTCTAATAGAATAGAAATGCACATATAAAAAGGACTGTGGTAACTTCAATAAGAAAAGATATTGGAGAACTTCTCATCTAGTTATTGAAGTATTTTCTGCAGAGGGGTAGGGTTCTGTGAGGATGACTCAAGAGCCCAAGTAAAGTACAACAGGAAGGGGAAAGGGCTACAGTTCTCCCCCCCTTAACCAGATATTTTTCTTGTAGCTATGTTTATATATTGGAATTGCACATAAAGAATTCTGTCTCTAAACAGAAGTTTATAAGGTACGGATCTAATGACCTTCTGTTCCCACATAATGAAACATAAGCAGATTCAAATTATTGGTTTACATCCATTGCAACTAGTGGATTTGAATCTGCATCATACTCATGTCTAGGAAATCATAGCTTGTAAACACACCTAGGCATGGTGTAGGGTCAGAGTGTGAAAAGGAATCTAATTTTGAAAGCTAACTTTCATCATTCATATCCAACCTGTTGAATTAATCACATCCCAAAACTCCAAAAATGGGTTTTGTGGGCAGGTAACATATTTATTAGGTGAGGAAGGCTGTGTATCAAAAGAACAGTGTGTGTGTGTGCACGTGTGGTTGAAAACAGAAGTGTGTGGTCTGGTTTTCTATTCTAAGGAAACCTGCAAGGAAGGCTTATGGATAGAATAGGAAATCTGAGCTATTTACTCGTGAGTAAGAGAATGTCATGTGGGTCCTGGCATTCATTTATGGTACAGATACTCTTGTAATCTGAAACTTTTTCAAGTTTTGCAGTTCACATCCCAGGAAACTTTACGTCTGGTCCATGCTTTTTCTGGGTGGAGTTTCCCAAGGAACACAGCTTTATCCACACATGGGAAGAATTACAGATTCTCTGGGAATTTTCTCTGATTTTCTGACCTATTTATTGGAGAGGCTTCTTAGAGCTTAGTCTCACAGTTTCTACCACCAGGTTTCCAACATAGTGGAAAGGCGTAATGCTCCTAAATTCATTCTGGAAACACCCCTTTGATTTGACAAGAAAAAAATAAAAAGAAAAATTGTATTCTTCTTCTTTCAAAGATAACCCAAGGGAATAAGATACATTTACAAATTCTACAAAAGGAATAGAATTTATAATCTGTAAACTGATAAGATACAGCTGATCTCCCTATAGCCTCAAGAAAGGTATGTGATAAGTGATACTTTTAAATATGCCTTTTTCTTTTCTCTTCTTTAGACAAGTCTCAACCATTAGTTTTCTTTCCTGTACCTGTGATGATTCTTTGCTTTCTAAATTTAAGTATGTTAAGCAAGAAGTAAATTATTGCAGATATCAATATGTTGTCTATTCTTATGAAGGAGAAATAATAATAAAATGTAATCCAAAATTAGCAAGTGAAATAAATTACTATTTTAATATGTAAGGAACTATGGTTATGAAGAAAACCAAGTGTGCAAGACACACACTTTACATGCTAAATGTGAGAGAAGAGTGGGGACGAACTACACTTTTTTTCCTGAAGATAAACATGGGTGGAAAAGCTGTTGAATAGAATGTGCTGGAACCTGAACTTTCCTCTTATGTATGCAGTGTGTGTCTTACATAATGTGTTTGGCCCTCCTTTGCCTCAGGTGAATAAGACTGATTTTAATTTTATAATATGAAGCATAAAGTTAAAGTATGAGTTGAATAACGATACCTAATTACTCATGGTATCAAGGCACTGAAGGAAAATAAATGAACCCAAGTAATGTCAAATATCTTGCCTATTATTAGGGGAAAAAAGTTGGAAACTTAAAACAGAGTACCAAAAATGAATCGGTTGAAAATTTGAAAAAAAAAAAAAATACACATACTCAGTCTCTCGCTCTCTCTCTCTCTCAAAAACATTAGTACGCATGTGAAGTAATGTTAGATTAATACTTGTAGCTTTCCTTATATGTCATCCAGACCAGTGTTATTCCACTAACTGTCTAACCATGAGTTCAACAGAATAAATTACTTGACACTTCTGTTTGCTGAAGAAATTAACAAAACAGCAGTGGGATGGATACACTGTCTCACTTCAGTTTTAAGTTTAAAGCAGACAGAGCCTAGGCAGGACCCAGGCATGTCCATTACTTGACATCTCTGGGGGCTCAGGGTCTTTAGAAGTCATAATAATGAGTTTCCTAGTTCAGAGAGGGAGGCATTGGACAACACATGCTGTCCTCTGGGTCTTCTAGTGGACATTCTTGGGACTCTTTGCCCTTTGCAGCAACCCTTCCCTCTAGTACATGGGCTACTTTAATAAAGGAGAATAATTCTGGGAAAAGTCAGAGAGATTCATGTCTTGATTACGGCATAGAATCTGGAAAGGGGCAAATATATACACATATATCTATTTTAGCAATAATAGAATTGTAATTTTTAAATCATTTTATGTTCCATCTGTCACAGTTGCAAATGACATTAATATTAGTGAAGATGTTTAGTGATGTTTATATGGAATGTAAAATAACTTTCCAAAGGGATGACTTAATATTTGAGTTGTTTTTTTTAAATAGATTCATGATATTATATAAAGAAAACTGCAATTTAACTCTGGGGGTTTCCTGTACTAATTTTTAAATGGGTTTGCAAAGCCATGGATTCCTATAGAGATTCTCCTAGAGCTTCCGAAAAGTGGAGAGGAGAGTGTTAGGGAGGAGTAGGGAGACTAAGCTGGGAATTGAGATCCCAGGCACCACAGTTGTACTCCATAGTCACTCTGCCTATTTGTCATCCATGTAAGAACCTGAAGAAGAACCAGTTCAGCTACTTAAATTAAAAACAGCAGATCTCATCTTAGTGTCTTATTTTACACATGAGGAAACTGAAGTATGAGAGATAAGTGGTTTGCCCATGGTCATCTGGCAAGACAGTCACAAATCAGTTTTTGGTTTAATCTCTAGTCTACTAGCCTCAACTACACTAGGTTAGATCCCTGTATTTGGATGGCTACTTTAGGTGTAACATGCAAATGAGAGTTGGAGGATGGTCTTTGAAATGAGCATTCAGTAAGATAGTACTTGATAAGCTACCCTGAATATGATTATTTGTTCATAGTGTACAGAACACCAGGATGGCACGCATGTTACATGATGTCAGAGGGTGGGGAAAGTATTTCTTCACATTCCACTCCCAAGCAATTAATACAAAGCCAACTCCAGTCCACAGGAAAACTAAGTCACTTGTTTAGGCTTATATATTTTCCTTTTACATTGGAAAAAAAAACATTTGACACTAATAGATTCAGGCTTCTTTGCCATCAGAACCTCCATGTGAATGAGTTCAGTGCATCCTGATGTACAGTGGACATATCCAGGGTATAAGGCATGGGTAAAGGGAGATGACAAAGATAAGCAAGAGTACAGGTAAGTAAATAAAATTGCCATGGGAAAATTGTGTAACACTTCTCTTTCTCCATTTTGAGGTAAAGTCTAATTTTCCTTATTTTCTTAGCTATGCGAGTAATATTCTTGAAAAGCCAAATGGCTCCTTCAGTGGAAATCAGTACTAATTATTTCTGTTTGCAACAACACTGTGGAGGGAAAATCCGAGACCATAAGAAAATAGAATTTTTGTTATTGAATTTACAGTGTTGGCAAAAATATTTTGTGTGTGACTTTTTTTGTCTGCAGTCTCCATTCTTTTGGCATTTATGTTTTCCATGGCCTTGGGCAATGCAGTAGGGAATATGTGTTTCTAAGCTACAAGGCATATTTTGACTGTTTATCAATGTCAGGTCAGCCCCACTTAAAAAATACAGTTGCAACCAAAATAGGAATGTGTTTTCAAATATTAGAAGAAACAAATTCTTATTTGTTATAATAGAATCCACTCATTTCAGAAATCACTTCCTTTCAATTTTTATGAAATAACCACATAGTGTATAAAGATACCAAAAATAAGATTGACTAGGTGAAATACATACAGGCACAAATTAGTTGATTTTAGCAGAATCGGTGTGAAACAAATGCCCATGATGACAAAATAATATTGCAGTTGAATATGCAAAAAAAAAAAAAAAATCTCTGAGACTAGTAACAAAGCAATGCCTATCACTAAAACTAGGTATCCTCTACCTTGTGTATTTAAATTCTTCACACCTTTGGTCTATCCAAAATTCAATTATTAATGATGAAAGTAAAGTACACTTCTTTAAAATATTTCCGTTTTCAACATTGTTTATAAAAAAAAATTCAGGCATGATTTCAGTATTCATGAAAATGAGATTTTCTTTTAGTAGTGATTATAATTTTGGTGACGTGAGAGAGTATTCTCGTATTAATTTCCTGACAACATATTTTCCCAATTTAACCATGCATTTTTGTTTTAACAGATAGCTTACGAATGATTAGAAGAATTGATTCTTTCTGAGACTCCTCAGAACATTCCCTATAAAATTTGTATCTTGCTCTATACTCGTGAATAAGGTATAGTAAAGACAGTGTGTGTTATCATACTTAACATTTGGCAGAGAAGACCTCAGTCCACATATCCTCATGTGCAGGAGAGCTTCAGGCAGGCTGTGGGTGGCAGTGTTTGGGAGGCAAAGCCAGATAAAGCACAAGGAGGCACCCAAGTGTCCCAGGAAAGCAGAAGAGTCAGGAAGAACAGCAAGCATGTTCTCCTGAGATAAGATATCAATGCTCATCATCCAACAGTAGAAAACCGAAAAGACGAGAAAATGAGGAAGGGGAAGGCCTAACCTAGAAAGTCCGTCTCGTAAAACAAAAAGAAAAAGCATCTGTTTATAACTGGCAAAATGATTTTTCAATTGTGTTTTCTTTGTACTTTGATCTCTCATACTGATTATTTAAGCGTCTGTTTTATGATCTCTTTCTAATGCTAGAACCAGCCCTCTTGAAACCACCTAATCGGACACGGGAGTTTGGAAGAAGCAGGTGCTGAACCGTAATTTCTTCCCTGATTAAAAAAATGGGCTGTGATCGAAATTGTGGGCTCATTGCTGGGGCTGTCATTGGTGCGGTGCTGGCCGTGTTTGGAGGTATTCTGATGCCGGTTGGAGACATGCTTATTGAGAAGACCATTAAGAAGGTACAAGTAGTCTAAAGGGTATTTCTTGTCTTGTGATTCAGTCTGTCTGCTGTCCCTGTTTTGCTGTGGTACCTGTTTTATATTTCGTGGTCACTGGCAACATTGTGTCTTTAATACAAAGGTGATGACGATCCATTGCAACTTCACCTGACAGAGAAATGTTGAAAGTATAATGTACACTGAACATGAATGCATCACTATCTTAAGTAAAATATCCAAATTCTGACAAAAGCTGTTTAGAGGTATGCAGGGTCGTAGAAATGATTGCTTTTCATTATGTCTCAAGGTTATGTTGATGCGCTTTTGAATGAGAAGTAAATGTCTTTTGTGATGGTACATTTTTTTTTTTTTTTTTAAGATTTTATTTGACAGAGAAAGACACAGCGAGAGAGGGAACACAAGCAGGGGGAGTGGGAGAGGGAGAAGCAGGCTGCCCGCTGAGCAGGGAGCCCGATGTGGGACTCGATCCCGGGACTCCAGGATCATGACCTGAGCCGAAGGCAGTCGCTTAACCGACTGAGCCACCCAGGCGCCCCTCTTTTTCTTTTTTTTTTTTAAAGATTTTTTATTTATTTATTTGAGAGAGAGAATGAGATAGAGAGAGCATGAGAGCGGGGAGGGTCAGAGGGAGAAGCAGACTCCCCGCGGAGCAGGGAGCCCGATGCGGGACTCGATCCCGGGACTCCAGGATCATGACCTGAGCCGAAGGCAGTCGCTTAACCGACTGAGCCACCCAGGCGCCCCTTGTGATGGTACATTTATAAATTTAGTTGTACTTTGGTTCACACTGAGAGAAGTTTTATATCTATATGTATATATATACATTCATATATATACATACATACACACAAAATTGTGTTTCATAACGAAGCAGGAATCTTTGGTAAAACTGGTATCAACTTTTTTATTTGGCAAACTGCTGCTTTTTATAATATGTGTAATGACATATGATTGTCTTATAAACATTTCCTATTTATAAAGGTTTATACTGATTCTGCGAAAATGCTTTCAGAAACGTTATGTAGGACACATGAGTTGCCTGTAGTTTCAACAAAAATTAGGATGATTCAATACACAGGCTTTGCACAAGAAACTAGAATTCATCTCCCACCTTCGTTCTTTCTAATGAGCTTCACACTTACCGAACTTTAACTGAGAGAGAGAGGGAGCACAAAAATAAGAAGCAGATCGGCTGGAGTCCTAAACCAAGGGTGGCAAATTCAAATGGCTTCAGGGGTTTGGAGACAGGGTTTAAAAAAAAAAAAAAAAAAGTGACGGTTCCAAGAACAAAATAACATAAGAACAGGAACTATTGTGACCCTTGAGAGCGTGTGTCCTGCCCCAGGGCATGTATGCTCAGTTTTTTACATATAATGCTTGCCAGATGAAACATATCTGAGTGCTGACCTCAGGTCGCAGCCTGGCTAGTTGTCAATGGCCCAGGCAGAGGGTTAATGAGCATAGTACACGATGGAGAACAAGAATCCAATCATAAAATGGGCTAGACCTACCAATTTATACTGAAATTTCTGTTACTGCCAAAACCTTTACTTCTCTCATCCATTCATCCCTGTTGACTTTTTGCTCTCACTATGAGTGTAAATAAATACCATTTTATTTCACTGAGGCATTGACTGAATTGACAAATTAATATGAAGAATTAATTTCAAATCCACTTATTCATGACAAGAAGCTACTATTTTCCACTATTTCTTTCTATAGCCACAAATGATAGTGGTTTTAAAATTAAAAGAAATTGTCTTGGGACGCCTGGGTGGCTCAGTCGGTTAAGCATCTGCCTTCGGCTCAGGTCACGATCCCAGGGTCCTGGGATCGAGTCCCACATCAGGCTCCCTGCTCAGCAGGGAGCCTGCTTCTCTCTCTGCCTGCCACTCCCCCTGCTTGTGCGCTCACTCTCTCTGTCAAATAAATAAATAAAATCTTAAAAAAAAATTGTGTCACTATAGCCATTGTCTTAGTATAGAAGATAGGACAGTAGGACATTTTTGAGGTAATGGTTCATATGTATATAAAATAGGAGTGCTGTATTTGCTCAATAATATAGGCATTTCTAATTTTTCTGTTGCTAACACATTGCAAAGCTTCAACCGCATGCATTTAACTTTAAAGATATACTGTAAATGGAATGTCACCCCCCTTCCTTGGAATTCCCAGTTTTCTTGCTATTATTTATGATCCAGTTCAATAAAGATAAGCAGATGCTGGTGAGGTGGGGCTTACGTGACTATGTGAGATGCTAGTCCATTGCATGGTGCTCTTCCTACTCTATAAACTGTGCTTCCTTCCGGATCTTCTGTGGAGAGAGAACAGAATCAATTTCTCTGCTAAAACACAGGCTATCGTGTATCTTTTGGGAAAGTCTCCAGAATGGAAAGTCACAATAATCTCCCACTGTGCAGCATTTTAGACTATTTTCTTTCTGACACATAATTGATGGTCAGTAGCTAAATATTGATCATTTACCTTTTCCTTCTTCATTCAACAATAGTAGTATAGATAGCCTCTCTGTTCAGTGGTATGTGAAGTGCTAACATCTATTTTAAGTGTTTGGCATTTATCTCTACATTCATAGTAGTTAATCATGAGAAAATAAGAGTTTTGAGATGTCAAAAATGTGCTTTTATATAGTGACAGAGAGTAAAATATTTTGTTTTACCTCAACAAGTTTAAGATTTAACTGGAGAAAAGCATATCATGCCAACCTACAGAGAACTGTGAGCCTCATGTATAATATGGGAAAATGCTACTTAGAGGACTCTCTCTGAATATTCAGTAACTTCAGAAAGGTGAACCTGTTGGATTTTGAACAAGCATAGGGTTTTGAAAGTCCAAAGAGGGCTGCAATAAAGGCATCAGAGGGCTGATTAATATTATGGAAAAAGTTGTGAAAATGCAACGAACTGCTATGAAGAGGGAGGGAAGAAAATGGAAAATGCACCCCAAATATGGGATCCACAAAAGAGAAGATTAGAAAAACGACATGGGGTAAAATTTAGGAAGCTTCGAAGATCAGGCAGGAGAATATTTAATTGACTATGTGACAGGCAATAGTAGTTGGTGGCTGTTTTTTGGTAGGCTTAAGAGATAACAAAACCTGCATTTAGAGATTTAGAGATTGCTGTCACATGGCTAGCATTTATTTAGAGCTGCGAAGAGCTTCATATATACCAATTCATTTGATCTTTGCAGATCTCTCTGAGAAGCTATTATGTTACCCATTTTAGTCACAAGACCTTAAATTGACTTGCCAACTCATGTGGCCGGAAGGAGTCCGTTCCCAAACCTAGACAACGTGAAGGCAGAGACTAGACTAGATCACACACAGTCTTGTGCACTATGATCCTACTATAGAAGGGGCTGGAGAGTGAGGAGGCCAAAAACAGCAGAACAAGGAAAAACGAATGTAGGACATAGCCACTTTCAGGGAGGACCTAAGACTCTCTTTTAGGAAGATCTCTGCACAGTCTGCTCAAGATATCACAAAGGTGCTCTGGGCTAGCATGGTGGAGTACATAGGGAAAAAAAAGGGTAATGGAGTGCAGTGCAGTTTGGATATGGAACTAAATTAGGAGAGAGTAAAAATACTTCAAGATGTCCAGCTGAGCTATTGGGAAAGATGTGCTATAGGAGGAAAAAAAAAAAAAAAAGACTGAAGTTTTATGAGTGTTTTGGTATGAACATCAGTGTATGTTTCAAAGGTCAGAACTCAGACTGATCATTGCTATCGAGATTACAGATAAAACTAAACAATCCATGTGCTTTCTCAAGAAATTGAGTGTAGAGACAAAAAAGCAGAGAGATCACTACAGGTTTTATGCATAATTCAGAGGTAAGAAGACAAGAACAAATGATTTTACGTAAAGAAATAAAAATAAAAGAGTATAATTAATTTGGAAGTTAATGGGGGGCCAGCACTCAAGGAAAGAGAACATTAAATGCCCTCAGGCATACGAAAATTCAGGAAATAATGATTAGAACATGGTCACTAAGGTTCTTGAACATACAAATTCAGTAGGGTAGGGTAACAAATTTAGTAGGGTAGGATGCAACAAAGAAATGGAGGACTTTCTCTTGTTTTTGAAATAAGGGTTATATGTGCAACCTTTTACAAGACAAGGGAGGGTAGTATGGATCTAGACCCTCGAAGGTGGAGGAGGCACAAAACTGAGATTTGAGGAGGGATGAGTTCCAAAAAACTCTTAACTGATAGTTTATATTGTATGCCTGCCACATATCCATAGACTAAGACGAATCATCAGAATCCCTTCACTGCTCAGTATCTCTGATACATTTAAGACTAAGCCTGATTTTGCTCTCAGATTTCAATATAGCCATGTTGATCTTGTCAATTTTAGTCTTATAAAGATACTGGGACTTTTTCTTTCCTTATACTAGGCTGTTTCTTTATTCTTCAGTTTACAAAACTGTTCTAAAAATAAGATTGCAACATGTATAGAGTAGGAGTTAAATCTCTGAATTATGTGTAAACCCACAGAGCCAAGTGCCTTACCCGCTGCCTCAGGAGCACTTAGGTTAAAGCTGTTATTTTGCAAACATATAAACATTTTAGTTCTGGTTTTCGTTTACCACTGAAACTCACTGAAGTTTACTTTCTTCATTTAATTGACTAACAGCAAATTGGGGAAGTTATTACCTGCATACAAGCACTCTTTAAAAAAATTAAAGTGCTTACTTGAAAAAGATCAGAAAATCATCCCATGCTGTTATCTCATTTATGAAGTGGAGCTGGAACAGGGTGTTCTCTTCTGTGATATCACTTAGATATCACAGCACTTGATATGGTCTATGATAGTCCAGAAATTTTACTTCTTTTATATATAAGTGTGTGCATGTATATATACACACACATTCATTTTATGCTATTTCTAAGGGATGTTTTCTAGGGACTTCATGCTTTTTATAGATTATAGCTGAACACTTTCTGACCGGTATTTTTGACTCTGATTCCTAAGAGAGTTCTGTGGAGCCAGGAGGTTTATACAATCTTACGTAGATAAAGTCAATGGCATCAGATGTCACAAATGTGGAAGCTACCACAGCACTTTGGAAAAAGGTCAAAGTTCTGCCAGCATTTACAAAAGATAATTTGTTACTTGACATTGTTAATATCACTTGCTAAGTATTTCATGAATTTTGCATAACATTGGTAATTTTAAATAAATCTTAATTTCCCTATGATATTAAGTATAGAACACCAAGAAGGAAATTAAAGCTTTTCCTTTCCTCCTAAAAGACTGTTAAATTATACCATCGCTCAATTATACCATCATTTCTTTTCCCTATTCGTGAAAAGAACAATCCATTAGTAGTTTGTAAGACATGCCTTCAGATAAAATAAATTGAAATAATTATTTGTTTAATAGCCCATATTTGACTCAATAGTCCATATTTTAAATAATATAATATTTATATTACTTTTGTAATATCAGCTTATAGTATTTCCAAGTATGAAAAAATGATTTGTAGAAATCTTTTTATGTTAATGACAGTATATGAGAACATAAACATGAACATGAAAGAGTGCAAAGTAAATTTTAAATTAAAGTAGAGGTATAAAAATGGATTAAACACTCATACATTTGCATTTTAACTGCAATAATAAAATTACTTAAAACCAGTGTTTCAAGAAACAGCAGGTATGTGTATATAATTTCCTTCCTCCTGTCCAAGTTGTGTCAACATATCAGCATAATTTAGTACTCATGCCGAATGCACAACCTCCCATATTAAGTTCTCACATCAAGTTTTGGAGGCTAATTTCCTGGGTTTCACCAAATCTCATCCTGGGTTTTAATCGATGACTTGACGCTGAAGCTGTTCTTTGTCAGCACAGCTACCGCTAATACCATAATTCAGTGCATTTTTGTGCACACGCGCACACACACATGCGCGCGTAGACGCTTGCAAAATGCACAGATCTTTTTGCGTGTGAGGAAATGTCGTGTCCTAAACGGAATAAATTGTGGTAGTGAGTGGGGATGGTGAAGACTATTTTCAGTATGTTTCTGCATTTTAAGGAAGTTTTAGTGTCGCTGCGGTGAGAGTAAATTTTAAAATGACTAAATAGCAGAAAAAGAAGTGTCAGAGAATACTATGTGAGTTATCGCCACATGACTGATTGAGACAGAAAATGCTATGAATTAAACATTTCAAGCAGTCTGGAGAGTAAATGATGTTAGAATTCTCCCTCCAAAGGGTGGATAGGACCTGTATGAGAATAACAGCTAACATTTACTGAATGCTTGCTAGCTATGTGCAAACACTGTTCTAAGCGCTCACATTTATTCATCTCTATAACCAGGAAGATAAATATTCAACTAAACCATATTCAACTTATGTTGAATTTCAAAAAATACTAATTTCGTGTGCTTCAACCTAATACTATTGTTTTTACCCCCATTTTACAGATAAGGAAACTGAGGTATAAAGAAATTAAATAACTTGCCTAAGTTTCAGTGGTTAGCACAGGACCAAACTGGGGACTAAACCCATAGGATTCAGTGTCATTCTTAAACACTTCACTCTGCTTTGTTGGAAGAAGCCACTATACTTGTTCAGTGTGGGGACAAGATATGGGAATCTAAGTCATAGATTAAAATCTGCTACACATAACTCTGTTAGTACTTTATAAGATCCTTGACAACATATTTTCTACATTGGTACTCTACATACTCCACACATAGAAGGATATCAAGGGCATTTTAATAATTACACCAAAGTTGCCAGGGTTGGTGATGAGCACTGTTTTCCTGGAACAGCAATAATCAAGTGGGTATGTAACTAGATGGAAGATACTGCTGTTCAGACATCTGCTTTCAAATTAATGTAGCAAAATAGAAGTTACAATGTCAATAGCTTTCAACCCAGCTGGAGTCCTTGCCATAGGAGAGTCATCATGTCGGAATCCAGCCAGTACTGGGGTTGGATAGATTGTATGCTTAAGGTCAGGGACAGATGCTGATGGACACATCAGCCAAGTGAGGGGAATTAAAATTATTAAATTATATTATTTTTTCATGTACATCATTATTGACTCTATACTTCAAATACAGTGAAAGATTTGCAAAATAGGCTAGATAGCCCAAATCCAACTTAAAATCTAGGCCTTTTAAGGTCACAAATAACATAAAATCCTTTGTTCCTTTTAAAATTAAAGGGCACTCGTGGCATATTTGGTCTTGGTATTCAAGGAGTGGCTATACAATTTCTAAACTACTACATAGAATAGTCTTAGGATCAGAAGAAACGCATTCCTATTTTGACTGTTTCAAGATTTTTTCTTTGTCTCTGATCAAACCATGGCATTATGGAAACTACACAAGATTGGAGTAAGAAGACCTGATTTCTCTATTACCTGCTACTAAATTGTCACGTAACATTGAGTCAGACATCTGTTTTCTCTAGGACTCATTTCTACCACCGAAAACAAATAGAGATGGGGTTAGATGACCCTAACTCTAACAGCTGATAATTCAGTGTACTCATTTCAGGTTTTTGTGTTTCAACTTTCCCATTTAAAAAAAAAAAAAAAAAATCTCCCCATCGACAAATAAGGCAGAGTGAGTCCTGGCCTTTAGAAGAAAGGCATGATACACAGATAGTCTTTTGATATTAAAAGCACATACCTTAGAGTTAGGGAGATTTTCTGCCCCGACAAGTACCTTCCATCACAGTTCCTTTTCAATTCTGTAAATATTTATTGAGTTTCTTTCATTAAGAACTAAAGTAAAATGTGTTCCTTAAGAGTTATATGATAATTGCTATTGCATTAGTCCTTAAGATTCTTATAGTGAAGTAGTAATGTGTATGTTCATGTGTATTTTCTTCTCATACAGTCTCTTGAAACTGGTACATTATCATAGCTTTCGGCTTCAACACCCTCATCAGACACCTTTACATTTAGAAGACTAGCCATCATACTTCATTTGCATGTAACTCTGTCTTAATATTGAGCTTGTGAGTATTGGAAATAAGACTTTTGGGGAGCTAATGAAAAGTTTTTCAAGGACAAGTTGTTGTCAAAAGTACTGGTCTAACATCGTTTTAGCAGCTCCAGTGAGCCCAGTGAAAATGCATTGCAAGAGCATGGGATTTTGTAATAGCATTTTAGCTTGGTGCCCTGTTCTTCTCTGAGGAATTTCCTTATTCTCTGCATTAAGCAATAAGTAATGTATCCTGAAGATATGAAACTTAGTTTGACTTCTACCAACTAAGTGCAGAGGTGACAGGGGAAAAAAAAAAGAAAAGACCATAAGAGCATGGTGTAAAAGAAGACTAGTCTAAGAGTCAGAGACTAGGATTTTCATGATGGTTCTGCTGCTCTTGGAGTACTCGTGGGCCAGCCACATCGTTCCTCAGAGCCTCAGCGTGCTCGCCTAGAAAATGTGATAATGTTTGGTGTCCTTTCCCAATTCATCATTCTATGAATTGATGCTTCCTGGTGAGGGAAACAAACAGGTCAGATTGTTCCTGTATTCATGGGTCTGTTTGGGCTCATTTTCTGTGAAATACTGTTCTTCCTCTTCCTCAAACACAAAGATGGAGCTTTCCATTGTGGGCACTCTTCCCAAGGTACTTAATTGGGAATACTGCCTGCTACCAAATCACCTTTGTTTGCTCTGGTTACCATAGCTTTACAGACTTTTGGCTCAGAGAGTGAAAGCCATGGACAGAAACTGGGGGAGCATCTATAACTCCTTCAATTAATAGACACTGAAATTGACCCTGAGGGGTTTGGTGACTTTCCATTCAGTCTCACAGCACCTCAAACAAGGGACCAGATTTCTAATACAGGGTTTTGTGATTCTGTCATTGGTACTTTTTCCACTTGTTTAGCTTCACTACATGGGGCATTGATGATTTGTAATGAATTCCACAAAATAAAAGTAAGACAACTTCCTTATTTCATCCTTTTATTCTAAAAGTAGTAACTTAATAATGTTAGACTGTTGTAGCTTTTGGAAACCTGTCCTATTCTGTTGCCACAAATATACTGAGTTAGGGATTGAGAAGGATTTTGAGAGAGAGCAAAGAGAGAAAGTGAATGAGCAGTGGGAGAGGGGGCACGGGGAGGGAGAAAATCTTAAGCAGGCTCCACACCCAGTGCAGAGCCCTACTCAGGGCTCCATCTGACGACTCTGAAAGCGTGACCCAAACCAAAATCAAGAGTTGGACGCTTAGTCGACTAAGCCAACCAGGTGCCCCAGGATTGAAGATTTTGAAGAGAAGTCAAATTTGTGTTTTTCATCGAGAAGCTTTTCCTTTTTCTTAATTTAATAAATGTTAAGTGATCGTCCTCTGAAGTGTCCAACTTTTGAAGAAAAGCTAAAGCTTTCAATGCTGCCAGATTTTTTCTCGGTTTTTCTGTTTTGTCTCCTCAGCCTAACTGAGGGCAGAAGAGAAGTTAATGTTCAAGCCGATAACCTTTTGGAAGAGGTTTAATAAAATTTGCTTAATAAGTTGTGTTATAACTGTTGCAGTATGACCCGAGGGTCACTCTAAAGCTTGCCAACCACTGGCCTCAGCTCACCAGTCATGTCTGCAGTATCACACACTGATTCCCTTTATAAAAGGTTGACTAAAAGAGGTTGCTATAATAATTTGTTGAAAACATGTCTGTTGCAATTGTATGGCAAGTTTGCAAAAGTTCTCCTGAGCAAGGTCCTTGAGCTTGGCCCTTGCAGTGGCTAACCAAAAGTTCTAAACGCCCAGAAGTGCCCATATTTACTACAAAGAAATAACGCAAACTTGTTTTCTTTTTCATAGCAAGCTGTCCTTGAAGAAGGTACAATTGCCTTTCAGAATTGGGTTAAAACAGGCACAGAAGTTTATAGACAGTTTTGGATCTTTGACGTGCAAAACCCACAGGAAGTGGTTGTGAACAGCAGTAGAATCAAGGTTAAACAGAGGGGTCCTTACACATACAGGTGAGTCCCCACAAATAAGCGGCGTTCTTTCCTTGACCATTTGTATTTCTGAAAAGATTTCCATTTGCAAAATGACCTTGTTTTCAGATGTACTTCTTATTTTTTCCAGTAAGGCATAATGAAATACTTTGTTTCTGCCTATAGAGAATCCCAATCTAAGGATTTAATTTAAGGATTTAATTATAAGATATACAGATTTTATTGGAAATTTGGCAGCATCAAATAACTGCCCTACATTTAAGAAGTTATAGGTGTTTTGCACTTGTGACACATATTCTCGGCAACTCTGAAATATGCATGCTTAGTAGGAAAAAATTTATCAGAATTTTAAAAAGCAGAGTATTTTAAAATCCAAAAATTGACTGTATACATTATACCGGTGGTTCTCGAAGTGTGGTTCCCACCTCAGCAGCATCAGCCTCACCTGGGAACATGGTAGAAATGTGAACTCTCAGATCTCACCCCAGGTCAAATGAGGCAGACTCTTAGGTTGGAGCCCAGCAGTGAGTTTTTACAGACCCTCTGGGTGGTTCCAGTACATATCCAGTTTTAAAAACCACAGCATTAAACTGATTTTATGTAACTACAGTATATGTTAAGGATTTCTATTGAAACTAATTTCCAAGTCAGACGGGTATTTGTCTTGATTTAGTGGTTTCATCCTTCTGTTTCTCCAGGACTGAGACTGAAGATGTTACTCCTATATCTTATATTCTCTAATAGTTTAACACACTTTTGAATAGAATCTTCGGATATTAGAACTAGAGGGGAATGATTAGCCAGAACTTTTCATTTTGTAAACTAAAAAAACTGACACCAGGGGAAGTGAAGTGATTTCTCCATGTTCACGCAGACCTGGGAACTGGTGACTCCTAGATTTTTGAATGTTTTTTTTTTTTTTTTGATTTAAATTACAGACTATGTGTTTTTTCCAACTATCAAGGTAGGAAAATTGGGGGTGGGGAACTGAGGTGCTAAAGGCACTAACCACCACCAGGATAAGGAATACATTTATGATATCCATGTGGGAACATAATTAAGTCCTGCTGTATCATTTGTTATACAAATGTGTGATTTTCCTTCAAGGATAATTACAACTCGTTACATAGCATGATCAATTCTTATCACAAAATTTCATATTTACAATGATTTCTTAAAATTCATAGTTTTAGTATCTTATCTGTTTTAGTCCATAATTATATAATTTATTTCTTCACACATTAATGTTTTTAGATTGACAACTCACACTCAAAATCTAACATAATGGCCCTTGTGAAGGTAGTGTCTGCTGCCCTAGCATATGATATATATGCTGCTGAGGGCCTTGGTGACTCTTCTGTCCTAGCCATTGTCCCCAAGACTCTCGTCTCTGCGCACATGTCTGTGACGATTCATAGTGCTATTGAAAAACACTTGGTTTTCATTGTTACCCCCCAAAAAAAAAATCTTGGAAAATATTTTCATTTTTTTCATGGTCTTAGAGTTCTCATATTATTATCAAAAGTCTATATGAGTAGTTTGTTCCCCCAAAAATACTGTAACAATGATGCATACCTATGAAAATCTAGAATTCACATGTGAGCTAATGAAAATCTAAGAAAAATTATTAAAAAGATTATAACCTGAGTGAACTGAATACATGTGAGGAAAGCACATAGTTATTAGAATTTGAGAACTTTTCTGTTTTTTTGTTTGGGGGAGGGTCACTTTTTCATTTTTAAGGATATTACTTGAGATGTGGAGAAATATAAACATAATACTGAATCCAGCCCGAGTCCTGCTCTGATAGGTGACAGCTAATACATATTTCCTTTTTAGAGACTTTAATCTCTCTCTCCAAGGGGCAGAAGGGTTAGATATACTTGATTTACTTGGAGAGGCAGTGAGGGCAAGGTTGAATTAGGGAAGCTGGATTTGCAGCTCAAGTTTATAAACAATAAATTCCCATTTATATAACAACGTTAAAAGGATTTCTAATCAACTAGTGGTCATCCTGGCTTATGATGTCACCAAAATGGAACCATTAGTGTCTGTTTGGATGCCTTAAACAATGGGAAAACAATTGGTTACCTTTCAGAAAAAGTTAATTTCAGAGTCTTCCTAACAGCTAATAGGTTGAGGCGAACTTGCCTCCACATAAATTATACCCTGAACGCAGTTGAAACTGGAAGGGTGGAAAGATGTCCCTCCTCAGAACCACCGGCTCATTTGGCCGATGTCTGCTAACGTGAGTTCAGTGAAACTTTGATTGACAAGGTATAATATGGGTCAAAGCATGAAATTGCCTGGATTGAGATCTTAATTATATGTATTACAATTTCATTGTCTCTATGAAGACTCAGTAATTCCTTGAGAATTTTCTTCGATCCAACATTATTCTTTCTTATTGTTGTTTTTAAGTTACTTTGCTTTGGCAGGAGTACAAAGAAAGTAATCTGGGGAAAAATCTAAGGCAAATTTCTCCCTTTGACCTTATTAACTAACACTTTGCAAAACGTATACATTCTATTTTTTAAACAAAAGAAGTGAGCAATTACATTCTCTTTCTAAAAACACAGGCCTCAGTGCAAAGGATTTGTCTCTTAGTGCCATCTACTGGTATGATGTTGTTAGTACAACTTAAGTAAGCTAGAATCTGGGTCACTTACGTTGCTATTGTTTCAATTATTATACATAAGTCTTCCTGAAAATTAAAGTGCTCCAATTCTAAATGTTAATAGCAAGTTGTCTAATTTTAAGATATAATTCCATAAAAGAAATTAGTAGTTGACTAGTAATAGACTGTCCTGGATGCTGCTTCAGATTTGTATATTCCTGGTATGTCTACAGTACTCCAAGAAGAATAAATAATAAACCGTTGACAAAATTATGTTAAAAATAAATGATCTTTCCATCTTACTCTGAACTCTTTTTTTTTTCTATTTATTTTTTTTTAATTTATTTAATTGAAGAGAGAGACACAGCGAGAGAGGGAACACAAGCAGGGGGAGTGGCAGAGGGAGAAGCAGGCTTCCCGCCGAGCAGGGAGCCCGATGCGGGGCTGGATG
The DNA here is from genome assembly GCF_054177405.1 of Leptonychotes weddellii. NCBI lineage: Eukaryota > Metazoa > Chordata > Mammalia > Carnivora > Phocidae > Leptonychotes > Leptonychotes weddellii. The sequence goes on along the minus strand of NC_138380.1, from coordinate 74,088,532 downwards.
CGGGGCTCGATCCCAGGACTCTGGGATCCTGACCTGAGCCGAAGGCAGACGCTTAACGACTGAGCCACCCAGGCGCCCCTTGAACTCTTTTGAACAAATGTGATCCATTAGTTAATTTATTCATCCAAAAATTATTGATCAGTAACTCACCATGTGCCAGGCACAGTGCTTGGGGATACAAAACACCCATAATTCCTATCCTACAGGAATTTCCTTTTTTTAAAGGATTTTATTTATTTATTTATTATTTATTTATTTATAGTGTAAGAGAGTGTGCATGCATAAGCATGAGCAAGGGCAGGGGGAGAGGAAGCGAGAGAATCTTGAGGGGACTCCATGCTGAGCATGGAGCCCAGCCTGGGACTGGATCCCACCACCCTGAGACCATGACCCCAGCCGAAAGCAAGAGTCTGGTCCCCAACCAAATGAGCCACCCAGGCGCCCCCAGGAATTTACATTTTTATTATACTTGAGTGAATTGTTGTATCTTTTGTTTTTACATTTTTTTCAGTCCCATGTTTTTTCAGTCTTTACCTTAGCTAGCTATTCATCTCATGTATAGACATTCACATATATGGTAATGCAATGAATGATACCTTATTTTGTCTCAATAAATATCCTGTACTTGCAAAAGATTTTTTTTTATAATAATCATCCTTCACCATGTTCCTAAAAAGTAGTTGGTACTTTTTAGCCTAGAGATATTACAGCCAAGAGCTTAGAACTAGTAAGTATTTAGTATATAGCAGGAGTGGGGAGGGGAACTGGCCTGTAAAATGGAAATTTATTGCATTAGTTATCTTTCATTCTCATTAAAGTACTGGAAAATATGTAAAAGCCAGTGCTTCATAGGCTATGTATGTTGAGCATTCTTTCTAATATAAGAAAAGGGACTCTTAATATTCCCTGATGGGAACCTTTCTACTGTCTCCTCCTTACCCTCAGGATGAAGGCTAAATACTAGAGGATAGGATGCAACCCTTTTATGTTTGAGATCTTGCTTATTTTGATGGCTTTATTTCCCACCATTCTCTTTAATCTCATTCTACAATCCAAACACATTCAACAATTTGCGTTTTTAACAATACACGATGGGGCTTTTTACCGTTTCTCCTAATTTAACTTCTATTTGTCAGACCACTTATGTGGAATTGCTACCACATTGTATCTTGACCCTTTCTCCCACCATGATCGTCCTAAACCTGGATTTGTATCTGTTCTGGGCTTTCCCATGGATTCTGTGAAAACTCTTATAGTAACACCTATTACTTCTCCCATCTATGCAGATTTAAGATCCCCTTCTCTAATTTGCCCAAGACCCAGCATTGGCTTATTTATCATTTTAAACCAATTGGTTAGCATAATTTCTGACATATTCTATATACTCAAAAATTATTTGTTACCTGAATGAATGGCATTGGAGACCTGTTCACTTGAGGCAATTATTCTGAATTTTATTGGTTTGTTTTTCAGAGTTCGTTATCTAGCTAAAGAAAATATAACCCATGACTCTGAGAGCCACACAGTCTCTTTTGTCCAGCCAAATGGTGCCATCTTTGAACCTTCGCTTTCCGTTGGAACAGAAAACGACACTCTGACCGTTCTCAATCTGGCTGTAGCAGTGAGTAGACTAGATAAACAATAAAATTATTTGTTTTGAAATACTCTAGAACCGACTATAGTTAATCTCATGATTAGAACTATCATCAGATACTCTTTATCTTGTCATTTTTATAAAAATATATTCCTATGTCATTATTTTGAATGGAGTTAAGGTCATTTGGAAAGAAGACAAAATCAGAACAACGGAATTGGAAGACCACTTAAAGTATATCACTATGGACTCTGAGAAACAAACTGAGGGTTCTAGAGAGAAGGGGGGTGGGGGAATGGGTTAGCCTGTTGATGGGTGTTAAAGAGGGCACGTTCTGCATGGAGCACTGGGTGTTATACGCAAACAATGAATCATGGAACACTACATCAAAAACTAATGATGTAATGTATGGTGATTAACATAACATAATAAAACAACAACAACAAAAACTGAATCTCAAAAAAAAAAAAAAAAGTATATCATTAAAAAAAAAATAGGGTCTAACTTTAAATGTCTCCTTGTGACCGGCACTGAGGCAGGGAAATGTAATCATCTAGGGATTAGACAAATTACATTTTTTGTCCTGGCAAGATTGGGTAATAATTTTAAAGATACAGTTAGGTTTTTTTTCCCATTGAACTTAATTCTAGTATTTAATCCATCTATTTGTTAGATACTAAATAGGTACTAAAATAACAGTGGCTTTTTTTTGTAGGCTGCACCCCATCTCTATCCAAATGCATTTGTTCAAGTGGTACTCAATTCACTTATCAAAAAGTCAAAATCTTCTATGTTTCAAAAAAGAACTGTGAGAGAGCTCTTGTGGGGCTATAAGGATCCGTTCTTGAGTTTGGTTCCATATCCTATTACTACGACAGTTGGTGTGTTTTATCCTGTGAGTATTCAAATATGAATGTTGACTTTTTTTATACTTTAATTGGATAAATATGGCATTGGCAATTTATAATTTTGTAATTTAGTGTGTTTATATGATTTCTGATCTGGAAATAAATATCCTAATTTTTTAAAATCTCTCACATGGCTTCAGCTTTCTGGTTGGAAAACTTTATTCATCTAAATTTAACAATTAAATTTAAAATGAAGCTGAGATTTACTTAGGTTTCCATTCTTTGAGAAATACAAAATTGTCTACAATAAGTCGTAAGCCAATAAGGCTTTGAATTCTATTTGTAGTTTGATTTCCCTTCTCAAAAAATCAAGTTTAATGCCATATTTTTATTTGTGTTAAATGGATTCACTTATCATTCCTCCTTCTCCAGACCTCTTGCAAATTTGTTAATATAAATTTAAAAGCCTAAATTTGCACACATTGAGACGGATAAATCAGCAACATCCTATTTTAATGCAGTTTGTCATGAAATAGCAGTTTGCAGATTACAGAAAAGGCGAACTCGGCAATGCACTTAGCTATAGCTTAAGGTTTTGAATTATAAATAGGACAAGCTAACTGTTGAATTGGAATTTTGACTGTGACTTCTTTGGCACTCTCTGTGATATTAGTTAGATTCTCCAATTCATTGTTATTTTAGTTTTAGATAGTGTTTAGGATTGCAAGGCTATAGGTCAATAAATATGAATGCAGAAAGCCGTAAAGGATCAGAGATTCAGTTACTATTTTTTTTTAACTCAAAAACTCGTAACTCCTTCCTTGGCTAATTCTGTTTTTAATTTTGTAGGTCTAATTTTTAGTATCTACTTATTAAAGATCATAACATTTAGAAAGAAAAAAAAAACCATAACATTTGGAATACCTCTGGAAGTCTGTCCTTGTTCTCCTATTTATAGAAGTATTTTTTAATATCCCCTCACCTCAATATAATAGGAGTAGTGATCAAAACTGCCTACTGGCTTAGCTAGGACAAAGAGCACTAGAGTTTGGATCATGTCAACTTCTGATACTGGCTTTTCTTCCTTTGTCTCAACCTTTGGCACTTATTTCTAAGTGCTTTTTATAGTCTGTCTTTTTAAAATGTTCAAGACCAATACTTTTAAAATTTCATTGCATATATATTTCCAACCATATAATTATGAACCACCAGGATCTGAAAAACACAAACGCGAGTTACATATTTTATAACTTGGAAAATATGGCTTGTCCTAGAAGTAATTTCTTCTTGTACCTATCTTTTCAGTACAACAACACTGCAGATGGAGTTTATACGGTTTTCAGTGGGAAAGACAACATAAGCCAAGTTGCCATAATTGACACTTACAAAGGTAAAAGGTGAGTGTCCAGATAAAGTGTGTGCACTCTGAGGCAGGCCCGGTGTTGGTTTAACAACTGGTAAGGCCCAGGCGCCAACCGTGGTCCAGATCTGCCTGTATCTCAGCCCTGGACAGTCTTGTTCTGCCAGGTGTTAACACTTTAGTTGTGACAGCTGGTCCCACCTAGTGCGGAGCTGCTGAATATCAGCCCCACTTGAGAATTTGGTTTACCTTCATGCACAGGTTCTCTTACATAAAGAAATCCGAAGGGACTATTTCCATCTCTGCTGCATGGCCAGCACTGCAGGACGTTCCTACAGTTACGTGACCACAAAGGAAAGGAACAAAATCGATACATCAGCCGATCAACTAGCAGCTAGAAAACATAACTTGCTGGGTGTGTTGTACGTTTGTTATGAAGCCTATCAAATAAAAATTGTTCATTTCACGGCATGACGTCATGTGTCTATAAAGATGAAAACTTAATGAATCCATGCAAATGTTTTGAAATAATTTTCTATATTGATAAATCAGCATTTTTAAACCTTTATCAGTGCAAAAATGGAATTAGTACTTCACGTACGGTTCTAAAATGGGCATATTAAACTTGAAAATAAAGACTGTGCCTCCTTTGAAGTAGTAATAGAATGAGATAGGTTCATATAGTCATGATTTGCTTTTTTTCCCTACCTCCTGACTATTCATCTGGAGTATACATAATAATCCTATGTGTAAAAAATAGGAAGAATCCTAATAAGTGTCAGAGAAGATAGTCCTTTTCTAATCGAAGTTAATAATGTGCTTTAGATCAGTTATTTCCTGGTAAATAATACAATAGTCAAAATTGAAAGAGATGAAATGATTTTATTAATATAAGTAACCACTGCCTCACACTGAGTCCCTATTTAAAAACTGCATATAGCCCTTACACATTCACTAAGGTGGTACTTCTTCTACAGATTCCACAGACTCTACATCTTTCTATAGAAAAGTCTAGCGGAAGAAAACAAACTCGTCTTAATGCTTATTTCAGGGGAAACAGCATCACTGTACATTGAAGAACATGAGCATATCTGCCATTTCAATATTACAGAGACATTTTGAGGAGAGATGCTAAGTGTTTCTAATCAGAGTGAGAATTCCACATCATTTTGAGATTATGACAAGATCCATTTAACTGATGAGGGCAAGACTGAGCATGATTGCCAAGCTTATTCTGTTGAAAAAAAGAAGCAACAGTTTGCCTTGACATGTCACTGGATGATATGTTAACAGTGGGAAAAAGACAGGTTTTCCATCTCCAAAAAGTGGCTGAGGATACAGAGAAACCATTACTACTGTTTGTATTGCTTCCAGATATATATACATGTATCTTAGATACCAGAGTAGAAATTAATCAACTCTGTCCTACTTGAATGCCAGTTTCTGCAAGCATTAAAAGGGAGAAAAGTATAAATTGATGATCTGCATGTTTCCAGTCTCTTCTCTGCAATATCTGCTTTTTTCTCCTCTTCAACATCTGGCTTTTCTTTTCTTCTCCCTCAGACTGAGCTTACATCAGTTAACCACTTATTTTTTTATTTATTTTGAACACTCAACATACTACCAAGTGGTCCATTTCTCCCAATGGGGAAAAAAAAAAAATTCTCCCCTAGGTAGAGATCTAAATTTCTGATGAGTTTCTTCATTTTCTTTCTTCAGAAATGTGCTCTATTCTGTTGTTTTGAATTAACATTCAGCAATTTTTATTATATAATCTGGCCACTTAATGGTATTGGGCCCTTAATTGATCTCAATAAGATGGAACCTTCAGGGCGCCTGGGTGGCTCAGTTGGTTAAACGACTGCCTTCGGCTCAGGTCATGATCCTGGAGTCCCTGGATCGAGTCCCGCATCAGGCTCCCTGCTCGGTGGGGAGTCTGCTTCTCCCTCTGACCCTCCCCACTCTCATGTGCTCTCTCTCATTCTCTCTCTCTCAAATAAATAAATAAAATCTTAAAAAAAAAAAAAGATGGAACCTTCAAACAAAACATGGGCTCAATGATTTAGAACATTTCTTCAACTTAGCATTTATCACACATCTAATCTTTATTAGTAACGTGAGAAAGGTGCTCTAGAAAAGAGAATGTTTGTTCATTTCCTTTCTTTTTATTCCTCAGGAATCTCACCTATTGGCCAAGTTATTGTGACATGATTAATGGTACAGGTAAGGGCATTTGTTTCATGGTAATAATCACAATGAACCCTCCTCCCTCTCTCGCACAAATTCCACCACTGTACCTACAGTGTTCTGAAAGTTAAGGGTAGGCACTTACCTATCTGTGTAGCCCTGCAACAAAATTCAGGATCTCTATTGTTCCATAGGCTTAGCAAATGTTTGTCTAATGTGATGGGATTTCTGAAGATTATGCTTGAGAATTAGCCTTTCCTGCATGACTAGGGAAACATTTGTTATCTAAAAGCTCGACTTCATGAACTACCTTCATGGCAACAGAAGTAAAGGGTTAAAAAAGAAATAAAAACCTAGAGAAGTAGTTACTATTCACATGTTTTATAAATAATATACAGATAATGTAAAATTGACAGAATTTGAAACTAATACATTATATGTTAAAAAAAAAAAAGATAGCAGGAGGGGAAGAATGAAGGGGGGGAATCGGAGGGGGAGACGAACCATGAGAGACTATGGACTCTGAGAAACAGACTGAGGGTTCTAGAGGGGAGGGCGGTGGGGGGATGGGTTAGCCTGGTGATGGGTATTAAAGAGGGCACGTACTTCATGGAGCACTGGGTGTTATGCACAAACAACGAATCATGGAACACTACATCAAAACTAATGATGTAATGTATGGTGACTAACATAACATAATAAAGTTTTTTAAAAAATGAAGGTAATTACAAAACGTAAAACATACTTCCAAGTGGGATTTCAAGCTGAGGTAGAATCCATGAAGTTGCAAGACAGAGCTGTCTCTTTTGAATAAGGTGGTCAGAGTGAAAGAAAAAAGAACAAAAACTTAAGGTTAGAGGTCTACTAACCATGAAAAACGGGTGCAAAAATGACCATTCTGAATTAGAAGTGGGGGGAAAAAAAGTAGTATGAACTGAGATTTTGCAGCAGGCTTAGATCTGGCTGCTCACTCTCCTTGAAGAAAAGCAAAAGCAAAGCACTGGTAGACCTATTAGTTTAAGAATTAAGGTTTTAAAAAGCAAACGGGATTCGAATACCATGAGGTAATTAAAACCTGAGATGAGGAGAACTCCCAGCAATGCAGAAGCAGAGAACAAGCATGAGGTTTCCGAAGTTGGTGAGGTGGTACCCTGTGGGAAAACAATATACTAAAGAGGAAGACAGTTAAATACAAAGTTATGTAAAGGGTACGGAATAAAAAGGAAACAGGGAATATTTACTTTTACAAAGGTATTGTTGAGTTTCATACATCTATTTAATTTTGTTACCACTGTCTTATAGAAAAAGAACAGCAAAAACCTTGTTGAGTTTGCTTTGTACCAAATTTCAAGCCCTAAGTAAAGCATTTCTGCAAATAAATTGCCAAGTGTCCTAATGCTACTCACTCCCGTAATTACATAAGCGTAATATTTCAGACCTTAGATACAGAGAAATATATTGTACTGCTCCTAAATAGTAAAGGATTCTTTATGGATTTAAGAAAAAAAAATTTAAAAATTCTGTCCAAAGGTAAGTTTTAAAAGGAGAGGTAAAGGATTCATTAATCACAAAATGATAAATACATGAGCATCAGGCATAAATTTAAAGGTATCTAAGAAGAAAATAGGAAAACAAAGTAGACTTAGAGGTGGTTTGGACAGGGCAGGGGACTCTGATGTGATCTCTGTGAGGGATTCTTGGTTTATGGCACTGGGGAAAAATGACCAACAAAACAGAAAAGGTCATGATTTAAAACCTATACCTTCTACGGTAAGAAGAGACATAAAATGAAAATACTGATACACATTTGAACTTTAAAAAAAAAAAGTCAGCAATCTTGTAAGTTATTTCCCTGGTAATTGGGAATAATTATGGCATATTCTTCAATGATATATCAGATAATGAGTCTTAAAGCTTTTAAATGTATTCTTTTCCTTTAATGGTTATGGTGTTGGGAAGGCAGCTGTAGACAAGGTCCATTGAGTGACCTATCTGGGGAGTTCAAGCCAACCTTGAAGATCTAGTACTCTCAATGCCAGAATCAAGTTCACTGTGATCTTCTATTATATTTCACTCATCACAAGAGTATAAGTGAAATGTAACAAGATCACAAGGTTGAGACATTTAACCAGAAAAAGAACCCAGAATGCATAATTAAAGGATGGGTCTTTCTGTTTTCAACAAACACATTCAATGGTATGGCTCATTTTAGTGATACTAACTGGAAAGGAAATGCAGGAGTTATTTAGTTATTTCTTCATATATCCAGTGTGTGATGGATATGTTTTCCAAGCATTTGGAGGAAAGTCTGGTTAGTGAGAGAATTTTAATAAGTGATTTTTAAAATATTAATCAGTCATTAGGACAGACAAATGAATCAGTCTCTAAAATAAGAACAATCGGAGGGGGAGAGGAACCATGAGAGACTATGGACTCTGAGAAACAAACTGAGGGTTCTAGAGGGGAGGGCGGTGGGGGGATGGGTTAGCCTGGTGATGGGTATTAAAGAGGGCACGTTCTGCATGGAGCAGTGGGTGTTATAGGCAAACAATGAATCACGGAACATTACATCAAAAAACTAATGATGTAATGTATGGTGATTAACACAATAAAAAATTAAAAAAAAAAAAAACATAAATCTAACAGAAGTCCTAAGGGAACTTCATAGTAAGAAACTTCATAGTAAGAAAAGTATCACCTACTGATGGGGTGGGGGATTTCAAAAACAAATATTATCACAATTTTAACATGTGATTTTGCCATTATTTTTGTAACTTCCATTTATTTTTAAGGAGTGGGAAGATTTAACATGAAATTAAATACCAATGAGTATATATATAGTATACGGACTTATTGAATAGGATAACTGTTAGGCACATGCTGATACTATGGAAAGAAATTAAGAAAAGTGTGCTTAATGGAATTATGAATTGAAATGTGCTGTAAATATAAAATACACATTGGATTTTGTTAATTTTTATATCGATTACATGTTGAAATGATGGCATTTGAGATGTATTGGGTTAAATCAAATACACCCGTTTCTTTTTACTTTCTAAAAAAATGTGGCTACTAAAGAATTTAAAAATTACATATACAGTTTGCCCTATATTTCTATTGATCCTACTGGCATAGAGATTTCTAGATTTTTTCTAGGATACACGTTACATCTAATCCCTTGTCACTGGCTTGATTTTTAAACAGATGCAGCCTCATTTCCACCTTTTGTTGAGAAGACGCGAGTATTGCGTTTCTTTTCCTCTGACATTTGCAGGTAAGACCAAGACAACAATGTAGTTCTGGGAGTGAGAATTTTTTCCCCCAAGTGACAAAACACAGACCTAAAGCTCATACTTAATAATGATGTTATCTGAGGGGAAAAAAGTACACATAGGGAAATTTTTCTTGATTTATTCAGAATAAATACGATACGGTATTCATGATGTGCTTAATAACTTTTATAAAAATTGAAGGTTGCAGAAGGATCAGATACATTATACAAATTATTTTTTCTCATTTTTAAGTAAGACCTATTTTTCCTTATTTTTTTTTTTTACTACACTAGACTATTTTCAATAACAGTCATGTCTAGAAGGGCGTGCCCATCTTTCTAATGATGTCCCGAGAAGAGGATGCCATTAACACAGAACTATGTTCATGAGCTCTTGTACTACAGCCTCTTAAAATTGATGGCACCCAGCAGATATCATACAAGCATTAGAGCCCACATCAGTCCACTTGAGTCCTAGCCCTGTTCCTGAAGATGAGATTATGGGCAAACCTTTGAAATATCTCAATATTTTCCTTACCTGTAAAATTGAAGAGAGCAGTGTTTCTTTACTTAGAGTTGTGTGGGGATTAGAATACGTATTGAGCCCAGCACATTGCCTAGGTGTTGGTGAGTACTCAGTAAATGATGCGGGCACTCAGTAAATAATGATATATATATCCAGAAATTGGATATATATATCATTGGATATATATATATCAATCAAGAACTCACATGCACATGCCCCAGTGAGTACTTGGCCTTTTGCTCCAGGATTAAGTTCTGAAAGCAAGAAATTTTCATTGTATTTCATTTAAAGTGGGTACAAATAAAAGATTTGAGGGAAGTCATATGAATACTTGATCTATCAAGGAAATTAACTATGAGAAATGTCTTCGGTATAAATTCCCATGGTAGTTCTCAAGCAAAAATTGCTCTTGGAAACTTTTGAGAGTAAAGGTAAAAATAGTTCCTACTCAGGTATTATGTCCTGGCATGCCTTGAAATTTCACAAGAATTTTTTTTCCTGTGAATTAAATGAGAATTTAAAATTCTAACAAGAGTATCCAATCCAATTTTTCTAAGTTAAGGCAAGAATATAAATCTAAAAATAAGAGAAAAAAAAATCTCCAGACTGTAGTTCAGTTTCCTGGAATAAAGCACTTTCTTATCTGTATTTAGGTCCATCTATGCTGTGTTTGGAGCCGAAATTAATCTGAAAGGAATCCCTGTCTATAGATTTGTTCTTCCATCCATGGCCTTTGCATCTCCACTTCAAAATCCAGATAACCATTGTTTCTGCACAGAAAAAGTTATCTCAAATAATTGTACATCATATGGTGTGCTAGACATTGGCAAATGCAAAGAAGGTGAGTAAATGTTCTCAGTATCACAGTCCATGATACAATTTGCAGTATTCTTTACCCAAGATTCCTTTCCACCAAAAATTTAAAATCTAAACAAGAAAGCAATAAGGCCAGGAAGTAAGTGTGGTGGTAGAAAAGCATTGTTTTGATTTTGCTTTGTTTTTCAGGTCCCAATTGTGTTCCAGTGTTGTGAAACTTAGTTATTATTAGGTAAAACCATACTGATATTTTCCCTGCTACTTTGGAAAATATCTGTTTAGGTCCTCAGCCCATTTTTTTAAATGGGTTATGTGGTGTTTTTGTATTTTTTTGAGCTCTATGAATTCATTGTATATTTTTGATATTAAGTACTGATTGGATGTTGTTTTGTAACCATTCCTGTGCTCCTTTCAGAGATCTGGTAAGAGAAAAAATAACTCCTAGACTACTTTGAGCATCTCAACTTACCCATCTTCATTTTTCTTCCCTAGAAATTGGTTAATAAAAATATGTTTTCAGTGTGTCTTTGAAACAAGAATTGACTTAAATACAACTTGGAGTCTCTCTTATTTAGCTCACTTCCTTCATATTGGGATGAATGTGAATGAGGAAAAGAAACCTCTTAATTCTCAGTTCACAGATATAGTACTGGCTGAAACATAAACATAATGGTTGAAATTTTGTGCTCAGCAACTCAACTTTACATATTGAACATTAACACCTAAGGAAGAACAATAGACACTAGACATTAACTGACTAGGATGATGCAGAGATTTGTATTTTATTTTTGTACAGTAGTGATCAGGTCATATAATTTCTTCCCCAGTCAGTGTTCAAGCCCAGCTATGCCTTTTTTTTATTTAAAGAGTTTTATTTTCAAGAAAATATTTTCTGAGTGGTATGTGAAATGAGGAAAATGATCTATCCCCAATTATTTCTTAAAACTTGTTTTCAGGAAAACCTGTGTACATTTCACTTCCTCATTTTCTACATGCAAGTCCTGATATTGGAGAACCTATTGAAGGCTTAAGTCCAAATGAAGACGAACATAGCACATACTTAGACGTTGAACCTGTAAGCAAATATATTATTGATCTGATTTGTTTCATTAAATTGAAAGAAAAAGTAAATTCTCTCCTTTTTGTTAATCACATTTATTGAATCACAATCTTTATTTCAGTGAAAATTACATTGATTTCTCTCTATTGTTTATGAAATATCAAGGTCATTAAACTTTAGTTTTTCAGCTTATGGAACTTTATAGGCCTTTTCAATGGTTCATAAGTCAGGAATATCAATGATGGGAATGAGTCTAATTGGCTTAAAATGATATGTATAAAATAAGCATAAAACAGCAATTTATGGGGCACCCGGGTGGCTCAGCCCTTTAAGCCTCGGAATCTTGGTTTCAGCTCAGGTTATAATTTCATGGGTCCAGAGTTCAAGCCTGCCTCGGTGCTCAGTGGGGAGTCTGCTTGAAGATTTTCCCCCTCTGCCCCTCTCTCTACTCACACCCTCTCTTTCTTTTTCTCTGAAGTGTAAATATCGCTTGCCTGAAGAGATACTGCGTATTATGAGGAATTAAAAGATTTTATGGATATATGTGATTTTGGGGCAATATCTATTATACTTCGTGTCAAGAAAAATCAAAAATTCCTATAACTCAACAGTTTAAAGTTTTAAATTATTTTAATATTTTCCTCTTCAAAAGTTAAATGAAATAGCAAAATTTTAGTGGTTGTGTGTCAGTTTAAATAATGATAGAACTAGTATTATAATTAAACTGATGATACATCAATTCTGAGTGAATATACATTTGACGATGCATAGTTCAGGAATCTACATGAGCTCAGCATTGCAGTATTTTGTTAATTACCCAAAACCAATTTCTGTAGATATCACAAATCTAACTAAAACCCTGATATTTGGTTGGGCAAAGAGATTGTGTGCGCGAGTACATGCATACATATGCATACCTGCATGTACACATGTAATTATAGTTATATGTCAATTTCACAAGTTTCAATTAGTACAATTGCATCTTAAATTCTATATAACAATAAAATTTTGGGATTTTTTTTTTAAAGTTAGTAACTAGTTTGTTCTCTTTTTAGATAACTGGATTCACTTTAAGATTTGCAAAACGGCTGCAAATCAACATATTGGTCAAGCCAGCAAAAAAAATTGAGTGAGTCTCTTGAACAAGTTTAATGGTTACCTGATTTTTAGTATTTTCTTATAAGAACGTGAGTTAGTCTATTACAGTAAGTGGAAAGAATAAATTTCAACTTCTCTTTGGCTTAAGGTCATTAACTAATCATTAAATGCTTATAATTTTTATTTGTAACAGAATTATATCTAGTGTTTATTGAAATGATAATTACACATATTTGAGAATGTTTTGAGTATTTGGTGGTATCATTTTGTTAGCTGTCCAAATATTTCTATGACCAGTTTCTGGAATTCCTATTTTACTTTCCTGGGTAGAATTTGAGGAAAGGGAAAATCTGTGCTTAGAAAAAGTCAGTCTAATTAGAAATCAGTATTAGAAAGGTTTGTAAGAGTGAAAGGTGTCTGAAAAACAGTCACATTAACATTTAAATGATTACAGGGAACAAAAGTCAAGGAACTTAACCAAGTTGCTTCTGAACATATATTTACACTAGTACTTACTGAAATTTCTGTTGTATATGTTAATATATTAATATGTATTTTCATAATTACTTTTAATGTATATTACAGGGCATTAAAGGGTCTGAAGCGAAACTATTTTGTGCCTATTCTTTGGCTTAATGAGGTTAGTATATATTTTTTTTAGTCTCTCAGTCATTAAAAGCAGTAAACTTCCATGTATATAAAAAAAGCTTTTGGTGTCTCAAAACTGAAAATGTATGTATAGTATTTGAAGTTGTATATGTTTTCATTGCCTATATAGGTGAGTATATATATTATACCTATTTGAGAAAACCCAAGCACACATAAATATCAAGTTTGTGTTAATTTTCAGTGTTTTTCTTTTAGAAAGTCAAAGCACTATCATTTTTGATTATTTTCAAAATGCATCTTTTGAAACACTTTTTCTTGCTGTAGTGCTTGTCTTAGGAAAGAGTCATAGGTACATGTAACTCCAAATGACTTGGGGAATATGACAGTGCTGCTAAGTCAACCAATCTTATAAAGACCTGGTTGGAGTAGGTGTAGGCAGTCTATCCTATTGCCTGATATTTGTAGTATAAACCATGGAATTAATTAGCCCCAGAATTAGGAAATGCAGTACATAAAACCTGAGAGGGATTGAAACTGTTGACCCTTGCCACTTCCCTCTGTCAATAGGAAACATCTGTTAGAAAATTGTGGACTTAGTATGTTCAATAGTGCTATTTAACATGTTCAAAGGGAGGGGGATTATATTTCACTAAATATTCTTCCTTGGCATTTATTGCCTTCTTTGACATGCAAAGTGAATTCTATTGGCTTGTCTTCAAGATACAGATGACTAATACCTATGCAAGTGTTTGGAGAAAAGAGTGATATGTAAGTGGAAGGTTGTAAGTGTTTTGCTGCCCTAATCTACTCAAATAATGCTAATTATTCATCTGATTACAGACTGGTACCATTGGTGATGAGAAGGCAGAAAAGTTCAGAAAACAAGTGACTGGAAAAATAAACCTCCTTGGTCTGGTAGAAATTATCCTACTCAGTGTTGGTGTGGTGATGTTTGTTGCTTTTATGATTTCATACTGTGCATGCAGATCAAAGAAAGTGAAATAAGTAAGTATATATCAAAAATTATATATTGCTTCAGTAACATTAGTTTACATATTACTTGTTTTCGTTTTACCAAAGAGGGGTTATAAATTAGGCTGCAAACATTTCTAGACTTGTCTAGCCTACTACTATCATTTTTACTATATCCTCCAAGTTTTGAGATGTCTAAATTAAAACACAAATGCAGATTGAACAAGTAAATGTGGCCTATCTACATTACATCTTAAGTTCTAGAAGGAATGAAATAAAAGATGAAATTATCACCTTTGAAAAGTTAGTATGAATATAGCTTTATTCTGACTTTTCATTTCTTGATTTCTTGCTAATTATAAAAGTCACAAGTGATTAATATATCATTGCCTAGAGAATGTTCTGCAAGATTGAAGTTCTTAAGGGGAAAAATAAAATGATAAAAACTAAAAACTCATTACGAAAGAATAGAAGAAAAATATGCTATTAAAAAACACTGAAGTAAAATGAATAAAACATGTTAAAATAGAAACAGAATTGCTGCATATAGACATGCTGGCCTAAAGTTAGGGTGTGCACCCTAGATGTTTACTGTGGAAACCCCAATGTATGATTAAAATGCATGCTTTGAATTTGAATATAACAGTACAAGAGAAAGGAAAAAATAGTGTTCAACACAGCAGAACTAAATTACTCCGTTTAAAGGAAAAATCTGTTAAATGTGGGCAAGATTTGAGTTTTGGAAAAATTGTAGAGGTAGTTCAGACCTCTGTGTTCTAGATATTAGTGCCCATGCCCCCTTGTTCATAAATAGGAATGAAAGCCTGACCCTATCTTCCCTAAATTGAAGTCTTTAATCATCATGGGTGGCATTGGTGTGGCCTCTAGGGGAGAATTTTTCCATTTCCCCAAATATTTCTTCCACTTCCCCACATGTTTCCACCAGCCTCTCTTCCCAAGCATTTCAAAACAAAAGCAACAAAATACAACCTAAATAAAAGCAATATGCTCACTTTGACAATCACAACTTCAAAACAAGTCTTATTACATTACTTCAAATCAGACTGCTGACCCTAAGCTGTCTTATATAGAAATTCTGGAGTTGCCACCAATAACTACGGAGCTTTTACTTTGTGCCAAGATTATGCTAAACAGTTTTCATGGATTATCACAATTAATCCCTAATAAAATTTCATGAGTTTCCAATAGTCACAGAATCTTTAGCATTCATTCTAACTTCTGAAGACATTCCAGAAAATTATAACAGTGCAGAATTGTTCATTTTTAAAATGTGAATCAAATTGTTAAATGATACAGTGGAATTTTCAGTCCAATATTTTTGTGTGAGATTCACAACTTGTGTCTAAAGCAGCCGAATCTTTTTCTGATCACTTCAGTCACTATTTACTCACTAGGAAGTAGACCAGACGACTCTGCCTACAATCTATTTGGACAGAATATTCAAAATGATAACCTAACACATTCACATTAAAATAAAGGACATATTGCATCACTTTAAAACCTATCAGCACAGTAAAAAATAAGTTGTGATTAGACAAAGATATTCATATGACAATTTACATAAAAGATCCACTAAAAGCTAAATTACCACAAAAAAACTTGTTCTAGTGGGAAAGCATACTTTTCAATAAGTATAATTTTGTTCCTGTATTCTCTAGTACAATTACATGATAAATTTCATCAACGCTTAATAAGCCCTGAATGTCAAATTTCTTCAGTCCATACATGACTAAAAGTGAAAGCTTTCCAGAGTGTCTTTGTCAGCAAGTATGTTAGTTTTGCTTGAACATGACTGCTGTTACTGCTTTTTTAAAACTATTTCTTTGTAAGAGAAGAAAATTTTTCTTTGCAGATT
>NC_138380.1:74050344-74072215 GCF_054177405.1 Leptonychotes weddellii | reverse complement strand
GAGCTAACCTGTGGTTTTACTCAATGGATCACAGATTAAGCCAATAGTTCTTTCAAAAGAAATAGTGTATACACCTCTAAATGAAAGATGGCCTGAAGGGACAGCAACAAGTGGTTTAATTAGCTACCACTCTTTATCTGGCTAATTCTTGAGAGTCAGAAAGTAGCCTTCCATGATCGGGAATACGTATAGCCTTATCCATAACGTCCATCTGAGAACTTTTGTCATTTGAAAAATTAGGCTAAATAATAGAAAGTATGATATCTTGCCTATATAGACCATAAGTATTACCTGTATTATTTTTCCACTGCTTTCTGGTAAGTAGTAACATTTTTCTATTTTTCAGGCCGTGAATGAGTTTTTACCTTTCTGTACCAGCTACGTCAGGACCTTTGTTACTATTGGCCTACAAAATGAAGATTTAATATGCTTTTTACAAAACACACCTAATCTTCTGGTCAAAGAAATGGTGACGTTTTTCTTTCTTTCTTTCTTTCTTTTTTTTGCACTAAGCAGCAGCACATTTCTAAAGGATTTTAAGATGTTGGTAAAATCCACACTTGGAATACAAAACTGGAATCTTTTAAAATTCATCATGTGCACAATCGAATTGATTTCAGTTTCTGTAGGCCTGGCTCAGACATGAACCAACTGTTCTTATTGGGTACTGATTCACTAACCGGTTCCCTGGTGGCAAATTCAGCAGAGTGGACATTCTCAACAAAACTTGAACCCTGAACTCCTGTCTTCTCTGTCGAGGGAAAAACATCAGTGTCCCTGTTCAGTTGCAATAGACCGACCCCAGGGCTGTCAGTACATCACAGTTCATGAGCACCGACTCTTTTGAAAGACATTTAAGAATGGAAAGTAAAATTATATACTACTCAAGGTTCTCTTTCTGTGGAATCCTTTGCACAGCAACAGCAGGCGTTGTAACCATTTCCTTACTGTATAACGATATATTTTGTCACTGATTATGCAAATGGACGTCCTTTTTAGCACATTTTGGCTCTTCGTGTTTAAGGACCTTATCATCTTCCACGTTCTGCAGCTCTTCTGGCAATATGAATAGATTGTGACCTTTCTACTCAGTTACATAGAACTTAGGCTTGGCACCTTCAGAATGCTGTGCTAGGTATTAAAAGATGTAAATGATAATAAAGGAATTATTGTATGAAAGATTATCAAGAATAGAATATGTGTTAACGGTTATTTGTAATAGCTCTTGCTTTCACAGTCACCTCAGAATGGTCTCAACCATTAAAATATGTTCTTCAAATTCCTGTGCTTTGCGTGGTTCTTGCCATGTCACAAAACATTTGCCCTAGTTTTCTGTAAGAAGTATTCTATCTGAATCTCTATGTTCTTCCGGCATATGCTTTCTGAATTCAATCATGACCACTTTCTCCTAGGCTAAGTTTTTAAGCCCATATGGGGAAAAGCAAAAAAGATACTTAGTTTCATCCTTTACAGTAGCAGAACTTCAGTCTAGAGCTTAAGGATTTTTCCTTTTTATTAGGAGACATACTGTTAGTGATCCTTCTTTCTTTAGCAAGGGTTCACTTATTGCAGAGAGCACTAGTCCTACTAAAAAGCTTCTCACAGAAAGGGAAAATGGGCCACATTCTGTCTTGTGTTTTATACAGGGTGGCTTATAGGACAAAGTAGTAGTAACTGGTTTGGATACTAAAATTAATTAAAAATAACTTGTTTTCCTCACATTACCTTCCAGGGCAAATATTGAAAACCCTAAAGACACCACCAGTTCAGAGGGATCTTGAGAAAAATCTCAAAAGTGTACTGATTTCTTTACATTTAGTTGAGGGGCGGTGGGGGGGGGTGGGAGGTATCCCTATAAGATATTGAGATTCTAGACATCTGATACTTAAAAGTTGACATGGTGATCTAAGAGATATATGAAGAAAATTTAATTCTTGAGCTAAGTGGGACTGAAGAATTGGATGAAAAACATATATATCCACCTCACACAAGATTTTACACTTTAAAATCTTCATACAGAAAATCATCTCACAACATTTAGGTATCAGGAAAAAGATTTCCACTTATGTGTCTTTAGTATTGTTTAACTAAATGCATGCATATTCTCATCTATCACATTACTCAACATTTTCTTTAAATTTGATAAAATATGTACAAGAGGAAAGACAAGACATATGCAAAGGTAAGTAAGTTATATTAAAAATACCCTGTAGCAAAGACAATACTTTCTTTAAATAGATTTTTTAATAAGAAAAATGAGTTTGGATGTGTGTGTGCATGCTCATGTGTGCTAAGATGGGAGTGGGGCATTTTTGGGAATGTACTAAATGTGTGACTTGTATGTGTTCAAGAAGGGAAAATGTTTGAATACCTATAACTGTGCATTGGTAAATTTGTATGCTTTATTCCACAGAAAAACTACACCATTTGGTAGAGAGGCACATTTTCATTCCAAACTGTCTTAACTACCACACAAACTGTAGTTGTTGTTCACACCTTAAGTTTGAAAATGTATAGCATCTGTGAAGGGGTTAACATAAGTTAGAGAATCTACAACATCTCAATGGGTTAATGCTTATTGTTGCTGACAAGTGCATAAAGAAAAAAAATCTGTATAGCTTTTGATTCGCAGGAACAGAAGTAAAGGGGCTATCATTTCAGGGAAAAAAATGAGGCTACAAATTGGTTATCCCTGAAAATTCACTGTGAAAGTACTAGATACTGGTGTTGGATTTGTGCATTTGCAATAATCTGTCAATCTTTTAACCCATTATCAGTGTCGGACCCACACAACATTTATATCTATAACTGAAGTAGAGGCAGAGGGAGAGCTTAAAGATGACCTCCATTAGTACGTTCCTTGAGAACACCTCCATAGGCTCTTGGATGTGTGCCAAACCTAAAGCCTGTCCCTCAGGCCAAAGCTCCTGGACAAGCAAATTGGCCTCTTAGATGAATTGGATTTTGTTTCAGTCTGTTGTCTGTGCAATGCTCTGGGAGTGGTAATCTGTCAAGGACCATCTCCCGATTGTTTTGGCCCTATGGGATCCAGGAACATAAGCTCCCCTGGACACCAGAGCCAGGTAATCAAAGGGTGTTTCCTGGGCAGCAGCTGCAGAAATCAGGGCACCAGATGTGTGTAAAAGCTCCCCTCTGGGAGCTTCTGGCACTCAGGAGCATGGCAAGGAGCTTGAAATTGGTGCCTATTGGCTGGAGCAAGGCAGAGAGCACAAAGATGGCATCTGCCAGTTTCTGTTCCTAGAGAGTATCTTAGCAGGCCACTAGAACTATGTTAAAATTCATCTGGAGATTTGGTGACTGCTGCCCAGGGGACACAGAGTACCTGGCCTTAGTGGCCAGCAGGGCATACATTTGCAGTTCCACAAGACTGTATATATTTTCATACTTTAAAAGCTGCTGCCTGAGGGTCTCTCAGACCCCCTCAAAGAGGAGGAAACTCTTTCAAGACTATTTCATCTAATACATAGAAACTACCACAGAGTCAAATAAAATGAAGAAACAAAAGAATATATTCCAAATTAAAAAAAATAGTAAAACTTCAGGAAAAAAAAAAAACCTGAATAAAATGTAGATAATTTACCTAATACAGTTCAAAGAAATTGTCATCAACATACTCAAAAGACCCAGAAGAAGAATGGATGAACACCGTGAACTTCAACAAACAGAAGATATAAGTATCAAACAGATGTTACAGAGCTGAAGAATCAATAACTTCACCAAAAGTACATGAGAGGGGTTCAGCAGAAGACTAGACAACACGATGAAACAGAAGAAAGGATCAATGAATTCCAAGACATGGCAGAGGAACTCACCCAATCAGAACAGCAAAAAGAAAAAAAAAAATGAAAAAATGTGACGATAGCTTAAAGGACTTAAGGGACAACATCCAGTAGGCTAACATTTGCATTAAGGGGGGCTCAGAGGAAAGGAGAGAGAGAAAGGGACTGAAAACTTCTTTAAAGAAATAAAGGTTTAAAACTTCCCTAACCTACAGAAGAAAATAGACATCCTGATCCAGGAAGCCCATAAAATTCCAAATAAGATGAACCCAAGGAAAGCCTCACTGAGACACATTACAGTTAAACATTAAAAAGTTTAAGACAAGGAGAGAACCTTAAAAGCAGAAAGAAAAAAACTACTTGTTACACACAAGGGGTTATCAGAATTTTCAGCAGAAACTTTACAGGCCAATATATTGGAAATGTTCAAAGAAAAAAAAAAAATCCCAGCCAAGAACACTCTACCCAAAAGCAAAATCATTCAGAGAAGATACAGAATTTTCCAGACAAATAAAAAAGCTAAAGGAGTTCATCACCACTAAACTGGCCTTATGAAAAATTCGAGAGGGAGTTCTTTAAAATGAAAAGAAAATATATAAAGTATAAATCATATAGATATACATAAATATATAGTAAAGGTAATGGAATAATCACTACTAAAGCTAGTATAAAGATAGCAGTAAAAATAACTATAATAACTAATAAGGGGCACACAAGATTCAAAAAATTTAAAATGTGATGGCAAAAAACAAAAATGTGGAGCTTTAAAAATGCATTCAAACTTAAGTTCTTATCAACTTAAACTGTTATAAATATAAGTTTTTCTATGTAAGCATCAGGATAACCACAAAAACCTCTAGTAGATACAAAAAAAAATAAAGAGTAAGAAATCTTTTTTATTTTATCATCTTATGTTAATCACCATACATTACATCATTAGTTTTTGATGTAGTGTTCCATGATTCATTGTTTGCGTATAATACCCAGTACTCCATTCAGTACGTGCCCTAGAAATCTAAACATACCGTTCTGAAAGTTATCAATTCACAATGGAAGAAGGCAAGAGAAGAAGAAAGATATAGAGAAGAACTACAAAATAGCCAGAAAACAAGGAAGAAAATGGCAAAAGTACATACCTATCAGTAAGTACTTCAAATGTAAATGGAATAAATTTTATTATCATAAGACGTAGTGAATGAGTGGATTTAATAAAGGAAAACAAGACCCAGATGCAGGCTGCCTATGAAAAATTCACTTCAAGCATAAGGACACACATAGACTAAAAATGAAGGGATTTAAAAGGATATTTCATGCAAATGGAAACCAAAAGAAAGCTGAAGTAGCTATACTTATAATAAACAAAATAGACTTTAAGATGAAGACTGTAATAAATGACAAAGGACATTATATGATAAAGGGGTCAATCCAACAAAAAGATATAATATTTGTAAGTATTTATGCACCCAATATAAGAACATCTAAAAATATAAAGCAAACTTTAACAGACTTAAAGAGGGAAAGAGACACCAATATAATAAAGTAGGGGACTTTAAAACTCCATTTGCATCAATGAATAGATCATCCCAACAGAAAATCAATAAGGAAACATTGGCCTTAAACAACATGTTAGAACAGATGGACTTAGCTGATATATACAGAACATTCCATCCAGAAGAAACACAATACACATCCTTCTCAAGTGCACATGGAACATTCTCTAGGATAGATCATATGTTAAGCCACAAAACAAGTCTTAATAAATTTAAAAGATTGAAATCATATCAATATCTTCTCTGACCACAATGGTATAAAACCAGAAATCAGTTATAAGAAGGAAAGTAGAAAATTTACAAATATGTGGAGATTAAACAACATACCACTGAATAACCCATGGGTCAAAGAAGAAATCAAAAAAATAAAAAATAAAAAAACCTTAAAACAAATGAAAATGGAAATAAAGCATACCAAAATATATGTGATGTAACAGGAGAAGTTCTAAGAGGAAGTTCATACCAACAAATGTCTACATCAAGAGACAAATATCTTAAAGATACAGCCTAACATTACATCTCAAAGAACTAAAAAGAGAACAAATAAAGCCCAAAGTTAGTAGAAGAAAGAAAATAACGAAGATCAGAGTGCAAATAAATGAAAAAAAAAAGAAAAAGAAAATAGAAAAAGATCAATGATAAAAAGGGCTGGTACTTTGAAGAGAGAAAAATTAACAAACTTTTAGCTAGACTGACCAAGAAAAAGAAAGAACTCAAAATCAGAATGAGAGAAAAGACATTACAACTGATGCCACAGAAATACAAAGGATCATGAGACTCCTATGAACAATTATATGCCAACAAATTGGGCAAAACTAGAAGAAGTGGTTAAACTCCTAGGAATATACAACCTACCAGGACTGAATCATGACAAAAGAGAAAATTTGAACAGACTGATTACTAGTAAGAAGAATAAAGCAGTAATCAAAAACCTCCCAACAAACAGAAGTCCAGTACAAGACAGCTTCACTGGTAAATTCTAGCAAACACTCCAAGAAGAATTATTACCAATCCTTCTCAAACTCTTCCAAAAAACAGAAGAAAGAACACTTTCAGCTTCATTTTTACAAAGCTAGCATTACCCTGATACCAAAACCAGAAAAGGAGGCCACAGCAAAGTACAGGCCCAAATGTCTGCAACATAAATTCAAAATCCTCAACAAAATATTAGCAAACCAAATTCAAAAATACATTAAAGGATCATACATCATAAACAAGTGGGATTTATTCCAAGGATGCAAGAATGATTCAACTTCACAAATCAAGCAATGTGATATGCCACAGTACATTAACAAAATGAAGAATAATCATATGATCATCTCAATAGATGCAGAAAAAGCATATGGCAAAATTCAAGATCCATTAATGATAAAAACTCGCAACAAAGTGAATATAGAGGGAACGTACCTCAACATAACAAAGGCCATATGTGTCAACAGCACAGCTAACATTATACTCAATAATAAAAAGCTGAAAGCTTTTACTCCGAGATCAAGAGCAATACAAGAATGTCCACTCTCACTACTTTTATTCAACATAGTATTGGAAGGCCCGGCCACAACAATTAGGCAAGAAAAAGGAAATAAAAGGCACCCAAATTGGTAAGGAAGAAGTTAAACTGTCACTATTTGCAGATGACATGATACTACATAGAAAGTCCTAAAGACTCCACCAAAAAGCTATTAGGAACAATAAATGAATTCAGTAAATTGCAGGATACAAAACCCATATACAAAATTGCAGTTGTGATTCTATACACTAATAACAGAAATTAAGACAATCTTATTTACAATTACAACAAAAAGAGTAAAATAACTAGGAATAAATTTAAGCAAGGAGATGAAGGATCTATACAGTAAAAACTATAAGACATTAAAGAAAGAAACTGAAGGTAACACAAAGGGAAAGATAGACCATGCTCATGGATTGGGAGAATATTGTTAAAATGTTCATACTACCCAAAGCAATCTACATATTCAATGCAATTCCTATCAAAATTACAATGGCATTTTCCACAGAAATAGAATAAATAATCCTAACATTTGTGGGTAACCACAGAATAGCTAAAGAAATCCTGAGAAAAACAAAGCTGGAAGCATCATGCTTGCTGATTTCAAAGTATGTTACAAAGCTAGAGTGACCAAAACAGTATTGGTATTGGCATAAAAACAAACATATGGGTCAATAGAACAGAATAGATATCCAAGAAATAAACCCATGCATACATAGTCAATTGCTTTCCAACAAAAGAAACAAAAATACACAATACAAAAAGGGCAGTCTCTTTATAAATGGTGTTGAGGAAAATGAACAATATGTAATACCGGCAAAAGAATGAAACTGAACCACTATCTTACAACGTACACAAAAATTAACTCAAAATGGATTACAGATTTGAATGTAAGACCTGAAACCATAAAACTCTTAGAAGGAGACATAGGCGGAAAGCTCCATGACATAAGTCTTGGCGATGATTTTTTGGATCTGATATCACAAGTAAAGGCAACAAAAGGAAAAACAAACAAGTGAAACTACATCAAACTAAAAACCTGCACAGCAAAGGAAACCATCAGAAGGCAACCTATAGAAAGGGAGAAAATACTGCGAATTATGTATCTGATAAGTTGATGTGTGGGTTTAAACACTGACACCCTTCATATATACACAAATATATAAAGAACTCCTGCAACTCAAGAGCAAAAAAAAACAAAACAACTACAACAACAAAATGAAGAATCCAATTTAAAAATGGACATAAGATCTGAATAGATGTTTTTCCAAAAAGACACACAGATGGTCAACATCAATAATCATCAGGGAAAGGGAAATGCAAATCAAAACCACAGTGAGATACTATGTCACACCTGTCAAAATGCTAAAAAAAAAAACAAAAAACAAGAAATAATAAGTGTTGGCCAGGATGTGGAGAAATGGAACTCTCATGCACTGTTGGTAGGAATGTAAATTGGGTGCAGTCTCTATGAAGAACAGTATAGAGTTACCTCAAAAAATTAAAAATAGAACTACCATAGGATCCTGCTATTCCACTTCTGGGTATTTTATGAAGAAAACAAAAATGCTAACTAGAAAAGATATTTGAACCCCTATGTTCACTGCAGCATTACTTACAATAGCCAAGATAGGGAAACAACCTAAGTGTTCATCAATGAATGAATGCACAAAAAAGATATGGTAAATACACCCCCCCACACACACACACATGCGCGCGTGCACACACAAACCACTATTATTCAGTCATAAAAAATTAAATCTTCCCGTTTGCAACGTGGATGGACCTTGAGGGCATTATGCTAAGTGAAATAAGTTGGTTAGAGAAAGACAAACACTGTATGATCTCATTTACATGTGAAATCCAAATAAATAAATAAATAAGGCCCAGCTTACAGATATAAAGAACGGTGGTTGCCAGAGGTGGAGTGTGTATAAAGTGATTGAAATGGTTGAAGGAGGTTGAAGGGGGCAATCTTCCAGTTATAAGATGCCTAAGTCATGGAGATGTAATATACAGCATGGTGACTCTAGTTAGTAGTACGGTATTACATATTTGAAAGTGACTGTGAGAATACATTTTTAAAGTTCTATTATAAGAAAAAAGTTTCCTAACTACATACAATGAGATGCGAACTAGACTTACTGTGGTAATCATTTTACAATATACAAATATCGAATCATTACATTATAATCCTGAAACTAATATAATGCTTTATGCCAATTATACCTCAATTTAAAAAAAAGGAATATTCAGCTCTGCTAATAAAAGAAATAATATGGAGAGATGAAACTAAGTGTGTAAGGAAGTAGTTTGTGTGACATGTTAGACATAAAGTCAAGCATGTGTTGAAAATAGGAAGGTATGGAATTATCAAGTAAGTATGAGTCACTAAGTGTGTATAAGACATTTCTAAGAGACACAGACATACCCCATTTTCCCCTGCCAGTAACATACAGAAAAGAACAAACACCAAAGCCATGGCTGTCTATCAGGTCACTGGTTCTCTACAGCGGTGGCTAGACATATCTGCCCTTGTGTGTCTCTCTAATACAACAAGAGCGGATTTTGACACCAAGCACCCTCTGTATTTTGGACCCCCCTTGCTCAAACCCCAACTCTGGTCTTACCCTCCTCGCCATCAGCAGGGAAGGCTATTGCAACAGCACAGGATTCAGGTATAGTGGGGCTTCCACTCTGTCCTAAGTTTGTAAACCTATGCAATCTTTTTCATAACTCCTCACTGTGCATTTTAAATGGATAAATTCTGTTATTTGATAAGTTAAGTTCTCTGAGATGGTCTGTTCCATGACCTGTGGGACAGCTCCTGGCCATATTCTCAGAGGATGCTACTGCATCAAGAAATTCCCTACACAACACTATATAGTTCTTCTACTGGGACTAAAAAAACAATGAACAAGTTTGTTTAGAGTAACTCAGCATGCGAAATAAGAAGAAGATATTTAACAGTCTTGCTAAATAAACAACAAATTACAAATAGTATATGCACATTAAGGCCCAGATGGCAAATAAGTTTCTTTTAGCAGCTGTTTGATGGTATTGCCTGAAATCATTTGGTTGAAAAAGAATGAACTGGCTGAAAAAGATAAGTAGACGGGTCCAAGATCTGTGTAGACCAAAGGCCATGAATAGTTAGCAAGGTCTATCATGGGCAACATTGAGAGAAAAATCCCTGGATCTCTAGAGGAAGGGGAGGTCCCTACAGTTAGCTGTATGAAATGGGCGAGCTGATGTGTGGGTTTAAACACTGACACCCTTCAATGGGATAAACCTTTATGATCAACAAGTTTAATTCACTGCCACATTGGAGAAATGTTTACAAACAAAAACTCTCAAAGTTTTATTAATTGTAGGGTTCACTTCTAAACCTTAAAGTTACAGTGTGACTCAGCTTTATATATATGCATTTAGGTATTTATCACTGATGAAAATATGCTTAAGCTACTAAAATAGGAATCAGCATACTTTCTCTGTAGAGGACCAGACAGAAAATATTTCAGGCTTTCCAGGTCACATGGGCTCTGTGGCATTTGCTACTACTTAGCTCTATCATCGTAGCATGAAAGTGACCCCAGACAATACCAACAAATAGGTGTGACTGGATTCCAATAAAACTTTACAAAAATCAGGAATGGACTGAAATTGGCCCCCAGGTCATAGTTTATTGATCCCTGTGCTAAAAAGTACTTACACATTGTAAATTATGGTATGATGGGTAATTACTTTGAGTGGCTTGGTTAATGGGGAAGTTTCCTATATACTAATATCACACTAGCCTATCAGAGCTATATAAGATATATGTCATCCAAAATTTGGGCTATAAAGAGTAGATATTTAACTGATTATATTGCTTTACCACACCAAGAATGGAACTCTTGGCTTTTGGGACTAGAGGCCCATCTTAATGGGGTTGCTCTGCTTGATCCTACCTGAATGGTTAAATAAGAATTATCATCATATCTGAAATTGGTGCAGCCATCCCTTCTAGTTCAAAACTCGTTTGCTCTTTTCTCAGATACTCTTTATACTCGTTGGACAACAAAATTTTGATTTGCTTTTCTTTTTATAGTAAGATATTTGCATATTCAGGGTTTTTATATTTCAGAAAATCTTTCTTCAATTAGGTTATTTTTACTTTTGTTATAACAGTTCTGGCTTTTACTGTGACTAAATCTAAAATTCTGTATCTCCTTTCTCTTAGTTTGATGGATAGAAATTTGGTTCTGGTGCCTGGATTTGAATTCCAGGCCCACCACTTACTGTATGGCCTTGGGAAAATTAATTAACCCCTTTATGTCTTAGTTTCTTCATCTATAAAATGAAGGCACTCATGGAGTGGCTCTGAGGATTAAATGAGTTAATGCATATAAAGTGCTTTCAAGGGGCGCCTGGGTGGCTCAGTCAGTTAAGCATCTACCTTCAGCTCAGGGTTCCGCATTGGGCTCCCTGCTCAGCAGGAGACTTCTCCCTCTGCCCTTCTCCCCTGCTCATGCACACACACACTCTCTCTCTCTCTCTCAAATAAATAAAATCTTTAAAAAAAATAAAGTGCTTTAGACAGAGAATGAAGCAGAGTAAGCACTCAAATGTTAATTAAGACCACATAAATTTGGTAGCTCCCAGCAACTGTGAGAGGATTGTCTACTAACTCGTATTTCTCCTCTATCAAATAGAATTCATAACCCTGGAAAAGTTATTCAAATTAATCAACCTTTAGAAAGAGCTGAAAGTTGATCATGTTGTACTGTTGTCTCCTGAATTTGAATTTACCCTACTTACAAGCTAATAATTTAGCCTATACTGTTCATGGATGTTGACAGCAGACACATGATACTCCTGGGAAAGAGACAAAAGACTTTGTTATTTGTAGGACACCAAAGCACAAGCATCAGCATATTTTCTCTCAGCTGCTCCTAACCTTAAGTCTCACAGGGGCGATGCAATATGGCCCAGATGGATGCTGTGCACGTAGCGGGTTTGTATCCCAGGTGAGGAACACGGAGTTTCAGGAATCCACCACTCTGAGAGTAAACAGTAAGCAAGGCTGCTTTTCATTTGGGGATGGGAGTGAGACTTTCCCTTATCAACCCCTCCCACCGCCCGCCCGCAGTGACCACTGCAAATATAAATCTTAGAGAAGGACCACATAAGAAGCAACCAGGGCCTTTATTTCTTGGTACATCCAGCAAGACATATAGGAAAACAAGAAATCTGATGGTTACTATCTCTTTCAGGAGTAGACATGGCTAAGCCATTTGTGTTAGGTTCATTTTTCTTTACTCTTTTTAGCTATATGATAAACACTTTGATAAATGTGGGTAAATACCATTAAACTGATTTCTTCCTGGAAAGCTTCTCAAAGGCTTTAAGGTGCTATAAATCTCCAAGAGGAAAAATTACTGTTCAATGTATCCCAAAGTTTTATGACTCTGAATTCCTTTTGTTTAAGAATAATTACTTATGAATGCTAAGTACATTCTTTAAAAACACTGTTGGCTGTTCCTATTTTGCTTGTTTCTCACAATTTATTTCTTGGTCTTTTTTTTTTTTTTTTTTTTAAGTCACTGTAAAATAACCATACCCTCAACCTATGCAGGAATATAAAGTGCCTAGGACAGGGGCACCTGGGTGGCTCAGTCGTTAAGCGTCTGCCTTCAGCTCAGGTCATGATCCCAGGGTCCTGGGATCGAGCCCCGCATCGGGCTCCCTGCTCCACGGGAAGCCTGCTTCTCCCTCTCCCACTCCCCTTGCTTGTGTTTCCTCTCTCGCTGTGTCTCTCTCTGTCAAATAAATAAAATCTATAAAAAAAACCTGTTTTTAAATTTAAAAAAAATAAAGTGCCTAGGACAAAAAAAAAAAAAAGGCACATATAAAGGGCTCAATATTTAAAACTGTTGCCTTGGGCACTTGGGTGGCTCAGTCGTTAAGCATCTGCCTTCGGCTCAGGTCATGATCCCAGGGTCCTGGGATTGGGTTCCGCAAGGGGCTCCCTGCTTAATGGGGAGTCTGCTTCTCCCTCTCCTTCTGTTGTCGTTCCCCCCTGCTTGTGCTCTCTCGCTCTCTCTCTCAAATAAACAAAATCTTTAGAAATAAAAATCAATAAAACCGTTGTTTTCCCCTACTCTGTGGCTTTCAATGACATGCTAGTTTTAATCATCTGATCGTGATAGTGACAGCATTGTTTCATTAACTTTCTGTGCCACAGGACACATTCCTGGACTACATAGCTACCCTTTTTAAGCAAATGCCAAACGTTCCTTTGGTTCCGCGCCAAGACTTTCTGAAACTCTTCTCTCACTAGGACATAACACACATCTCACTAATGCTTTCATCTTCTTATACTCAGTATTTCCTCATTCTGCAGCAGACCCTATTTACCGTGTTACAACACGTATACTTCTCTCTCGTGACATTCAGGAGACAGTGATCTCAATGCCATGGAAACGTCACTCATAAAAAGAAATTAAGAAGCACTGTTAGTAGCAGCAGAGAAGGTGGTGTTCCCCAACATTTTGTCTACTTCCCTGCATCTCTCAGACTGCTACATTTAGGAGTTGCACAATAAATTCTGGCCAACTGTCTACGGATAGAAGTGCCATGCAGTACTTCCTCAGAAGCACCGAAGAGCTTTGAGATCATTGTTAACCCGTTGCTGCATGAGACAACACCACAGAGGAAGGGTGTGTGCAACACAGCTCCCAGCCCCAACTTTGAGACCTGCGGCATGGAAAATAAGCTGTTAGGTTATGCCGTGAAGATTTGGTTATGTTATGATAAAACCCAAAACCAATTCTGAACAAAAGACCACCCCCCAAAAAAGGATTCCCCCAAACTGTTTCTTTTAAGTTGTTTTTGGAACCACCGACAGCCTATGTACACTCTGTGTTAATACATTTGGAAACCCTGAAGACCCTTATATTGAGAATGAAGATATCCTGTAGTAATGTTTACTAAATGGTGTCCCTTTGCACACTAATTCTTGGATTCGTTCTATATGGGAAAATATTGGTCCTCTGGTGAAATATTTGGGAAATATTACAAACTAAATACGACTCTCTTACAGAGTCACAAGATATATAAGCATGATATATGTTCCAAGATTCCACTGACTCCTTTAATCCAATGTTTTCTAAACTTAAGCATGGAACACAGTTTTTTCCACTGAATATTTGTAGTAGTGACTTACAGAATTCCAATCTGGGAAGGCCAATGTAGAGAAATGTTTAATACTTCTTCTCACTCAGCTGCTATGTAATAGAGGGATTATGCATATTTCATATCACTCAAGAGCTCCGGGATAAGTGGGTCCGATATAAGGAAGATAAAGAAGATAGACGTTGACTAAAAAAAATAAACCTCTTTACTCCTACGCAAGTCCTTAGATATAAATAAATAAGGACAACACTGAACTTCAGCAGGCAGCACTCAAGCTCCAAAAGCAAATAGATTATTTGGTGGGGTGCCTAAAGCACCTGAACCTTAACTTCTCAGTCACAGAAAAATTCATGTTTCATAGAGTTTTAAAGCAGACAAAAAAAGGGAAATACGGGGCATATGTGTACACACACATATGTATACACTTACATGCAGACTGTACACATGTGTGCACGTGTGTGTATATAGAAGAACATGAAAATGTCCTTGTTGCATGGAATGTTGAGTTTCTCAAACAAACATATACCCTAAATTTTATGAACAATACATTTGGAAAGGCTAGAGACTTAGACAAAATTGAGAGAGTAGATATTTTCTGTTATGTGCCAAACATTATTCCAGGATCATCAGATATAACAGTTTTTTTGAAAGAGAGGTATAAATAATTAAATTAAGGTGATATGATAAAGTGCTGAGCAGTCCCTTAATATTGGCGAATCGGCAAAGATCTCTGTAAGGATTTGACACGTGCAGTAAGAAGATTGGCTCTCCAAAGATGTCTATGCCTTAATCCCAAAAAGCTGAGAGTCTATTTTGTGACATGGCAAAGGGACTTCACAGCTGCAATTCAAGTTATAGGCTTCAATTGGGAGATTATCCTGTATTATCCACATGGGTCCAAATAAATCACAGGAGCCCTTCAAAGTACAGAATTTTTTCTGCCTGGAGGAAAAAGAAATGTAGCAGAAGGGGACATCAAAGAGGAGGCAAGCAGGCTTCATTCAGGTCTTGGTAAATGGAGGTGTAGAGTTAGACTCATTTCCATACAATAGGACCACATTGTGAGAATGTGCCAAGAATTATGAAGAACAAGCTATGTTAATGCAGTATTTCTCAAACTTGTTTTTTTCAGAGCAACTTGCAGGACTCATGTTCTGCAGAACAGGCTCTGAGAAACAGTCATCCTGACAAATTATAATCCACATTTGTGAAGGGTAAAATGTTTTGGCTGATAAGTAATAGACCAGCAGACAGGAGCTCCAAATTTAGTCCTAACTGCCAATAACTTCCTGATTAAATTTCATTGGCTTCATCTATAAATCGGAGGAATTGAGCTAACCTAAGCGCTTTTAATCTTGAAAATTCTAGATTTTTAAAAGAGCTTATGCTAGTTATAATATGCTGTAAAGAATACACAAACAAGAAAATTGGTATTGTTACTCTAGGATCACACTGATTACATTTCCAAAATAAATTGACTGAAATTATTTGAAACATCTGAATATTTTATCTGATGAGATTTGATTATTTTGAAATTTGTCCTCTCACTTAAGACAACATTTTCCCATATTTAAGGCTTTTGCCCAAATTAAAACGGACTTAAACACTCCTCAAAGGCCACGTGTGCTACCTTAAATATCCTGGAAAGACATCTTGGTCTATAAATGGTTCGTGAGCCATTGGTGCTTCCAAAACTTGAATGGGCATCGAATCGCCTGGGAATCTTTTAGAATGCAGACTCTGATTACATAGGTCTGGGATGGGGTCTGAGAAGCTGCATTTCTCACAAGCTCCACGTGTGATCCTAATGCTGCTTCTCGGCACGCAGTAGCACAGACTTGAGTTTTAATGCATTTTCTGTAATTGTCAGCCTTTGTGAGATTGATTAGCCAAGTATTTCTGTTCCTGTTTGCTCACTGGCAGGCAGTAGTAACAAAACTTGCTCTAAAAGCCTCTCAGAGTTATTGTGAAGATAAAATGAGATTTTATATGGTGATTCAACAAAATTTAAAATTATTCTATGCATATAGGTTATTTTTATGTAGATTCAGTGATTCTCTCACGGGCAATTTTTATCTTCTTTCCCACAACAGATGAGACTTACGTTAGTCATCTTTTGAGACCTCATTTATTGATTCTCCACATAATTCTGGTCTTCTAATAACTCACTAATACATATGAATGATCTAAGTAATGTATGAAAATAGGGGAAGAGTGTCAATAAAAAATTGCGATTTTTACTATTAAGTCAAGAGTTAGTATAGTGCCACAGAATTTTATAGTTGAAAGAGATTTTAACCTCATTTTGTGGAGGAGTAAATGAAGATTGGGGAGGAGGAGGAGAGATATTATTGTCCAAGGTCACGTAACATGTCAGTAGCCTAAAACTAAATTGTAGAAAAAATTCAAGATGACAGAACACCTACTAATACATAAGAAATAATCTGCACATAAAAGTCCTTTAAAAGTGTCAGGTAAAGACAAAGACTTCGATTAAATTTCAAAACCAAATAGATAGGATAACCTACAGCAGAGAGTGAGTCCTTAGTTTTTACATGTGGTTTTTCAACATTCCACTAGATGGCAGACAAAACCCAGCATAAAATACAGTGGGCCTTAAGAGGGGAATGGATAAGCAAATCCTCTCTCTCGTAAATATTTTTTTTTTTAAAGATTTTATTTATTTATTTGAGAGAGAGAGAATGAGAGAGAGCGAGTACATGAGAGGGGGGAGGGTCAGAGGGAGAAGCAGACCCCCCGCCAAGCAGGGAGCCCGATGCGGGACTCGATCCAGGGACTCCGGGATCATGACCTGAGCCGAAGGCAGTTGCTTAACCAACTGAGCCACCCAGGCGCCCTCGTAAATATTTTCTTATTGAAACACTGGGCCTCTGATTTTGATATGTTTATTCAATTTACTAATATAAATCCTATCACTAACATACAGAGATATAATTCCTATACATTAGTTTGTTTAACACTGAACTAATTGGCTCTACAGAGAAAAGTATTTAGTATCGTGGAAAGAACATGAAAGGAGGCTTGGGGCCTGATCATAGTCTTGACACTAAATGAAGGAATTATATGAAGATATCTAACCTCTGAATTTCATATTCTTACCCATAAACTGTGGATAGCAAATAATAAAGCACTACCTAATTGGAGGGTATTGGGTTGTATGGGAAATTGCTTTGCAAACTATAGAGCGGTACTCAAGGGTTGGTGAATGTTATTTATTTCAGCCTTTTCCCCCTTTTTGACTGGATGGTAGGAACTGAGAACCTCAAGTCAGGCTGGCCCCCCTTAGCTGACCCCTACTCCAGTAATCACTCCCAGCGTCCTTAGGCTCCAGGAAGCATCGGTCTTCACAGATTCTGGCTGTCTTCGGTGTTAGACTCCCAGACTCCTTTGGACATTTTCAGGTATGTCTACTTCAGGTAAAACATTCTACTACTTTAATACCGTGGATCACAAGGACTCTTGTTCCCCCCACTGTGAGTTAAAGCCCTGACTTGGCTCTCATGAAAGAAAAACAGGAAACTTCAGAGTCACTTTGCTAGAGTCACTGAGTTTTCAAAGCTATGAGACAGAAGCCAGATGATGTCACACTTGTCTCCTCACATTCCCCCTGTCCTTCTGCAGAAGTTTTGTTCCCCTCCAGGTACTGCCCAAATTCCAGTAATTCAGACTCAGCAACAGCCTCACTTCCTCCTTATATTGCCTCAGAGGCAGATTCTCACTTGCAAGCCACATGCCAACAATAAAGCTTAATTCAAGATTCAAATTAATTACTACATGGAATATGACTCAAAACTCTTAAGTACAGAGGGCAATACTGAAGACATTCGTGCTATTTAATACGTGAGAGGAAATGGAAGATGACTTGTCAGATCTGAGCTGGTTAGCACAATAGGTTGTAGAATATGCCCCAACGAAGGTTGTGGCCAAGCCATTACTAGAGAGTGTGACCCAAAGGCGTTAATCAGAGGGCGAACTAGCCAGTCCACGCAGGAACGGTGGGAATCTTTGAACAGTCTGCAAAACTTCTGAGTAATAAACTGAATTCCAAATAACAAAGCATTTATCTGCCACTTACGGGCTGTTAGAGACATGTGTTCATCTGTCCTTCTTGTTAGTAATTTTCACAATAAAATAAACTTCTCAGCTGTTAGCGTTGTTCTCAAGATCTGATTGTCCTCGTTCACAAAGGAGGTGAAACTGATTCACTGTGTTTTCTTTCTGGGAACACATCATTCCCACTTCCTAGAAATGCCCCTGTGTGTAAGCTTTCCTCTTTTTCCACCCATCAAGTCCTACCTCACTGGCTTGCACGTACACAGAATGGCAAATACCTGATAAAATCTGAATGAATTAATTACTCCTTCCAAAGCATTCACATTTCAAAGAAATCCGAACGGGATGAAGCAGAAAGAATGGTTGAGATTTTCATTGGTTTCTAAAGCCCTTGAAATTCCCCTCCACACACACACCCAAGACTGACACGTCCTAGCATCTTTTACAAATCTGAGTCTATGTAAATATACTAAATTTCTGTCTTTTTACTAACTAGAGACAAATAGCTGACAGAGTTGTAACAAACTGGAAAATTATGTTTGGAATGATTTGACACACCCCAGAAGCACATTTCAAAGATAGAAGTGAGCAGCCTCCAGAGCAGAGGTAACTGGGGTGTAAAAAGAGGCCCATCTAAGTTCAAACTGGACAGAGTCGTATACAAATTAGAATATTCTATATAGAGAAAATACACACTGCTTTGTATTCAAAGTCCTAAGTTGAAAGTGGGAAGGACAGATCATCCAAAACACAGGTGCTAATGTTCTTAAACAGCTTTCACTTGAGCAATTCCACAATGAGTGGCAGCTGACTTATTTACATAGACCAAGCAACAGGAAGGGGGAAGATAGTGAGTACAAATAAATATGTATTAATAACCTTATCTCTCAAAATACCAATACCAAGCTCATGTCAGAACAATACCTCTGGAATATTAGAGAATATCTATAACAGAGTTTAAAGCAGTGTAGAATAATTTCTGTGAAGTTGCCAATGGCATATTCTGATCACATCCCTTATAGGTGTTGGTTGGAGACTGAGGCAAGCTCCCATCCTGCCATGTCTTGCTTAGACAATCCATGACTTCACCTTCTAACTCACAAAGCTCACAGGCCCCTGTGTTAGAGGTTTCTTAGATTGCTTTTAACCCACCAGCATGATTATTTTCAAGTATTGCCGTCTACATCTCTTCATTTCCATAAAAGTACAGGAAGTAGTCACTTTTCTTATCTGAGCATATAAGTATGCTAAAATATTTCCCATCTTTAAATGGTAACAAAAATCCCTTTGCTACTGTAATATCCTAGGCAAGGGCTCAAAGCCACCATTGTATTTCCTAACTGGAAACAAAGCTTCCATTCTTGCCACTCTCCCCACCCACTCCCGCCAGTCTCTTCTCAACCCACGAGTAAGAGTGTCCCTGTTAAAATCTTGACCCATGTCACTTCTCTGCCTAAAACCCTCGGAACATAAGCCAAAGTTCATGAAATATCCTTCAAGATCCCAGGTGACCAGTCCACGCTCCACCTTTAACTCTCCAACCTGAGCTTTTATTCCTCCCGCCCTATATCACCCAGTTCTAGTCTCACTGACCAGCTTGTCCATCCTTGGACATGCCCAGGCACACTTTCACAGTGTGGCCTTTGTGTTTGCTGCTCCCTCAACCTGGGGCAATGCCTACATGCCCAAATATTCAGAGTGCTTCTTCCCTCACCCATTCAACCTTTTTCCTTGAAAAATCACCTTCCCTGCAGCACCTGGGCGGCTCAGTTGGTTTAAGCATCTTCCTTCAGCTCAGGTTATAATCCCAGGGTCCTGGGATCCAGCCCCACATCGGGCTCCCTGCTCAGCAGTGAGGCTGTTTCTCTCTCTCCCTCTGCCTGCCCCTTCCCCTGCTTATTCTCTCTCTCTGTTAAATAAATAAAATCTTTTTTAAAAAAAATCACCTTCCCATGAGGTCTTCCCTAATTACCCTATTATTAAAATTTGCATTCCATCCGTAACCCCTTCATTTCTGCCCAGGAAAAACATATTGAATGAGAGAAACGGCCATATTGGTATGGACTATGAGATTGGGGAGTTAGGATGGAGAGAATGGATAGATTTGAGCAACATGTAGGAAACAGAAATGTCAGGATCAGTGAGTTGGAGGAGAACGACCTGTTGAAGGAGATTGAGAAGAGGCAAACAAAAAAAGCCAGGAGAGTGGCGACATAATGGGAGGCAAAGAATGAACTCTTCCTGGGGGACAGGGCAATAATCAGGAGTATCAAGATAAAGATAAAAAAACATTCTATTAGATATGGTGGCAGGACGAACTCGGTGAGAATCATTTGATATAATGCCACAAAGGTTCTCTGATCACTCTTCCACTGTGCTGCTTCTCACCAGACAAGCCTCCTTTT
The DNA here is from genome assembly GCF_054177405.1 of Leptonychotes weddellii. Lineage (NCBI taxonomy): Eukaryota > Metazoa > Chordata > Mammalia > Carnivora > Phocidae > Leptonychotes > Leptonychotes weddellii. The sequence goes on along the minus strand of NC_138380.1, from coordinate 74,051,700 downwards.
CCCTCTTTCTGACCAGCGCAAATCCACGCAAATCCACACAGTGTGCGCACAAATGCATACAGGTATTTATTCATGGTGGTTTTAGAACACACGCACAAATTCTTTGGTATTTCTTCAGTCAAGAGGTGGAGTCAAATTCTTCTCCCCTTGAGTATGGGTTGGCTTTAGTGAAGTTTTTACTAACTAGACACAAATAGCTGAAGTTTCCACTTCTTATCAGTGGAATGTGGCAGAAGTGAGCCTGCATGGCTGTGGATGAGAAGTCACACAAGGTGATGCGGCTGCTGCCTGGCCTGGTCTCTCTATTGTCCCTTTGGAGCACTGGGCCCACATGTAAATAAGGCTGGCTACTTTTTTTTTTTTTTTTAAGATTTTATTTATTTATTTGACAGAGAGAGACACAGCGAGAGAGGGAACACAAGCAGGGGGAGTGGGGGAGGGAGAAGCAGGCTTCCCGCGGAGCAGGGAGCCCAATGCAGGGCTCGATTCCAGGACCCTGGGATCATGACCTGAGCCGAAGGCAGACGCTTAACGACTGAGCCACCCAGGCACCCCTAGGCTGGCTACTCTTAAACCACAGGCTAAAGAGACCAGCTGAAAAAAACACATGGAGATAAGGATGTGCCTATGGAGCCCCAACTCTTCCAATCTCCAGCTGTTTGAGTCTTTTCAGCCCACTCCAACATGGGACTGAGGAAGCTTTTGAGAGGACTCCAGCATCCAACACCATCTGACTATGACAATGATAGAGACCTATATGAATCATATCGGGCTGCCAAAACAAAACATCATAGACTGGGTAGATTAAACAACAGCAATTTACAGAGCGGAGGCTGCAAGACTGAGATTTAGGCTGCCAGCGTAGTCAGGTTCTGGTGAGAACCACCTCCCTAGTTAATAGATAGCTACCTTCTCACTGGGTCCTCACATGGTGGGGAGAGACAGAAAGCAAGCTCTCTGGTGTCTCTTCACTAATCTCATCACAAGAGCTCCACCCTCATGACCTCATCTAATCCTCATGACCTTCTGATACCTCCAAATACCATCAAATTGGGAGTTAGGGCTTCCACATATGAATTTTGAGGGGATATAAATATTCAGTCCATAACAGATCTGGAATGTCTGCTTGAGGCTGGTCCACACCAGAACCATGAGAGAGAATATCAAATAATTGGTGTTCTTTTATGCCACTAAGTTAGGGATAATTTGACATACAGTGAGTGACAGAAAACCAGAACACTGGGTGACTCCTCTTTAATCTTCCAGGCTTCTGCCAGTTATGTCTGCAAATAAAAATTTTCTGTAGTATTCTTCATTCCTCTCACCCAGGTGTAAGGAAGCTATACATCCTATGTG
>NC_138380.1:74038424-74050244 GCF_054177405.1 Leptonychotes weddellii | reverse complement strand
CAAATGACTCCTAAAGAAAATGACATTGGGCGCCTGGGTGGCTCAGTTGTTAAGCGTCTACCTTCGGCTCAGGTCATGATCCCAGGGTCCTGGGATTGAGCCCCGCATCAGGCTCCCTGCTCAGCGGGAAGCCTGCTTCTCCCTCTCTCACTCCCCCTGCTTGTGTTCCCTCTCTCGCTGTGTCTCTCTCTGTCAAATAAATAAAATCTTAAAAAAAAAGAAAATGACATTAGTTTTACCCTCCATCTTCAATCCCCTCAATAATTGTGTGTGTGTGTGTGTGTGTGTGTGTGTGTGTGTGTGTGTTGAAGTCTGGTTGAATTTTAAGAAGGCACAGACCTAGAGAAGAGCATCACCAGAAGTGGCAGACTTATTTTTGATATAATTATATATGAATGATTAAAGAGAGCCACAGATGGTGACTAACATTGCAAACATTAAACAGAAGCAAGATCCAAATGTACTCAATTTATCAAAGCATATTTATTGAATGTCTGCTATGTGTTTGGAACTATCTTATTTGCTATGGGAGAAATGAGGGAATTATAAGGAAGACTTCAAGGGAGTAATTATCTAATCAGTTTAGTGGGGATACAAATCAGTAAATAGCAAAGTATAATACACTGTTAATCAGGGCAGGAGAAAAGACTACAGAACAATCAGACTGAGAAAAATGAATAAAATAAATAAATAAATACATACATACATACAAAAAAATCAGAAAAACTAACTGATAATCAAGTCAAAATAGGGAGAGTTCTAAGCAGAATTAATGTCATATGAAAAGATTTAGAGGGCACCCGGGTGGCTAGGTTGGTTAAGCGGCTGCCTTCAGCTCAGGTCATGATCCTGGGGTCCTGGGATCGAGCCCCGCATCAGGCTCTCTGCTCGGCAGGGAGTCTGCTTCTCACTCTCCTCCCTGCTCCTGCTCTCTCGCTCGTTCACTCACTCTCTCTCTCAAAATAAATAAAATCTTTCAGAAGAAAAAAAAAAAGATTTAGGGAGAAGGGTATTCACCTGAAGGAGCAAAAACAATTTTCACATGGTTACAGTTTCAAGTGCAAGTTAGGGATTGACAAGAGTGGGGCTGAAGAGATGAACAACAGGTGAACAGGAAAGTATCTGTAAAAGCAGGCTAAGAAGTAATGGACGTAGGAGGGCATGGTGGAGACAATGAAAGTTTTAGGTAAAAAAATGACATGACCAAATATTTTCAGAAAGATTATTCTGGCTACTGTGTATAGAATCAACTGACGGATGTTATAACAAGCTTAGCAAAAGATATTAGCAATCAGAACCAAGGTAGTTCAAGTTTTCAATGATATGGAAAGTATTCAAGAAATATTGAGTGGATTAAGTTGGCAGGACCTATGGATTCATTTGTGGAATGTAAGAGAATTTTATTTAGAAAGTTAAGCAACTTGGATGGATGGATGTACCAATCCCTTATATAGGCAACACAAAATTAAACATAGTTTTGGTTGAAGTGCTGATATTTTTCAGACGCATATATAATTTAAAAGTGGAACTCAAGAGATGGAACTGGAAAGAGCTATACTTAAAGCCATGGAAGTGAATGGATTGGTCCAAAGGAAGTGTAGAAAGTAACAAGATAATCCTGGACAAAATTTTGAGACACACTAGCTTTCTTAAAGGATCAAGTGGGAGAGGGAGTATTTCCAAAGAAATCTACCAGGAATGCCAAGAACAGTAGCGGGAGAGCCACCATAGAAGCCAAGAAAAGAGTGCTGTAGAAAAGAAGCATTGGTGATTAGCAGCCTCCAACCTTATGCTGGACTTTGGAGGGGAGCAGGGACATTGGAGTCGCAGGAATGGAAACTAGATTGCCCAAGATGAGTGGAGTATTAAGAAGTGTAAAAAGGGGGGCGCCTGGGTGGCTCAGTCGTTAAGCATCTGCCTTTTGGCTCAGGTCATGAACCCAGGGTTCTGGGATCGAGCCCTGCATCGACCCTGCTTCTCCCTCTCCCACTCCCCCTGCTTGTGTTCCCTCTCTCGCTATATCTCTCTGTCAGATAAATAAAATCTTTAAAAAAAAAAAAGTGTAAAATGGTCTATGTAACTCTTTCAAAAGCTGAGGAAAAAAAAAGAGGTCATCAACTAAATCTCATCATATACATCAATCAAAAACTTAAAAGAAGGTAGCCAGAATGGTTAGCGAGCACACAGCTTACTCTGCAAGCACATTATCTTGGAGAGCTTTAGAAGCCTATAAAACTCAATTCCACACTAATGCACAAGGCATCCCTCTCACCCTCACCAACTGAAGCTGCAGCTCCTAAACGCTTTGCCTTTCTTCTTCCACCCGTAATCAACCAAAGATTGGCTCTTCCACTGATCCTGGGGTGGTGTGGTATGTGAAAGAGGTCACTCAAACTAGGTATCAGTGACAGTCTTTCCTTTTCTCTCTTGTGGCACAAATTAGAAAGAACTGGGACTTTTGATGAACTCCACTTTGACACCTTAATTTGGCCACCCTTTTATGGCATTTCAGTACTGTGAAAGCTGGTGTCTAAACCTGAGAAGATGCTTTCTTGAAGAGTCTCAAGACTTCTGCCAATTAAATTGAGCTAGGCTCTTTTTATAGTCTTGGGACTATAAAAGTGACTATAAAAGCTGCTATCTCTATGTCAAGAGCTTCCCCAACTGAGGATCCTACTCACTTCTGGATGTGATGAAGGCCAAGCTACTTGTCAATCATAATAGATTCCTGTACCATAATCACTCAGGATAACCTATCACCAAGGTAAACTTGACCAGCTACTTGTCTATTTCTGTGAATACATTCAAATTAATTGTTTTTATTGAAATGACTGCTTACAGTAGCCTTTCAAGCAGAGAAGAAAAAGCCACTTCATTCAAAAGGATCAATCTGCTTGCAGATAGGACAAGGACTTGGTACTTCAGGGAAATGCAAAATGAATCTACTTTGAGGTTGAGTTACAATATCCTAATTTCTTCAAAAACCAGCCAAGTTTCCATCACTTTTGGTGGACACTGTATAATCAGATATCCAGCTATGCTTATATGAATGTCACTTCCCCACTTAAAAACTTTTCTGATCTGGCATAGGTCACTGGAATAAAGGGATCTGCCAGAATTAACAAATATTTCATATCTTTTTTTAGAAGATTTTATTTTTCAGAGAGAGCGAGCGAGCGAGCAAACACAAGCAGGGGAGTGGCAGGCAGAAGGAGAGGGAGAAGCGGGAGCCTGATGTGGGGCTCGATCCCAGGACCCTGGGATCATGACCTGAGCCGAAGGCAGACACTTAACCCACTGAGCCACCCAGGTGTCCCATTTCATATCTTTTAAGAAGAACACTATGATTTAGAGCACAGAGTCGCAAGCCAGAATGCGTGGGTTCAGATCCTATCTCCATCTCTTATTAGTTATGTGACATTGGGCTAATTAGTTATCTATTATGTCCTTCAGTTCCTTCATCTGTAAAATGCAGATACTGATAGAATCTTACACACTGGATTATTAGGAAGATTAAGGTAATATTTTCAACAAACTTAGGATGGTGCATAGTACATAACACTGTTCATAGTGCCTGCTAAGTGATAAACAAGTATTTGTTAAACAAAGTAGAAATTTCAGAATCTTGATAGGCTTACATCGCATCCAAATGGAAGTTTACTGGGGTGCCTGGTTGGCTCAGTCGGTTAAGCGTCTGCCTTCAGCTCAGGTCATGATCCCAGAGTCCTGGGATCGAGCCCCACGTTGGGCTCCCTACTCATTGGGGAGTCTGCTTCTCTCTCTGCCTCTGCTCCTTGCCCGCTTGTGCACTCTATCGCGCTCACTCTGTCTCTCATTCTCAAATAAATAAAATCATTAAAAAAGAGATTATTTCAAATTGAAGCTTACTGAGGATAAACAGCATGAGATCAGAATTATTTCCAAGTTGTTATCTCCCCTGCATTGTCTGATATGTTTGTTTGCATATAATAGTTTCTAAAGAAGAGTTTACTGATTTTAGTTTGGTTCCTGAGAATGAAAGTCTAAATGACTTTGGAGAATTAGAACCAGGAAGTTCTCTAACTGCATGCCAAAGAAGATGACAATAAAGAGGGAAGTGTTGCAAGACGACTACAACTTTATAAACTGTACCACATACAAATAGTGGTAATTTCTGGTCAGAGCAGTAACTTCATGCTAATAGCTAGCATTTCCAAATGTTCAAAGTGTGTAAATACCACTGTCATGTCTGTTATAAATGTATAGTTATTGTTACCAACCAGCTCTAGCCTACAATTGAATTCTCCTTGTGACCTGTCTTCTTGTATGCATAATTGACTCAGCTTGGCTTCTCAGAGTCCCTGGGGGACCTTTTGGCTCTGCGCTTGCACATAGTCCCTCCATGGTGTACTCAGCACATTGCACGTCTCACTGTCGGGCACACCCACCTGGACTCTCTCCTGATTTACGTGTGATACTGCCAACTTCTTCATCATCTTCTTGAGTCAGTACTCCCCAGTGGCCTTACATCTGGCCCAGGGACTTGGTGAATCAGGAGTCAGGCCCAACATTGCTGGATATTTCTTACTGCTAACTGGGATTAACATTTGGGTTAAACTAACATGCTTTCAGTTTCTATGAACAGAGGAGCGCAGTAGACCTAAGTGTGTCCAGCATGACAGCTGACCAAATCTGAAATCCCCAAGCAAAAGTTAATATTTCTTCAGCACACAGCCAGGATTTGGAATTCCTAATTTTTATCCCTTATTCTACTACACTAGGACCCTCCCATTTTTGTCTTTATTCTTACTATTGTGCAATGGGGTTAATAATAATGTAATTTTTAAAAACTTCGTCTTGTCAGAGGATGAAAAAGGCAAGGTAAAATAATTTTAAAGCAATATACAAGTTTCCAACTTGGCAAGGCCTATTTTACTTTGGACATGACTAACTTTTAAATGAGCAAGAGCACTGTTTTCCGAAACAGGATTTTGGAATACTATTTCCAAACAATGATAATGGTATTTACTGAAAGATAAAAAAAGAGAGAGAGAGGAGTAGGCTGTGAGAATAAGCCTGAGCAAAGCTGGATGGAGTATACAACATTAAACAGATTGCTTTATTATAGAATTCTTCAGCTATTAGTAAATAATTGTGCAGTATGAATACTTAAGAAGACAGGAATGCAGTGTACAGCATTTCTTGCTGGAGTTCCTTGGGTTAGTGTTCCATGGATCGTGGTTAGGAAAAAAAAAAAATGCTCCTCTAAGGGCATCACCACTGACAGGCTCACACAGGTCATACATACACATACATGAGCTATCAAATCACTGATGGTTTTGAATTTGCTTTAGCTCCAAGATTGGGAAGGACCATTATCCACACTGCTCCCTGGTGCTTTTATGGACTCTGGTAGAATAGATTAAGTAGTTGATTGACTGCCTTAGGCCATGGGTACCAAAGGCATCAATCGGCTAATAATGTTGGCATCAATTTCTACTTCCAGTTTCTGCTCAGAGTGAATGTAGAGCAAAGTTAATCATCTCCCTGGCCCCACTTAGCACTTTAGCTGATTAGCATTATTCCTCATGAATCCACATAAATAGGAAGTTTGAAAAAGAAGTTATATCTAAGCAGGTATAGTATCCTTTAAAAATAAAAATAAAAAGCTGATTCCTCACCTAATGACTAGATTTTCTGTATGTATTTCCTGAATCTGTACAACAAAGAATGTTGAAAGCACAAAATAAGATCATATACTATCTCCTTTTGGTAACACAGCTGAGAATAATTCATCTTACAGAGCCACAAGAGGTAAAAAGATTCCACTGCCATTCTTGCGGTAAGGGGGTAAGGGGTTGGGGGAAAGAAGCTGAGGCAAAAATCTGCCCTTTCTGGCTCTCGATGCTGATTTGTGTCCTGAAACAGCATATCAGGTTCTCTTATCTGTAAGTGAAAAGGCTTTAAATTCTTAGAAAGAAGGGTATCACATTAGCCTAAGGTTTTAAAGATGATTTTGAGAGGGTCTGTTCCTCTCATGCTTGAGGAATAGTGTTATCTTGGGACCCGTGGATACCACCATTTCAAAATCTAGTGTCCTGGTACTAATGAATTGCTACACTCGAAGCAGTGGTGTTATTTAACAGTGGGCTCAAAGAAGAATCTACTGCTACAAACAGACAAGGGCAGTCACAGTTCCTTAAAGCCCAGCAAAAAAGAGGTCCAGTTTTCTCCTTCCAAATTTAGAGGGCAAACTATCAAAGAGATGGGAACTGAAAGCTCTCAGACTCAACAATCACAAAGAGTGGTTTCATGTCTGGACAACTTATGGAAGGATGAATTGGAGTACTACCAGCTATAGTGATATACTAAATATTAGCCTATTTTGACAAATTTTTAAATATAATGCACATAATATAAATTAGCATATCTATATTATACATTATATAACATACATAATTTTATATATTTGTAGAATATTTGTAAGAGAAAACACTAAATAAAAATGTAAACTAGGAGTGACATCACCAGGATGGTGACATAGGTTGTTCCTGGCTTTGCTCTCCCCCACAAGGAAAACAACTAACAACTATTCATGTCCAAGACACCACTGAGGAAACCAGAGGACATGGGGCTGAAGCCGAAGCACCCCCTCCATGATAGAAACCAACACAGACCATTAGAAGGGTAAGAAGAGTGGCTATAGACAGACCACATTACCCCTTCCCACCCCTGTGCAGCACTATGCTTGGAAATCTCCTGTGAGCCTATGGTTCCTCCAGTAAGAAAAAAAGGAAAAAGAAAAAAAGAAAAGAAAACAAAAAAGGAAAAACAAAAAGAAACAGAGCCTAGGATGGACATTCAGCTCCCTCAGTGTTATGGGTTGCTTCTTGGGTGTCCCCAACCAGTCTTGCCCCATGGGGACTACAGGGGAATCTGTGGGACTTGACCACTGGGAATTACAATGGAGAAGCAGAAAAGGGCTCGCAACAATCAACACTCAGGTGATGGCAGACCAAGGGCCTACTTACAGTAGCCAACTTGTAGTCCCAACAAGCAGCTTTGCTCACTTGCAGAGCCAAGATGGTGGTGTAACTGACCAGGGAACAGAGCAGGATGCAGGTCTGCCTAATTCAGCGTTGCCAACCCTGGAGCCCAGTCTGCCTCTGCCTGGGCAGGGGAGCTGAGTTATAGCCCAAATTGCTGCTGAGCTTACCTCCCAGCCCACCCTGACAAGAAAGCCTGACTGGGACCATATGCAAACCCAACAACACTTGAGAAGAGTTTGGCAGGTAGAATTAATTGCAAAGCAAGCCAGTGCACAGTTCAGCCAGGGAACACAGGGAGTGGGTTAGTTTGAGTCAAGAGCACAAAGGACCTGGCTAAGCTTGAAGTATGTTCCTCTACTCTGCCCAGCCAGGAAAACTAATTTTAATTTAATTACTATGTGTTTTGGTGAGGACCTCCTTGGGATGATATTCTCAGGGGCTGTCTGTGCCTCCTGGATCTGGATTTCTGTTTCTTTCCCCAGATTCAGGAAATTTTCACTTATATTTCTTCAAATAAACTTTCTGTCCCCTTTTCTTTCTCTTCTGCCTCTGGGATCCCTATAAGGCAAATGTTATTATGCTTGATGGTGTTACTGAGTTCCCTAAGTCTATTCTCATTTTTTATTATTATTTTGTCTCTCTCCTGTTCGGCTTGATTGCCTTCCATTACTCTGTCCTCCAGGTCGCTGATTTGTTCTTCTGCTTCCTCTAGTTCATATATTCCATCTAGTGTATTTTTAATTTCAGTTACTGAGCTCTTCATCTCAGTTTGTTTTATGTCCTCTATCTCTTTATTAAGGGTCCTGCCAAGGTCTTCCACTCTTTTCTGAAGTCCAGGGAATATATTTATGACCATTACATTCTCTCTGTTATATTATTTATCTCCATTTCATTTAGCTCTCTTACTGTAATTTTGTCCTATTCTTTCATTTGGGACATATTCCTCTGTCTCCTCATTTTGTCTCTCTGTGTCTGTTTCTAAGTGTTAGGAGAGTAAGCTACATCTCCTGCTCTTAAAAAAAAAAAAAAGTAGTGGCCTTACAGGGCACCTCGGTGGCTAAGATGGTTAAGCATTTGCCTTCAGTTCAGATAATAATCTCTGGGTCCTGGCATCAAGCCCAGCATTGGGCTCTCAGCTCAGTGGGGAGTCTGCTTCTCCCTGTCCTCCTGCCTCTCCCCTCTGCCCATCCTCTCTCTCTCAGATGAATAAAATCTTTAAAAAAAAAAAAATGTAGTGGCCTTATGAAGAAGAAGGTCCTATAGTGTCCTGCAGTGCAATGTCCCCTGTTCACCAGAACCTGGTATTTCAGGGTTGTCCCCTTTGTATATTGTGTGCACCCCACTGTTGAGGCTGAGACATGTTTGCCTTCAGTCCAGTCATCTGCAATGGCTTTCTTTGCCATGTGGACAGTGTTTTGTCCCTGCATTGTTAGTGAGCCAGTCTGGGGACATCGTGGGCTTAGGTTGAGTCAGACAAGGTGTTTGACAGAAATGCAGTAGCATCAAACTGCAGGGAACTTTCCCTGTGTTGTCCTCTGAAAAACTTTCATTGGTGGGCAGAGCCTGTAATCAGATAAAATGCCTGCCCCCAGCCTACTGCTGGGGATGAAGTCAGACTAGAATGTGTGGTTATTTTCCCCTCACCCTGGTGCATGAGTCACTTTGTTGTGGTATTGGCCCCTGTTGGGGCTGCTTGCACACTGCAGGCTTGTGGCATGGCTTTTGATGGGCTCTGGCCAAGAGTGTTTTGGAGTGGGCAGGTCGGCAGCAGAACAGGAGTAGGGGGCACAGTGTTAACAGGGTTTGCACAGGTCTCCTATGGGATGGGACCCAGCACTGCTTTAAAAAATTCCTGCTGCAGGGCTGGAGGGGGTGGGTCTGCAGAAGCACATGGAGGTGAGGGCACTCTTAGCAATCTAGGTGGAGAGTGTTGGCACTAAGCTGGCACCTGCTGGTGTCTATGTGTCTAGGCTGAGGGATGAGGGAGGAAATGGCACCAGCCAGCTCTTTTGTTCTGAGAGAAGTCTCCCAGTGATCCCTGCCCCTCCAGGACAGGCTCTGAGATTAGTAAACAAGTCTCCATCCCGTATACACCAAGCATTTTTCAAACTGCTAATTATATGCTATATCTCAGTAGTGCTAGTTGTTGTGTTATCCCTTTAAGGACTGGGACTCAGTTTCCCTTACCCTCCTAGCTTTCCCAGAGCCAAGCCTGCTGATTTTTAAAGTTCTTGGTATTAAGTCCCGCTGATTGTAAGAACTCATGAAATTATGCTCCTCTAGCTTCTGAAACTAAATGTTATGGAGATTCATCTTCCCTGTACAAGGTACCTCTGCCTGCGGTTCCTGGTATAAGGGTCCATTTCTCTCCCCTCCCCATGCCTGTGGTATCCCTCCCTCCTGCAGACAGTCCCACAGGATTGTGTCTCCACCATTCCTACCCGGTTTAATGTGGCCTTTTCTCTACATTTAGCTGTGGAGAGATTTTTCTGCCAGGCTTTAGGTCATTTTCTGGATTCTTAACACTGATATGGGTGTTATCTAGTTGTATCTCTGGAACAAGGTGAGCTTAGTTTCCTCCTAGTCCACCATCTTCCCCAGAAGTCCTGAATAGATGAATTACTATTAAGGAGATTGAATCAGGAATCAAAGATCTCCCAATGAGGAAAAGCCCAGGACCAGACAGTTTTACTTAACCAATCATTTAAAAAAGAATTAGTGCCAGTTCTTCTAAAACTCTTCGAAAAAACTGAAGAGAAGGGAACACTCCCAAATTCATTTAATGCCAGCATTACCCTAACACCAAAGTCAGAAAAGAATACTACAAAAAAAAGAAAACTACAAGCCAGTATTCCTGATAAATACAAATAAAAAACCCTTCAATAAAATGCTAACAAACTGAATTCAGCAGCTCACTAAAAGGCTCATTTACCATGATCAAGCAGGATTAATGCATGGGATGCAAGGATGGTTTCCATACTATGTGATACATCACATAAACCGAATGAAAAACTCTGATTGCCTCAATACTTGCAGAAAAAATGATGGACAAAATGCAACATATGTTCAGTCTTAACAAATTACACACAGAAAGAATGTATCTCAATGTAATAGATGCCATATATGAAAAGTCATAGCTAACAATCATACTCAACTATGAAAAGCTGGGAGCTTTTCCTTTAAGATCAGGAACAAAACAAGGATGCCCACTCTTACCGCTCTTATTCAAAATGGATTGAAAGTCCTAGCTAGAACAATTAGCCAAGAAAAAGACATAGAAGACCTAAAAATTAGAAAGGAAGAAGTAAAATTGTCACTATTTGCAGATGACGTGATATTATATATAGAAAATCCTAGGGGTGCCTGGGTGGCTCAGATGGTTAAGTGTCTGCCTTTGGCCCAGGTCATGATCTCCAGGTCCTGGGATTGAGCCCCTCATCGGGCTCCCTGCTCAGGATCGAGTCTGCTTCTCCCTCTTCCTCTGCCTCTCCCCCTGCACATGCTCTCTCTTTGTATCTTTCTATCGCAAATGAATAAATAAAATCTTTAAAAAAAAATCCTAAAGTCCACCAAAACATGTTAGAATTAATCAACAAATTCAGTAACATTACAGGATACAAAATCAATATATAAAAATCTGTCACATTTTTATACACTAATAATAAACAGAAAAATTAAGAAGACAATCCAATATATAATTGCATCAAAAAGAATTAAATATGCTATGGTGAATGCTGTGAATTGTGTAAGACTGTTGAATCACAGACCTGTACCTCTGAAACAAATAATACATTATATGTTTAAAAAAAAAAAAAAAAAAAAGAAGATAGCAGGAAGGGAAAAATGAAGGGGGGGGAAATCGGAGGCGGAGACAAACCATGAGAGACTATGGACTCTGAGAAACAAACTGAGAGTTCTAGACGGGAGGGGGGTGGGGGGGATAGGTTAGCCTGGTGATGGGTATTAAAGAGGGCATGTACTGAATGGAGCACTGGGTGTATACACAAACAATGAATCATGGAACACTACATCAAAAACTAATGATGTGAGGGGCGGAGCAAGATGGCGGAGGAGTAGGAGACCTGGGTTTCATCTGGTCTCAGGAATTCAGCTGGATAGGGATCAAACCATTCTGAACACCTACGAACTCAACAGGAGATCAAAGAAAAGAATAGCAACAACTCTTCAAACAGAAAAGCAACCATTTTCTGGAAGGTAGGATGTGTGGAGAAGTGAATCCGAGGCAATATTCAGGAGGATAGATGGCGGGGGAGGGGGCCTCCGTTGGCCACTTCTGGCAAGTGATAGAACAGCGGAGCACAAAATCGGAACTTTTAGAAGTTGGCACCACTGAGGGACGTTGCTCCAGTGGCTAAGCAGGGGTGGAACCTTCACTGGGACAGTGTGGTTTCAGGACCCTCAGGGTCACAGAAAGACTGGGGGTGCCTGAGTGCGGCAGAGCTCCCAGGGATCGGAGCGGGGAAGCCGGCTGCAGAGACGGAGGCGAGGAGTGGGCTCTCAGCTCGGGGTTGCCATAAACTGTGAACCACGGCACAGTCAGTCCACTGCTCTGCCAGCAGGGACCCAACAAGCAGCAGATCCAGGAGACTCGCAGGATCCACAGGGATCTGCTGGGTTTGAGGACTCCACACAGGGTCATGTGCCAGAGATAGAAACGCTCGGTCACAGGCCGGGTGAGCATGGAGTTTGGCTGGAGACCAGGGAAATGGGAGTGATTGACTGCTTTTCTCTGGGGGCGCACTGAGGAGTGGGGCCCTGAGTTCTCGGCTCC
>NC_138380.1:74015956-74037924 GCF_054177405.1 Leptonychotes weddellii | reverse complement strand
TGAATAAAGAAGAGGTGGTGTATATATACAATGGAATATTATGCAGCCATCAAAAAGAATGAGATCTTGCCATTTGCAACGACGTGGATAGAACTCGAGGGTATTATGCTGAGCGAAATAAGTCAACCAGAGAAAGACATGTATCATATGACCTCACTGATATGAGGAATTCTTGATCTCAGGAAACAAACTGAGGGTTGCTGGAGTGGTGGGGGGTGGGAGGGATGGGGTGGCTGGGTGATAGACATTGGAGAGGGTATGTGCTATGGTGAGTGCTGTGAATTGTGCAAGACTGTTGAATCACAGATCTGTACTTCTGAAACAAATAATACATTTTATGTTAAAAAAAAAAGAATATAGCAGGAGGGGAAGAATGAAGGAGGGAAATTGGAGAGGGAGACGTACCACGAGATACTATGGACTCTGAAAAACAAACTGAGGGTTCTAGAGGGGAGAGGGGTAGGAGGATGAGTTAGCCTGGTGATGGGTATTAAAGAGGGCATGTCCTGCAGGGAGCACTGGGTGTTATATGCAAACAATGAATCATGGAACACTACATCAAAAACTAATGATGTAATGTATGGTGATTAATATAACATAATAAAAAAAAACTAATGATGTATGGTGATTAACATAATAAAATAAAAATAAATAAAATCTTAAAATAAAAATAAAGAATAAAATACTTAGGAATGATTCTAACCAAGGAATTGAAAGAACTGTACACTGAAAGCTATAAATCACTGAGGGAAAATGAAGGGGATACAAATAAACTGTAAGATGCCTCATGCTTTTGGGTTGGAAGAATTAATATTGTTAAAATGGTCATTCTACTCAAAGCAATCTACAAATTCAATGCCATCCCTATGAAAATTCCAATGACATTTTTCAGAGAAATAGAGCAAAAAAAAAAAAATCCATAATTTGTGTTAAACTTCAAAACATTTTGAATAGCCAAAGCAATCTTGACAAAGAACAAAGCTGTAAGCATCACACTCCCTGATTTCAGACTATATTATAAAGCTAAATCAATCAAAAGACTTAATATTGGCATAAGAACAGACACATACATCAATAGAACAGAATAAAGAGTTCAGAAATAACCCCACATATATATGGTCAATTAATTAACAACAAAGGAACCAAGAATCAACAGCGGGGAAAGACAGTCTCTTCAATCAATGTTGTTAATAAAACTGGAAAACCACATGCAAAAGACTGAAACTGGATCACTTACATCATACAGAAAAATTAATTCCAAATGGATTAATGACTTAAGCATAAGACTAGAAACAATAACACTCCTAGAGGAAAACAAAGGAAAAAAATTCCTTGACATGGGTCTTGGCAATGATTCTTTAAAATACAACAGCTAAAGCACAAGCAACAAAATAAAAATTAAACAAGTAGGACTACATCAAACAAAAGAGCTTCTGCACAACAAAAGAAAGGATTAACAAAATAAAAAGTCAATCTACAGACTGGGAAAATGTGTATGCAAATCATGTATCTTATAAGGGATTGATATCCAAAATATATAAAGAACTCATACAACACAATAGTAAAAACAAACACAACAACAAGAAGAGTCTAACTAAAAAATAAGCAAAGGCCCTGAATAGACATTTTTCCAAAGATGATAAATTAATAGTCAACAAATAAAAAGGCACTCAATATCACTAATCAAAGGAAAAAGCAAATCAAAGTCACAGTGAGATATCACTTCACACAATTCAGAATGGCCATTATCAAAAACACAGAAGATAACAAATGCTGGTGAGGGTGTGGAGAAAAGGGAATCCTCGTGCACTCTTGGTAGGATTGTAAATCAGTGAAGCCACCTGGAAAAGAGTATGGAGGTTTTTCAAAAACTTAAAAATAGATGTACAAATGATCCAGCAATTACATTTCTGGGTATTTATCTGATGAAAATGAAAGCACTCACTTGAAAAGATATTTGCACCTGCATGTTCATTGCAGCATTGTTTATAACAGCCAAGATATGGAATTTACACACACACACACACACCCGTGCATGCAATGGAATACTATTCATTTAAAAAAAATGCAATCTTGTCCTTTGTGACAACATGGATGGATCCTGAAGGCATTATGCTAAGTGAAATAAGTCAGACAGAGAAAGACAAATACACTATGATATCACTTACATATGGAATCTAAAAAAAAAAAAAAATTCATCGACAAAGACGTTTACTAGAGATGGGGGCGGGGGGAGTAGAAATTGGAGTAAGACAGTCAAAAGGTATAAATTTCCAGTTATAAGATAAATAATTACTAGGTATGCAATGTACAATATAATTACTGACTATTTGATAGTTAAAAGAGTAATCCTAAGACTTCTAATCACAAGGAAAAAAGAACATTTTTTTCTTTATCTTTTTTGCGTCAGTATGAGATGATGGATGTTAACTAATTGTGGTAACCATTACACAACATATGAAGTAAATCACTATGTTAGACACATTAAACTTGTACAGTGCTATATGTTAATTACATATCTCAACAAAACTGAAAAAAAATTAGTGCATGTTTTCCAATAACCATCATTCCCCCAAATCAATTCTAATAATTTTAATTTAGGTCTCAGTAGGCCAAGGACAACATTTTGTGTGAATAGTTTTTTAAAAAATTACCATAAAGGTTTAGATAGAACACAAATTACTACATTGAAATTATTGTTTATTTCTTAAGCTCTTTTTTCCATTAATATTTAGAATTAGGGGTGTAAGTGTGTAAATCTAAGTGTCTTTTACTTTTCAAATGACTACATATACCTTGTCAGTGACAAGTCCCACTTGGGGAGGCAATAGTGATAAAGAAGGCAAACTGTCTATAACTGAATCCTGGTCTTACCGCCTCTCATTGTGTGACCTGGAGCATAACACTCAGCCTCTCCCTGCCTCAATAGTTTCTCTATAAACTGAGGATAACATAAGTGCCATTCTCTATAGTTGTAAACACCGAGTTATTATAGGTGATGTGCACAATGTGCCCAGCACATAGTAAGTACCACAGGAGTTTCAGCTATTATAATGATCATGATAATGCTGGTAATGATGATGATGAATATATATGGGGAACAGAAAAAGAGGAAAACCTTATCTCTGGCAGAAGGAAAATGGAGATAGAGAGGACAGACAAATAAGTGTTTAATTGTAATTCAAAAGCAAACTGCAGTGAGCACTGCAGTGAAAATATAAGTAGGGTGACCACCTGTCCTGGGACAGTTCCAGTTTATCCCTGTTTTCCCAGCATAAATATTAATTTCACCCACCACACCTTTAGAACTGACCTATAGTCACTGTAAATAAAATCATCTGGTATGAGAGGCCAGGGGATGAACTTAAGGCCTTGTGAAGGAAAGACACTTGAACTGACCCATAAATGGAACAGTTAGAAAAGGAAAGCCATTTCTCTTATTCCTTGCCAACCTCCTCTTAAAAGGGAACTGAGAAGGGGAAAGCTGTTTTCCTTCTGTTTTCACAAGGAAAGCAAAATGCAGAAAAATTTGAAAGAAGACTGTATTGGTTTCCTCTTGCTGCAGCAAATTGCCATAAAATTAGTGGCTCAAAGTAATACAAATATATTCTTCTACAATCTAGAGGTCAGGAAGAGGTCTTAAATGGGTCCATGGGACTGCAGGTCATCTGGAGGCTATAAGGGAGAATGTTTCCCTTTTTTCAACTTTGGAGGCTACCTGTATTCCTTGCCTCATGGCCCCTTTCTTTCTTCAAAACATGCAGCCTAACTTTTCCTCTCTGACCTCAGATTCCATCCACTGAATGTCTTCTATAAATGTTCTGACACTGCCCCCTTCTTCTGATAAGGATGCTTATGATTACATTGGGCCCACATGGATAATCCAGGATACTTTCCCCCATGTTCAGATCCTTAGCATAATCACATCTCCAAATTTCCCTTTACCATGTAAAGTAGTATATCCACTTGTTCCAGGGATTAGACCATAGACATCTTTGGGGAGCCATTATTCAGCCTACCACAAAGATTTGTTTTCATTACTCTGGTGTCAAGAGCATAGTACTTGGAGACAAATACTATCCTATTAAAGATGAAAGATTCAATATTTTAACAATCTCAGGCACACGGCTAAGTCAGCTAACTATAATTTCTAAAACCAGAATCAGGAATTATTTACTGAGAAAATGGTCTCTAAACTTCCATGTGACTTTTAGATAGATGTTTAAACTAGGAGAATACCAGTGTAGGAAGTCTTCATTATCTGAGAATAATTGACAATGAAAAAGACTTTTAAAGTAAATCCCTTTAAAATTGGTAGAACAATCCATATTAAATAATAATAAGCAAAGTTGACTGGATGTTTTCTTCACAATAGAATTTAAAATTCTACAAATGCAGGTATTATGCTTAACAAAATTTGTTGAACAGAGAATAAAGCCAGTTGACCCTTTTGATATACTATTTAAAAAAAATATTATAGAGTATGACTGCCTTCACACTTGGCTTTTATGTAATCATGTTAAAGAGTTATTTCTGGGGGCACCTGGGTGGCTCAGTAAGTTAAGTGTCTGTCTTTGGCTCAGGTCATGATCCCAGGGTCCTGGGATCCAGCCTCACATCTGGCTCCCTGCTCAGTGGGAAGTCTGCTTCTCCCTCTGCCCCTTCCCCTAGCTTATGCTTTCTCTCTCTAATAAATAAATAAAATCTTTTTTTAAAAGAGGTATTTCTGAAAATGTTTTTGAGGGCTTACCAAAGTTCATAATGATTAACCTCTGAATAATCTATTTTGTTATCATTCTTGTTAACAATTCTTATTCTGCCAGGTATTAATTTCTTTATGGGATTTGATTATATTTTTTCCAACATTATCTTCATCAATTGCATTAAATCTTATATTCTCAATAACATTGGTAATTTTATTTCATACTTGATTTGAATCAAATTTGCATATAACTTCAGGTCTTAAAAGGCAAATACAATAATTAAAAACCTAGATTGGCAAAAAATGTTGCTGTCCTGTAATGCAGTGGACTCCTATTAATAAAAGAGGGATGTTTGAGTAGGGACTAACTGAATAAAAAGCTCTAAAGGAAATTTTCATCATATAATGACTTTTTATTCCCATGCAGTATTTTTTTTTTCTATGGGGAATTCAAATAATGAATACCCTGGTAAACAACTAAGGCTTTTACTTGAATAGAGCTGCAATAAATTGGAAAAAAAAATTGGGAAGTAAAAATAACACTGAAGTTGCCTTAACATTTTGTTCCTTATAAAGCTCCATGAAAGCAATAATTTTATCTATATTGTTCACTATTGTGTCCTTAGCACTAAGATATTATCTGATATAGAGTAGATACTCATTCAATATTGGGGGAGAAAACATGATATAAATTTATTAAAAGGTGATTAGATTGAAAAAGCATTCACTAAACTGCAATATTTACCACAGATAATTTTATATTTCCATATCAACAAAGAATCCATTGTAGAAAGTAGAATTCAGAGGAGGGAAGATGGCAGCAGAGTAGGAAGACCCTAGGCTCGTCTTGTCCCATGAATACAACTAAATAATTATCGAATCATCCTAAATAGCCCAGAAATCAACCTGAAGTCTGGAAGAACAAATTCTACAACTAAAGGTAGAGAGGAGACCACATTGAAGAAGGTAGGGGTGTGGAGATGCAGTTTGGGAGAAAAATGGATAGTGGCTGTTGTAGTGGGGAGGAAACCACAGCCATGGAGAAGGGCAAGAGACAGGACAACAAAAGGGGAGCAGATGGGAAAAGGAATCCCCATAGCAGTTGGCTTGGAAAGTGAGAAGAGTCGAATTTCCTGAGTTCTTGCAACCCATGGGGCTTAAAGCCTGGAGTTCTAAAGGTTAGCACGCTTGGCTTGGGGAGAGCCCATAGGCACTGGGACTGATCATGGAGAGAGCAAACAGCTCATAGGCATATAGCATGAAAACAGTGATCTGAAGAGTCTCTGAAGTTATTTGCTCCCAAAAAGGCAACATTCACAGAAAAACCTTTCCAGGAACAAAGGAACTGGAAAGTGCCATTTCCATTAACCGCCCTTCAACATAAACACAGAGCTACCTGCAGAAACCAGCACAGCACCAACATGCATTACCTAACTTGCTTACATCAAGCCCCAGCTGCCCTGCACTCCAGTGGAACCACCCCTCCCAGTCATGCTTGCCTCAGTCCCAGTGCAGCAGCCCCTCCCGCAGAAGACTGGCCCAAAGCCCTGCCCACACTGCATCTCCCAACCCAGGAGTTTTGCAGGGTCTCATTCCAGCAGTGGTGGTGACAGGTCTCATTTCACAAGCAGACCAGGCCACACCTACTTAAAACCTGTCACATTCAGGCCAGGAACAAAACACTGCCCACAACAGGCAAAGAGAGCTTCTGCAGACAACTGACCTGAAGGATAAGGCACCCAGGACAAAACAGCAGAATGCAGGCAGCATGCATTGGCGAAACTCCCAGAAGCACCAGGCCCTGGGGAACAGGGGCATTGCACTGCAGGGCACTAAGGACCTCATCTTCATAAGGCCATTACCCTCAAGAAGAGAAGTTGCTCACTTTCCTAACACAGAGAGGCAGGCAGAAACTTAGAAAAATTGAGAAGACTGAGGAACTTGTCCCAAATGAAAGAAGATGACAAGGTCACACAGCAAGATCTAAGTGAAACAGATATAATTAATAAGCCTAAAACAGAACTCAAAGTAATGATCATAAAGATACTGGACTTGAGAGAAGAGCAGAAGACATGAATGAGACCCTTAACACAGAGATAAGGAATAACATAGCAGAGATGAAGGGTTCATAAACAAAATGAGAAACATACTTGATTCAATGAACAACAGTCTGGAAGCAAAGGAACAAATTAGTGACCTAGAAAACAGAGTAATGGAAAGTAATCAAGCTGAACAAAAGAGAGAGAAAAGAACTATACAAAATGAGAACAGACTAAGGTAACTCAGTGATTCTATCAAATGTAATAACATTCACATTATAGCAGTCCCAGAAGAAGAGAGAGAAAAGAGGGCAGAAAATTTATGTGAAAAGATATTAACTGAAAACTTCCCTGATCTAGGGAAGGAAACAGATATCCAAATCCAGGAGGCACAGAGAACCCCCAACAAAATCAACAAAAGCAGATCCACACCAGGACATATTATAATTAAAATGGTAAAATATAGATAAAGAAAAAAAAATTTAAAGGAGCAATACAAGAAAAGATAGTTACATACAAGGGGAACCCCATAAGGCTATCAGGGGACTTTTCAGCAGAAACTTTCCAAGCCAGAAGAATACAATTCCAGAAGGGAGTGGCATGATATACTCAAAGTGCTGAATGGGAAAAATCTACAGCCAAAAATCCTCTATCCCACAAGAGTATCATTCAAAATAGGAGTGATAGAGTTTCCCAAGCATACAAAAACTAAAGTTCATGACTACTAAACCAGCTCTGCAAGAAATATTAATGGGGAATCATTGAGTAGAAAGTAAAGACCAAAATTGACATTAAAAGTTAATATTTTTGTAAAATATCAGTCAAGGAACTCACAAAATAAAGGATGCAAAATATGACACCATAAACTCCCCACCAATGTGGGGAGGAGAGGAGGAAAGTATAGTTTCAAACTTAAACAACCATCAACTTAATATAGACTGCTATATGCAGAATATGTTATATACAAACCTAATGATAACCACAAATCAAAAACTGGTAATAAATATGCAAACAACAAAGAGAAAGAATCGAAGATCACTAAGAAAGACAGCAAACCATGAAAGAGAGAAAGACAAGATCAGAAAAAAATCTTCAGAAACAAACACAAAACAGGTAATACATATCTATCAGTAATTACTTTGAAAGTAAATGGACTAAACATTCCAATCAAAAGACATAGGGTGACAGAATCGATTAAAAAAAAAAAAAAAGACCCACATATATGCTACTTGCAAAGAGACTCATTTTACCTAAAGACACCTGCAATTTTAAGTGAGGGAATGGAGAAACATCATCATGCAAATGGATGTCTAAAGGAAACCAGGATAGCAATATTTTTATCAGACAAAATAGACTTTAAAACAAAGACTGTAACAAAAGGGAAGGAAGGACACTATACAATAATAAAGGGGACAATCCAACAAGAAGATATAATAATTGTAACTATTTATGCACCCAACATGAGAGCACCTAAATATATAAAACAATTAATAAAAAACATAAAGTAACTAATCAATAGTAATACAATAATAGCAGGGAACTTTAACACCCCACTTACCATCAATGGACAGGTCATCCAAACAGAAAATCAACAAGGAAACAATGGCTTTGAATGATACACTGGACCAGATGGACTTAATAGATATATTCAGAACATTCCATCCTAAATCAGCAGAATACACATTCTTTTCAAGTACACATGGAACATTCTCCAGAATAGATCACACATTAGGCCATAAAACAAGTCTCAACAAATTCAAAAAGATTGCAGTCATACATGCATCTTTTCTGACCACAACACCATGAAACTGGAAATCAACCACAAAAAAAAAAAAAATCTGGAAAAAGCACAAATACATGGAGGTTAAATAACATGCTACTAAACAATGAAGGGGCCAACCAAGAAATAGGAAATTAAAAAATACATGGAGACAGAGGAAAATGAAAACACAACAGTTCAATACCTTTGGAATGCAGCAAAAGTAGTTCTAAGAGGGAAGTTTATAGCAAGACAGGCCTACCTCAAGAAGCAAGAAAAAATTCAAATAAACCACCTAATTTTATACCTAAAGGAGCCAGAAAAAAAAACAAACAACAAACAAAACCTAAAACTAGAGGAAGGAAAGAAATAATAAAGATTAGAGCAGAAGTAAATGATAAAGAAACTAAAAACAAAAACAAAAACAAAAAAACCCACCAGTAAAACAGATCAATGAAACCAGGAGCTAGTTCTTGGAAAACAACACCACCACCAACACAATAAAATTGATACACCTCTAGCCAGACCTATCAAGAAAAAAAGAGAAAGGACTCAAAATCACAAATGAGAGAGAAGAAACAACTGACACTACAGAAATATATACAACTGTAAGAGAATATTATGAAAAATTATATGACAACAATTTGAACAACCTAAAAGAAATAGATAAATTCCTAGAAACACAAAACCTCCCAAAATTGAGCCAGGAATAAATAAAAAATTTGAACAGACCTATTACCAGCAAATAAATTAACCCAGTAATCAAAATCTCCCAACAAACAAAGGCGAATTCTACCAAACGTTTAAAGAAGAGTGAATACCTATTCTTCTCAAAGTATTCCAAAAAATAGAACAGGAAGGAAATTTTCCAAATTCATTCTGTGAGGTTAACATTATCCTGATAAAGACACCACAAAAAAAAGAGAACTACAGGCCAATGTCTCTGATGAACATAGATGTAAAAACCCTCAACTACTAGTAAACCAAATCCAACAATACGTTTTTAAAAAATCATTCACCACGATCAACTGGGATTTATTTCTGGGTTGCAAGGGTGGCTCGATACTTGCAAATCAATCAACATAATCAACATGATACATGACATCAACAAGAGAAAAGATAAGATCCTTACAATTGTTTCGATAGATGAAGAAAAAGCATTTGACAAAGTACAACATCCATTCATGGTAAAAAAGATTTAGAGGGAATATGCCTCAACATAATAGAGGCCATATATGAAAAACCCACAGCTAACATCATCCTTAATGGGGAAAAACAGAGCTTCTCCCCTAAGGTAAACAACAAAAAAGGACGTCCACTCTCACCACTTTTATTCAACATAGTACTGGAAGTCCTAGCCACAGCAATCAGACAATAAAAAGAAATAAAAGGCATCCAAATAAGTAAGGAAGAAGTAAAACTTTCACTATTTGCAGATGACATGATACTATATATAGAAAACCTGAAAGACTCCACCAAAAAAACTGCTAAGACTGATAAATTCAGTAAAGTCACAAGATATAAAATCAATGAATAGAAATAGTTGCATTTCTATACACCATTAATGAATCAGCAGAAAGAGAAATTAAGAAAATTCCATTTATAATTACACCCAAAATAGTAAGATACCTAGGAATAAACCTAACCAAAGAAGTGAAAGACCTGTATTCTAGAAATGATAAAACACTGATGAAAGAAACTGAAGATTACACAAAGAAATGGAAAGATATTCCATGCTCATGGATTGTAATAAAAAAAAATCATTAAAATGTCTATACTACCCAAAGCAATCTACAGATTTAATGCAATCTGTGTCAAAATACTAACAGCATTTTTCAAAGAACTAGAACAAACAATCCTAAAGTTTGTATGGAACCACAAAGGACGGTGAATAGCAAAAGCAATCTTGAAAAAGAAAAGCAAAGTTAGAGGCATCAAAATTCTGGACTTCAATTTATATTACATAGCTGTAGTAATCCAAAGAGTATGGTTCTGGCACAAAAGTGGACATATAGATCAATGGAGCAGAATCGAAAACCCAGAAATAAATCCACAATTATATGGTCAATTAAACTTCACCAAAGCAGAAAAAAATATGCAATGGGTAAGACAGTTGTTTTAAGAAATGGTGTTGGGAAAACTGGACAGCTACCTACAAAAGATTGAAAATGGACCACTTTCTTCCACCATACACAAAAATAAACTCAAAATGGATTAAAGACCTAAATGTGAGACCTGAAACCATAAAAGTCTTAGAAGAGAGCACAGGCAGTGACTTCTCTGACATGGGCCATAGCAACTCTTTTCTAGATATGTCTCCTGAGGCAAGGGAAACAAAATAAACTATTGGACCTACATCAAAATAAAAAGCTTCTGCACAGCAAAGGAAACAATCAGCAAAACTAAAAGACAACCTACTAAATGGGGAAGATATTCACAAATAACATACAATAAAGGGCTAGTATCGAAAATATACAAAGAACTTATAAAACTCAACACCACCCCCCCCAAATAATCCAATTACAAAATGGGCAGAAGACATGAACAGATATTTCTCCAAAGAAGACATACATGTGGCCAAGAGACAAAGAGATGTTCATCATCACTTATCATTATGTAAAAGCAATCAAAACTACAATGAGATATCGCCTCACACCTGTCAGAATGGCTAAGATGAGGAGCACAACAAACAACAGGTGTTGGTGAGGATGTGGAGAAAGGGGAACCCTTTGCACTGTTGGTGGGAATGCAAACTGCTGCAGCCACTGTTGAAGACAGTATAAAGGTTCCTCAAAAAAGAAAAAAGAAAGAGCTACCCTATCATCCAAGAATTGCACTACTGGTTATTTACCTAAAGAATAAAAAAAAATACTAATTCAAAGGGATACATGCACCCCAATATTTATAGCAGCATTATGTATACTAGCCAAATCATGGAAGCAGCCCAAGTGACCACCCATTGATGAATGGAAAAAGAAGTGGAAAACACACACACACACACACACACACACAAATGAATATAAAGGAATATTATTCAGCCATAAAAAAGAATGAAATCTTGCCATTTGCAATGACTTGGATGGAGGTGGAGAGTATTATGCTAAGTGGACTAAGTCAAAGACAAATACCATATAATTTCACTCATATGTGGAATTTTAGAAGCAAAACAAATGAGCAAAGGGAAAAAATGAGAAAGAAAGAAAAAACAAGAAACAGAGGGGAGGTAGGTGGGGGGATGGGTGAAATAGGTGATGGGGATTAAGGAGTGCATTTTTTTTTTAAGGAGTGCACTTGCATTGAACACTGGTGATATATGGAATTGTTGAATCACTACATTGTACACCTGAAACCAATATACACTGTATGTTAACTAAGTGGAATATATAAAAACTTGAAAAAAAAGAATTCAGTAAAACATTTTATTATCAACATTTATTGTAGAAAAGTGTCATATTTAACTGCTTCTGCTTTTACTATGGGAACATTCTTAGTTGTAATTCAAACTCATTATTTCCCATCATTATTTCACTGAACATAGTATGATTCAAGATAGGCATTTGAAAAAAGAGGGAAATATTTTGTCAAACAAATTTGGAAATTTACAGCATACTAGCTCCTCCTCCTAGAGTTTTAAAGACTCTGGTAAGTCCTGATACAAAGCGAAAATTTTTTAGAACACTTGCTATACTTACTGAAAAAGGGAGGCATTGTCCCCCCTCAAACAGCTACTCAAGGACACAATGAGTAGATTTAGAACAGTTTTTTTAGAAGTATCTCCTATTTTTCTCTCTTCCCACCCCATCTCTTCTCTATTACTTTGAACTTTAAGAATTTGAAAAGTAGATAATGAAGGTAAAAAATAAATGTATAGACAAACAAAAAACAGGGAAGTAGGTGAAGAAAGAGAGAGAGAAGTTGGAAGAGTAGAAATATTGAACAAATGTAGAGTAGATGGCTACGTGGGAGACAACACGCCTGAGCCATGGTCGCCTGGAGGGGAGAGACCTTGAGGTAAAGTTCCGGGAGAAGATGTGAGTGGTCATCGTTCACAGGAAGGCTTTTGTGTAAGGAGGTTCTCCCAGTGTCTCATGATCTGGTCACAACTATCTGTGGTTTTTTGCAGAGCACAGGTAGGGAGGAGTCGGTATTTGGGGCTTTCCTCTGTCAGAAAGCCAGTAAGACTTTTATGCAAATAGTTCTTCAGCTCCCTAGAGTTCTGTGAGCCAGACACCAAGATTTTCTGACTGGATTTGCACTTATATAACTACAGAGCCCACTAAAATGACCCTCAAAATTTTTTTTATAATGAAATTATGTCTGTATTTATATGTAGATGGGTGTGCACAACATAGCATCAGTGTAGGGTTTAAAGAACAAAACATTTGTGTTTTCTGTGTTACATAAAGTATCTTTGGAGCCCCCCCATATGGCTAACCGTGACCACAGCTCTCTCCATCCTCTCCAGAGCTAACCGGGATCCTGAGGTTTGTGTTTATCATCCCCTTGTGTTTCTTCATTAATTTACCATACATGTACATAGTCCTTAACTATATATTGTTAGTTTTTCGTATTTTTGAAATGACATATGACCTCAAACTGCATGTGTTCTTCTAGGACTTTTGTTGTTGCTCAACACTGTTTGCTAGATTTATCCATGTTGACATGTGTAGCTCTTGTTCATTTATATTCACTGCTGAATTTTAATCAATTGTATGACCATATCATAATTTATGTAGTCATTCTCCGATGTCAACCATTTCAATCAGTTCCCCTTCTTTTGTCAATACAGCCATGAGCAGGTTCATCTTGAGCTTGTATTTTGGGAAGAATTGCTATGTATAAGCAGAGTCACAACTAGAACTCTGATGAATGGGATACTGTTTTTCAAGGTGGGTGTAGCAATTTGTACTCCTACCAGCATTTTATAAAACTTGCAGTTTATCCACATTCTCAAGAACACCTGGTATTGTTCAACTTGTAGCCAATTTATAGCAGGGCAGCAAAATGTACTCCATGATCAGCTGCTGGGAGGCAGAGCTTGTGGAATTTTGAGTTTATGCTCTAAGAACATCCCTGTGCTCTAGCTTCCTTGTGAGTCAGTGTGGGTTCAGACCCCCAGCCACTGTGGTATGGTGTTATGTTTTTGGAAACAACATCTAGAAAATAAATGTTTATTTAAGGTCTGTATCCTTGAAGCTGAAATATGGTCACCAGGCCATCCTGGACAGGAATCTGGACGAGCAGTGCACTTCTGAAGGAGGGCAGAAACATCATCTAATTGTGTGAGATACTCATGAACAAGCCAATGCTGGTTATGGGCTAATCTGATTTTTACAGTCTTCTCTTCCAGTCTAGTGTTTGAAGCGGAACTAATCTCTTTTATGAGTAAGCCCCTTGGTTCTTGGACAACTCAGTGTGGGGTTGGGGTGGAAATATAGTGGGACATCTTAAAAAGAGAAACAGAGGACCTTATGCTATAGAAGGAAACCTGAAAACTCAAACAACTAGCTAGAAAATAAGTGTGATTATATTTATATTGAAACCAAGTGAAATAAAGGATGCTCAGTTTATATTATTTGGTGATATAAAACCCTCTTCTTACCCACTATTTCATATTAAACTCAATTTAAACTTCTCTGGCAAGCTGCACTATACTCCAGCCTTCTAGCTAGCCCTTACTTCTCACACCCCTCTCTAAAATTTCACTTTGTCTTGTCAGTCTGATGTTGTCTCAAAGCCCTATGAATCTGCCAAGGTTTTTTGTCAATATTTCCCTTTCTCTGCAATGACCTCTTCTCACATCTTTTCCACGTAAGAAGTCTGAGATACACATAAAACTGTACCTTAAACCACAATTGCTATAAGCCTCCACCAATCTTGCTTACAGAAATTATAATATTTGTAAGGACTTCTGTTTTTCTAGGAATTTTTAACATTTGCTGTGGTGAATTATTAAATATTTGTCATTGGACTTACCCTTCAGATTCCAAGTGAGCAATATCTCAAGTAAAGCTCCTAGAGGTCAAATTCCATTTCCAAGCCCTTTTCTACCGTTAGTTGAGCATGGCCCAGTGACAGATGGCAGTTCTTCCTACTGGTGCAACTGGACATTAAATATCACTGCTAACTTTGCTGGAAGCTCTAGCAATTCTTCAAGTCTGAACATCAGACACCTCTTCCTGAATCCCTAGAGTCTTGCTCCCCAAGATCCTGAGGAAAACTTCTGCCAGTGGCCTCATCCATTTCCTGCCTCCTTCTTGTGAAAAAGTCACTCCATTAGTAAAAGCCTCTCTCTAAAAGAAACCAAAAGCAAATTCAAGCTAGCTTAAATAAGTGAATAAGTAAGTAAATAAAGTATTGATTTATACACATGGGTAGTCAAGCACAGATTTTGAGCACATTTTGATCCCAGGTCTCTAACAAAGCCATCTCAGTTTCTCTGTTTCTGGGCTCTGCTTCCCTCTTTGTGACAACTCGATTCTTTTGCCAGCTTTTCCACATTGGAAGGAAAGAGGACCACTGTCAGCCTCCGCTCAGTATCTCTGTACTTTATGAATAAAAAGAAAGCAAGCCTCTCTCTTTCCCAGTGTTTATCTAATCTCATGAAGGACTCAGGTCCTGCTGGGGTTCCACATCCACCTGTGGGAATACCACACTGATTGATTAGGGATATAGGTGAGCCCCATGATCAAGGTGTACCTTTTCTCCTAGGAGCCTTCTAAGTATAAATGTATTCATGGAGTAGAGGTACCCACTAAAGCTACCCAGTGACACCCAAAGCCTAACTTTGGAAATGAATGGTGCCTCATTCCACTGTTCAATATAATCTGAACCCCAAGTTCCAAGATTCCCAAAAGGTCTCATATTATTCTCCCTCAGGGCCCATTTAGGTCCCTCCTGAATCTTTTCTTTCCTGTCTATTTCAGCCAGCATTACAAGACTTTTTCTCTGAACTGTTATACCTTTATAGTTTTACATTTCAGAAAATCGATGCACCACAGTGGATTTTATGTTGCACAAGAATGTGTAGTTATAGAAAGATGAATATTTTATGCTCATCATATCATATATTGTATGCAGTATATTCGTATATTTAATGCATACTTTTAAATAGCCTTGAAAATATATAAATTGATATTTCTACATATAGATTTTCTTTTTGCAAGCTCACAAAGTTCCCATGGTTCAGAAAATAATTCTGATCAATTAATTTCCTGAGGGATGGAGGGAATCTCTCTGCAGTGCTCCCCCTCTCTTTTCCCCCCTCAACTTTCTTAGAGTAAAAAGTTTGCTGATACTTTTCAACTGTTGTTTCTCAAATTGTTTCAATTAAGTGACAATTACTTCTGCAAGACGTCTCCCCTCCACGCCCCCCAAAAAAACCCTCAAATAAATGCTTACTATTTTTGTCTTTTGGAGATTAACCAAATAGGTTAGCACAATAAAAGTTCTGAATATGTTTACACTAAAGAAAGCTGCTTAATTTAATCTAGTACCTCCCAAACTTACTTGTCCAGAGAACATTTTTATATGAAATATCTATTAAAATCTTGTGTATCTAGTGCTTGAGGAAAACAGTATGGGAAATGCAGACCAATTAAGAGAAATGCACTTCCCTTTAATAAAACAATGGCATTTCTAAAATGGTTTACCAGAAGACAGTTACTTCATGCAAGTTGGAAAGGAAAGAATTAAAGTGTCAGGCTGGTGTAGGAAAAAGGTAATTTACCTGGGAGCTCAGCCATCTGGACCCTAGGTCTATCACCACACAGTTAAAGCACAACTTTCACTCCTGACTCTATATTGCCTTTTTGTTTTTCCTTTGGTGCATTTCTTGCTTACTTTTAACTTGCTATTTGGTTGTATTACCTGTCTTTTGGTTGTTTTAAATTCATCTTTTCATTTACTCAATAAAAGCTTATTGAAAACATTATGTATTAGCTCTGTGTTAGATGTAGGAAATGAAGAATTAACAAGAAATATATGAACAACGCTTTCTTTAATTTTTTAAGTCCACTGGGACTTTCAGATAAGTAAGCAAGCTATATAACAAAGTGTCATAAGGGAGATTCTAAGGAACCTCAGGGAGTGTTATCTCAAGCTTGGATCAGTGAGGTTGGAAGAAATCATATCAAAGTCTCAGACGAATGGGTAATGGTGATGGGGCCACCTGTCTGTCAGGGAGCAGCGTTCCAAGTAGGGAGTATAACAGGTATTCTGTTGGAAAAAAAAAAAAGTGCTGTGTTCAAACTACCAAACAAAATATTTTGTATGGCTGCAGCATCGAAGGAATTCGGGGAGGAAAATAGTGGATAGAGGAATAGGGACCCCCTTATGTGCAGCCTTGAAAGCCATTTTTGAGAATATGGATGTGATCAGATTTATATTTTAGAAACAAAATGCTGGCTACAGCATTATGTGGAGAACCAATTGAAAAGGGATAAGACAGAGCAAGAATAACAGTAGTGAAGTCTATTTAATAATCCAAGAGATAGTGGGCTGATTTTTAAATTGAATATAGAAGTTCCCCAAACGAGAGCAACTCCCATAGAAGCTACCATAGTAGCTGATCCATGCTCTCTTTGGCTCTCTATAGTTTCAGCGAATGGGGTAGCCAGGTTAAACAGGGAATCTGTCAACAGAAAAGGGCAACAGGAATAACCACACATTAGTCTATGCTGAATATGCAGCAAATGGTTGACCTAGAGAACAGGTACACAAAACTAATAACCATGTCTCTCAATCCTGCTGATTAGAACCACCAGAGAAATTTTAAAATGCTGATGTTAAGGCAGAGATTCTGATTCATTTGATTTGGGTTGGGGTCTTGGAAACATCTCCAAGTGGGATCAGTAGGCAGGACTGAGAGTCAGTGAGAACCAATGAGTCAACCCAGCAATTCAGACCTATCTATTTTAGTTTTGTTAACTTACGTTCCCTGGTCTAAGGTAGTTGTCCTCAAACTGTAGTGGACATTAGAATGACATGGGGAACTTGTCAAAACTCAGACTGATGGGCTCTACTTTCAAAGTTTCTGATTCACTAGGTGTGGGGGGAGGGGGGATCTGAAAATCTGCATTGATAAAGGTGAAGGTGATGCCGCTGCTGGTCCAGACACCAGACTTTGAGAACCACTAGTCTGAGGCAATTATTTTGGAAATGAGCTTTTTTTTTAAAGGATTTATTTTTTGCTAGAGGAACTAATTTTTCCTACTTTATTCTTTTATTAAAGATTTTATCCATTTATTTGAGAAAGAGTGCAGGCACATGCATGCACGGGAGCTAGGGTAGGGGCAAAGAGAGAGGGAGAGGGATAAGCAGACTCCCTGCTGAGCATGGAGCTGGATCCCAGGACCCAGAGATCATGACCAGAAGTCAACCTCTTAACCGATTGAGCCACCCAGGTGCCCCTTATTTTATTCCTTTATTAATTTACATATGGAATCTTTTTTATTTTCACACCTCTGTATTATGGAAACAAAGATTAGGGAGCTATGGTATGCTTTTATTTTATTACAGACATGAGAAGTAAATACAGAGCTTGAAAAATCTCCTCAAAATACTTTCTATGCTGATTCTTCTGCTTTTTAAAATTTTATTTTGATTCTAACAAGGGAGGGAGAGCCATGTTTTTAGAATGCATCATATATAATAAGAGAATGTATAATACTGATAGTCCACTACTGTTCCCAATCTAGAAAAAGCTTGTCCAGTATAATCATAAGAGTGGTATTTCTGACCGAGGTTTCTGCCTGAAGTGAGTCTACAAGTTATGACAAAGTCCAGTATCTGGGGCTGGCTGGCTGTCTCATAACTCAGAATCAAGTACATCTTACTCTGATTATGCGATTCATTATTCTTTATGTGGCATTATTATTCTTCCAATTCTCTAGGAACTTTGGTTAGTTTACAGAAGACCCCTTTTCTTATAGCAAAATATTACCAAGGAAAATTCTATTTTATCAAGTCTGATAGGTTTCTCAAATGCACACAAATCATTTCAAAATTCTTATTAGTTCTTATAAAAAGTAAATTGACTTTGTGCATGGTTTAATCACATCAAATATAACTTAGGTCAGGAATTTGATGGGTTTTTTTAAATATAAAATAACCTTCATTCTTTCAAAAACCTGTGAGTCTCACAATGTCAAAGGTCTTATATTAGCCTTTCTGCTCAGCATATTAACATTTCTCATGCTAAATGATGACTAAAGTCTTAGGAATAGCAAGAAATTTTCTTATTCAATAATTTACATGTTTTCAAATAATTTTGGTATGTTTTATACAAACTATACATTTTATTGCACCAGTATTATTATTTTTTTACCAGTTATAAAATGAAACCTACCCTCAGGCCAAAAACATAATAATCACTATAGACTTATTTCTAAAAATGTACCAATAATAAACGTCATAGGAACTATGAATACAAAAGCCAAGCCATCAAAATAAAATGAAATGATTCAATTTTGAAATTAAGGATCTGGCTGACTTCTCAGCCAGGAAAAAACCGGGCTAAATAGATCCTGAACTGAGCCCTGAAGGTAAATAGACTTGGCTTTATTGGACCATGACGATTAGCCATGGCTGTGTCCTTTCCTTGCCATTAACTCATAACACTTTAGCAGACTGGAATATTCCAGAAATAAGGGGAC
Organism: Leptonychotes weddellii; assembly: GCF_054177405.1. Lineage (NCBI taxonomy): Eukaryota > Metazoa > Chordata > Mammalia > Carnivora > Phocidae > Leptonychotes > Leptonychotes weddellii. The sequence goes on along the minus strand of NC_138380.1, from coordinate 74,018,769 downwards.
TATTAAATTAACTTTGGGGAGCATCTTAGTAAGTAGAAGCCAGCAAACCAACACTTTTTATTTAATTCCAGATTAAGTCACCAAACAACTTAAGAACTTTTAATCATTTTCAGATGGTTGCTCAATTTTACCTTCATATAATTTTTCCCGATTCACCTTTCTTCAATAAGATGGTCCCTGCACACACCAAAATTCCCTTACCAAAGAAATAATGTGGTTTCTGCAATCTCACAGTTGTCACTTCCATGCCCATAAGAACCCAATTTATCCAGAGCAATTTCAGGGCAACAGGAAATTATCTTAAGATACATTAAAATTGTAGACAAAGAAAACTGAAGCCTCTGTAAGCCTTTTAAAGAAAGACTTACTATTCATTATTCAAATTATGCAAAAGGTACTTTTAAAAATCATTACTTGTGTCAGAAATATTTTGGGGAGTACCCACTCACCATTCAAAAAACATTTACTAAATACCAATTCAAGGCATGGTGCTAGATGCTTCTCAACATGTGTTTAGTTTCACTATAAGCAAATAGATTATCATTACTTATTCACAGGCTAAAAAGACACATTTTAAACTAAAAACAATAAGAAAAAGCCTGAATAGTTAAACATGTAGTCATTGTTAGCTGTTAATAAAATATTATGTATAGATTATATTTTTACAATAAAGAAGAGTTATAACTAAAATTAAACATTGAAATAAAATGTGATGCTTTTGGATATTACTGACTTTGTGCTACTTAAGCATTTAATATTTTCATTTAGTAGTAACATCTAATTCAGTCATCTTGTAAGACTGTCCAAGATTACGATCAGCATTTTAGATATTTTGAATAAAAAAAAACAAATTTGTTAGAATAGATCAAAGTATGAACAAAATACTTAGAGCACACCTCTACGCCTCTTTTCCTTTTATTTTGAACCAACAGGGCAATAAAACTAAAATATTTTCCTCTAGCTAATGCAATAAATGATGTGGTCAAGCAGGAGGCCCAAGGAAAACCATATCACATTATTTATGGTTCTTTGAAGTGGCTGTGTGGATAGGTTGGTAAGACACAATCTAATCCTATCACTTTAGAGTAGGAGAAATTAGAGACAATCTCTTTCCACACCTTCATTGACCCATGACGAAACGGAAGTCCAGAGCTAACACCAGGACTCCAAAGATGGCCCTCTGTCATATTTGCCCTTGGAGCATAGAGAGCGCAGCCGGTGGTAAGCTCTGGTGTGGTGTCTATGTAAACCATGGAAAAACTGGTTGGTGGCTTTCAAATGTTTGTGTGCTGCTGTATTTGCTAAACCTGCCCCAGGCCCAGAGATGCAATTCACTAGGTCTGAATGGAGCCCAGTATCTGCAATTTCAACAGGGATGGTGAGATCACTGTGCTGAAGCAGGTCAGTCTCGGCTGGTACTGAGAAAGGCAGAAGTGTAGAATGGAAAGTTTCAAAAGGGTTTTATGTTGAATGAGCACAATTTCCAAACAAGTCACAGCTTTTTCATGTAATTGCTTTTTCCTCCCTTGGTAACTAAAAGGAAAAAGGGAATGCTGTTTAAACAAGAAACTGGGAGGACCACAGAGCAATACTCGAGCAACTTCTCACATTCGATCAACAATCAGAATCACCTGGGGATACCTGTAAGCATATGGATTCATAGGCCCTTTTTCTGGAGAGTCTTAATTAGGGGGAAGTATGTAGTGGTCCCCAGGAATCTGAAGATTTTAGGACCACTCCTGGTAATTCTGATAACCAACCCCAGTTGGCAAACTTGGCCATGAGCTGTTGTATGAAAATGGACTCCAGCAGTCCTCAGCTTTCATATATGGAATCAACTAGGGGGACTCAGCAAAACACTTACCTCCAGGGCTTCTGAACGTGTAGGTTTGGAGTAGATCCACGGATTTGCATTGTTGCAAGTTCCCAGGTGATGCTGATGATGTGTTGAAAGTCACTAGATTATGCTGCGCAAACTGCGGCAGACAACTTTTAGAAAAATGCCCAGAGGCAGCTGCAGTATCTCTGCCCAAACCCATACATCCTCCCACCGCTGCCCGAGGAGCAATAACATGGCCTCAGCTGCTTTTCTTTCCTCCAAACCTCAAGCACGTGTTTCTGATTCATGGAACCCAAACTGGAACCTCCTGGTAAAGATTCTAAAAAATGTACTTCCCAGGCTTCTAGCTGTCACATCACGTGGGTGCAGCTAGGGTGGGGTGGGGAGGAGGGGGGAAGGGGGGAAGCCGGAAGAGGGGAAACTTATATTGCCAACACAAAAGATATCACAAATGTGCAGGTAAATTTTAGTTGTTTGTCAAAAACTATGGGAGTCAGTTAATCCCTGACCATATTCAAAACATAACACAAACATGGCCTCATCTTTCATATAAGGAGTGTAGCAAATGCTATGATGTGCTTGCCCAGGCCCCCCAGGACCAGCACTTACCTTCTTGCCACTGGGAGTGCTGCCTGGTCCACAGCCTGTTGGGGGAACGTCATCAAGAAGACGTGACCGTCAGCTGACCTGTGAGCTGGACGTGGGTGATCAGAGAGCCTGCACCCCCTCCCCTGTCTTTGGCACATGGGTTCTGCTTGCCTTTTCCACTTCGAGAGCCTTCTCCAAGGACAAAGTCTTGAGACAGTGATGTGGTGTTGAGAACAGTTACGTGGTACCCGGGACTGATCCCAGTTAAGGCCTCTGTATAAACTTTTAAGATGTGGCCGGCAGATATGAGGATCGATTTATCTTACTGCCTCCCAAGACAAGCCTCCTATGTAAGTTCCCTTTGCTTATTAAAACTGCCACCTAC
>NC_138380.1:73974231-74015456 GCF_054177405.1 Leptonychotes weddellii | reverse complement strand
TTAGGATTTGGATGGACTCCTGTCTCACATTGAGGTCTTTCAACCATTTGGAGTCTATTTTTGTGTGTGGTGTAAGGAAATGGTCCAGTTTCATTCTTCTGCATGTGGCTATCCAATTTTCCCAACACCATTTGTTGAAGAGACTGTCTTTGTTCCATTGGACATTCTTTCCTGCTTTGTCGAAGATGAGTTGACCATATATGTAGTGAATCTTAAAGAACTAATTTTTCCAAGGCAATTTTCATTTTCCAAATTTCAAGCTACACAAATCTCCTCAGGGGCAAGAGAATACCATGGCCTGGTTACCTGCTTTTCAGTATGAGTGCTGAATAAGAAGAAAACAAATACTGTGAGAGCAACACAAATTATCTCAGTAATTTGTCCTGCCCATTTGTGTCTCTCTCTCTCTCTCTCTCACACACACATACAAACACACACACACACACGCTATAGGAGTATCAGTACTCTTATAGTTTTATAGCACAATCTATGTCATCCAGTTTGCCACTCATTGACCTTTCATATTCCTGTGATCCATGTTAGTCAGCAGCAAAGACTGGTTCACCCAGGTCAGTTAGCTCCTGTGCTGTCTCCCAGTCACTCCACCTGCATGAGCCATTGCGCTTCCTGCCAGTGTCCTCCTTGCTTCCTTCCCACTGGCCTCTGCATTACTCTGTCAGCCTCAGTCTCTTCTGGGCCACCCCACCTTCTGTTAGTCACACTTGTGCTGCATGTGACACATTTCCCCATCTGTGTCTTATTGCAAATATTTTCTGGTGCTCTTTCACAAGCTCTTTTTGTTGTCCTGGGTTATTCTCACTTCCTTAATTTATCGACTTTCATTATGATGAATGATCAGGATTGCAAAACATTTCTATAATTCTAGCATGATATTTCTAACATTCACTTTGCCGTAGCTATCACCCAAATTCTGAACATATAGGCCTGAAGATTAAGTTAATAAACTTTGATGATTAAAATGAACTTCTCCTGCACATTTGCACTCCAGGTGTAGTGGGGTGTGTGTGTGTGTGGTGGAAGCAAAGATTTAATGAAAGAGTTGAGGTAATTTCTCAATTGAATAGAGAAGTTAAATCCCTAAAAATTTAAAATGCCTAAATTAAATGCCAGGATTACCTCACCTTATCATGAAATGGGGCATTGAAATGCCCGTTCCATTCAAGGTACATAGATAAATCTGCATTTTGAAAGTGTTTTTTTCCCCCTAAATGAATCGTAAGCAATGATTTGATCAATTGGATACATTTCCCAAATCAAAGCCACTGACCTGAAAGATCCAGATAGAAAAGCAACCCCTTTAAACAATCAGATAGTCTAGCACTGTACTAGGTACTCTGGGGGATTCAAAGTAATCTGAGATCTCCGTGTCTACATATACTCATAAAAAGTAAAAGTAAATATATTACAATAAAATCTCAGATGTCATAAGGTAGTACAGTTTTCAGACAAATGCTATAGGCAATAAACACTCATTTGGAAGTTGAAAGGAGTCAGAAATTATACGAACAATTATTTAGTGGGATTCTTAAAAATTTGTCTCCACAGGCTATTCTTGTCGGTACAATAACTAAAACTGAGGGATAGAATTGGGAGATGTTCTTGAACAGAGAGATAGCAAAAAAAGAGTGGGAGAGGAGGAGCAAATGTAGGGGAAAGCAAGAAAAAGAAACAGAAGTGAAAGGGAGAGAAGTAAATATAAAAGCAGGAGAGAGAGAATGTCACCAGTAAGTGCCATGCTACTGATTTGCACCTATGCCCTGAGCACAGGATGCCCTCTGGAATGGGAGAGAATGTGGAACTTTGGATGGAGATCGCATTCATCTAAGTGTATAACTTAACTTATTTTGGCCCCATTTTTCTTTTCTGTAAAAGGACAGTCTGACCCCAATGACCACCAAGATTCCTTTTTGTTTCAAAATACAAAAATTCTATGAAAGGTCACACTCTAGGCCAGGTGGCAGCTGGGCAATGTGCAAGTATGTGTTTATATTCCAAACATATTCCAAAAGCACCCTGTAGAGTTTGAAAAAGCTCCTGAATTTGTCCATCAAAAATTCTTAAATATGAACTGTTCTTTGGACTTGGTAAATGTATTCTTTCCTTCTTTTGTAAGAGACCTTTGTCTGAAAAAGCCATCTGGGAAATATTCACCTCAAGATTTCTTGTAGGGTAGAAACACTGTGGCATGTGATCTGCCTAGAATGAGCACAAATCTACCCAATGGTCACTAAGTGCCATCAAAACCCTAAATCACTTTCAGCTTGGAGGAGACATATGTGTTGGGAAGAGTCCCATTCAATTAGTCTGTTTCAGTTGAATTCCAGAGTGAATCAGGGCTTAAGCCAATTCTTAATAAATACACCAGATTTTAGCATCTGGAAAGAAGCTGATCCAAAATAAATTATATGATCCATATAGTATGTCGCTCTGGTGTGGTCATCTGATTCCTGAGCAGTGACCGTACTTTGGATGAGTGTGACGAACTTTTAACCCAACAAATGACAATTTAGCAAACAACAGCTGTGCAGCCCTTTCACCAGTGGAACTATAAAAACTCAAATAAAATGAATTGTGTTTACAGTTGCATTAGCACTTCAAAATGGCTATTTCTTTTAGTCTCTAGAAAATAAGAACGCCTGCAGCAAACACAGGATTCAGCTCTTCTTTAGAGATAAACTGTGCCTTAAAAAGGCAGATAAGATTGATGTCTCCTCAGTTGGCGATCTTCTTTTATCTTTAGCTCTGTTTCAAATCTTTTCTAAGGAAAGGAATAATCAGTCTTGGATGGTTTTGTTAAACAACTTGGCTTATGCTCTGTTTTATGACTAATTAAAATGGGACTGAAAACAGCACGATGGTGTCACAAATTAATGCACTCCCATTTGGACCCCCCAGGGCTTGACTCAGCAGGTTGTGCCCTAATCCTGGAGCCCCAGGCACTTTCAGGTGGCTATTGATTGAATCCACAGATTCAGTTACAGCAAATGACACTATGTGGTCTGTCTCTTAATTACTTAATGCAGTCTCTGTGGGTCATGACAATATGCACATTAAAACAGGTGGTGTAAATTTAGCTGTAATGAGCCTGGTTGAGGCAATTTTTATAAAAGCTGCTGTACCCAAATGAGAGGTATCTCAAATTCAGTTAGGCAAAATGTTTCAGTGAAAATGAGGCATTATCCTAAAAGCCATTTGGATGATGTCATCTGTTATGTATAAAATGACCAAATGAAAAAAAATTAAACTGATAACTGAACCATAAATGTCTGTATATGGGGATCTGGATGGTCAGGGTAATATTTTGCCTTGCAGCAAGCTCCTTTTCAAACTAGAATAGGGAAGAATGCTGATGTGTAATTACTAAGCAGAATTCAGTTTAAGGATTCTCACCTTGTTCTAAATTTGTGTGAGGCATTCTAAATGCCAGATATGGGGAGGGCAGTTCAAGATGACAGCATAGGAAGACCCTGAACTCACTTCCTCCCATGGACACAACAAATCTACAGCTACATATAAAACACTTCTCTCTGACACAGACCTGAAAACTAGCTAAACAGATCCTCCACTACAGAAGATAAAAAGGCCAGATCAAGATGGGGTAGGAGAGGCAGATACACGGTCTTGCCTAAAACCCTTCCCCTGGTGGGGTAACCCACAAGCAGGAGGCATCTCACAAATATGGCGAATATCCCTGAGGAGTAAGGGGTTTGAGCCCTATATCAGGCATGCCAACCTTTGGGACCTGCACCAGAGACAAGCCCCCAGAATATCTGGCTTTGAAAACCAACAGGGCTTATATTCAGGAGACACAAAGGGATGTAGAAAACTAAGACTCTGTTCTTAAAGAATCATGCCCAGACTCACTGGCCTCAGGACTCAGTGCAAAAGCAGCAGGTTGAAAGTGCTTAGACCCTATGTGAAGGGGATTCATTCACACCTTAAAGTGTCTGCCAGAGGAATAGAGGTTTGTTGGAATTTTCTTGTGAGATGGGGATACTGGCAGGTGCCACTTTTGCACTATCCCCCTCTGTTGCTAGCAGCACTTACCACACCCTTGCACTCCCCTATGACCCCACCCTACTAAACCCTGGTGGGGGAAGCTTGCACTGGCTCAGCACTCACCTGTGGTGCAGCCCTGCTAAGCACGCCAGGCACGCTTACCCTGGCCCCATACCCCTTAGACTCAATGCCCCACTAAACCTGATAGGTGGGCGTGCCATAGCCCAGCACCACCCTGTGACTTTGCCATACACTAACTGAACTGAAAAATACACTGGAGGAGCTCAACAGCAGACTGAATGAAGCAAAAGAAAGTGATCCCTAAGACATGGCAACGGAACTTACCAGTCAGAACAAAAAAGGAAAAAGAATGAAAAAAGTGAAGATAGCTTAGAGGACTTATGGGACAACATCAAGTGGACTAATACTCATATTATAGGGGTCCCAGAAGGAGAAGAGAGAGAATTCTTCTTATTTGAAAAAATAACAGCTGAAAACTTTGCTAACTTGGAAAAGGAAACAGATACCTGGATCCAAGAAACCCAGAGAGTTCTTACCAAGATGAACCCAAAGAAATACACACCAAGCACATTATACTTAAAATGTCAGAAGTTAAAGATACAAGAGAAAGAGAGAAAAGAGAAAAATAACTTGTTACAAACTAACAACTCCCATAAGACAATCAGCAGATTTTTTAAGGTACTTTACAGGCCAGAAGGGAGGGGTGACATGATATTTCCAAAATGCTCAAAGCAAAAACAAAACAAAACAAAACAAAAAAACCTTCCAACCAAGAATACTCTATCTGGCAAGAATTGAAGGAGAGATAGAGTGTTCCACACAAGCAGAAGCTAAAGGTGTTCATCATCACTAAATCAGTCTTAAAAGAAATGTTGACTTTTAAAAGAAACGACTTTTGTAAGCTGAAGAAAGGGAACTAATTAGTAACGAGAAAACACATGGAATTAAAATCTCACTGGTAAAGGTAAACTTATAGTAAAGGTAGTAGACTCATCACTTACAAAGCTAGCATGAAGGTTAAGAGACAAAAGTAGTAAAAATAAGTATAATTACAATAATTAGTTAAGGCATACACAAAATGAAAAGATGCAAAATGTGGCATCAAAAACATGAAACGTGGGAAAGGGGCAGTGAAAATGTAAAGTTTTAGAGGGTGTTCAAACTTGCTATCAACTTAAAATAGACTGGTATTCATATGGGCTGATACATGTAAGCCACATTATAACCACAAAGCAAAAACCTATAGTAGGTACACAAGAGACAATGAGAGTGGAATCTAGACATAACACTAAAGCAATTCATCAACCACAAGGAAAGAGAGCACGAGAAATTGAAAGGAACAGGGAGAAACTACAAAACAACCATAAAACAATGAACAAAATGGCAATACATACATAACTATAATTATTTTAAACATCAATGGACTACCTCTTCAATCAAAAGACAGAGAGTGCTTAATGGATTAAAAAAAAAATACTATGTATAAGCTGCTTACAAGAGACTCGCCTCAGAAGTTAAGATACATACAGACTGAAAATGAAGATATGGAAAAGATACCCCATACAAATGAAAACCAAAAGGAAGCTGGGCTGGCCATACTTATATCGGACAAAATCGACTTTAAGACAAAGGCCGTAACAAGAGAAAAAGAAAGGATTTACCTCATGATAAAGGGGTCAATCCAACAAGTGGATATAACATTTGTTAATATTTATGCACCTAATATAGTAACACCTAAAAATATAAAGCCGGTATCAAAAGACCTAAATAGAGAAATAGCAATACAATAATAGTAGGGGACTTTAATACCCCACTTGCACTAATAGATAGATCATCTGGACAGAAAATCAATAAGGAAACATTGACCTTAAACAACACGTTAGACCAGATAGACTTAACAGATATATATAGAACATTCCATCTAAAAGCAACCTAATACACATTCTTCTCAAGTGCACCCAGAACATTCTCCAGGATAGAGTGTATGTTAAGCCATAAAACAAGTCTTCATAAATTTAAGAAGATTGAAATTATATCAAGCATCTTTTCTGACCACAATGGTATAAAACTAGAAATCAACTGCAAGTAAAAATGGGCTGGGGGGTGGACAAGCACCAGACATCATGGCCTCCAGGAGTCTCATGGTTCCCGTGTCAGAGCTGTTGCTGTTGCTTGGCAGGGCTCCCCAGATCCACGGACAGCAGAGCAATGTGCCCATCACCACGGCAAGAACTCAAAAGAGTTGCTGCAATGAGAGTGGTTGATAGAATTTTAGGTGCCATACTGTCCTACTTGTCAGAATCTTCAACCAGAATGGGAAAGTTTTACTGAATGGGGAGAAGATCTTGAGGTTAAATGTTGCAAAAGTAGATGTCACAGAGCAGCCAGGGCTGAGTGGATGATTTATCATAATTGCTCTTCCTACTCCTTAATCATTGTAAAGATGGTGAATTTAGGTGCTATCAGGGCTCAAGGACTAAGAAGGACTTCATAAACTTTAGAAGTGAGCAAGAGTAGAAGAGTATTGAACCTGTTTCATCATGGTTTGGTCCAGCTTCTGTTCTGATGAGTAGTATGTCAGCACTCTTTCAACTATCTATGTGGGTCAGGACTGGCCATAACTATTTGAAGACCCTGGATTACCAGTTTGGGAATAATATACAGTTTATGCTTTAGCAACTCTGCTTTCAGGACTATCATTGAGACTCTGTATGATATTTGTGGCAGATTGCATTTTTCCTTCAAAAAGGTGCAGACCAAGCCACACTCTTCCAAAAAAAATTATTACCAGAATCTTCTCAACTTTTGAAAAAAGTGGAGGAGTAACAAGAGGCTGATGAAGATGTTTCAGAAGAGAAAGCCCAAATTAAAGAAGAAACAAACAAAGACTTTCCACAGAATGCCGCAAGACAATGTTCTGTGGGTCCCTCATGTTCACAGATAAATCCTGGTTAATTTTTTTTTAAATGTTCAATTAGCCAACATCAAGTACATCATTAGTTTTTGATGTAGTGTTCAACGATTCATCATATAACACCCAGTGCTTATCACCACATGTGCCCTCCTTAATACCCATTACCCAGTTACCTCATCCCCCCACCTCATCCCTTCTGTAACCCTGTTTGTTTCCCAGAGTCCAGAGTCTCTCATGGTTTGTCTTCCTCTCTGATTTCTTCCCATTCAGTTTTCTCTCCCTTCCCCTATGGTCCCCTGCACTATTCCTCATGTTCCACATATGAGTAGAACCATATGATAATTGTCTTTCTCTCCTTGACTTATTTCACTGGTTAATTTTTATAAATATTGTATTATGATTTTGACAAAAACAGAAGATTGATCATTTCTTTTGGTTTGAAGTGAACTGTGACATGCTTGTACATTGCACGGTTCAGTCTAGATTGTCATTAGATTGAACAGACTACCTTCAGAAAATAAAAGTAGCACTACACAAAAACATAAAAAAAAGTTTGAAATAGGATTAAAAAACAACAGTATGATAGTTTAAACAACTCTTTAATTTTTGAAAAATCTGGTGCCAAGCAATAAGATTTGAATATATTTGTTTAATAATCTGTTTCAAGTCTGAGTTGAAAAATTACATTTCCCAAGTGCTACATTATTGAGGTATTTAAGGAGATTACTTTGTAAAAAAAGATCACTCGTTTGATACAATTTTTCTCAGTTTCACTGTGTGAAAAAATGAACATATTTTCCATAAATGGGAACTTTGTATCCAATGACAACTCTGGTCCTTTTAGAGATAGAGTCCAAAATTTCCTCATATTTTTAGATTATGCAACTAATAAAACACTACCTTGCTTTAATTAGTTTTTTACACATTGGTAATAAGGATATGCTACTGATTTAGGAAGTTTTTATATAAGTCCATGGTGTTGTCTTGATTCCTATAAAGGTTGGTTGCCTTTTTCAGCCCCCTTTGTTCAGTATATGATTTGTATTTTTCTTACTTACCATGGGTTACATTTTTCATTTTCCAAATTGAATAATTTTCTGGAAATGTTTTTCATGCTTTAATAAATAGTCCTTTTTTGTTGTTTCAAACCAAAGTAAACTGAGGGATTCTTAAAACTGAAGAGCTATCTATGAATAATCTAAAATTTTGGCCACTCATTTCAGTTTTATATGATTCTTACTGAAACTCTACTTGAACTTTTTTTTTTGGATATGAAAGTGTAAAAGCCTTGATTTTTTACATTTTGAAAATTCATAAAAGTTTAATTTGATATAAAGTTAGCATTCTACTCAGGAACAAGAAAAAAAGTAAAACTGGAAAATTCACATATATATGAAGATTAAATAACATGCTACTGAAGAGCCAATGGGTCAAAGGAGAAATCAAAGAGAAACTTAAAAAAAAATACCTTGAGACAAATGAAAATGGAAATAAAACAGCCCTAAACATATGGGGTAGAGCAAAAGAAGTTTTAAGAGGGAAGTTCATAACAGTAAATGCCTACATCAAGAAACCAAAAAATATCTCTAATAAACCACCTAACATTACATGTCAAGGAACTAGGAAAACAAAAATAAAGCCCAAATTTAATAGAAGCAAGGAAATAGCAAAGATCAGGGATACAAGGATGGTTAAATATCCACAAATCAATCAATGTGAAGCACTAAGTTAATAAAACAAAGGATAAAAATCGTATGATCATCTCAATGGATGCAGAAAAAGCATATGACAAAATTCAACATCCATTTATGATCAAAACTTTCAAAAAGTGAGTATCAAAGAAATGTACCTCACATAATAAAGGACATTATGAAAATCCTACACCCCAAATCATACTCAATGGTGAAAAGCTAAAAGTGTTTCCTCTAAGATCAGGAACAAGACAAGGATTCCCACTATTACCACTTTTATTCAACATAGTATTGGAAGTTCTAGACACATCAATTAGGCAAAAGAAAGGAAGAAAAGGCATCCAAATTGGAAAGAAGTAAAATGTCACTATTTGCAGATGACATGATATTATATATAGAAAATCCTAAAGGCTTCACCAAAAAACTGTTAAAACTAATTCAGTAAAGTTACAGGATACAAAATTACTATACAGAAATCTGTTGTGCTTCTATATACTAATCACAAACTAGCAGAAAGAAAAATTAAGAAAATAATCCCATTTTGCGTTAAAAGGACAACCAATGAGGTGCAAGAACTATACACTGAAAATTATGACATTAATGAAAGAAAATGAAGGAGACACAAATAAAGAGAAAGATATTCCATGCTCATGGATTGGAAGAATTAATATTGTTAAAATGTCCATACTATTCAAAGCAATCTACAGATTCACTGCAATCCCTGTCAGAGTTTCAATGGCATTTTTCACAGAAATAGGGCAAAAAAATCTTAAAAATTGCAGGGAACTGCGGAAGACCTTGAAGAGCCAAAGCAATCTTGAGAAACAAGAACAAAGCTGGAGGCATCATGCTCCCTGATGTAAAACTATATTAAAAGCTATACTAATCAAAACAGTATTGCACTGGCATAAAAACAGATACATATATTAATGGAACAGAAGAGAGAGCCCAGAAATAGACCTACATATATATGGTCAATTAGTTTATGACAAAGGAGGCAAGAATATCCAAGGGGAAGTCTCTTCAATAAAATGTGTTGGAAACACTGGACAGCTGCATGCAAAAGAATGAAACTGGATTACCATCTTACACCATACACAAAAATTAACTCAAAATAGGTTGAAAACTTGAACATAATACCTGAAACCATAAAATTCCTAGAAGAAAACATAGGTGGTAAGCAACTTGACATTGCTCTTGAAGGTATGCTTTAGGATCTGACTCTAAACATAGTAGCAGAAGTAAGCAAATGAGATTATATCAAACTAAAAAGCTTCTGCACAGTGAAAAAAAAAAAACAAAATGAAGACAACCTACTGAATGGGAGAAGATATATCAAATCATATGTCCGATAAGGGGTTAGTAGCCAAGATAAATAAGAACTTATATAGCTGAATAACAAAAATTGGCTGTTATTTAAAAAAGCCCAGAAATAGCAAGTTAGACAGAACGTGGAGAAAAGGGAACACTTGTGCACTGTTTTGGGAATGTAAATTTGGGGATGTAAAGCCACCGTGGAAAACAGTGTGCAAGCTTCTTTAAAAACTAAAAATAGAACTTTCATATGATCCAGCAATTTTTTTCCTGGGTATTTATCCAAAGAAAATGAAAATACCAATTTGAAAAGATACATACCCCTCTATGTTCAATGTATCATTATTCATAATGGCAAAGATATGGAAACAACCTAAGTGTCCATCAACGTATGCATGGATAAAGAAAATGTGGTATATATCCAATGGAATATGACTCAGCTATAAAAAAGAATGAAATCTGCCAGTTGTGACAACACAGAGGGACCACGAAATCAGTCAGACAGAGAAAGGCAAGTACCACATGATTTCACTTCTGTGTGGAATCTAAAAAACAAAACAAATGAACAAACAAAACAAAACAAAACAGAGATGCGGGGAACAATTTGGTGGTTGCCAGAGGGAAAGGAGAGTGGGGGAGGTGAAACTGGAGAAAATGGTCAAGAGCTACAAACTTCCAGCCACGAAATAAATAATCATGAGGATATAATGTACAATATGGTGACTATAGTCAATAATATGATATTGCATAGTATATAACTTTATATGGTAGCAGGGGAAAACTGACCTTATTGTAGTGCTCATTCACAATATATACAAATACCAAATCATTACATTGTACACCTGGCCCTAATATAATGTTGTATGTCTCTTATACCTCAAACAAACGAACAAATAAATGCTAGGTGTGGCCACTGAGTAAACCACAAGGCAGGAAATCAATTTAATTACATCATCTGTCTATTTCCTTCTAGTTTTAATAATTTATTTTTCTCTGAAATGAATTAATTTGTCATTTTTTTATTCATTTCTGGTTGGCACTGATTGGCTATTTGGTACAAAAACATTACAAGGAAGAAATCAACAATGAAGATTTCTCTGTGAAGAAATTCCTGTGCAGCCAATGGGGAAGAAAGGTCTTAAGTTCTAAAAGGTTTTCCTTTTTTGTTTTTTGTTTTTTTTTGTTAAAAATTTCACAAATAAATGAAAGTTATGTGTCCAAAAACATTAAAAGGAAGAAATCAACAATGAAGATTTGGAAGAAATTCCTGTGCAGCCGATGGGTAAGAAAGGTCTTAAGTTCTAAAAGGTTTTCCTTTTTTGTTTTTTTTTGTTTTTTTTGTTAAAAATTTCACAAATAAATGAAAGTTATGTGTATTTTCTTATTGATTCATCATTTTACCCCAGCTGACATGTGCATTTCCGTTAGGTCCTTAGCCTACTGATGGCCTTGTGTTTTTTGAATGACAGACTCAGACACAGACTCAAAATGCTGTGCTATATGGCATTCAGTATCCGATCCATTCCTAATTTTTTATGTTAAAAAAAAGCGCTACTGTAACTACAAAAAAACAGATCCATATTATTCTATCAAAAGTTGATTATTTCAAGAATATGTTATAATTGCTTTTATAGTCTAGTACTTAGGAAGTATAATATATTCTCATAGTTATATTTCATATTGATTCTGTGATGTGTGAGGGAGGTAAAAGGAAGAGATGTGTCTAGCAAGAGCAAAGTAATTATTCTTACTAACCCAGTTTGTGAGTAAGAATGAAGAAAAATATTTCAGGAACTAGTTTTTGATCAGGAATTTATTCACACTAAAGATACAGCTGGCATGAATTTTCAGGGCTTGGCTACTGAGTCAAAGGCAAGTTTTGAAATGTCTAGTTTATTGCTAACTTCCAACAGCTATGTTTTTTCCCCCACTTACTCATCAGTCTCATGAACCCCGAGATTATGAGACTATAGCATTTCTTTAAAAATAAAGGAACTTGAACAATTCTCCTGTGGCATATGCAAACCACAGCTCCTGGGCCAGTTGAACTACGCTGTTGAGTGGCTTCGTGTTCAATAGCAGTGATGGACAAGTTCCTCTTTGCTGACCCTGTTGCCATCTGTCATCCTGGATTCCACCTACAGTGCATTGTATGAGCTACACTGAATGGGTTTCACCCTGGTCAAGGTCACTGCCCAGCCAATCAGAACTGATGGGGTCACTGCAAATATCCAAATTACTTCCAAATGGAGGTGCTGACAGACACTGTTAATGAAAACTGTTTTGTCAGACTTGTTGATGACCTTTGACAACATTGCTCTTCCAGACTGTCAAGATTAGTCTAGTTTCCCCCCTCTGACATTTAGGTGGTATCTGATACTTAAGTGCACAGTCGAAGGTAATCTGAATACAGTGTCCAAAGACGAATTTGCAGAAGTGACAAAATTGATAGCATCATTATCCATCCATTAGTTAAGAAAATACTTTAGTTCCTGATCTCAAGAAAGATCTAAGCCTGCACCTCTGTGTAACCGTTATTGGAGAAGCAGATTCCCAATACGCAAATCTATATATTTGTAAGTATAGCTCAATGATGACAGCAAAGCAAATAATCCTACTTCCAAACAATGGCAGGAACCTACTTTTCCACTTGTAACCTGTGATGGCCAATGAGGTGCAGAATATGGGAGAGAATAGATGATTCAAAAGCTATACTTTATCATTCTAAAATCATGACATCTGCATATGCTGGTGTAACCAAATTATCAAGTAGAGTATCAAATAGACTCCAGATCACAGCCCTGCCCTTAACATTAGAGAACATTCAGCTAACCACTGTGATAAATCAGTCACATCACAACATTCTCAAGAAGCCATTTAAAACGTTGAGGTATTAGAGTGCGTGCCCATGTGCATGTGCATGCGTGAACCTACATACAGATAGACCACTGACAGGTCTATAGTTCAATAAAACATCCAGCCTAGAAAAGATTAATATATAATTTTATACTTTAATTTTAAAATTATTTTACCCAGCAGCCTTCTATGTATATTCCGTACATTCGGTTATATCTGTGACTTACAGTTAAACACCACTTCTTTCAAGATTTCTTCTTCACAGTCACTGATTCTTTGTTTTGGTTGTCTATAAACTTAAATTACCTGAACTGAAATCCTTATACAATTCTATTTCCTTAACTCCCAGAGCAGGCTTCCCATGACCTCTCTGTTCTCTACCACCTCAACTAGATTAAACTCTGTTAAGGCATAGGTCCTCACTACCTGTTGCCTCTCTCAGGACGCTGTTGCTCACTTTTCTTCCAGCTGAAATCTGGAAGGCTGTTTCACAACTGTATCACAACTTTAGATGAAATCACTATAGTCTTAGAAATTTCCTTAGAATCGGGGCGCCTGGGTGGCTCGGTCGTTAAGCGTCTGCCTTCGGCTCAGGTCATGATCCCAGAGTCCTGGGATCGAGCCCCGCATCGGGCTCTCTGCTCAGCGGCAAGCCTGCTTCTCCCTCTCCCGCTCCCCCTGCTTCTCCCTCTCCCGCCCCCCCTGCTTGTGTTCCCTCTCTCGCTGTGTCTCTCTCTGTCAAATAAATAAATAAAATCTTTAAAAAAATTTAAAAAAAGAAATTTCCTTAGAATAGCCATAATTTAAAAAATACTGTCTGTGCTTCTTAAAAATCCCAGGTGATCACAATTGCTTCTTTTTTTTTTGCACAATTGCTTCTAATTGTTTGCAAAGAAAAGGAACACGGGTTTCTCTGTGAAGAATGGGAAGAAAAGGAGAAATGAACTAATTCTTTTCTCCCTCCAAACTCTACCTTCATCCTTACAACCATCAATTATAAAAGTAAAACAGAGGCTTACCACTCAGAATATGGCCTGCAGACCAGCAGAATGGGCATTTTCTAGAAGCTTATAGAAATACAGAATCTCCAGATCCATCCTAGACCTATTGAATGAAAATCTACCTTTTAACAAGGCTCAGCGATGATTTATATACACCTTAAATTTTGAGAAGCACTGGGAAAGAAAAGATAGAGTGATGGGGGGAGATGGGGAAAGGAAGGTCGCTTGGGAGGAGGGTAAGAATATGGTGGGTTAGGTCAGAGGTACATCCATCAATTGTCAGGCCATAGTACGCTGGCCTCTCTAAAAAAGAGAGACAAAGCAGAGGACAGACTTGGGCTTTTGGATCATTTTTCTAACCCCTACACCTGTGGTGGTCTGTCTTACTCCCAGCACCTGTTTACAAAACAAAAACGATGATACTGACAAAGACAATTCTCAACTACTGCGGAGAAAATTGAAGAAAGTTGTCATTGTGACCCTGAGGGTAATGCTCTTCATTTTTTCACCAAGCAGAAAATGTGGATTCAGGAAAAGCATATTCTTGTTTCGTTTTGGCCCTGTTTTACACCAAGGCCCATGCAGCTGAGCAAAGCCAAATGAGACTGACCAAAAAAAATCTGGTCTAGTTAGTGCAACTGAACAGCCATCAGACAATAAACTGGAATCCCAGGAACTCAAGCTCTTACTTATTTTATGCTGACGGCCAAAAATAATAAATGTGGGGGGTTTGTGTTCACTTTTCTGCACTATATAACCCTACGTCCAGGTCACTTATGTGTATAGAAAAAGCACCCCATTGAGAAATAGAACTGGCTGAATTACACAATGTGTGGACTTCTTCATGGGTCTCAGTTTTATAATCTGTATAATGGTTGTATGTAACAGCTTTGGGGACCACGCTGGTTTTCTTTCCTGACCTCACACCTTTCACCCCAGAGTATTCTGATCCGTAAAAGCCTTTCAACTAAAAACACTGTTCTTCATCTCCGGCTGTTTCAGCATATCCTGACAATGTGTGCTCCTTGCCCCAGATTTTTTGGATTCTTAAGCCCTACATTTGCTAAATTTGTCAGAAAGATTTTTCCCAACTAAATTGTGCATATCATGAATAATTCTACACATGGGTGGTATTTTAACCTAATCTTAATCATTGATTTTTCTTGTGATAAAAGGATGTTATGAGATATTATAATTGTTGTTGGCACAATTGGAAGTTATTTGAAATTCTGATGTGATGAAATCATATTATCTGCAGAGACAAATGTCTAATAAGGGAAAGACAACACTAGAAGTTCCCATTCATGGAAATTACTCTAATAGTTCCTACCAAAACTTATCACCAACATTAAAAATCACTTGTGTCTCTTAGGGCACCTGTGGATAACTAATTATAATGTAATAGGGTGTTATAGTTTAGGATATTCTACTTACTAACTCTCTTATTAATGTTTTCTTTCTTTCTTTTTTTAAAGATTTCATTTATTTATTTGAGAGAGAGAGAGAGAGAGGGCACGAGCAGGGGGACAGACAGAGGAAGAAACAGACTCCCTGCTGAGCAGGGAGCCAGATCCGGGGCTTGATCTCCGGGCCTGGGGTCGTGACCTGAGCAGAATGCAGATGCTTAACCAACTGAGCCACTCAGGCACCCCCTAATGTTAAATTTCTTAATATTATTCTGCCTTGATATTATCCTCTGTAAAGAGGTAAATAATAAGAATATGTAGTTCCCAGGTTTGAAAATGAGAATTAAACAAGATAATGCCCATATGTAACAATGCCTGGCAATTAGAAAAATCCTATTAATATTAGCTCTACTGTCATTATTATTATTACTACTTCTTTTACCAAAACCTAAAGCACAAAGTTGGCAATATTCCAATCCATCCACTCATTATTCAACTAACACAAATGTAAATATCAAGGGCCTTCTATGTTTTGACACACATGTGTAACAAAAACCGAGTACTCAGTGTGCCCACTGAGTTATTGACAACACATCAGTGCTCATTATTCTTCCTCCACTTTAACCTTATTGACTCCTAATGGTATCTTCTCACTTGGATTTCCTTAGAGAAGCAGCCGGGGCATTCGTCCATCAATCAAAGTAAATGTTTGCCTCTCATTTCTCCCTTCTGAAATATATCCTTCTCAAAAACAAAGAGCAGGTCACATTTATTTCATTATTTACCCCATTTGCTTGCACATCTAACTTCATCTCTGCCTTTCATAACTTCAACTCTCAGAATCAACCAGTGGATTCTCTTTTGTGTATTTATTATGTTTCCCACCTATAAACCTACAGCGATGTCCTTCTTCCTCCTCACTCATCTATATGAATTCAGTACTGCACAGCCTCTTCCAAGACCCTCTGAGCGTGAAACATTCCCTGATTACTGACATCTTCATTCTCTCAACTCTTCATTCTCTCAACTCTTACTCTTTCTCTCAACTCTTACTCCCTGGGAGGTATAGGGCAAAAAGTAAGTGTGGTTTTCAATCCTAGTCCACCAACTTTTGAGCTGTGGAAACTCAGAGCTCATTTTTCCATCTATAAAATTCATATAATAATGCCTACCAAATAAGTACCATTGTGGGAATTAGATAAGCCACTGAGTCAATAGAACTCACATGGTGAATAAGACACTGATAGAGCAAAGCAGATATTTTAATCATGTTCTCTTGTTGCCCTTGGAATATAAGCCATATGACAATTGTTTAAGTGTCATCTTTTATTAACAAATATTTTATCTTTGTCTTTGCTTTCTCTTGGAGAAATGCAATGGTCTTATTCATTTCCTATATGGAAGTACATGGTAGATTTTTAATTGTTTGTTGATGGTAAGTTTTAGAGAGTACTCTAATTACCATAATGAAAAGTCTATGAACTTTCAAACCAACAACTGTTCATGTTCTGAAATCTGTATTATACTATGTAGTATTACTGATTCCCTATTCATTAGAGATAAGAGTTTAAAAGGATTTACTATATAGTATTAAAAAGGGAAGGCCCCACATGTTTGTTAAGCACCTATTATATGGTCAACAATGCCATAGACGCTAGGAATAAAATAGCTGGCAAGAGACAAAAATAAGAGGTTAAATATAATAAACAGGGTGAGTGTTATAGTATGAACAAGCCTTGTAGAAGGGCAAGGAAGGATAAACTAACATGGGGAAGTAGAAGGCTTCACAAAGCTAATGCTTTTTCTCTAAATGACAGTATTTCAAGGAAGCCTGGAAAAAAGATTTTTATGATTTCTCCTGATAAATTAAAGAAAAACAAGTGCTAATCATCTCAGAACACATTAAGCACTCCCCTTGCTGTTCTCTGGCTGTAAATATTTTTTTTCTTGACCTAAGCTGGTGGTTTTGGTAGTGGCAGGGGTGCTGAAGGGTAATGCCCTTCAAGGAGAGGTAAAGAAATGAATCAGTCTTTTAATCCTCCTTCCCTTCCTCAAATTCATCTTCCATAAATATTTTTATCCATGAGCGTCCACAATTATTCTGTTGCCAAGAAGAAGACTGGATCTAACTCCATTTTCAAAACCTCAGTACCAGCTCCTGACGAAATTATCTCAAGGCAGTCAGTCCAGAGACCATCTTCCTAGAAACACTTTGTTTCCCTTTTTTTACAGGGCAGAGGAAAGCAGTAATCTGGGGTGGGAGAGTCTACTGTCAGGGGTAGTAATAGTCATGGAACCACTATTTCAATGCTGACCCCGGTGCCCTAATTAAAGACATGCGTTCCTGTATAAACTGCATGATAATTTCACCCTTCTGAAAAATGATATTTCACCACCTGCCCCATTCTCAAAGCTGTCCCCATTCACTTAGACAGCTTGTTTCTACATGTAAGATGAAAGTGCATCATTCCCCAGTAAATAAAATCAGGATTAAGTAAGGGGGCCATTAAAGCAGCCGGCCTTGGCAACCAGTTGGTCCATTAATCATGTTGCATTGTATCTTCAGGAAGGTTATTTACTGTGGACTCTCATCCGTAATGGCCGTTTACATCCTGTTATTTACAGCCACTGTCCATGTGATTCCAGCCTGTCTTAAAACATCCACACAACATGGTCTTTAATGACCCTTAGATTTTTATCCATGACTATTTTAGTTCCCTATAATGAAACCTAAACCATTTTCTCCTCTGGACATTACTTGGCCATAAATTCCTCGTTCTGGCAGTTTCTGCATATTCTAGCTTCAGGATCACCTCTAGGGCTTTCTTCAAGCCACTCTTGACCTCTCTTGGTGTCCCTTTCACCCTTGTGGGGCCCACCATACCAGCAATTCTTCCTCAAGCACAGGGTAAGTACTGTCTCATATGAACCCTTCTCCCTATTTCAAAAGTACACCCCAGGAGGGGTCTACTACTGGTTGTTTACACCGCCATGTGAATACAAATCAATACTTAAATCTACCAGAGTTATGTGCTTTTAAAAAAATATGCCTTGGACTCCTAGTTGGTCTTTTTGTTTTCTTTGTTTGTGTTCTTGCTCTCAAAGTTCTCTGAAATACAGCCAGGAATATTCTGATTGAATGTAAATCACTCATGTAGCATCATTGGTCTCCAGTAGCTTTTGTAAACCTTAGAATCAAACCTAAATTTCTCACCCTGGTCACCAGGACACAGTGACTTGAACTCTTTACCTTTTGGATCTCATCTCACCCTTTACTTAGATTTTCCTCCTTTTTTTTTTTTTAAGATTTTTATTTATTTGAGAGAGAGAGAGAGAGAATGAGTGGTGGGGAGAGACAGAGGGAGAGAGAGAGAGAGAGAAGCAGACTCCCTGCTGGGCAGGAAGCCCAATGTGGGGCTTGATCCCAGGACCCAGAGATCATGATCTGAGCCCAAAGGCAGCCATTTAACTGACTGAGCCACCCAGGCACCCCTGGATTTTCCTCTTCTAATTAGATCCAGCCACATGGGTTTTCTTTCCTTTTCCTCATACCCACCAAAATTTTGTTCACCTTAGATAAGCCTTTTCCTGACTTGTCTTTCTTCCTGGAATGCTCTTTTTCCCTGATCTTTCCATGACTTCCTTATCTTTCTCTAGCTTGCTTCACAGCACTTAGCCTAAGCTAACCCATAATTATTTCCTTCTTTCTTTCTTTTCTTTCCCTCTAGAAAGTAGGTCTCACAATAGAACAGATACTGATATATTCCTTGCCATAACCTCAATGCCTAAAATACTGTCTGGCACATATTAAG
This sequence comes from Leptonychotes weddellii, assembly GCF_054177405.1. Taxonomy (NCBI): domain Eukaryota; kingdom Metazoa; phylum Chordata; class Mammalia; order Carnivora; family Phocidae; genus Leptonychotes; species Leptonychotes weddellii. Next base: position 73,996,421 of record NC_138380.1, on the reverse strand, counting down.
TGCTCAATAAACAGTTGTTGAAAGGATTAATAAATGTCATTTCCAGCATCAGAGGCATAGTAATAAAATTGCCAATATTTATTTGATATTCATTTTACATTATGTAAGTTCTAAGTGTTTTACACAAATTATCTCAGCCTTGACAGTCCCATGAGATTGTTGTTATCATGGTAATCTCAGGCTGTAAAGCTAGTCACTAGTAAGCTAGAAAGTCAAATCTAGGCATTCTGACTCCATGGCCTGAGCTAATTTTACCTAGAGTCCTATAAATCATATTACAAAGGCTGCTGTATATTAATATTTTTGTAGTGGATATTCCTTAGTGAGGTGAAATATAGAAGATGCTTAAAGCTTAGAGCTAGACTTTATATTTCATACTTTGGGGCCTTTAGAAAGTTATTTAATTCAGGGCAAGTCTCTAAATGTGTAAGACTCTCAGTTTTGCCATTTACAAAACAGATTCCTGTAAAGGAAGTAGATAAGGATGTATAACGCATACCTGTATAAAGGAATGTTCACAGAAAATGCTCAATAAATGGTGATTTTTACAAGGATGATAATGGACTTCTGATGGTGCTGTAACTGTTGATGCTGTGAATTGCTTAGCACGTAGTTTAGTTTCTCCCCCAGTGTGAACTCAGACGAGATTTACTATGCCTGGAAGGTTGCCAGGACCTAACAGACAGGAGGCTGTAAAAAGGAGATAGCAAGGAGCCTTATGCAAAAGGTCAAGTTTGTAACACTGTAGATGACAGCTAACATCCAGGATGAAGAAATCTAAGGTCCAGGAAAGCCAGCTTCTCACAGTAACTCCAAGGTTACCAGGGGAATGGTGAAGGAATTCAGCTTGAGGATGGAGTGAGTCAAGAGCCTGCTCTTGATTTGGGAAAATAAAAGTTGAGGATTAAAAATGAAGATCCACAAAGCGCATAACATAACAGCGCTCATCAGACTGCTGGCAAGTGGCTGGGTGATGACGGAAATTGGAGCAAAAATAAACTGTCACCAGAAATTTTGAATAAGACAGACAGGTTTTATAACAGCATGCAATAAGAGCATTAATTGAACTAATAAAGCTTAATCATGTGGCAGGACTGTTGTGAACACTTTATATACATACATACATACATACATACATACATACATACATATAATACATGACTCTAACCTTTACAACAAGCCTATGAGGTGAATAATGTTATTTTCCTCATTTTTTCAGATAAGGAGCACAAGAGGTACAGAGAGGTTAAGTGACTTTCCCAAGGCCATTCAGTAAGCAAGTGGCTGCTGGAAGTCTGTATTACAAAGTATTATTCTGGAAAAACTATGGAGGTGGCTCCATTGAAACAGAGAACCCATCAAAGGCACGGCTTGAAGGATCGGTACAAGTATTGAGAAGAACGATGGTTTCCAAAAATGTCTTTAAATACAGTTGTAAGAGAACATAATCAAATTGTTAGCTTATTAGTTAAAATAAATTCTTATACTAAAAAACAAAACAAATTAATAAACAAATTCCCCCCCGCCAGAATCAGACCTATAGAGAACAAGCTGATGGTTCCCAGAGGTTAGAGGGGGGTGGGCAGAACAGGTGAAGGGGAGTGGGAGATACAGTCTTCCCGATATAGAATGAATTAAGTCGCGAGAATAAAGGCACAGCATAGGGAACAGTCAATGGTATTGTAATAGCGCTGTATGGTGACAGATGGTAGTTACACATGAAACCTAAACCATTTTCGGTGGTTTTTCGGTTAATGTAGTTATACATTATAATGTATAGAGAAGTTGCGTCACCATGTTGTACACCTGAAACTAACGTAACATTTCGTGTCAACTATACTCAAATTAAAAATAAATACACAAGTAAATAAATTCTGACAATAAGGATGTGAGACATTAGATATCAAAGGATATCTAAATATTTGAATAGCATCGCTATAATGAAACTTCTATCTCCATCAAATTATGTAAGTACAACTTGCTCAGGCTTTCATATCTCAATGAATATACATATTTTTGTTACAAAACTGAGAGTGATCAACGTCTTTAAAACATAATACTTATATTAGGATACAATTTTGTAGAGCAAGAAGAATAGGTATATGGATAAAGAGAAATAGGAATAATATATAATTTCTGACTGTTAAAAAAGAGCTTATTCTTTATTATTTATAAAAATATGCCAGTGGGTGCCAATTGCTATATTTTAATTCCATTGCTGTAATTTTAGAAAGCAATAATAATAATAATAATAATAATAATAATATATTGTAGGAACTATAACATATATAACAAAATATAAGAAAATAAAAAGAATGAAAAGTGAGAGGAAGGTAAGTTGAATTATGTAGTTGTACGATTTTTTTTTTTTTTAAGATTTTATTTATTTATTTGAGACAGAGAGAATGAGAGAGAGAGAGCACATGAAAGGGGGGAGGGTCAGAGGGAGAAGCAGGCTCCCTGCCGAGCAGGGAGCCCGATGTGTGACTCGATCCAGGGACTCCAGGATCATGACCTGAGCCGAAGGCAGTCGCTTAACCAACTGAGCCACCCAGGCGCCCAGTTGTACGATTCTTACATTGTTTTTAAAATAGTATTATATTACTTGAAAGTAGATCATGAATACTTAAAGATAAATAATGTAATCACTAGAACAATCATCAAAATTAACACAAAAATATAACTAAATGACTTAGGATGGTTTGACTTATGGTTTTTCAACTCTACAGTCTTTCAAGGATGGTGAAAAGCAAAATTCATTCAGTAGAAAGCAAACTTTGAATTTTGATCTTTTCCTGAGCTGGCTATATGCAGTTGAATACTCTCTTGTGATTCTCAGGGGCAGTGAGCTGCCACTCCCATTCAGCCATGTGATCAGGAGGGTAAACAACCCAACACCTACAGCCATGGTTTGTCACTTTCAGTACAGTTTTCAATAAATTACATGAGATATTCAACCTTTATTATAAATGAGGCTTTGTGTTAGATGACTTTGCCTAACTATAGGCTAATGTGTTTTGAGCATGCTTAAGGTAAGCTGGGCTAAGCTATGATGTTTGGTAGATTTGGTGTATTAAAAACATTTTTGACTTATGATATATTTAACTTATGATGGGTTTATCAGGACACAGGCCCATTGTAAGTTGAGAAAAATCTGTACTTTGGTGTGGCTATCTAGTATTACACTAAGTAGACTTTAAGAAAACTAGTACCAAAAAAAACCTTTCCTAATGTTGAAAGGATCAAGTTCATGGAGAACACCAAGAATAGTAAATGTGTATGCACTTTGAAGGCTTCCATATACATGAGGGAAACTGGCAGAAATAAAGGGGAAATAAACAAATACAAGGCATAGTTTGAAATTTAATAAGCTTCTCTCAGAATTTGATAAAATAGACCCAAAGAAGTGAAAATTAAATATAAATGATTTGAAAAACATTGACCAACATGATCTAATTGACACTGAATACCACACCTAACAAATACACATGGGACATTTATTAGCCTAGACTATAGGTTGATTACTAAAATATATTTTAATAAATATTGAAGGCTTGAAGTCAGTTTATATCATCTGACCACAGTGGTATTTACTTAGAAATTGATAGATATTTGATAATAAGATAACTGAAAAAAAAATCCCTAAGTATTTGGAAATATATCAACATACCTCTAGATAAACCATGGAACAAAAAAATAAACATTAATTTTTTAAATGTCATAATTTATATAATACCAGAAATGATATCCTTTGCAAGTACTTAAACTTGGAATAAAAATTTAGATGTTAACTTAGAAATGTGTTAGGGGCTACATAGCTTTTCAAAATCTTTTTAGAGGGTACTTGGGTGCCGAAGTGTGAAATCTACTGCTGGAGCTCATGGGAAATAGTTAATGAATAATTCTTGCCATCAGAGACCATAACAGTGAAGGGTGCAATGGGGAAAAGGGTGATGAGTACAATAGGGATTGTGGGTCTTATATTTCTACCTCACTGCCAGGTTTGTGTCTTGAGAAGGTACAGGACCCTGGAGGTACAGGATTCCTGTGAAGCATGCGCGCGTGTGCGCGCACACACACACACACATACACACACCCACACACACACACTCTCCCCAGTAATTTTAGTGGGGAGAGGCCCTTGGCTTGTTTCCCAGAATGATGCAAGAATAGCAGAAATACTCCTCTTCTTCTAACAGTGTCTGGATGCAGTGGAAAGCTCATCTGCTCTGACAGGACTTTGTATCAGCAACAAGGGACAGCTCAGGGGATACCTGTATACTGATGGTTAAGTTCAAACAAAAAAACGATGTTGCCATGGATGCTGATATAGATAAATGACATCAAATATCAGTTGAATTATTCTGGTGCAATCTGAGATAAAAGAGGGACAAATGCTCAAATATTTGAAAGAAATAGTTTTGTTCTCCTGGTAGAAAAATAATCGCATGTACTCACTGAGCTTTCACTATGTGTCAGGCCCTGTAAGAATCAGTTGAAGATAGCTGTTTTGTGGATTTATGTGTGCATAATCTGTGATATAACAAATACATACATATGCATACATGAAAACTTTACTGATTGTCCCAGGCTGATATGGCTTAGGTAGCACCTCCTCAGTATTTTGTTTCTCATAGCTGCTTTTCCTATTCATGAGTCAAGCTGACTCCCAACATCAACCACAGTTTACAACTGCCAAGTCACATCAACTCAAAAGAAGATAACTCTGAAGGTCCCACTTCTCTGACAAGCCATGATGTGGCAGAAAAAGGAAGATGATTATAACCTCCCGCATCCAACACGCAAGCTCAAATCACTAACAGGAAAAATAAAACAAAAAGCTTCAACTCCTTTTTTCCTATATAGAATCATAGAAATAACATTCTGAAAAGACTAAGAAAATAGGAAATTCCTTTCATGTCATTGTACCTCCTCATGAGCCAAGATCACATGTATATTGAAAAATACCGGGTGCCTGGGTGGCTCAGTCGTTAAGCGTCTGCCTTCGGCTCAGGTCATGATCCCAGGGTCCTGGGATCGAGTCCCGCATCGGGCTCCCTGCTCCGCGGGAAGCCTGCTTCTCCCTCTCCCACTCCCCCACTTGTGTCCCCTCTCTCGCTGTCTCTGTCGCTGTCAAATAAATAAATAAAATCTTTTAAAAAAAAAAAGAAAAAAGAAAAATACCCAGAGGAACAACAGGAGTGACTTTTATTTTCATAATAATTTTATCATATATCCATTCTGCCATGCAGAAATCATTATGGTTTTTGGTCTCATAAAATGTTTGAATGACATTTTTATATAAATAATTCAGAGAAACTCTTAAGGAATAGACTTTGTCCTGCTTTTGTTCTTGTGGAACACAGAGGTAACCTTGCATAGAATAAATGGTTTTAATGTGTTTGTCACAATGCCATTCTTTAAGTAACACTCAAGCATGGCAACATAATAGCCCTGAGAAATACACAATTCAAACTGTGTGGGAAGTATTATTTTATGAGGCAAGTAGACAAATACACTAGTCACTATAGTGAGGATGGCATTTTCTTGTCTTGAAGCTAGTTCTTCCAACTCTCAATACCTATGCACTATGAAAGTAATATTGTTATGAAACTATAAAAATTGAAATCTATATATCAGAAGCCCCTTAGGAAAAACAATTTATTGACAATGAAGTTCACTGAGTGGCACATACACCGAATTTATAGCAATTGATTTTGATTTTGCAGTAAGGCTCGTGTTCTTGTGCAAAAGGTGACTGGATAAAATGATCATGGGATAAACTCTTAAGGAAAAAAAATAAAAATTCAGTCTTCCATAGGTTTGTCATCATGCATAAAACTCAATGAAATTCTCACTGCTTCTGGGTAAGTAAACATTTTCACTTAGTCTGATTATTTCCTTGTCTAGATTTAAGGTTTTTACAGGCTTTACTACACTGGAAAATAAAGCTGCAATGTCTCTCTTGACTTGAGCTACAAGAATAGATATAAGAAACCATTATCTTTTTTCTTTTTTTTTAGTAGAAGCACATTTTTTAACTTTTATTTGATTGTCAATAATCTGATGTGGAAGTGATTGCATCATGCTTCATTTCCATGGACTCTGCATTACCTTGGTCTTCAGAATGTGATTTATAGAAAATATCCCTCTGAAGTTTCATTTCCACTCCAGTTACAGGACCAGTTTTAAAGTAGATAGAAAAATGCCCCAAGGATTTCACAGTCTCCTGAGATTAGGGCAGCCATCATGGTATCTCCGGTCCTCAGTGTAGAGGAGATCCATAAATGTTGATAAATAGAAAAATATGTATACAGTTTTTATTTCCCCACTTGTCATGACAGCATATCAGCAAATCATTCTCATACCCTATCATAATATAATAACACCAGTGGCTTAGTTGTATTATTTTCCATGCTTTGCAACACTTGTTCCCTTCAAATAATTCATTAATCTCCCCAACATCCTGGAAAAGCCTCTACTGTGTAGGTGAACTGGGAGCAGTATTACAGAGTTACCATGAAATTTCTTGAGTCCCATATTCCTCTAGAATTTCTTCTTTGCTCTCCTTTTATAGTATAAAAGTCTCTGTCCCTCCTATGTATCTGTTGGATCAGCCTGTTTTGTTTCCTTTCCTTTAATTCTTTTTTTAAATTTTATTATGTTACATACATTACATCATTAGTTTTTGATGTGGTGTTCCATGGTTCATTGTTTGCCTATAACACCCAGTGCTCCATGCAGAACGTGCCCTCTTTAATACCCATCACCAGGCTAACCCATCCCCCCACCACCCTCCCCTCTGGAACCCTCAGTTTGTTTCTCAGAGTCTATAGCCTCTCATGGTTCGTCTCCCCCTCTGATTTCCCCCCTTTCGTTTTTCCCTTCCTACTATCTTCTTTTTTTTAACATATAATGTATTATTTGTTTCAGAGGTACAGGTCTGTGATTCAACAGTCTTACAGTCTTACACAATTCACAGCGCTCGCCATAGCACAGTATCTTTTTCTTAAATTTTTTTTCCCTTAGGTAGGAGGCATAAAGTCTCAAACATTAAAATGATAAGAAATATATTAAAATTATTTTAAGTTAAAGTTAAGATGAAATATAAGCAAGAGAGATACTGAAAAATAATGGGGCAATTAGGGAGTAGTGCCGAATCATCAGGTTGGAAGATTCGTTGAGATAACTTTTAATATATTTTTTTGTTCATGTTTTCTCCACTCACATTATTACAGACTTAAAGCCCAGAAATAGAAGAAATCTCTAATATTTCTGTCTTTCAAATGTGTTAGCAGAATTATGAATTAACTTGTGGCTTCCTTCCCCTCAATTTTATAAAAGCTGATTTTACCTGGTAAGGTGTTAAGTGATCCACTGACTGAAGGCTCCCCAACCTGGGTCACTGGCATTTAACTTGACAAAGAACACAACAGAAAGATTCCTTCCTGTTCTAGCAGGATGTCACTTTCTGAATAAGGAAACTATTCAGACATTTATTGAATAGTTATTATATCACATATTCTGTTCTAATACTCTACTGGTATGAACTTGGGCAGACAACTAAGGCAAAGAGAAATTCAGTAACTTTTCCAAGACAGTAAACTTGGATTCAAATCCAGGTAGTCTGGCTCCAAGCCCAAGCACTCCTAAACTATACATTTTTCCCCCCACTGTTAGACACAATGCAGTGTGAATAACTATTGATGGATGTACAGTGCCTCTTAAAGAGAAAACAAATATGAATTTGCTTGCATATATGTAAAATATCACAGAAATACACATAGAAATTGACAATATTGGATGTTTCTGGGGTTGGGACTTGAATAAATGAGGGATAATGGTACAAGGAGAGTTTTCCATGTATATTCTTCCAGAAGTTTTGAATTTAGAAATATCTAGATGCATTATTTTTACAAAAATGGATAAATAACTAAAACTTAAAAAAATTATAAGATTCAGTAGATTCTATCATGTCAACAAGCAATTATATATCCAACATTAAAAAGAAAAGTTGAAGACATTCTTGGGGAATTCAACATGTTTTATTTTGCCAGGCAAATGATTTCTTCAATATCCAATTAAATATCAATGTACTAACTACATTTAGTTTATTTTCTCACAGAGTGAACATTCACCGTAATGACAGTTTCATCATGCTAAAATCTATCCACAAACCTACACTTTGAAAAAAAGTGCATTCCTAGGAAATTTTATGTACAATACAAATGGAAAACATATTAAGTCATCAAAATGTCAAACTACACAAAATAAAACTAGTTAACCACCAATATTCAGTATACGTTGACATTATTTTGGAGAAAGAAAATTTTCTTTACATTTGGCAGTTATGTTGAAGAATTTCTATAATTTTAAAAGTATATACAATTGAATAATGTTCAAAGGAGAAGGTATTAAATAGCACAAATAATATTAAAAAACTAAATACCCTCATTGTCTATCAGTTTGTGTTTACATGAAGCAAGGGGACCTGTGTAGTTTACCCTATCTTCTGACTCTAAAACAATTTTACTTTAAACTCTGTACATAGAATAGATTGGCCATAAACACTGAAGATGGTTTTGGCCTTCCATTGACACATATTTCTATTTATGCACATAGCAGGCAAAATATTTGTATAATGAACTGCTTTACAGAATACTTCAGAATCATACACATTTGGAAGAATAGCTTTTATTAATATTAGCTTATTTTTGAATGAACATTATTTATGTTGTGTATTTTAACTGCTATGTTTGCCCCCACTGAGGCCTCCTCTTATAATATCATAATTTACCACCACTTAAATAATAAATCATATTCTTAAATTCTGATCAATGATTGCATTCATTTTGACAATGGTTTAGTTCTTGAAGCTTTTATTCTGTGGTGCTTAAGAAAGTAATAAGTCTACCTTACCTTCTTTGTGGACTGTTAACTACAAATAAAATTTTGTACTAGATTTTGAATAGGTCTATGATGCAATTTCTATTTGTACCTGGAAACATGAAAATTTCTTTACAAGTAAATAAAATGAAAAGGCAAATTTGTGTTTTTAAAGGAAATATAACAGTATAAAGAGATTTTTCATATTTCTCCCATCTAATTGTTATTTGGAATAAAAGGTTCAATAATAAATTTTTCTAATGAAATGACCCAAACATACAGTTAGAAGAAAATTATTTTATTCATTACAAAACTTACCACATCTGTATTTATATACCAGGGAACCTAATGCACCAGCATTCTTTTAAAAGAAAGTATGTCTATTTTTGTTCATATTCAAATTTTTTTCATTTGTCCACAAAATGAGCACTTCTCCAGCACATACTAAAGATTATTTTAAAAAAATGAACTGGTGACTTAAAAATCGTATGATATCTGAGGTTGATAAACCAAAAAAATGTGAGAATTAATTATTGAAATTAATCACTGATGGTAAAAACTAGTCACATTTTTTATAAACAGCTTTTAATAAAATCGTATTTCTTACTTTATTTTTCCCCATTTTGATAGTTTCACCTCTCATATACAAGTTTGATATTTCATTTTTTCTTCATATAGTGTTTACTTTGCCACACAGACTAGAAAATTAGAATACAGTAATTAAGTAAACAGTGTAAGATTATATTCTGAGTCTATAATAACTTAAATAACTTCCAAAAAAAGTGCTTTTGTTTGGAAGATGATAGCATAAGAATATAAACTTAAATGTTTCACTGACATAACTCTAATCAAAGATGTTTATGGGTGAGGATCATTCATTTTATCTTCCTAAAACAAGGAAACAAAGATCAATAGCAGATATCAGCAACTGACCGTTTTTACAATAAAAAAATTAATATATTTCACTGTAAGTATATAAACTGTTCATTTTTCTGTATGAATCACTCAATGTTTTATACAACTTTTAGATGCCCTCTTCCTTGATTTGTATCTATTCTACATTTCTTTTGACAGCCCTACTCTATTACATGTATTTATACAACTTTTACAATGTAAAAGTTGTGAACTTGGCATTTGTTTCCATATATAAAATTACTGGCAATTCCAAATCTAAACCCGTAAAGCAAGGAAGGAAGATCACGGGGTTATAGCCCTCATTCAATTAAGGGATGTAAGAATTTTAGTTTCATAGCCGCCATACTGATTTTGAAGGAAAAGTAAATAAAGATATAAATAAAATCTGGGTTAAGTTAAATATTTATATGCACCATGAGGACCATGACATGTCTAGTGCTAGTCAATATCATACAAGAAAATGCATGCTCATTTCAGTTCATGTAATACTCACTTGAGGAGTGAGTAACACCTTTCTCAGGAATTTCCCATGGGTAAAGCACAAGGTTCTTTGCTCAAAATTTGATCATTGAAGACAGACTATTCTTTACTGGAAGCATAAGCCCCAAGTAAGAGAATATTATGACTCTGGCAACTGATTCCTCCTGTTTCTACTTTTCCGGCTATTGATGAGAGCTTTTAACTTGCCATAGTCCCCTCTTATCTTCTGAGATTCTTCTTGTTGATGTTGCTGCCGAGTGTCTTTGCAGTACTGATTAATCATCTGCATTTCTGAGTGGCTGAATGCCCCCATGATGTCCTTTGGGTGGAAGGGTAAAGCCCTCACAGAGCTGGCCCAGGTCCATGGGGACCATTTGTCTGTCACAACAGCCACCATTTCAGAATCTAAAACTTTAAAGTTGATCTTGGCTATGGTCTGCTTGAAGCTGTTCTCTGTTGCAATGCAGTGATACAGTCCTTGGTCAGAATCTTGAACAGAGCGGATTAGAAGTCCTTGTGAAGTGGCTATGATTCGTTCATTCAGCTTGACCTAAAAGAGAGAATCATCAAAGATCCCAAACCTGACTCTATGTCTTCTAAAAAGATATGAGCAACATATACAGAGTATCTCTGGACTTGCAAATTTGGCGAAAGCATCAAGTACTGATTACCTTCCTTCTTAGTGAACACAAAGTTTTGGTCAGTTCCATTGCCTGTTTGACACAAGAGATCTTGTCTCACGAGCAATGAATCTATTAAAGAGAGGGTGAAGTTATCACCCATATTGCCAAAAATAGCTTCAAGTTCATTCCCTTTGGACAGAAGTAGCTTTTGTACATATAAGCACAGAGTTTTGGTTGCATTTGGAGTGTGAATCACAGTCAACAGATAAAAATAAAATTCATAGAATAATTTAAAATATCTTTTTGTCCTGGCGTTCTTGCCTTTAATTGCAACAAAAATACTCTCTTATTAGTAAAATCATGAAGCCACAGTTAAATGGTTGAATTTTACCATTTTTCAATGATGAGTGTTCTCCTAACTAAAAATGGAAACAATTCATTACTTTACTGAGTAGTAAGACAACTCAAAAAAAATTATATAAACAGAGGCAGAGTTTTGAACACTATCAAGGGCTTTTTCCAATTATCCCAAACTAAAGAATGACTAAAAATAAGCTGAAATGCCATCATCTTCTGCGTCTTCCAAATGGTTTTACTTTCCAAGGAAAGGTAATAAAAAGCTATGAAGTTAATATTTAATTACTTTACAGGCTTATCCTGAAAAAACTCTCATGTGCTGGATATTAGTTAAATGCATGAAATTCATCTTTCTTAAAGTTCCAGCTATAGTACTGCCAACAAACAGACTAAAAAGCTAAGTGGTAAGAAGTTCCTTGACATGGGGACTCTGGAATGCTCTTTCACTGAGGGGGGCAGAAATTGACCCAAATCAAAATAAAGAAATGTATGTAAAATGTGTTGCTAAATGGTAAATTTCTGCATAAGTACATATCTAATTACTGATGAAATAAAAATCAAAGATAGATTGTTTTAGATAAAAAGTAGCCCCCGCCCCCCCCCGCAAAAAGCACAAAAAGGCAAAGTATAGTATTGAAATACAGATAAGAGAACAGATCTAGAAAAGGGAGATCAGGAAGTAGGACTGAAATATATAAAGCAAAGTTTAGATGTTAATTTAATTTTTAAAGTTTAAATGTGTCTCAAAAATAGTTTCAATCACGTAGAAGTGTACTCAGAAACAAAAGGAAAAGGAAGCCTTTTCTATGTGTGCAAAATTAGGAAAAAATTTGGAGGTCAATTTTATAAATTCACATAACATGCATATAGTATTTGATGCAGAAATTTCATTTCTAGGAATTTTTTTTAAAGATTTTATTTATTTATTTGACACAGACACAGTGAGAGAGGGAACACAAGCAGGGGGAGTGGGAGAGGGAGAAGCAGTCTCCCCGCTGAGCAAGGAGCCCGATGCGGGGCTCAATCCCAGGACCCTGGAATCCTGACCTGAGCTGAAGGTAGATGCCTAACTGACTGAGCCACCCAGGTGCCTCATCATTTCTAGGAATTTGTACAGAAGATATACTCACAAGTGTGCAAATATTCATTTATATGATGTTTTTGATAAGAAGCAAAACAATAACCTTAAGCGATAGATAGCTTTAAAAAAAAAAGATATATTCGTATAGTGGAATACTGTAGCCAAGAAAAAATAAGTTAGCTCCAAGTGTACTGATATTAAAGTGTGTGTGTGTACATTACCGAGAGACAAAGAGAGAGAGAGAAAGACAAAAATAGGAAAATGATGGGGAACATTTGGAAGAATACATTATGATTTAATATATAATTCTTAGTAGCTTCATATACTCCACGAAGTATGAATAAATATTGAAGTGGAGGTGAGGAGATCTTTTAGTTTTCACTTTATGCTATTCAGTATCAACTATTTACATTTTCATCCATGAGCTTTTATCATTTGTCTTACATTTTTTTTTAAAGTTCAATATTTATATATCATTAACATGAGAAATAAGTGTGTGTTTGCCTAAACTATTAAGGATGAATTAGGATAAATTTAATAAGACAGTAATAATTTGTTCAACTAAATTAAGAATGAATGGAATTACACTCTATAAATTTTGGATAAAATAGATTTGCACAATTATAGTTAATTTTTTCATAGTCTTATAGCATTCTTATGTTTTTGAGATTAGAAGAAAAAGCAAGATAGTAATAATTGAGTGTACATTCTTGAGCATTCTGAAATAAAATGTTAGAAATACCACAAAGATGATTCAGTCATTAAATCTATTAACTCATTCCATTTTTAACTCCATTTATTAATTTCTGTGGCATGTATTCAAGCTTGCATGTACTCATTTTCTTTAAATAATAGAAATTTTATTCACTTATTGTATGTTATTGTATTTAACTTTTTACTGAATTAAAGAAAAACATTTTATTTATACTAGGTAATCTCTGCTTGAGTTTCAAATTTCCAATTCACATATGAACACACAGAACTTCTCAGGAAGGACTGTTCATGACCATGTGCCATGCTCTGGTCTAAGAACTTCATTTCTGTATGATAATCATCATAACACAGTATGACTTCTACTCCAGGTTACTTTCTTTTTTTTTTTTTTTAAGATTTTTTATTTAATTGACAGAGACACACACAGCGAGAGAAGGAACACAAGCAGGGGGAGTGGGAGAGGGAGAAGCAGACTCCCCGCTGAGCTGGGAGCCTGATGCGGGGCTCGATCCCAGGACCCTGGGATCACGACCTGAGCCGAAGGCAGCCGCTTAACCGACTGAGCCACCCAGGCGCCCCTCCAGGTTACTTTCTAAGGCAATTAGTATTACCATTTACATCCATTCAAAAGAATTTAAAATTAATTAGACTGTAGAAATTTCAAGGTGTCTTTGATGACAGACTTTTGTGGCAAAGAAAAGAGATCTCAAATAAACAATAGTTTTTTATTAATAAAAATGTTTTAAAAGATCTGTTTAGTATCATAGAATTCTGGGGCAAGAAGGAGCCCCAAAGTTCATCTAGCTCCTCTCTCCTCCAGATAGTTAAATCTCTTATGCGAGCGGTCATCAGCCTATGGTTTACTATTCCAGTGACAGGGGATACACAATTTCCTAAACAGCTCATACTGTCTTTGGACAGGCAGGTCTGAGTTGTAAAGTATTTTCTCATGTGGAGCCAACATGTATTTCAGTAGCTTTGATGCAAGTGTCTGTGTTCTATAGCTTGGGGTTGTATCCATTCTAAATATCTCCAATTAACTTAATATTTGGTACCCAAACTGCCCATGACAGACGGATACACCCAAATGCAAAAGGCTCCATTTTCCCCTTTGCTCCATCAGATTTTATGACACTGCTTATAGCATTACATTTTAGACTACCCTAAGGCTTTATGTACACATATATATTTTTCTTCTTCTTCCTCTCATCTGTCAGTACAATATGACAACAATATTACTGGAGCTCATTATTTATAATATTTCACCCTAAGCCATTTTACAATGCTTCCCTTTTCAAACGGCTCTTTCCGATCAGTGAAAGGTTGTCAGTGTAGTTTTCTTTGAAAAACTGTTTTTCCATATCACTAAATAAAGGCAATGGTCCCATAAACAATGATTCCATATATTACCGAACCAAAACCCTAGAGTCATGGATAATAAAGCAAAGGAAACAGACTACCACATAGCAGAAAAATGCTCCTTACCATAAAAGTTATAGTTTAGCATAATTTCTGGCTGAGGAAACACTGAACTTTTTTTAAAGCCCCCTTTTAGCTCGTGAATCACACAAAGGTGCTGCTGTGTGAGAACCTGGCCTCTGGTTTTGCACACATCTTGTTTCTTTTACGAATGCTTCCTCATATCAGTACCCTGTCTTGAGTGCTCAAGCTCTTGTTCCAATCACCGTATCATAGAAGGGAACAGGCAGCAAGGATTTCTAATTAATTCATCATCTCTACAGACAAAGGATTTTAAAGAAAGTGGCACTTGTCATCCCAAAGACATAAAAGGATGTTCATATGCCTTTTCTTTCTCATTTGATCTGAACCTCACTGAGGGATGGTGATCGAATGTCTTTCCAAAGCCCTGATTGATTGCTGCTGGGGTGTGCTACTCACCTCTTTCCTCCTGTCTTTGTCTTTCTGTAACAGCCACTTGATAGATGCCTGTGGAGACTTCGGGGCACACTCAAGGAAAGTGGTGTTATTTTTTACTCCATACTGAACAATTTCAGCTGCATTTCTATATGCTGAAAAGCAAAAATAAGAGAGAGAAGAGAATTTAGAACATATTCTCCTATATGAATGTTTATTGCTCTATAAAACTGTCATCATCTATAGAAGCCCGAAAAGGCAATCTTTAATCATTTAACAAGCAGACTATTAGACATTGTTTACCTGTTGTGCTTAACCTAAAGGGAAGGAGAGAAAGGCATAAGGGAATCAATGTTTATTCAAGAAGTACTCTATACCAAGGAATGTCCTTAATATCACTTTGAACATTTATTTAATTATTACAATATCCTTACAAATTAGGTTTTCTCAGCTTTTCAGAGCTGAGCAAGCCAATGCTGTGAATTACTAGGAAACATATCCTACTTGAAGAGTTAGTAAGTGCCAGGCATTATTAAAGCCAGGTTCATCCATACTCGGTGGAGTATAGATAGAATTCAGAAGCATCAGGAAAAGTCAGAAAGCCAAGTGTGGATGCAGCAGGAAGTAGTGGTTGAGAACACAAATCTTTGGAATCAGAGGTATTGGAGGTAAAATTCTGACTTCACCAATACTGACCATGCAACCTTCGACAACTTACTTGACCCTTCTGTGTCTCAGTTTTACTTGGCTCTAAAACATGGATTATATTTTCATACAGGTTCTGTACTGAGATTCTTAATTCAGGAAGACCATGTAGTATAATCATGTGGTAGCTTAGACAGGAACAGCCTCTTCATTCATAAAATGGCGATAATAATAGACCTTACTTTGGTACAGTGTCTTGAGCATTAAGTGTGATAATCCATTAAAAAAGCACTTAACTCAGGTTCTGACACAAAGCCAGCACGCATGTGAGTTCATCATTACCCCCGCTGGCAGTTCTATCACTGTAGCTACTACTATTAGTAGAAATGGCACACATATTTATAAAATACTCAGTAAATAGAGAAATGGTGACCTGGATTTATTCCCTCAATTAGATGTATGGAACCACTAAGCAAAATGTGTCACAATTTTCTCCTTATAGTTCATGGAGTTAGTAATATGAAGGTCAGTCTTTACCAAAGAAAGGCCCAGACTCAAAAATACTAGCAATAGGAGTCTTGGTGTTAATTGTTAGCAACCAGTGGGTCTCTAGCACCAAGAGATCTCCGCCTGAAGAGATGTCACTGGTGGGGTTCAGGTGGAGGGGACAAGGTTGGTGGGGAAAGTATAATAACATGTGATCTTTATGTCAGGATGGGAAGAAATGGGTTAGACTGATCCTAAGACAGAGGCACAATTCTCAGAAGTATTGGAATGGTTATGAATTATAAAGCCGAGGCAGTGGTACACCCATGTTCAGAGCAGGATTAATTATAATAGCCCAAAGTGGAAGCGATCCAAGTGTCCAGTGATAGATGAATAAACAAAATGTGATATAAACACACAATAAAATATTTTTTTCCATTTTCAACAGAGAAGAAATCCTGACACGTGTTACAACACGAACGAACCCCGAAGAAGTGCAATAAGCAGTTACAAAAGGATAAATATTATGTATTTCCACTTATAAGAGGTATTTAGAAGAATCAAATTCATAAAGACAGAAAGTAGAATGGTGGTTTCCAGAAGCTGGTGAAGAGGGAGTTTGTATTTAATGGGCATAGGGTTTCACTTGGGAAAAATAAAACGTTCTAGAGACGGATGTGGTGCTGGTTACACAACAGTGTGAATGTACCTAATGCCACAGAACTATACATTTGAAAATGGTTAAAATGGTAAACTTTAAAAAAAAAATTTAAATTTTCAAATTTTTAAAAAAAGCACCTTTCTTTCCTTAACAAAGAAGACAATAGCTTTGTTTCTTCAGAAAAAAATAATAGCTTGGAAAATCTATAACTGACATCTATGTGAAAGACCTAACCAACTAACACACCCAAGGTAACTGTGGTCACAGACATTTGTTTTTCCTACTATACATACAAATAACGTTCAATTTTTAATTTCCATATGAACACCAAGCATCTTCATAATCTCCCATTAAAACAGAAGATATGAGGGGTGCCTGGGTGGCTCAGTCGTTAAGCGTCTGCCTTTAGTCTAGGTCATGATCCCAGGATGGAGCCCAGCATTGGGCTCCCTGCTCAGCGGGAAGCCTGCTTCTCCCTTTCCCACTCCCCCTGCTCGTGTTCCCTCTCTGTGTCAAATAAATAAATAAAATCTTGAAAAAAACAAAACAAAACAAAAAACAGAAGATATGAATTATAACGAGGTTTCCCTCCCTGAAATGTGACATGGAGCAATGCAACTCTTTACCAAGTTTGACCCTTGCTCAGTTTTAATACCTTTTAGATTAAATCCTCTGCACTGAGTCAATGGATTTCCATGCCTCACATCTTGTCTTCGGCTCCTCCTATAAGTGCAGAGACATACATAAAACTAATTTAGAATTAACATTGCCAATTACACCGCATTTAAAAGATTGCATTTTTAATTTCACAGTCTTTTAATTGCCTAAGCTTTCATAAGGAAAAGAGGTCTGATTATCTGACACAGCTATCTGACATTTCTTATTCACCACTTCCATGATAGGATGGGTACTTAACCTTGTTTTCATTCTGAATTAATTCCGTCCCTCCCTATCTACTACTGGTGATAGAATGGCTATGAAATCCTTATTATGTGCATTTCCTGGGTAAATGCTAGATTCCAAATGAATAGTGTAAATTTTAGTTTAGAGACATTTATCAAAAATTTTCCAAGATGAAAACCTCTAGAATATAAAATCACCAGCATCTTCTTTCTTATAATTTTGTTCTTAAATAAACATAGCTTTCTTACGAAAGTCAACATTTTCTAACACTTTCTTGATATATAAAAGCTTTTCTGAAACAGTTGATACATAGAAAATGGACATTTAATATAAAGTTAAGCAAAATTGTTCATTTACTAGAATAAGAATTTTCCTTTAACTTTTTACTTTGAAAAATGTCAAGCCTGGGGCGCCTGGGTGGCTCAGTCATTACGCGTCTGCCTTCGGCTCAGGTCATGATCCCAGGGTCCTGGGATCGAGCCCTGCACTGGGCTCCCTGCTCAGCAGGAAGCCTGCTTCTCGCTCTCCCACTCCCCCTGCTTGTGTTCCCTCTCTCGCTGTCTCTCTGTCAAATAAATAAATAAAATCTTTAAAAAAAAAAAGAAAAAGAAAAATGTCAAGCCTACAGAAGAGTGGATATATGAGTACAATAAACACTGGTATACTTAGATTCATGAATTGTTGTATTTTGCCACATTTATTTTTTCTCTCACATGCAAGTTTTATGTTGTATATATACTTTATGCACATATATGAAAATCTTTAGAAAACAAGTTGCAGACATGATAATGCTTCATTCTTCAATTTCCCTACATAACAACAGTATCATTATCATACTAAATATATGAATATTTATTCCATAATATCATACAATACACATTTTGTGTTAAAATTTCCTTAACTGTCTCCAAAATATCCCTTATGGATTTTTTAAAGTTTGTTCAGGATCCAAAGTTCACTCAATGCATTTTAGTTATTATGTGTCATCAACTTAAGCACTTCAAAATTTAGTTACATTCTTTATAAGTTGGCCATTATTTAAATCAATGTTTTAAATTATTTCAATACTAATTAATTTCCAGAGTCTTGATCCTATGTATATATATATTAGTTTCAATTGTATCACATAGTGAAACAAATCAAAATAGAGCAACCGAAATTCTCTTAGCAATAAATCATGGATATGAAGATTGCTGTTAAGAGAGAAGAAAAAAAAGTGGGGCGCCTGGATGGCTCAGCTGGTTGAGGGTCTGACTCTTGGTTTCGGCTCAGGTCACGGTCTCCCAGTGGTGAGATCAATCCCTGTGGTGGGCTCCACGTACAGCGCAGAGTCTGCCTCAGAATCTCTCTCCCTTTGCCCCTCCCCCGACTCATGCATGCTCTCCTTCTCTCTAAATAAATAAATAAATAAAGTCTTTAAAAAAAGAGAGAGAGAAGGAAATGATCCTCTCTTTAAATATTGGGAATGTAGGGATACATTGATTGTTTACTATCAAGGCTAGGAAGTACATATAAATGAGCATATTACTTAACTGGGTCAGCTGTTAAGTCTCAACATTTTTACCCTTAAAGATAAATTAAAACATTCAGTAAGAAGAGCAGAAATATTAAAATCTCACAGGGATTATCAAATTTACAAAGTGAAACTAATCTCAAAGTTATCAATAGTGAAAAAAATCATTTTAAGGTTACAGCAAATAGTAGTTTGTGTATTCAATGGATTATATAAATCTATGGGAATACAGGTATAAAATTTTGTGTCATTTTTGTATTCTTTTCCCAAAAAATGTCCCATTATCCTCATTCAATTTTACATTTCTTTTTTTTTTAAGATTTTATTTATTTATTTGAAGGAGAGAGAGAGAAAGAAAGCATGCGCAAACAGTGGGGGGAGGGGCAGAGGGAGAGGGAGAAACAGACTTCCCGCTGAGCAGAGCCTGACTGTGGGGCTCAGTCCCAGGACCCCAGGATCATGACCTGAGCTGAAAGCAGACGCTTAACTGACTGAGACACCCAGGCGCCCCTCAATTTTATATTTCTAATACAACAACACACACACAAATTAGTGGAAGTCACTCTTGGCTCAGAAAATACAATTAATGCTGTACTCTAGAATAGCTCCTATATCAGGTTTTTACTGCATTGCATTTGCTATATTTCCAAGCCAGTGTTATTTACTACCAATCAACTTGTGAGTGCACTATATTAAATGACCACCATGTGAGAGTTCTTATGGGTGAACTAGTCATTTTCAGTCATCTAGAGAAGCACTATCATTCACAATGGCTAAATTGATTGTCCTGTGACCAGCACTGTGTTATGGTTTGCATCGCTGGGCAACCTGAATTTACGGGATCACATAGCTTCCAGACATTCTGTACAGAAAAACATTATTATGGGTTGGCCTAAATGATGAGATCAGCAAGAGAGCTATCTGAGATTTTTTGTATTTGTAGATTCCCTTTAGGATATCCGTATAGCATTGCGAAAGCTGGTAGGCAGAGTAATATTATATTTGCATGTAGGTTTGGGATTTGAGCTCAAGTTACCAATGTTTTCTTCCTTAAGTATAATCCTTCAGATACACAATGAAATCATTTTTGTTCTTGTACATAAAACACATATTTACCTGAAGATTGAACTGATTATCTTGTCTTAGAATAAAATTTCTAAGTGCATGTCTGAATCCAGAATAAATAACATTTGAGACTAAATTGCAATATTTAGTACAAATATTTAAGATACTTGAGGATGAAAGGAAAATTGTGTTATTTGCCATAAGCAAACTTTTAAAAAAGAGAAACTACTGAGCCAATGATATTTAACAACTTCATTATATCAAAGTATAAACTCCATTGATTTCCAAGTATCGCTGTAATTCTTATTCCATACAAAGGACACGTTTTTGGTTTTCATTCCTATGAATTCCTCCACGTAATCTTTGTGTTCCAGATAGGTAGACAGTACAACTGAAATAAAATAGGTAAGTTAACACTATTAAAGAAAGTTAGTATGGAAAATACAAGTGATCATTTTTATTATTATTGTTTAATCACTTAAAAATATTATATATGAGAATTTAGGAAATAGTTAATTCAGCAAACATGCTTAGCATCCACTATATGTTTAAGTTTTAAAATAATTTGGAGAACTTACATGGTATAGATATTTGTAGTGAAACTTTCAATGTGCTAGCCAAAGATGGGTGTGAGTAGGCCAAGGAATAAGATAGATGATAGAAAGATAGATAGATGATAGATGACAGATGATAGATAAAGATAGAGATTTCTCAGCCTTTTATGATAGAATTAAGACACTGCTAGAGATTCAGATAGCTCTTTAAATGATTACTATCTCCTCTTTCAACCCATAATACTTTTTTTCCCCTGCTTATACTTTTTTTTTAACTTGAGAAAATATTGACATATAACATTATATTAGTTTCAGGTGTACATTCAATCATTATGTTGTATGCCTGAAACTAATATAATGTTATATGTAAATTATTTCTCAATTTAAAAAAATATATATATACACATATATATAATTGATATATATATATATATAGTGAAATAACCACAATAAGTCTAGATAACATCTGTTCCCATAGTCACAAAATTTTTTTTCTTGTGATGAGTACTTTTCAGATGTACTCTATTATGGGGGGGGAGGAGCAAGATGGCGGAGGAGTAGGAGACCTAAATTTCATCTGGTCCCAGGAATTCAGCTAGGTACGGATCAAACCATTCTGAACACCTATGAACTCAACAGGAGATTGAGGAAAAGAATAGCAGCAACTCTCTGAACAGAAAAGCAACCACTTTCTGGAAGGTAGGACGTGCAGAGAAGTGAATCCCAGGCGATATTCGGGAAGATAGACGGTGGGGGAGGGGGCCTCCATTGGCCGCTTCTGGCAAGTGACAGAGCAGCGGAGCACAAAATCGGAACTTTTAGAAGTTGGCTCCGCTGAGGGCAGTCGCTCCAGTGGCTAAGTGGGGGGTGGAACCCTCGTGGGACAGTGTGGTCTCAGGACCCTTGGGTCACAGAAAGACCGGGGATGCCTGAGTGCGGCAGAGCTCCCAGGGATCGGAGCGGGAAGCCGGCTGCAGAGACAGAGCCAAGGTGCAGGCTCTCAGCTCGGGGTTGCCATAAACCGTGATCCGCGGCACAGTCGGGCCACTGCTCCTCCAGCAGGGACCCAACAAGCGGCAGATCCGGGGATCCGGGGAGACTCCCCTTCCTCCCCTTCCTCCCCCTGCGGTGTGGGAGCGCACTGCAGGGATCTGTTGAGTTTGGGGACTCCAGACAGGGTCGTGTGCCAGAGATAGAAACGCTCGGTCACAGGCCGGGTGAGCACGGAGAGCGCCGGAGACCGGGGAGACGGGAGTGACTGACTGCTTTTCTCTGGGGCCTCACTGAGGAGTGGGGCCCTGAGTTCTTGGCTCCTCCAGGGTGGAGATTGGGAGGCCGCCATTTTCACTCTCATCCTCCAAAGCTGGACGGAAAGCTTGCAGGGAACAAAAGCTCCCGAGAGCAAACCTGAGCAGATTACTTAGCCTGGACC